>NC_141147.1:60912075-61537075 GCF_053477565.2 Lygodium microphyllum
AGCTCCTTAGTGCATCGCTTGCAGCGCACATCCCTATCTGGAAGGCGGGAGAGAAAGAGAGAGAGAGAGAGAGAGAGAGAGAAAGAAAGAAAGAGAGAGAGCTTGGTCGGAATCCCTCGAGTCAGGCATGTCAACCATTGTTATCGGCAGAGGGTGCGATTCAGTGAGGGAGGGGTGCCATGTTTCACTACTAGCGGAGTTGATATGGATGCTGGGGATGAATCGATGGAAGCTGGCGATAGGAAAACAACATGTCAATGGAAGCTGGTGCAGGAGAATGGTACTTATACTATCATGCTAAGCTGCAATAGGATACCCCAAAGTCTTTGCTTGTTGCCTCCATTTTGAGGGAGCATAGGGTCTCTGATATCAAGGATGGCCATTTCCACCTTGCAGAAATATTTTCATTATCAACTTCTGGAAAGAAGACAATGTGAACAGACTGTTGCCTACTGAAATTAGCAACCCCTGTGAAGCACTTGACAAGGACACAAATACACATGGTAGACTTCTTGAGCTTGGAAGATTGAAACATGGGAGCATCTTATCTGCTAGGTCTCAGTACGTCGAGCTAGTTGATGCCTAATGCGAATGCCTGAACTTTCTTTTGGATCAACGAGAGAGAGAGAGAGAGAGAGGTTGCCTTCCCTCCAACTGTCTGCCATGCAGCACCATCACAATCGTTTCAAATTTTGACACATGTAAAAACAAAGCAGCAATAACAGAAGCAATGAATGAATCAGTCCGTCGTGTAAGGCATGATGAATCCATCATGTTATGTTGATGTCGATTACAACGCTGAAGTCTAACATAGCACACATGGCTTTGTAAGGTATGCTGAAGGTCCGCACAAGTTGCTTTTCCAGACAGGCTCCGATTGCCCACCAACCAGGAGCTCCATTGATGAAGTTGCGAACTGGCCGTGATGAGGAATCTGCAGCCATTGATTTCGCTAGAGCAACACTCGAATCAACGCGCTGATCATCTGCGACAATTCTGCTTGCACCATAGGGATGCTTGGACCCTTGAATCTTTATTCACGACAGGTGTACGTGTTGTTTAACATGGAGAGAAGCTTGTGGTTCATAGATTCTTGTGAGCAGTTGGAGGATGTTGCAGTCTTCATACAGAGCAGGATGCCAGCAGTAGGCTTTCCTCCACAAGACTGCAAGATCCAAGTCTCTGGGCATCATCAAGAGTAGTTTGCCGGACAGAGGGGTGTTGTGCTAGCATAGGCAAGCAATAATTTAGGGTTTAGAATATAGGTACTGGGAATGGTGTTGAAAGAGACACACAGAAGGGGGGGGGGGGGGGGCGGCGGGGGTCATATATATATATATATATATATATATATATATATACACAGGCAAGCAATAATTTAGGGTTTAGAATATAGGTACTGGGAAAGGCGTTGAAAGAGACACACAGAGAGGGTTGGGGGGGATCGTATATGTATGTATATATATATATATATATATATATATATAGGCAAGCAATAATTTAGGGTTTAGAATATAGGTGCTGGGAAAGGTGTTGAAAGAGACATAATATTTCCATGCCACTCTAACGATCCTAAGTTTTCACCTTTGGGAACACAAAGAGGACCCCAACTCTAAGTCCCACAACAAACAGGTCCCTCACTCCTCTCAGCACGACAAAGCAAGGAGCCTATGTCTCTTAACAATAATATATTGTGCATATAATCTGTTAAAGCATTGGTTTTTTTTCACAATAATATACCTAAAAAGTGTGTCAAACATATTCCATTGAATTATTTTAGAAATTTAACAACTCATCCTATGGGCATGGTTAAGATGATAACTGTACTATACATCAAATAGTTGTAAGCATAGATATAGTTTCTCATAGGCAAGCACCTCATAATTCTAAGTTATATCCACATCACCGTTTCCATGCTATGAACAACCACACTAGGTATACTTGCCTCTCGATCTATGGAATGCTATTATGGAGAGTACTTTTTGAAAAGAAAATGATGTTTAAAATCTATCTTGTCTACTCCTAAAGCAAACTATGCATACATTCTATTAACCTAGATCAATCAAATAATGAAACCAAACCAAGATAATTTACGCTTGTCTTGTGTCACCAATGAAAACAATGTAGAACGAGCCATTTTTTGTAACTAATAAAATCATGTTGTAGCTATAGTTTATATCTTGGCACCCATGCAATGTCACTAGGCATACATGGAGTTTGTAATCCCTCCCTTATCTTTGTTCAAGGCCTATTATATTCTATACACTCAAAGAAGTTTCATAAGACACTCATTAAGCTAAATATTTGTATGTTTTCTCATACAAATATTGCTTTTCAAGAGGAAAATCTCAAGGCCAAGAAGACCCTAGACTTTGGCCTTCTTTCCCCCCAAATTGAATAGAAAGAAAGGTCCTTGTTCCAATTGACTTTTTGGAGGAAGAAGCTAAATTCCTAAATGCCACATGGGAGACCCTAAAATGGGTTAAGAAGCAAGAGCAAGGATCACATGTTGATACACTCATTCCACTAGGACTACTAGACAACAATCTACAAGCTTCTTGACATCCAACTTGGTCATATGGAGTATTTACCTTAGCACATGATGGTACTTATCTATTCACAACTATTAATTTTACTACTTTACTCAACATGAGTTTGTTTCAACACAATATATGCTTTTCCCACTTGGGCATCTACATGTCCACAAAACTCACAAAACCCTACAAGAAAGCATAATGCTAAATGTATCTACAGGTTCTTAAATTGTCTCTATCCATTTATGACATTTTTCATCCCTAGATTTAATGTAGAAGCACAATTCTTTGGTTTGATCACTTGTAATTTACTATTATTAGGAGATTGTACTTTTGGTACCAAGAAATCCCATGACTTCAACAAAGTACTCGAAATTCCTGAAAGATGCTTTAGTCCTCATAAAGGGACTCACAAGCAACTCTCTATCTCAACATGGATCTAATAATCCTACTAGAGGAAGTAGATGCTCACAATTCACTGTAGACCCAAAAACTATGGGTTTGAATCATCTATCTTTATTATTCAATGGAAGGATTTGCCAATTAACAAATCACTATTTAATGACATGTGCAAGTGCCTTTAATGCAAAAGCATGGTCACAATTTCCATTTTGAGAAGAAAGACTATCCCCTTATGATCCATATTATGTATTGCAAGGGATAATTAGACATGCTTAACCCGAAGATATGCTTTTAGTGATTTTTCTTTTCAATAAATGAACTCTGTCAAATATTGTATTTGACAATGTTGTCTTTGGATGGAAATTTTGACCCTCTCTAAAGGCTATATTGTAGAAACATATTAGACTTTTGTAGTAGCACATACATGTTGTAATTGCCATGAATATGAAAATATGTTTTATTTCAAGGCTTATGATTATGTTGCTACCACTTGCATTGACATGATTGAGGATAAATCCTTATGTGTACAACTCATGTGAAATCATATACCATCTAGACCCTTCGAGATGGATGATGTTATGCATGCCTTTGTGGATAGGCTTTAACTATTCTTGAGAATCCTAACCTTGGTGTAGGGTATATGCACACAATGCAGGTGGGTTCCTCAAAGCAATATGCCACTCTAGACTTCACCATAACATAATTTGAAATGCCCTTGAAAACACATGTAGAAGTCAAAAAAGTGCTACGAAAAATTGTTAGAGGCTTAGAACATCCAAAGAGAAGCCTAGAAGAAGTGAAAAAAGGCTTGCAAAAGAGATACAAAGAGAAGTCTAAAGGAAAAGTCTAAGAGAAGGTCTAGAGAGTCTGGGGTCAAGGGGGGGTTTTGGAGGGAAATTTAGATGTTGGAGGTCCCAAGTTGAGAGGAATGTTCAAGGCTTGAGATCCAAAGAGGAGCCAAGTGAAAAGAGTAAGAGAGGAGATAGAATAGTAGAGAGAGAGGTGATAGGAGAGAAAAAGCTAGGGAAAAGAGACACAAAATAGAGAAGTAAAGAGAACATAGAGGAGAAAGAGGAGAGAGACTACAAGAGAAAGGAAATAGAAGAGAGAGAACTACAAAGAGGTGGCAAAGAAGAGAGAGAGATTGTGGCAGGTGAGGTGAGTGGTGTATAGTGAAGGAGTGGAGTGTGGTGGTGTTGCGTGAGGTGGAGTGGAGTGGAGTGTATGAGTGAAGTGTAAAGATGGAGTGAGATAGAGTAGAGATGGAAAAAGAAATGAGAAATCCATTGAGAGAAAAAAGCACATTGACTTCTATTATTCTCTTATTAACCTTTTTACAAGAAAGTTTCAAGTTTTATTGAAAAGAAGGATGATACAAAAAATCTTCTTACATTTTCTATTTCTCTAGAACCCTCTTTTTGAGATAGACTCCATGAAGTTCTTGAGATTTCTATTAAGAGAAAAGATCTCTATAAACAAATGTGGACCCAAGGTCTAGTTTTAAAAAATATAGATTTAGGGTCTTGTCCAAAAAGGATCAAGAAATGGGTTCACGAGTCTAGTCCTAGCTTTAGAGTCTTGTCCAAAAATCAGGTCCACATTTGATTTGAAAATCTTGGTTCCAATTCAATCCAAAAAAGAACTAAGAGAAATATCTAGGAACGTCTCTATAAAAGTCCATGTCAGCTAAATTAACATAGTCTATAAAAGTAGAGAAAAAATAACTTAACAAAAGTATGTTGCTATTATGTCTACATAAGTGGTATACAAATCGAAAAGCATATTATATGCTTCATACATAAGTGGTCTACAAATCAAAATGCATATTCTACAATGTGTACATAAGTGGTATACAAATCAAAAAACATGTTTTGTGATTTATATATAAGTGATCCACATATCAAAAAGCCTATTCTATTATACATGCATAAGTGATGTACACTTGTATAAGTCCTCTATCATACAAAAATTTGAAAGTTAAATCACTAAAGCTAATGAAATAGGCCATATTAATCAATGACAAGCAAGTATTAGAACAACCTTGCTCTAAAGTAATGGCACATCTACCTAATGAATTCCATATAGTTGGAATTGACAAAACTCTTAATAAACCTTCTATTTTTTGCAAAATATTGTTCATATAACTTGTATTGGAAAAATTTAATGGCAAAGACTATGAAGATGCACAAGTTGCAATTAAAGAAGTACAATCATATATTCAAGACTTTTAAAATGTTACAATGCTAAGACTATACTACGATATAATAAAGAGCTTTCCTTTCCAATTGAGACCTTGAAAGTACATGAAAACAGATTTTAATTATGCTCATTGCATATACATCAAATACAGAATACTATTAGCTTCCATACTTAGTGCATCTAAGGATGTCATCAAAGATTTTCAAGCTAAAGATACAATTTACTAGCATGTTGAATCAACCCAAGTGTTCTAAGACACACATAAATACTAGCCCATTACATATACACCAAATACAATGTACTACTAGCTTCCATACTTAATGCATGTAAGGATGTCATAAAGCAATTGAGACTACAATCTTACTAGCTTGTTGAATCAATCCAAGTGACCTTGATTAATCTACCCAATTTCGTTTTTAGCATATGCTAACGGATTTTAATTATGCTCATTGCACATACATCAAATACAGAATACTATTAGCTTCCATGCTTAGTGCATCTAAGGATGTCATCAAAGATTTTCAAGCTAAAGATATAATTTACTAGCATGTTGAATCAACCCAAGTGTTCTAAGACACATAAATACTAGCCCATTACATATACACCAAATACAATGTACTACTAGCTTCCATACTTAATGCATGTAAGGATGTCATAAAGCAATTGAGACTACAATCTTACTAGCTTGTTGAATCAATCCAAGTGACCTTGATTAATCTACCCAATTCCGTTTTTAGCATATGCTTTGTAAACATTCTAAGACACTTCTCTCACACAAATATTCCACTGAAATTCGATGTCTTCATAACCTAGTCTTCATGAATATTAAGCATTTCATCTCACAAGCCATCAATTTGTTAACATCAAAGTGTCATGATAGCCTAACACACATAGAGGTAATGATCGCCTACTATCAATCAAGATACACAATCAAACCCTCTCAAATTGGACCAATATGTTATTCCAATAATCAAGCCACCACTGCTAGTACACACATTCATTTACTAGCATAGTAAATATCAAAAATGGGTTTGAAAAAGTGCAACTATAGTGGCTTGTCTCGTCAACACTAAATGTAAAATGTATCTGCAAAAATTACTAGAACTACTTTGCTAGTAGGCTTCATGTAAACCCAAGGGCCACTCTTATGATGGGTGGCGATCCTTAGGTAATTGCCACACAAGCACATCGTTATGGGTTCTAGAAGTGGGTCAATGCTAGCACGATGCATAAGTATCCCTTGATGTGGATCAAGGCTAGCATGATATACAAGTATCCCTTGACGTACTCATGTAGTTTCAAAGGCTACTCATGTCTCCCATTTAGTTTACCTCCTCTACTAGAAAATGAGCAAGGCACTTGGCACTCTTGGGTAGGAGCTCCTATTTACAAATTTTATATGATATATTGTACTACTTGCATAAGAAGATTTCCAATTCAATTTCTCTTCATGTGTCTTATTTAGCTGAACTCATTTGCTTGAAAACAAGGCAAAGGAGAAGAATTTATCACCAAAAGAGGAAGGGACTTTATCCTCATCATTATTTTCAATTAAAAAAGAGGCTTGGATACCTTTATAGTTTCACACTCACATTTTTAAATATTAACAAGAGGCCTCATTCAAATGGTTACAAGCCATCATGAACAATAGGCCAATGCAAGGTGTAAGGAGCAAACTTTTTGAGCTTTGAAGCCTACTTTTTTTGGTAACCCCATGTTTTTCTTTCACAGTCCACTTGTTCCATCCTTTGACGCCGTTGCATTGTTGTCGCTACCATCATCACGAGCACCATGTTCTTTCCCTCTTTTTTCCTCTCTCTCTCTCTCTCTCTCTCTCTCTCTCTCTCTCTCTCTCTCTCTCTCTCTACCTACCTGGATTGACTATATTTTAGTATTTACTAGAAATGGTTTTCAATTTTTTTGAAAGCAAACATTTTTGCTACATTACAGCCTAGAAGCGATTTCAACAAAGGTAAGCTCATTGACTATCACATAATGGCATCAGGAATGGTGTTGCAACATTATTATCTATATTTCATTCTAAACTCAAATCTTTGAAAAAATATATTTCAAAGATCAACAATTTGTTAAAACCGCAATTTTGAGATCCATAAAGGCACTATATCTGAGTGTTTAATGCAATAATGATCACAAAGAACTCCATTCCTTAGCTAGATAAAGAGGTGATAGGTAACGCATCATTCCAATTTTCACTTTGAAATACCACATACCTACAATCTGAAACACACATGCACGCGCATGCGCGCACAGATTAGATGAAGGTCCAAAGCTATTATTGTAGGAGAAGATTGTTAGAAATGTGTTTAGCCGAGGAGGGCACATATTGAAGGCTAAAGCAGAAAACACCTCACTAGCTTCTCATTGAAACACATACACACACGCTCTCTCTCTCTCTCTCTCTCTCTCTCTCTCTCTCTCTCACAATTTGCAGGCCTGGCTGACCTCAAAGAATGCCATTTAAAAAATGGGTAAAGAATCTCTGCCGATGTTATACAGATCAGAAATGGATAGGATCAAGGAAAAGATGTAAGCTATCTCTTACTGCTTGACCTCTTTCTCATTCATGCACTTGAACATATTCCCATAGAGAGATATGGTAACCCATCAGCCAACAGTTGAGAACCCATCAGTAAGGCAGTACCAATCAACTGCCAGCTTGACCCTTGCCCTTCATTTCCATCACTCACTTGTAGCCTTTCATATTCATCATTAGTTGCCAGCTAAGGTTTCTCTTTGTCAACTTACTATGCTTCTCTCAGAATCAGAATATTCTTGCGCGGCTGTGCATCTTGCACGCAAACCAAGATCTCGTCTCCCAGCCTTCGGTAACTTCTTAAACTCACTGTACTTTGAATTCCCATCTGAATGAGAATAGCATACAGAACACGTGGGTTAGTCTTGAATTGTGATAGTCAATTTAAAGAATCACAACCAAATGCAAAACAAAGGACAAATATGTCTTGAATTGTTATAGCTGATTAAAGAATCACAACTGAATGCAAAACAAAGGACAAAAAATGTGACAAGCTTTTCCCAATAAGGTAACTGCCTTTGCCATTTAGTTGGATTAACAATGCATCCATTTGTGTATCATCCCCTACCACCTTCAGGAGGAAAGTCAAGAAGGTCAAACCAGTAAGCACCTCACATACCACTCAACCTTCAAGTCGTAGCGGAAGGTTTCGCCTTGATTAAGGTTTTATACAACTGAAACATCATAACGACTAGTCACTATCCCGACTGCATGATTGAGAAAGATCAGAAGCCCAAGGACAAGTGTATGTTACCACATACCACTTGACCTTTAAGTTAAAAATGAAAGGTTTCTCCTTGCCACACAGTTAAGATGTTTTAGGACTGAAACATCATAATGACTCATCACTATCCCAACGCCCACAATCACCATCAACCAGAAGAGAGATTTCCCACACAACTACCAAGACGGTTACAAATATGCCACCCCTTGTTGATGGTGGTTTGTTTTAGCATCTCATTGAGGGTGATTTGGTGAACAAATTTACTACCTTGTCACAAGATCCCATTGCATTAGCTCACCTTCTCAGCCCTGTGCAAAAGAGTGTGAAGATATGCTAGGGTTTGCATTGGGGAAACACAGAAAATACGGCCACAACTAAAACATAGACTCAAATAGCGGCGTGCAAAACTCAAACCCTAAACGCAGAAAACAAAACACGAAATGCAAAACCCCAAATGCAAAATGAAAAACACAAACTGCCAAAACACAACCACAAACAAAGGAGAAAGAGAACTCGAAAGTGAATGAATCAATGCTGTAAATGAAGGAGAAAATATACGTGTGTATTCCAGTGACTCCTCCATCGAAACCTTATGGATACATTCATGTTCTAGTGTCTGCACCATTAGCACTATATAAACAGCCCCAGCCTATTTCTACCTATCCACCTCCTACTCCTTACCCCCCTCCTATGAAGATATACTAGGATTTGCACAAAGCATAGTACGGGGAAGTTTCAGAAACGAGGAAAACAGAAACAGGAAATACTGGAGTTTTGGAGTTTTGGCCAAATTTTGGAAACGGGGAAACCACGTTTCAGATTGTACACTAAAATAAATACAGTATTATGTGGGTATGTAAATATATCAATGCCTACAACAACATGTATCCAAATTTTATACAAAACTTTTCAGTCTTCATGTCATATGACTGTAATCGTGATTCATTACACATATCACGACTCACTAGTGAAGATTGAGGAGTCGACTCAAGACTGAGGACTCAATGGTTGAAACTTAAGACAACTTAACACAATTAAGACTGACTATGTCATGTGAATAATCTGTCAAAACTCCAAAGTCCAGTGAGGCTATAAGTATCAACATCAATGAACAACTGGCAACTGTAGTCTGGAGTCTGGACTTTGAACTCTGCACTGCTAAACTGACTCTTGTATATCACGAATCACGAGTCATGACTCATGACTCATCTGAACTCTGAGGATCTGTGCACCATCACCTTGTCCGACTCCGAGAACCCTGATCGAGAAGTTGATGAAGCAGCCTCAGCCTCAGCCTCAGACTTTGGCTCTGACTCTGCCTGTGATACATGACCACGTGTGGCCCTCACTCTAACGCTCCTCCGTGCACCAGTCTCATGCACCGGTGCCAATAGCTCCTCATAGAGCATGGAGTAGATATTCCGCTCCTCCTCTGGTATCTGCAAGATGTCACGTATCTTCTCTATATCAATCTTATCAACAATCACATGTAAAGATGAACGAGACAAAGATATATCATATGAAAGAAGATTCAACATGTTCAATAATCATACATATCGCAATTTACAATCCAATTTCCAAGCAAATTAGCAATGTTAAGTGTGAAGGACTCAAGGTTAAAAAGTTAATTATGTATAATATTAATCATTACCTTCTCTATGGAGACGATGTGGGCCTTTGCAGACCAATCAAACAAGCCCTCTCGAGCTGAGAATGTTATCGACTGAGATGGCTGAGCGGTGGCAATATGAGTCTGACCTTTAAATTGCCCCCTGCCATCACCTGCCTCCCCTGCTGGGGGTTGCCCTACTGGGGAAAGGGACTGAGACTTAGATTTGGGTGATGTGCCTCTAGCCTTTGATCGACACTCGTCGTCAAAATGACCAGCCTTTTGACAATGTTGACAATACCTATTCTCTTTAGGTACATTCTGCTACCCTTGTTTGAGTTGTGACTGGGAGTTTCCTTGTGATACCTCAGACCAATTTTGTTTTTTATTTTGAGTGGAGGTTTGATTTTGTTTGTCCTTCCCTTGTTGCCCCTTTTGAGAATGAGTAACAAGAGCCCCCTCTTAAGGAAAAATTCATATGAAATCGATCGAACAACCGTACGTAACGCAATAGCTAACACTCAAATTCACAGAAAGTAGACATGGTAAACTTTAAAACTATACCTTCCACAAAATTGAAGTATTTCCTAGAAAGTTTGTTCAAAAACAATGTGACTTGGGAGCCCCCATAGTGGAGAATTCGGCAAGAGGTCACCGATACTCAACCAACTTGACTTTCAAATCATCACGGTCAGTGATTTTAAAGAGTTGGAGCTCATGGTCAAGATTTATACGACGGGTCCTATCCCGAATCGCATAGCGATCAGTCAAGTGTGCCTATCGATCTGACGCTAAGTCAAAATGCTGAAGCTGAGAATGAAACTCAAGCAATAAGCCTTGCAGCATCAGCTCGACGATAGCGGAGGCATCCCTAGCCTTCCATGAAGGCACAACCTCGTATGGAACAAGTACGGGATCGGGTTGGAGTTCCAATCCATGCACAAGATCCCATAGCTTCTGGAAGTCAAGAACATGTCATATTAAGTTTGACCAAGTGGTAAATTTTGACCCGTTAAAATGAGTCTTATCATTGAAAGCATGCTTGGCAAAAGAAGAGGTGAAACCATGAGGTGTCGGAAAAGTGGGATAAGATGGAGATGGAGGGTAAGATGCTGGTGGTGGGTGTGTCTGATAGAAAGAGTGAGGAGAAAAAGATGGGTAGGCAAAAATAAGTTGGGAGTGTCCAATGAGTGCCGATTGATGCGAAGATACTGAAACATGAATGTTTTCATAAGGTGTCAATGGAGATGGAGACACTTGGATACGAAAGCCCTATCCAAAGCTTGGCTGGGATATAGCAGAATGATCAGGAGGTCCACTAGGTAATGCTATAGAGGCAAGCAGTGGTACTAACTGATTCACACGAGAGAGAGACTGGGGGGGATACTCAAGCTACAATGATCCCAAAAGTGTGTGAGAAGTAGGTGGAATATCATCCGATGGAGGTAACGATGAGGTTCTAAAGGCGATGCCTATGTTTCTATAACCCCCCGGTGCGGTGTGATGTGCAACATGAGGTGTTTGAAAGGGGAATGTAAATGGTGTAAAAGAAAGTGGAGAAGCAGTGGAAAAATCTGGTGGAATGGATGGCTTTTGAGTGGTGTGAAAGGTGCAAATGCAGTTTGTTCATTTTTACCATTTAATGATTGAAAATGAAATGATGATGATAATGATGCACCATGCAATGTAGGAATACGAACACCAAATTCATTCTGATTTTAATAAGTAAACTGAAAAGAAGGAAGGGTAGAAGAAGAAGTACCTAGCTTTTTCTTATAGTCTCCACGACATGTGTTAACATATAATAATTGGTCCTCAAGAAAACCTTTTCCATAGTCAACTGATTGTACTCTATCTTTCTTATGATTTCTACTAGTATATTGCAAAGCAAAGAGGTAAAAGACGAAGAAACAAAAGACGAATCTAAAGTACCTTGCACCGAAGTGGGCGGAAGAGGATGAAAGAATGAAACGTACTCCAAATCTCTTTCTCCAACAGGGGGGCCCATCCCTAAGGGAGGCCTCAATGGTCCTGCAATATCATCAGATTTATGCGCAACATCTGAAGAGACAAATTCTTGTATACCTTCATTAAGTAGCTTCTCCTGAAGGGCAATTCTTCAATCGAGCTTCTCAATCTTCTTTCATCTAAAGTCCATGATCACATGATATTCTTCAATGGAAAGCTTGTATTGCCTTTCTTCCATGTTGTCAGAAGTGTCTTCCACCATGTCGGAACTTTGTGGAGTAAGCTATCTACCCACTCTCACACAGTTCTCGGCATAGGTTGTTCTAGAGACTGAGTTGGTATTGATGTATTCGAAGTCATTTGAGCCTAATATTGTTTTTGCTTCTCGCTGAGAGCTTTCAAATCAAAGGCCTAAGTTTCTCAGAGAGTACCAAGCTCTGATACCATGTAAAGAAATACTCTGACACAGAAACACAAATAACAATCGTACGACAAAGCACACAAACTGATAAAAAAGCACAGTTAGGGTTAGGGTAACTCAGAGACAATGAACACAGAAAATAATTGAAGTGATATAACTGCTGAATATACAATGCTCATGCAGCAAACACACTATGCAATGAATGAATACTGAACCTCGAACTCCTGTATCTCAAGGATCATGGCAAGGGTAATGAGCTAGAGAGTGTGTCGTACTTTGAACGGATCTCAAATCGCAACAAGGCAACCTCCGGATGTCGAACAACAACAAACACAGCAATGAGAAGCTTGATCTGATACAGATAGCAACAATGAGGAGAGAGAGACTAAAAACGCAGGCAGGATAGCTTGTAAGAGAGAGAAAACTGCCAAAAACAAGCTGGACTCATTCTTGATGTACAGAAGAGTCTTCAAAATGGAGCGGCTCTATGGTGGGACTCATACCCCAAGTCCCATGTAGTGAGCACTAAGGTTGAGATGTACTCAACTGTTTTTCAACATTTTACTCCAATGGACTACAAGTTGCAACAAAAAAAGTGGCAATCCTCTTGACAGAAGCAAGGGGAATGTGGATATGTATTTCACATGCTTCACCGAATTCCTACTCATGTCCTTTCCTAATCTCAAACAATGACATCCTAATTTTGTGGACAACTTGTATGCCTCTATTTTAGCTTATGTGAAGGCACAATGTCTAGGTACTTTGCAGTGTGCCATACAATTGGCTACAATCTTTGAGAGGTGGGAGAAGCACAAGAGGCTTCGATAACCCAACAATTCTGTTGCTGCAAAAGTGTAAGGGTAAGTCTGAGAGCATTAAAGGTGACACGATAGAATGACTGAAACAGAGAACAGTTGTTTCAAGTGCAAGTAAAATGGTCATAGGCATCGTGAGTGTCCATACTGAAGGCAATCAGACAACAAATGTGAGCATGACTCGGCATTGGATTCAAGTAGTGAGCTGGATGGTGCAACAGAGAGTTTGAAATCCACCAATTTGAGGTTTGCGCAATAGCATAACCGTGTTCCCAAATGTTCCCATAGGTTGAGAACAATGCTCTAGGGCTTCAACCCTACATATGTCCTCTTTGGTAAGCATCAACAAGAGGTGGGAGAACCATGAAATGTTTAGAACATGAGATTGCAGGTGTTGCTTGCAGATATCTAGGTTTCTGATTGCTCTTCAAAGGGAGTGCGTAGTGGAGGAGACAACCAAGACTTGGTTTGTGCAATCCCTGGAGATGTCCAGGTAGAAGGGCCAAATGTGTGCCTTGGAGGTGGAGTTCTCTTGTCCAAAAATGTAGAAGTCTATTCAAAGTGGACCTCAGCAAGATACAAACGTGGTTTGCCAAACGGGCAGTTTCCAGTTGGTGGTTCAGAGGATTCTTTGTGGTATCTAGTCATTGATGTCATATGGAAAGTTGTCCAAGTTTACTGTCACTTGGATGAGTGCAAGAACAAGAGTTGCTTCCTCAGCATAACTAGGCACTATGGCTGGTAATCTGATCATAGTGGTTACTTGTGGAGGCATTGACATGCACTCCAAGGACGTACACACTTTCAAAGTAAAGGCAACAGTGAGAAGTTCATGTACCAATACACATGCGCTAGAGCTTTGTGGAAATTCATTAAGGCTGACAGCACATTGGTGGATGCAGGCAGGTGCAGCACAGCTGAGGACAGCTGCATTTTTGGTGGGGGAGAATGCAGTGCACCTGATGGTGTGGCTTGCTCACAGAATCTGATCATCAAGTTTGTATGAAGGAGCATCTACAAGTCACAATGCCAGATCATTTTGGTCGTAAGTAGAGCAGGCAGATCACTTTTTTTGTATCGGACAGAGGCAACTAGATCATGTGTTAGTTGGGCTTTTAATATTTTGATGATGCAGCAAAAGTACTCAATTGAGTCAACTATTTGCATTCAAGAAGTCAGGTTGAAAGGCACCTGTTGGCAGCTACAAAAGATAATCAAAGATCATAATCATGATCATGGTAGGTGTCACATTAATTAATTGACTCTTTAACATATGTGGCACATAAGTTAGTGCTAATTAGTTAATGTGAGAGTAGAAGACACCACCTTGGTGACAGACCTTGGTGACAGGGATCAGATAGTGATCAATAGGTGCTTGCGAGGGGAATCAAGGCATCACTTTAGATTATTGTGCAAACACAAATCTTCTTCTCTAAAGATTGTACCGAGTAGTGGGGCAATAAAGAGGAAGTCTACCAAGCGAGCCAGAGTATTCATTTTGAAGGAAAACAAGATTGTTTGCAGCTTGATCGTGGTCAAAGACCGTTTAAGGCAGATTGTGGCCGTTTAAGGCAGATTGTGGCTAGCATCAAGCGCTGTCCCAAAGAGGACACTGAGGAGGCTTCAAGGAATCAAAGTGAAGAGTGCTGGTTGAGTTTATACTGTCGAAGCCATACCCTGTACAATCTGATATTTAACTGCTATGAATACAAGATTTGCAGATCGCTTCCACTTTTTGGGTGCTCTTACCTTTATCTTACATTGTGTAATTAGGACCTAGTGTCTTACAATATCAAACAAAGTGACCAGCACTATAGAGTTCAAACACCAGTGCCCACTATCACCTACACTATTCAGACTTTGCATTTACCAGATCACAGACTATATACACAGGGTTGGGGGCCCTTGTGCAAAGCTTGCTCGAGGCTTGACAACTCACTCATACCACATACTCAAGTCTCATCATTGTTGGAATCAGATGTGTGTAGGTCGGTGAGTCAGACCTCTGAAATCAGTAGAAAAGGGTAAACATACTTGCACCTTTTGGGATTGAAAAAACGGGAGCCCTAGACATGGCGTATATTATGATTTTCAGAAATGATGCTATTTTTCTACTTTCCCTATGTACTGCAATCTGCTGTTATGAACAGATGCAAACATGAGATGTGCACAATGTACGTTCCTGATTTTTTTCCCTTGTAAAATCGGATCAGATATAATTCGGCCCTGGTAAGTGAATCCTATTGCAATCATACTTTCATGCCCATCAGCATTTGCCATATGGAGATGTATGGGAAAAAGTGGCATACGATATACCTAAATGATTATTTCATGCATGTATAATATTCTGACATATGTGTATATCAGCCAACTTTGCATATGGACTTCAAAAGTTACTAACTCACAAATTAGTGCATATGATCCTCTATCATGACCCAAATCAGTCCCAAAGTGTTAAACCTAAAGTGTAAACGCTAAAGGCTCTAGCCCATAACTTTTCGGCAATGATAACATTGCAGATTTCACAACCAGATTCTTGAAACTTTTCAGTTTCTTTGTACAATACTTACTTCAGCTTTCAATGTTACAAGAATCGTGTTTGCTGGACACATTCACCTTCTACAGAACATGCTTTCAAGAGTAACCAAATGCTCCAAGTCAACAAATAAACAACTAAATGAAGAAAGAAGAAACAAAGCATACCTCGACCAGAAAAATTAGAACATTCTTATCTTTCAGAAACCGTAGAACACAAGCATGATATATTTTGTCAGCAGGCTGTCTTCGCAGATACTCCAATATCCAATACCTATCGCTATCATACTGTAGCTTCTTCACTGTTCTACAAACAGCATTTACAGTCAGCATTGATGCCTCTAAGAATCCAGAAGATAAAGGTGGATTCTCTCCTCGCAAAACTGCTTTGATCTGCATTTCATTGCATGCTGGGTAAGAAAGATGCAACAAACTCAAACTTGATGTTGGTAAAATCAATCAAAAAATGAGCAAAGGCTCAACTAAAGTTATGTGAGCTTTGATTGTTCTAAAATGTGTCAACCTTCCAAATGATACCTCAAATGTAACTATCAATATGTAATCTACTCACTCTAGAAAAATGCATAAGCCTTTGACAACTTTTAGTTCCTATATCATGTGCATATCTAGACATTTTATATTTATTATGCCACTATACTAATGTAGTGGTTTAGGCCTTAACAACACTTCCACCACTACAGTACAGTTTGAATTGCAAGATTGATAGAGAGAGGACTCGAGTTGATGATTTAAATATTGTCAAGATTGATATAATACAGAGTCGAATCAAGTTATCAAGTTAGATACTCTCAAGATTAATACTAATTGTACATGGTTGCCCCCTCTAAAGCCCCTTGGCATAATGATGGCACAATATCAATGCCACTTCTTCCACATGTCTCCCGAGGGATTCATTGTCATGTTGGCATACATCAATGTATACTTCTCCATGGGGTACATAGTACTATTAGATGAATCCATCCATCACCACACTAGCTCAAGATTGTGATAGAACGGCACACAAACATATGAGGATGCCGACTATGTCACAAGATGGTGGTGTTTGAGGAGCATTTTATTTGTGGATGCATTGAATATGACGAGATCAAAGGGATATTTCATTACCTCTTTCAGGATAGGTTTTGGTTGCTTCGCAAGGTGATGGACTATGAGGATCAAAGATGCTTGGGATTACGTTAACCAAATCTCCAAACACACACACAACCTTTTGATAAGTAGGAGGTCAAAGTGTCACGACGATGTGAAAATTTTGATGCTTTGCGTAGCATTGGATTAAGTGTCAATCAAATGTACAAATGTGAGGTGCACATGTGATGTGCATGTTATGTTGGAAATCAAGGAAGAGAGGGAGATAGTTAGCAGTAGACTGTTGGAGCTGAAAACGATTGAGTGTACTTGTTGAACTAAAAGTGATAGAATGAAAGTACAACCTTAGATCTAAGGTAGACCTAACCCCTAAGTCAACTAACTCTAGTACTACTAAATGTGGTGACATAACTTATTAGCTTAGTTGTGTTCACCACACTACAAATTGACTAACTAGAACATTGGGCACTATCCATAGAATTGGCAAATTGTAACACCCCCCTGTAGTGCCGATGTGATGAAAGTACAGGAAGATCAATCATCAGGGTAGTAAGTTTGAGGACTTTCAAAAAAACCTCAAAACTTCTCACGAGGGAGTGCTTTGGTGAAACTTTCAGCAACATTTTCCTATGTAGGAACATACATCAAACTAATCTCTCCTGCATAGCATCTCTCTCTAACATAATGGTAATGTACCTCAATGTGAAACACAAGATTCCATGCCACTGCAATAGCACTCTTGACTGTTAGAAAGAAAGGTTGTAAGACCCTCCAATGAAATTTGTAGATCAGCCAATACTCTATGTAGCCATACACACTCAACTATTGCTATGAAGGCTGCCCTATACTCAACCTCACAAGATGAGGTAGCCACTAAATGCATAAACAGCCCACAAAGAAACGGGGTCCACTTGTAGACTACCTAGTATCTAAATCACCAACCCAATCCAAATTGTTGTAAGCTTGTAGATGCAAGTCTCTCTCCCTAGGAAATAATAAAGCATATGATCGAGTACCTTGCACATATCTAAGATTCGCTTGACAAATTACCAATGTACTACCCGTGGGCTATGCATAAACCTGCTCACCTAGGATGTTGCAAACTGTATGTCATGACGTGTGTTGCAGAGGTAAATAAGACTGTCCACATCCTAGCTGTAAATTGCAACATCAAACATCTCTTTACCATCATGGATAGACAACTTGAGCCTTAGTTCCATTGGAGTGCACATAGGTTTGCAATCTTGCATATTAAACCTGTGCAAAAGCTTATCCACACATACTACGATTGCGATATGATGATGCATGCTGATTTTGGGTGAATTGAATCCTCAAATAGTAGTGTAAACAGCCCATATCTCTCATAACAAAAACGTGTTTCAATTCAGCCTTGAAATCTGCAATTTCATGCTCTTTTGGTCTAGTAAGCAACATATCATTTACATATAGAATGATAACCAGCAGGTCACCCCCCCTTCATTGTTAATGTAGAGAGTGGATACAATTGGACTATTTGTAAAGCCAATGCTTGCCAAATAGGCATCAACCTCGGCATACCATGCACAAGGAGCTTGTTTTTATCCATAAAGAGCTTTATGCAATTTGCAGACCATGTGCTCTTTGCCTTTCACCACAAACCCTGGAGGTTGTGACACATGAACTTCATGTAGATCGCCATTCAAGAATGATTTCTTGATGTCCAACTGATGTACTTTCCAGCCATAATTTCCAACCATAGCAATGACATGTCTAACTATACTCATACAGGATGTAGAAGAAAATGTCTCCTCATTATCTATGCCCTTCTTCCATGCATAGCCTTTGGTTACCAAACATGCCTTGTACCTGTCTATAGTACCATCAACCTTACGCTTTTGTTTAAAGACTCATTTGATACCAATGGCTTTCTTGCCAAGTGGCAACTCAACAAGATCCTCAAGTATTGTCGGTGGCAATAGAATCCAATTCTTTCTTGCATGGCTTGCATCCTATGTACATCCTACTAGGCTTCTTCCAAGGAAATAGGCTCATCATCATCTAACAGTGAGCTCATGGACACATACTCATCACAAGAACCATCTACTTCCGAAATATCAGCCAAATGAGCCCCCTGCATGATATGTTGCATGTCTAACAGCCCTCCCAGTGCGCTGAGGTAAGAGAGCATCCATTTAACTCTCCTGGAGAGTTTGCAACAGCCATCTTGGGACTGTTTTTCCTAGATTTACAATAGCCCTTTCTTGTTGCAATACATGTTCCACAATTGGAGGCAAAGCATCATCAAGTACCTGCTATTCGAGAGCATGTGGCCATTTACAACAATCTCCAACCCCAAAGAACATGGTAAGAGGCCTTCAAAAACATCACCCAAGCCATAAGTGGCTGGCATTTCAAATTGATCATGCGAAAAGGCTGCATTTTTAGCAAAAATGACATCTCTACTAACAAACACTTTCTTTGTGTGTGGATCATGCAACTGATAGCCTTTGCTTTCCGAACTATACCCAACAAAAATGCATTTGAAGGCCTTGTCATTAAGCTTGCCATGAAGCTCCTTCGGCACATGTGCACAGATTATGCATCCAAACAGCATAAAGTAGTCAACCTTTGGTTTCTTTCCATGCCGAGCCTCAAAAGGCATTTTTCGATAACATTTGCATGATCTCAATAAACAATTTCCAAAAATTGTTCAAATTTCACTCCCATTTTGCAAGCAAATTTGGGGCTTTAGACAATTTTGGCCAAATTCATCCGAATCAAGGCCAAATTTAGCATTGATCACAAGATTGAGCACTACCCGTTTTACAGAATTCTTCATATTCCCTTCAATTTCCCAACAAAAATTAGAACTTTTCACTGTTTGAGCTCAACTCTATCAAAATTTCATTGGCAAATTTGGGGCTTTTCTAAAATTCCGCCAATTCATCAAAATCAAGGCTCAATTTAGCCTCACATGTTACATTTTGGCATTGATCACGCAGCATTTGGGTAACAATTCTTCATAATTTCTGCAATTTCATCTTCAATTTGTATAAAAAAAAACTGGGCCTTTTGCCCAATTTCACTTCCTCAACATCCAAACCACCCTCTCCACATTGTCTTCACGTTTCTTCACTTTTGGGCTGAAAAAAAATCATCTTCTTTGACTGTTGCACATTGAAGAGGTCCTTCATGAGACTGTTCATGCTGATTTCCATCAAGATTAAAGACAAATTGCATTCTTTGGGTGCACTTATTGGGAAAATATTATTTATTTCCTCTGATGTTCACATAATCAGAGCATTCTCTGCCACTTATGTCTGAGTTCAGTATATTGTTGATTGCCGCCTTGTTTGGGTAATATTTTATTTCACAAAATTATTATTTTCAGCATATTTTTATCTCTGGTCATCAAGAAAACAGCAAGAGAAAAATATTATTCTCATATTATTCGACTCCATCAAAGCAAACAGTGACTCTTCTATTAGTGGTCTACTATTATTCAAGGATTTGTTTTCTCTCTCTTCATTTCAAAACTATTATTTCTATCTCACCGGCATCAAAGATTTTCAACAGTAATTATTAAATACTGAAGAAGTCGTGCCAAATAATCAGCATGTTTCCATCATTCTTAATGGCCTGCTGGAGTCATATCAAGGTTTTGCTACAACTATGCAGTTGATAACTATGGGCAACCAAGTTACCTAGAGCTTCAACCAGCTTGTCTTTCTCTCGTTGCACGAAAAACAAAGTCGTCTCAACCACAATGCTACCATGGCAACTGAACAAGCCTTTCTACCCACCATCCTGGAAAAGATGTGGATCTAGTGAAGAACAAGCTGGCTGGTCAAAAAACCAGAAAATACCCATACCGCCATTCATCCTCTTCATCAAATAATTGCTCCAAAACACCTTCCCATGCTTATCCATCCAGTCCCAACCATTCGAAAGGTTCATCGATCAAACCAAAGACGTGCAATTACTGCAAAAAGATGTCAAAGTGCAGCAAATGCAGAAGCACATGACCAAACTGAAAGAAAGAAGTGAAAATGGAGAGGAGAAAGAAAGAAAGAAAGTGCTTGAAGGCGGATCCAGTGTACTTGGCCTACGCCAACAAGAATAGACGTCAAGTTCGTCTTCTTCCCTGACAGCTTTCAGGCCCCCTGCATCCTCCACCAAACAAGCCCTCTCAGCTTTGCCCACCCCTCTCAACCACTCTATGGCCACCTATCTGCCTTTGACTCAACCAGAACTTCTGTGTACTTCTACTATGGGATCAGTTAAGGTATCTGCCCCGCAACCTGCCTGATCACCCTGCGCTGTCGCCGAGCTGCCCCCGTGACCTATCTGACCTGTCACACCTGATTGCCCTACGCTGACCTGCAAAGCCCGTTGTCTGCCTATCAAGGCCTAATACTTAACCACGAAAATCCCACAAAAAAAAACCTAGTTGCTCCCTCCGTCTGCAGCAACATTCCCCCACTCACAGCAACTAGCTTGGTAGGTCCTCAGCAGTGACGTGCAATGGAAGCCTCTCGTCAAACGCCGGTGCATTCTGCAAGTGTCCCCCCAGTCAAACACCTTGTGCGTTGTCCTTTCTAGGAACAGCTCCTTTCCGTCCGTGCCACAAAGCTGGAACTGAAAGAAACAACAATCTTTGGTCAGGTCGTAGGACACTCCATCCAAGGCCCGGCTTCGGGATTGGCTCCACTCCACAATACGCATTGGCACAGCGCAGATTGCGGAGGCAGTTCTCATGGGTCAAGGGATCTTCATGGTTCGACTCACCTCCGTGGATGCAGTCCGTGAGCTAGTGGATAGCTCACCTTATGCCTCCACGAAGGGGATCATCCTAGTGGATAGCTCACCTTATGCCTCCACGAAGGGGGTCATCTATATGGTTCCCTGGTATAGTGGCTTCACAATGGAGGAATTCGCACTCCACAACAAGTTTCCTAGGCACCCGGTCACCCTTCTATTCCCCGGACTGGCAATAGAGTATCATCAGTTAGTGGAGGACTTTGGAAGGATTTTTGGCACAGTTCTTCCTCCCTCCTTCACGGATGCAATGACAACCGCAGGAGTCTCGAAGATACGGGTGGTTGTGAAATATACAAAGAACATACCTAAGTTTCTTGAGATTGAGACAGGCAGACACTCTTTCACACAGCAAGTTATTGTGACTAGGCAGCCTGGTCAGTGCCTGTGATGCCATGACTTTGGCATCAGGTAGCAGATTAAACGCGGTTCGAAGCCAAAGCGGCTCAGCCGGCAAACCCGTAGGTGGATGCTAACGGTTTTACACGGGTCCAGCGAATACAGAGAGGGAGACGGTAGGGGGAACCTTAGTCAACCCCTCAAACACAGCCACGGCAGCATAGAGCAGGAGGGTGACGGGCCCCCATCAAGGCACCCTGCAGCAACCCCTCGCTTATCCCACCCAGCAAGATCACAAGCCTCCACCCCCACCACCCACTGAGGTGTCACAGCCCACCCCACCCGAGATCCCCCATTCCCCATGCCCACACCTTTCTCATGGATTGCCCCCCGACCCTACCCCACAATCCCCCCCCCCCCTTTTTGGGGGCCACTCTTCCCCCCTCACACCCGCCTCATACTTCCAATCACCCCACCATCCCTCACTCTTCCTCTTTCCCACCATCCCCCCCCACCGATCACTCCCCCCCACCGATCACTCCCCCCTGATCCTCACCCAATACATGTAACCCCCCCCCAACCCATTCCCCCCCTTTCCACAGGGGGTGACGAGCCTCACACGCTCATATCTTTTCCTCACCAGCAGCCCAACCCCCTCCATCCCCGCACAGTCACTAGCTCATCTGGCCCAACTACCCGTCACACATTTCCTCAACAGGCGCAGTTGCTCGCATAGGAGTTTTTCCATAGTAGTCTGTGGTCCTATTTGAGAGCTACGGAGCGCGGAGAGTTTCCACTACCTATGGAGGTGGGGATCTTCATGGTCCGCAAGGTCAAGGAGCGGCAAGGTCCATTTACTAGCACCATCGAATGGACCAAACTATGCTTTCTTCTTTCAAACCTCTCATTCAGAAGACTGGACGATGACACAAATAGAGGAGGAAGTGAGGGGCCAGGTTGCATACCGCATCTCCCAGTGGATGGGTGAAGGAGGGTTAGCACTCTTCTCCCAGTAGTGGCCAGGGTCCATGATGGACATTAACTAGTGGGTTGGAGCTGAGGTCCCACATTTGAGCATTATTTTTCGAGCCCCTACCCAGTGGAGCTCACCAATGGATGTGATCTAGTGGCCCCTCGCACAAGCAGTCCGCTTCTACCAGTGCACAGAGTCACGCCTCTCAGCTTGGCAAATAGATGCCCTGGTGGTACCACCTAGAGCATCTATCACCCCCATGGTCCGCCCGAGAGCCACCATGGGGGAATGGAGTTCACCCTCCAAGCCTGCAGCCAAGCCATTCACATTCGCATGCCCCATAGCTCTTCTTCTTCATCAACAACTTCCACACCGAGCAGATGCTTGTTCGGTCAATCACAAGTTTCCCCATGCCTCTACACCTAGCATTCTGGAATATAAACAACTTCCACTACAGTGGGGCACATGGTTCGAGAAAATTGATTGTTCCGCAAGAGCTACAGCTTGCCCTTGCCGGAAGGATCAAGATCTTATTTCTTCAGGAACACAAGCTCACCCCCTCTGAGGCCCATCGAGTAGGGAAGGTACTTCCAAGCAGCTCACACACCTACTCGGAGTACTCTATCGGTACCTACGGCAGGAGTGGAGACGTATACACCTCTATTGGCCCGAGCCTTACCGCCTATGTGCGAGATCACGGGACGATTGTGGCAGGGAGGGTCCTATGGATCAAACTGAATGATTTAGGGGACTCATGCCTTGGAGTCCTTAATGTCTATGCTCCTACTAAGGTTAGGGCATGCAACAAGTTCTGGATGGAGATTGCAGCAGGACTTCTAGAGGTGGACTCTTCGATTGTTGAAGGAGACTTCAACAACCTGGAGGCCTAAGAGGACCAGCAAGGCAGAGGCAGAGATTACCAGGGTATGGCACGGGAAGAGCAGGAGGCATGGAAGGTCTTCCTTCTCGCAATAGGAGCACGTGATGCTTGGCGAGACCCAGCTTTTCACAAAAGGGAGAGATCGCTAGACTTTATCGTGTGATTTGATCTTAGTCAGGATGACTAGACCATCATCCAGAACCTGTCTGATAAAATGATACTAAACATCAATATGTTCGGTACGTGCATGAAACATGGCATTCTTAGCCAGGCATACAGCGCTCTAGCTATCACATCTAAGTACAAGTGTTTTGGTGCACAGCCTGAAATCCTTGACCAAACGACCAAGCCAAACTGCTTCTTTTGAAGCTTCAGTGGCTAAAATATATTCAACCTCCGTGGTAGAGAGTGCTACTATTTTTTGCAATCTAGAGCACCAAGAAACTGCCCCACTCGTCAAGGTAAAGATATACCTACTAGTAGATTTGCAAGCATCCAAGATGTAAAGAAAATACCCTAACACAGAAGCATAAACAAAAACCGTACGACAAAGCACAGACTAATAAAAGAACACAGTTAGGATTAGGGTAACTCAGAGACAATGAATACAGTGAATAAATGAAATGATATGACTACTAATAATACGATGCTTATGCAGCAAACACACTGTGCAGTGAATGAATACTGAACCTCGAACTCCTGTATCTCAAGGATCAGGGTAGGGGTAATGAGCTAGAGAGTGTGTCATACTCCAAACGGATCCCGAATCGCAGCAAGGCAGCCTCCGGATGTCGAACATCAGCAAACGCAACAGTGAGAAGCTGGATCTGATGCAAACAGCAGTGAGGAGAGAGAAAGATTAAAAACGCACGCAGCAGGTGAGAGACTAAAAACGCAAGCAAAACAACCTGTAGGAGAGAGAAAGGCTAAAAACGCAGGCAGCATGTGAGAGAAAGACTAAAAACATAGACAAGACAGCTTGCAGGAGAGAGAAAGACAAAATGCAAGTAGGACAGGCTGCAAGAGGGAAAAACTGCAGCAGCAAGAGAGAGAAAACTGTCAAGGCGACAGCTGGGCTTGCAAACGCAGTAGCCTGCTGACGTGGCAGACTATATGACAGCAGTGCAGATGATCAACAGTCAGTCGCTAGGCAGAAACAACAGCAATCAGCGTGTGGAGGGCTGGAAGTAGGCGCTAGACTGTAGGGAACAGTGATGGACAGCAAGGGCTGAGATGTCCTCTGCGAACAGGGTGTGGACAGCAAGCTGATAACACCTGAAACCTGCAAAAACGAGATTGGGAAAAGAGTGGAGGGTTGGCTGCCAATATATAGAAAATTAGGGTTCTAGATCCTCTCCCACTTAACTCTCTTGATCCGCTCCCCGTTTTAGGGTTTTGGCTAAAATAAACCTAAAATAAGCATGTTTTGGGACTATTTAAGTGGCTAAGAGCAATTCTTAGTACAACACTCCCTCTTAGGCCCAAAATAGGGCGAGAAAAGTAGGCCAGCCTAAATTTTGATTTACCCCAAGGCGTCCCACCCCAAAGCAGCCAAGGGAATCAGACAAAGGGTGCACATCGGCTGCCCAGTGGTCTACCAAGACTACAAAGGCGATGGTTATCTTACCAAGGGAGCCCAAGTGATCACCCCAGAGAGGCTAGGGCATCGGACCAAGGGTGCTCGGCGGCTGCCCAAGGGCCTACCAAGTCCTACAAAGGCGGATGGAATCAATGGACCTTTTTTTTTTTGAAATTTTTTGAAAATACATAAGTAATATAGGGCAGCAGCCAATTAAGTGACAGATAGGAAAAGATAAAGAGAGTTTTAAACCCAAGTCAAGCACAAAACTAGCAGACCAATCCCTCGCACTGACTAGGATAAGTGCCTAAGGATGAGAACAAGTGTGTGTATGTGTCAATCATGTGGTGAATATGTGGAAAGGCAAAAAAAAGGATGGTGGGCTTAGCAAGACAAGCAAAACAAGCAAGCAAGCAAGGGTAGAGAAATTACCGTTAGGAGAACTGCAATGTGTTATGCTACAAATATGGTGGATCCTAGAGTCGACCACTGCAAAAGACCGAAAAAGGATAAATGCGGACAAATGCATGTTTACATAAACAGAATGCTAATGCATGGAGTAATGCAAAGAGAGATACAAGATGTCATGCTCATGTAATATGATATGCAACGGTGCCACTAGAACAGTGCCCTCGCAAGGGAATTGTTCACTTGTCCAAGTGCCCTTTTACAATCAGGTCATCCTGACGGTGCGGATGAAATTACAAATGCCCATAATACAATATAAAAGAATAAGTAAATGTAATATCTAAAAATTGTAAGTATCATCACTGTCACGATCAAGAGTAGAAGCCGCCCCCTCTCAAACTGGAAGGGAAAGCAAGAGGGAAGCACCCTCTCCCCGTCAAGCTGAAGAAGTAGGGGAGTGTGTATCCGAGCCGATCCTGGATAGCAGATACTGAAGAACCGGCCGGTTGACCGCTTTAGTCAACATATCTCCAAAATTATTTGATAAAGGCACAAACTCTAGACGAATAGTGCCTAGCTCAACTTGCTCTCTGGAAAAGTGGAAGTGGACTCCCACATGCCGTGTCCATGGTGTGATGATCGATTGCGCGCAAGGGCAATGGTACTCGGGTTGTCGCAATAGACAACTGTGGGAGAGTCACATGGAAAATGAAGCACCGCTAGTAAACTCCTCAGATAGATATCCTTGGTGGTGTCATCGAAAAGAGCCCGATACTTAGCCTCGGCCGTGGAAACCGCCACCGTCTCTTGCTTACGGCTGGACCAAGAAATGAAAGCCGTGCCCAAGGTAAAGAAGTAGCCGCCATGGGAACGCCGGGTGTCAGGATCTCCTGCCCAATCAGAATCAGTGTACCCTTGCAAACATAAACCAGAGCCATATGTCAAGCCATAAGAAAAAGTACACCACAAATAACGCAACACACGAAGACATGCAATCCAATGTGACATCCTAGATGCTATAAAATACTGAGTATGCTAACTGAGTAAGCTAAATCTAGCCTAGTGTAAATTAACCAAAGAAGTTTTCCTACAACAGAACGATAGGTGAGCGCATCGAAGAGCCGTCCTAGGGTATCCCTCTCGTCAAAAACAACATTCCATCTAACAATCACATGTTTGTTCGAGGATCGAACAAACGCTAGGCTTTCGCTTCAAAGGAATATCCTACAAAAATAAGGAGATCAGCTCGGGAAGTAAGCTCACCTATCTTGTCATCAAGCGTGTGTATGTACGCACGACACCCGAAGACTCTGAAATCGAAAAAAACAGACCGAGAGCCAAAAAATGCCTCATACGAGGTCTTTTGAGAAAGAGCCGCAATCAAGCACCGATTGAGGATATACACCGAAGTATTAACAGCCTCGACCCAAAGGCGCTCAGAAAGCTCTACTATGAACAGCATAGAGCATGCCATTTCCATGACTGTGCAGTTCCTACGCTCTATGACTCCATTCTGAGAGGGGAAGTTGATAGAGGTGAGCTAGCGAGAAATGCCATGCTTCTATAGAAACATGGAAAACTCGTGGGAGATAAACTCACCACCGCTATCACTTCTCATGCACCCAACACGATGACCAGTCTGGTTATGAACCAACGGCACCCAAGCAAAAAAATATGTGAAAGCATCTGACTTATGCTTGAGAAAGTACACCCACATGTATCGAGAATGATCATCCACTATCAAAAAGAAGTACAGCACGCCGTTCAAGGCGGCAATGGATGTCGTCGTACCCCATTTCCTCTTCAGTCTACACATAGATCTGAGGAGCCTCTTAGATTGATTCACGTTGATCTTTGAGGACTGACATCCATTGCTACTTCTCGAGCTGACAGGCTTTACAGACATCTCGAGCTAGCTTCAGGCATGGAAGGCCCTCAACCAACTCACAGCGTGACAACTCATAAAGTGAGTCATAACCAAGATGCCCTAAGTGAAAATGCCAAAGACGCTCATTGTGCGTAGGCTCCCGAGATGTAGCTAAGGCCTGGAAGCTATGAAACACGAAGCCCTCAACTGTCCCTCACCGCGAGCAATCACTAAACCAATTTGAGAGTCAAGGACCTAGACTATGGTCGCTGTAAAGAAAACTACTCGCCCCAGCCAGCAAAGTTGTTGAGCACATAACAAGTTCATCCCAAGCTGAGGGACATGATATACATTGTCCAACGAAGCCAGATCCGGACCCTTGTCAGTGGCAAAACTGACGCAACCTTGATCTTGAATCTTAACCGAGAAGTTGTTTCCTATACGGACCCGCCCGGCTACAGGGGCTCGGGTACGGAAAATGTCCTGAAACTAGAGCTGAAGTGCTCGGCTGTGACGAGTCGGCATTTGCAGTAACCTCGTCAAGAGGCAACTCACAGATGTGGACGAGACTCGCATCGGATGTCTCTACGGAGACGATGTGGGCCTCTGCAGACAACTTAGGCAAGCCCTCTAGATTTGAGAACGTTGTCAACTGAGATGGCTATGCGATGGCAGTGTGAGTCTAACCTTTAAACTGCACGTTGCCATGACCGTGTCTCCCCTGCTGGGGTTGCCCGACTGTGGGGTGCCGGTCTGAGACTTAGATTTTGGTGTTGTGCCTCGTGCCTTTAATCGACACTCGTCATCAAAATGGCCAGCCTTTTGACAATGTTGACAATACCTATTCTTTTTAGGTACATTCTGCCACCCTGGTTTAAGTTGTGACTAGGAGTTTCCTTGAGAATCCCCAGATTTATTTAGCTTTTGATGTTGATTTTGATTTTGAGTGGAGGTTTGGTTTGGTTTGCTCTTTTCTTGTTGCCATTTCTAAGAATGAGCAATAAGAGCCCCCTCTAAAGAGGAATTCATATGAAACTAATCGAATAACCGTGCGTAACGCAACAGCTGACACTCAAATTCATAGAATGTAGGCATGGTAGGCTTTGAAACTATTCCTTCCACAAAATTGAAGTATTTCTTGGGGAGTATATTGAGGAACAATGTGACTTGATCGTCAAAGGACTTGGGAGTCCCCGTAGTCGAGAATTCAACGTGGAGACGTCGATACTTAGCCAACTTGACTTTTAAGTCATCCCGGTCAGTGATTTTGAAAAGCTGAAGCTCATGGTCAAGATTAATACGACGGGTCCGCATAGCGGTCACTCAAGTGTGCCCATCGCTCTGACGCTAAGTCAAAGCGCTGAAGCTGAGAATGAAACTCGGGCAATAAGCCCTGCATCAGCTCGACAATAGCGGAGACATTCCTAGCCTTCCATGAGCGGACGACCTCATATGGAACAAATGCAGGATCGGCTTGGGGTTCCAATTCCTGCACAAGAGCCCATAGGTTCTGTGAGTCAAGGACACGTCTCATCAAATTCGACCAAGTAGTAAAATTTGACCCGTTAAAACGAGTCTTGTCATTAAATGCATTCTTGGTAGAAGATGAGCTAGAACCAAGAGGTGTCAAGTAGACGGTGTAAGATGATGGTGGGAAAGATGGTGGAGGTGGTTGTGTCTGATAAGAGAAAGAGAGAGGGGGAAGAGGTGGGTAAGCAGAAGGAGGCTGTGAGTGTCCAATGAGTGCCGATTGATACGGAGGCACTGGAACATGAATGTTTCCATAAGGTGCTGGTATAAGTGGAGGCACTGGGACACAGTAGCCTTGTCCAAAGTGAGACTGGGACACTGCAATATGACCAGAAGGTCCACTAGGCAATGCCATGGAGGCAAGCTATGGAGGCAACTAATCCACACTCGGGAGAGACTGAGTGGGATACCCAAGCTGCAATGATCCCGAAAGTGTGTATGAGGTAGGTGGAACACCACCAGGCTGAGGGAAGGATGAGGTCCTAAAGGATGTGCCTATGTTTCCATAACCCCCTGATGTCATGTGCGGTGCGACATGAGGTATCTGAAATGGAAATGTAAATGGTGTAAATGGAAGTGGTAAAGTAGAGGAAGAATGTGGTGAAATGGGTGGGTTTTAAAAGTAAGATTTATGAGGTGCAGATTCTTTTTGTTTATTTTTATCATTTAAAGACTAAAAATGAAATTATGAAGATGATGATACACCATGTAATGAAGTGAAAGGAACACAAAATTCATTCTGATTATGTGAAGTAGACGGAAAAGAAGGAAGGGCAGAAGAAGAGGTATCTGACTTTTTCTTATAATTCCCGCAATGTGTGGTTAACATACAACAATTGGTCCTCAAGAGGACATTTTCCGTAGTCAACAGACTGGACTCTTTCTTCCACGTGATCTCTACCAGTATAGTGCAAAACAGAAGAGGTAAAAGAATAAGGCACAAAAGACGAATTAAAAGTACCTTGCACCGGAGAGGACAAAAGAGTCTGAAAAAATGGAAAATACTCCGGATCTTGCTCTCCAAGAGAGAGGCCCATCCCTGATGGAGGTCTAATGGCCCTGCAACATCATCAGACTTACGCACAACATCTAAAGAGTAAAAATCATGCATACCTTCGTTCAGAAGCTTTTCTTGAAGGGCAATCCTTCGGTCGAGCTCCTCAATCTTCTTTCGTCGATCGGCTATGATCAGTTTATATTCTTCAAAGGTCAGCTTACCTATCTTTTCTTCCATGTACTCAAATGTGTCATCCACCATATTGGAACTTTGTGAAGCAAGTTGATCGGCCCACTCTCACTCCGTTCTCGACATAGGCTAATCTGGAAACTGAATCGGTGTTGATGTGTTTAAAATCATTTGAACCTACTGTTGTTATTGCTTCTTGCGAAGAGCTCTCAAATCAAAGGCCTAAGTTTCTCAGAGAGTACCAGGCTCTGATACCATGTAAAGAAAATACCCTAACACAGAAGCATAAACAGAAACCGTACGACAAAGCACAGACTGATAAAAGAACGCAGTTAGGGTTAGGGTAACTCAGAGACAATGAACACAATGAATAAATGAAATGATATGACTACTAATAATACGATGCTCATGCAGCAAACACACTATGCAGTGAATGAATACTGAACCTCAAACTCCTATATCTCAAGGATCAAGGCAAGGGTAATGAATTGGAGAGTGTGTCGTGCTCTGAACGGATCCCGAATGGCAACAAGGTAACCTCCGAATGTCAAACACCAACAAACGCAGCTGTGAGAAGCTGGATCTGATACAAACAACAGTGAGAAGAGAGAAAGACTAAAAACACAGGCAGCATGTAAGAGAAAGACTAAAAACGCAAGCAGGACAGCCTGCAGGAGAGAGAAAGACTAAAAAACGCAAGCGAGACAGCCTACAGGAGAGAGAAAGACTAAAAACACACATAGAACAGCTTGCAGGAGAGAGAAATACTAAAAACGCAAGTAGGACAGCCTGCAGGAGAGAGAAAAACTGCAGCAACTGCAGCAGGAGAGAAAACTATTAGGAGGGCAGCTAGGGCCTATAAACGCAGCAGTTTGCTGGCGTGACAGGCTGTACGACAGCAGTGCAGATGATCAGCAGTCGGTCGCTAGGCACAAACAGCAGCAATCAATGTATGGAGGACTGAAAACAAGCGCGAAACTATAGGGAACAGTGATAGACAACAAGGGCTGAGATGTCCTCCGCGAACGGGGTGTGAGCAACAAGTTGATAACACCTGAAACCTGCAAAAACGAGATTGGGGGAAGAGTGGAGGGGCTAGCTGCCAATTTATAGAAAATTAGGGTTCTAGATCCTCTCCCACTTAACTCTCTCGATCCGCTCTTCGTTTTAGGGTTTTGGCTAAAATAAGCCTAAAATAAGCATGTTTTGGGGCTATTTAAGTGGCTAAGAGCAATTCTTAGCACAACACAAGATACCTACCATGTCTGCATCACGATACCCCTGCAAATCCAACATACCTTTGCCATAGCAAATACATTTTCTTTGTGTGTCCTTAAGGTACCGTAAGATACATTTCACTGCTTCCCAATGTGCTTTGCCAGGATTTGACATAAACTTGCTTATAACTCCCACTGCATAAGCAATGTCAGGTCTAGTAGCAACCATAGCATACATAAGTGAACCACAAGCTAAAGCATAAGGAACACCCTTCATGGTACTAGCTGCCTTGTCATCTTTTGGGCAATCTGCTTTGCTAAGCTTAAGATAGAGTAAAAAAGGTACACCACGAGGCTTAGCATCAAACATAGAAAAACGATCAAGTACTTTGTTGATATACTTTTCTTGTGAGAGAAATAAGAGTTGTTGCTCTCTATCTCGTGTGACACGCATGCCCAAAATATGATCAGCTGCACCCAAATCCTTCATAGAAAAGGCTGAATTCAACTGCCTTTTCAATGCATTAATCTAGCTTTTATGCTTACCAGCAATAAGCATATCATCCACATAAAGCACAAGTATAATAAGGCTTCCATCATCACCCTTCTTAATATATAAGCAATGATCTGCACTACTCCTTTTAAAACCATGTGAGAGCATGAAGGCATCAAACTTTTTAAACCATTGTCTAGGAGCCTGTTTCAAACCATACAAGCTTCTCTTAAGCTTACATACCAAATGCTCCTTTCCATGTATAACAAAGCCTCTGGGCTGTTTTATATACATCTCTTCTTCCAAATCACCATGCAAAAATGTAGTTCTAACATCCATCTGATCAAGTTCAAGATCCATAGATGCTACAATGGCAAATAACACTCACAATGGCAAATAACACTCGAAGAGTGGTCATTTAAACAACAAGAGAAAACACTTCGTGAAAATCAATACCCTCCTTTTGTGTATAGCCCTTAGCCACAAGTCTAGCTTTGTATTTGGGTTTGCCATCCACACATTTGATTTTATAGACCCATTTGTTAGGAATGGCTTTTCTATCCTTGGGTAATGTAACCAAATCCCAAGTATCATTCGAATGCAATGACTTCATTTCTTCTTGCATAGCTAGCTCCCACTTTTTCTTTAACTCGCATGATAAGGCCTCTTTATACATAAAAGGCTCACCTTCATCTATGAGCAAAATGCAGTCCAAAGAAGGATCAAATCTTTCTATAGGTCTTTTGACACGTGTAGACCTTCTTACCCAATGATTTGTGTTATCAGGTAATGGATCCACATCCAAGGGAATGTCAATGACCTCATTGTTTGGCTGCTGAACTGCATATTCAGGTTGCTGTAATACAATTTCAATCTGCTGTAATTCATTTTCAGCATGCTGATTTTGGTGCTCAAGTTGATGTTCAGCCTCCTCTTGCTGCTCATTTTCATCTTGCTCAATGATGATACACTGATTGTCATAATCAGCATCAAAAGGAGCTGAATTTTCAGTGGCTGATGGCTGCTCTAATAACTGATCGTGCTAAAATTTAACTTTCTTTTTGTTTGAGTCATTAGATGTGACATTTTTCAGCAACTTTGACTCATTGAATATCACATCCTGGCTGCGTAGCACCTTTTTTATGCTTGGAACCCAAACTCGATAGCCCATTTTACCTTCATCTCCATAACCCAAGAAAATGCCTCTATGAGATTTCATGTCAAGTTTGGTTCTGCTATCAACAGGTACATGTACATAGCATTCGCAACCAAAGACTCTTAAGTGGTCATATGAAGTAGGTTTGCCAAACCAAACCCCTTCAGGAATGCCACTATCAAGTGCATGATGTGGAGATCGATTGCAAATATGCACCGCAGTTTTAAGTGCCTCTCCCCAGAACGATTGCGAGAGATTAGCTGTGGACAGCATGCACTGAATCTTCTCACATAATGTGCGATTCATTCACTCGGCAACACCATTAGATGATGGATTGTAAGGAACTGTAAGCTCTCGTTTAATCCCATTGTCATCACAAAACTTATTGAATTCTTTAGATGCATACTCTCCCCCATAATCTGTTCTTATGCATTTTAACTTTAAGCCTTTTTTAGTATAACCAATGCATAAAACCTTTTAAAAGCATCCAATGCCTCACTTTTCTACTTAAGCAAGTAGACCCATAGCTTCCTAGAATGGTCATCAATAAAAGACACAAAATAACGGAAACCACTATGAGTTTTTATTGGCATGGTGCAAACACGAAGGGCTCATGGCGGGTAGGCACAGGCAACGTCCAGCCAGCGACATGCACGGGGTCAACAGACCCCATCACACCTTTTTTTTTCAAAATCGTTTTTTTTTTTTTTTAAAATCAACTGTCACACCCCTTTCTTAACAAGGTTTCACGTGCCAAGCACAAAAGGCCAGATTTGTGCAACTATGGTCCAGAAAATTTGGGGCTTTTTCCAGATTTGGAGAATGTGATGCAGGACAAACAAATTTGTCTCAGAAATTGCACGAATTTGTGACATTTTGTCCTCGATATTTGGGGCTTTTGATATACATGCACAAATTGGGCTAACATTTACCCAATTTTTCGACATTGATACACATTGGACCTCGTGCAATTTGGGGCTTTTACAGTTTGGGCAAAATCTATGCAGCATTTGGTCATTTTATGTACATGCATGTTGAATTCCACGCAATTTGGACATCAACACTTCATAAAATTTGGGGGGTTTGCCGAAATTGCTCTATTTTGGCAAAATTTGCCTGTCCTATGCATGACAAAGAAAATGCAGATGTGTGGTTGATGCTTTGAGCACAAAATTTTGGACTTCTCTTGACCGTGCGTGTCAAATTTTATTCCCGTGGGTACATGTGCAACAGAAATTGCAGCTAAAATTTTGGGATTTCCCATGTAATGTGATGTATATGTCCTTGGAACAATTGTAATCAGTTGTGGAACGCTATAGCACATGGTTTCGTGCTTCTAAAAATTTAATTACAGATCTGAAATATGTGCTTCTACGTGGTTATTTATTGCTGATTGGTACTTCTTTATACCTTGGTCACTTGGGTGATAGTTTTGGGCTTGCATTTGCTGGTTTTTTGGTCACATTTGGCTGAAAATCATGGCTGAAAGTAATGACAACAGTAATCTGATGCACATGCAAAAGGGGCAAAGCCTACAGACATTGAACAGGAAGATTACGATGAATTAAATGAGCTTGCATGCTCAACCATCGAGCTATCAATTTCTGATGCCTTGCTGTTTAACATTGAAGGTTTGGATTCTATATATGCTATATGAACTCGATTGGAAGAACTATATGCGCAGAAAAGTGCTGCAAGCAAAGTGTATTGACTGAAAAAGCTTATGGATTTACATATGAAAGAGGGTACAACAATGTCTACTCACTTGAGTGAGTTTAACTCCATTTTCAGCCAGCTGGTTGCCTTGAAGTTGATGATTGATGAGGAATTTAAGGCTACTTTCTTGCTTTGCACTCTACTAGAGAGTTGGGATACATTCAGGACTACTATGAGCAATTCTAATGTGATCCTTTTGTATGTTGATGTAGAGAGTACTCTGCTCATGGAAAAAATGGATCGGCAGAACAATGCATCCAGTAAATCTTCCAGTGCTTTGCATACTAGGGGCAGATCACAGCAAAAAGGCAAATATGATAGCAAGGGACACAGTAAATCACGTGGCAAAGATGTTGAATGCCATCACTGTGGCAAGAAGGGTTACTTTAAACGTGAATGCTACAAATGGAAGAAAGAGAGAGGAAAAGGCAAGAAGACAGATGATAGCAAGGAGGAGAAGGACAATCAGCCTAAGAAAAGCAGTGTAAAAATTGAAGAGGTGAATGTAGTCACTCATGACAATGATAGTGGGAGTGACGTACTCTTTGTCTCTTCACCCTTTGATGCACATGCTTTACTTGCAGATACAGATGATGACATGCATACCTGGATTCTCGATTCAAGAGCTTCCTTTCATGTCACCCCTCATCATGAGTGGTTCTCTACCTATACAAGGGGTCGACATGGTGTTGTCCATCTTGGGGATAACTATGCATGTGACATTGCAAGTATTGGCAGTGTGCAGTTACAATTTCAGCATGGTTCTGTCTTCACACTTCAGCATGTATGACATGTACCTCAGCTCAAGAAGAGCCTGATTAGCACAGGGCAGCTAGATGACAATGGATTTCATACCACCTTTGGTGATGGGAAATGGAAGATCTGTAAGGGATCTAGCGTGACTGCAAATGCAAGAGTAATACTTCATGTATCTAGTATGTGTGACCATGTTGTTTCCGTGACCGAGCAGCCAAGTGTTTCTTTGTGGCATGGCCGATTGGAACACATGAGTCAAACAGGAATGAAAGTGCTTTCTCGTTTGGGTTACTTGTCTTGTTTTCGTTATGCTAATTTTGAGCATTGTGATCATTGTATTTATGGTAAACCTGCATAGACGTCTCACAAAAAGTTTCTTTCTTTGAAATCTTCTCCTCTAGAGTTAGTACATTCAGATATATGTCAAATGCCAGGATTATCTTTAAGGGGAAATAAATATTTTGTCACCTTTGTTGATGATGCTACAAGGAAGGTATGGGTTTATCCTATTCGTAGCAAGGATAAAGTGCTTGACAAGTTTAAAAAATTCTTAGCATTGGCTGAAAATCAAACTGATAAGACACTTAAGTATCTTCGCTCTGACAATGGTGGGGAATATGTGTCCAAGGCCTTTCAGGCATATTGTGATAGCAAAGGGATAAAGAGGGAGCTCACTGCCCCTCATAATCTGCCCCAAAATGGAGTTGCAGAGTGTATGAATCGGACCATACAGGATAAGGTCCGTACAATGTTGTCTCTGTTAGCAGATTAGTTAGCTCATAGTTGAGTCTCGACTTGTGGTTCAGCAGGCTGGGCACAGAGACATTTTAGGCATTTTATTTGCCATTGTTTATTGTGGATTGGCATTATTTGCAGCCAATTGGCCAGCATTTAAAGCTAGCCGACCTGTCATATTTTAGGCATTTATTTTGGCCTATTTATTGTCAGCCTCCCTCCTCCACATTCATTTATCACTAGACAGTTCTTGGAGAGAGGAAGCAGGTGCCAGTGCCTCCACAACCGGTGACTCACATTGTATCTATATTGTCTCATGTCTTGGTATATGGATTCCATTTCCCGAGCATACATTTGAGTTCTCATTTGTATTGTGTTATCTCTTTCTTTTCTTTTGTCTTGTGTTCAGCAATTTATTTCAGCACATATTTATGCTTCCATTGCTACACTACTGCTGACAATCTCATGCTGCATTACCCCATGGTTTTTGGGCAAAGGCTATTATGACAGCTGTTCACTTACAGGTCCTTTTGGGGGGGGGGGAGTTCCCCAAGAAGTGTGGTTGGGCAGCCAAAGTCCTGTAAATGCATTTTCCTAGGATATGGTGATAAGGGTGAAATGGGGTATCGATTGTGGGATCCCCATAAAAGGAAAGTAGTACGCAACCATGATGTTATCTTCTGGGAAGATTGCATGCATAAACAGCCCGAAAAGACTGAGGAGGTCCGTAGGGTTGTATTCCGGGAAGAAACACCTTTTGGACAGCAAAATGTGCCCGTTGTACAGCAGCAAATACCTGCTGTAAATGAACCTGAAAATGCAGAAATTAATGCTAGAAATTATCAGCCAGCTATTGCCCATGATAATGAGCCACCACATATGCAGGAACAGCCAAGACTGCTGTTAATGCTGATTTGCAGGTTGAAATGCCAAGACAGCATGCTAAAAATGGAAATTTGCAAGATCAGCCAGCAAACAATGATCATTGGGTTAGGACTCAAGAGATCATCTAGGGCTACTGATTATGTCTGTTGACAGACTGTGGTGAACCATCTTGCTTCAAGGAAGCAATGGACAGATAGGACAACAAAAAATGGTATAAAGCCATATTGTCACAGATGGAATCTCTTGAGAAAAATGGCACTTGGGACTTGGTCCAGTTGCCGAAAGGGTAGAAAACCCTTCCATGCAAATGCGTTTACAAGATGAAGGTCACTTCTGGTTCCTCGCCAAAGTACAAAGCAAGATTGGTTGAGAAGAGGTACAAGCAGGAATATGGAGTTGACTTTGATGAGATCTTCTCTCCTGTAGTGAAGATGACTACATTGAGAACCATCTTGGGCTTGGTTGCAGCTGAAGATATGGAGCTCATACAGATGGATGTAAAGACTGCATTCTTACATGGTGATCTGCATGAAAACATATATATGCAACAGCTTGAAGGGTTTGTGGCAAAAGGGAAAGAGAAGATGGTATGTAAACTCAAAACGAGTTTGTATGGGCTGAAACAAGCACCTACTCAAAGAGAGAGGCTCGAGGGCCACAAGCCAAGATAGTGCAATCTCTAGAACCTCAAAGAGAGCTACGACAATTAGCAAGAGATCTAGCCAGAGTAACAAAGAGAAAGGAAAGAGTGTTGACTCAAGCCAGGAGTTAGCGGATATAAAGCTAGAGCTGGCCAAGCTCTAAGAGATGATAAGAAGACCTATTTTAACCTCACGTGCAATGCCTGTATTGCATAGGGAACCACCTCCTGACCGAGTGCATGGAACCTAGATCCAGACCTTGTGTCAACAGTAGTAGGTTTGGCCATGATGCTATGCATTGCCGTTTATCGAGGAGATTACCATATCCACAACCATACTACTTGGGAAATAGACCACCACACTTCGGAAGGGGAGCTCCATTAGCTCTCGCAACGCCTAATGATGGCAAGCCAGTTGTCCCCAGACGGACATTAATCCCAAAGACATACCTAGACCACCTGGACCCTTTGTGATCCATCCACTGAATGACACTCTAATACACTTGCCTTGAATTCACTAAAGCAAAGTCTTCATGGCAGCTTTGGCATGAAGGATCTTGGTGATGCAAATCACATTCTTTGCATGCGAATACTCAGAGATAGGTTGACAGGCTTACTCTATCTATCTCAACAGGAGTATATCTCCAAGGTTTTGCAGAGTTTCAATATGGAGGGGGCCTCCATATGTGAAACTTAGTGCAGAGGACAACCCTACATCTAATGATGAGAAGGCTGAAATGGCCAAGATACCATATGCTTCAGCTGTTGACAGTTTGATGTATGCTATGGTTGCTACACATCCTGACATTGTCTTTGCAGTGGGAGTGGTTAGCACATACATGGCAATCCCTGGCAAGAAGCATTGGGATGAAGTGAAAGGTATTATGAGATACCTCAAAGGCATAAAGGAATTGTGCATCTGCTTTGGAAAGCACAAGGCATTTGTTGTTGACTTTACAGATGCAAACTATGCTTGTCGTGATGATTGCAGAAAATCCACTTCTAGGTGTGTTTACTTTCACAGGAGGAGCATTCCCTTGGATCTCCAAGCTACAAAAGTGTGTTGCATTGTCTACTACAAAGATAGAGTATGTGGCTGCCACTAAGGCATGCAAGGAAGCTTTATGGCTTTCACGTCTGGTGGGAGAGCTTGGCATCACAGAGTTACATGTTCTCCATTGTGATAGTCAAAGTGTTATCATGCTAAAACGAAATCTTGTCTTTCATGCAAAGATAAAGCACATACAGGTAAAGTACCACTTCAATAGAGATGTACTTGACAACAAGAGCATTGAGCTTGTCAAAGTGTATACAGATAATAATCTTGCAGACCTTCTCACGAAGGGTCTTCCAGCAGAGCGGGTTGCTCATTGCCAACAGATGATGGGAGTTGGATAGATATATGTATTTCAACTTTGTACATACCTAGACTTAGCTAATTCTTTTCTCATCTTAAGGCACATTGCCTTCACGTGGGAGGTTGTTGGGAATAAAGGCCCTCGTGCCTTTAAATGTGCTCGGGTGTGAACACACCCTTAGCACTCGTACTTACACATATATATCTATCTAAAAACCTAAAGCTATACACTCGCCATTGTACCTACAAAGGTGCTCACTCTTTACTCTGCTCTCTCTCGCTCTCTCTGTCTCTCCGCGCGCAACGAACACTTGCTGTCTCGATCTTCGTGTCTAACTTGTCACTACATTTACGAATCTCAAAGAGATTATTTGTGTCAGATGTAGATGCACTGCCAGCCATCTTCAGCAATACACAACTGCAATAAAGGGCTGAATGCCTTCAGCCAATAGCAAGGTTTCTGAATTGTAACAGCAAGTACACACCCTTGTACTTCCAAAGTGTCCAAGAAGCAAATGTTTTGCTGCAAATTTCAGTCTCAAGTACTGATTACAGCATGTGCACAAATCAAATCTGATACATTTGCATTAAGGATAGCTCCCACTTTAGCAGTACATCACTAAAATTCCCAAATGCAATGACCGAAATGCTGTATTTACCATTGTTTCACTGCATAATGAGTATTCAGCAATGCATGTACCAAGAGAAATTGCCCTTTTTTAACATTTGAAGCATCCAAAACTCTAAAGACTCCCACTCAGCGGTGAATCTGCTGCAAATTTCACTATCCAGTCTCAACACGACTCAAAATTACATCAGCAATGCGAAAAGCCCCAAAATTTCTGCAATGATTCTGCTGCAATTGCATAAATACATCATCCCAAGCATCAAGTGCCGGCTAATGTTGCAGAAATTTCACAATTTCTGCAAAAGCCCCAAATTTCGGGGTCCAACAGTGCACAATTTCCAAGAAATTGGCTCATCCAAGCAAAAATTTCACTTACATTTGAGAATCCCCAAAATTTTCTGAGGCCTGTGCACTCAATGTTTGCAATTTATGGTCCAGTGGTCACTGCAATATATGTCAAGCACCAAATTTGGAAAAAGCCCCAAATTTTAAGACACAGATTTGCATAAATTTGCACTCTGTGCTTATAGGTGTGAACACTTGGTAGAAGGGGAAAAATAAGGTGAAGAAAAAATTAAAAGAAAATGTCATTGACCTTCTGCCATCATTCGTGCAGCCCGCTCATCGTCCGTGTGCCCGACACCTTGTCCCCGTCACGCGCAAGCCTTCCGCCGTGTCGCATGCCTCCAATCCCGTCGCACAAGTCGCCTCGTCATGCAGCCCCATCAGTCGTCAGTTTGCGAGACTGACGTCCGTTACACCTGCACACGACCAGTCGCCTGGCTCGACTGTTGATGCCTAGCACGTTAGGCCTACACCCAACTGTTGACACTTGGCACGTTAGTTGCATCCTACCTGCTTGTCTACTCCTCAACAATCTGACAAACCGATTGCCTGCTTGCGTGAGCCATTGGCTCTAATACTAGTTTGCAGAGGTGAAGCAGAAGTAGATAGAGAAAGAGAGCTGAGAGCAAGCACAATAATCGAGGAGTTCAATAACTCAGAGCTGAAGAGTGTTTGACAATGATAGAGTGAGAGTGAGTAATCGGATAGGTGTGTACCAATGTGGTACACACAAAGAATAAAAGAATGTATTTATACTTAGGGTACGGTACACTTACACCCGTTAGGGTGGGTTCACATGTGTGAAGTAATATATACACGGGAGAGCGCGTAAAGGGCCTTTACACTCAACACGCCGCCTAGTGCAAAATTTCCAAGAGCGCAAATGGAGGCTTGGCGGTGGTTGGAGGCCATCCTTGAGATGGATCTTCACGACTGCCCAGATCACGCCACCTAGATCTTCCTTCCTTCGCAACTTACTTCAAGGGTGATAGGGCCTTCGCAAGGCCCTAGTTCAGAGGCCCTCAGGATGCCAGGAGGAGATACACCACTAGCCAATGGTCTGGAACTCCCAGGTCAGAGATCGAGATGGGATATGGATTGGCGAGCGCCCCCACATCCAATGGGCTAGCTAGAAGGTTGGCCCTGCTCGTACTATCAGGACGTGGCAGGAGGTGTACAGGATAGCAAATCAAGAGGTGTTGCAACGGGCATCAGGTTGTCAGCGAGGAGCTGAGCTGAGGAGGGAGATTGACTCAACAATCCCTCAAGAGTGGCTAGACCCCCCGATCTGAGAAATGGTGGAGCCTAGTGAGGTGTGGGCTACTAGATTCTCACCGGCAAGTATCCCCTTACAGGTGGCAGGTAGAGTGGGTGGTACCCCCTACGAGACTTTCTTCACTGTGCAAGACGGGGGAGCATTTGGTCCTTGACAGAGGATAGCAAGATGAGGAGATTGTTGTCCTTCCCTGGAGAAGGATTCGTGTGGTTGGACTCCAAGGGAAGACCTGAAGACTGGACCTTTATATACCCTAGGAGGAGTTTCGTGAGTGGCGCCTTTGGATATGGGAGAGCAAACCACTTGATGAGCTAGAGTGGGACCCTAGAGAGTGGTTATGGCCGGCCACTGTGGTCGCCAGGAAGCCACTGAGGTTCTTGGAGTACACACCCAGGATTGCTAGACATGTACTGATGCAGGAGGACATGGATTGGACACCTTCGCGTAGCAGATACTGGGCGGAGCACAACATCACAGATGCCTTCGTCAAACTTTCTGGCGTCGCCTATGGGACAGCTGCAAACCGAGGAGGGTGTTGTATTTCCTTTGGCTCTTAGCACATGGGGGTCTGGCTATTTGGAGTTGGTTGGCTCAGATGCAGCAAGATGGAGGTTGTAAGCACTGCCCACAGCAGCACTTGGAAACTCCAAAGCACTGCCTTTGGTCTTGCGAGGCAGCACAGCTTGTGTGGAGAGGAGCCTACCGTATTCTCCACCATATGGCACCCAACCTTGGATGTATCTCATGGGGAGCTTTTTGCTGGCATGCAGTCAACCAAGGTCGTCACCTTTGTATGAGGCCAAGATGGAGGACACGATTTTTCTCTTCGAGGTTGGGTCTTGTGCAGTGGTTGGCTTGGAGGCTTTACCCAGCCACCAAGTATTGGAGCCCACAACAGAGCGCTCAGAGGTATGGCAGATCATAAAAAGTCTTACAGGATGGCATATTTGGAAGGCACGCTATCAAGTGGGTTTTGGCGGGGAGTGCCTTTCAATATATACACCTTTGGCAAAGCTTTGGGCCTCCATCATCCACTCCCTCTGTGGACAATGGGACCAGGTGCAGGGTGAGTCTCGAGCTTGCCAGGAGCTCCGTCTTCACTTACTGCGCATGTAACATTTCTTCCCCCCCCCCCCCCCGTGACCCCGTGCCCTCCCCCATAGGAACTCACCCCCCCCCCTTTTTGGTTTTTTTTTTTAATTTCCCTCCCTCTCTCTCCCCCTGCCGTGAGCATGGCGGGGGGAGAGAGAGAGAGAGAGAGGGAGTGAGCTGGAGGTGGGGGGGCATGCAACCCCCCAGTTGGCGACGATCAACAGCTTCCTCCCCCCCTCCCACACATTATAAAATCTTTCCCCCCTGCTGGCCAAAAGGAAGCTCCTCCCCCCCCCCCCCCCCCGTTTGCTGTAGGCAGGCCCCTGGGGCCTCCGTCGGACGTTGTGGGCCCCCCTGCTGACGTACGTGTCCCCGCCCCCCGGTCAGAGACAGGCGCTCCATCCGCCTAGTGATTGCGGCCCCTGGGCGTCTATCAGGAAGAGCCCCCCATTCGTTGTTAGCTGCGCCAGTTTCCTCCCCGTGGACAGTGAGAAGAGGAAGGAGAGAAGGAGGAAAGGGAAAGGAGAGAGGAGATGAAAGAAGGAGAGAAGGAGAAAGAGGAAGAGGAAGAGGAAGAGAAAGAGTGAGGAGATAGAAGAAGAGGGAGTGAGGAGAGAAAAGAAGAGGAAGAGAAGGAGGAGAGAAGAGAAAGGAGAGAGAGAGGGAAGAGAAGGAAGAGAGAGAAGAGGAGGAAGAGAGAGAGAGAGAGAAGAGGAAGAGAGGGAGAGAAGGAGAGGAAGAGAAAAGAAAGAAGGAAGAGAGAGAAGAGGAGGAAGAGAGAGAGAAGAAGAGGAGAGGAGAGAAGAGAAAGAAGGAAGAGAGAGAAGAGGAAAGAAGAAGGAGAGGGAGAGAGAAGAGAGAGAAGAGGGAGAGAAGAAGTGGGAGAGAGAAGAGGGAGAGAGGGAGGAGAGAAGAAGAATAGGAAGAGAGAGAGTAGGAGAAGAGGGAAGAGAGAGAAGAGGGAAAGAAGAAGAGAGAGAGAGAGAGAGAGAAAGAAGGAGGAGAGGAGAAAAGAAGAAGAAGAGAGTGAGAAGAGAGTAACCGCCACAAGTCACCCAAACCACTCTCTCGGCAACGAACCCCATCCAGTGGTCTTTCCCAACCAAACGTGTCAAACCGAAACCGTTAAGGTCCGGACTACCCAATCTCCGCAAGGCGAATGACTCCTAAGAAGAAAGTCGCAGGAAGCGTAGGCGTCTAAGCCACCGGTAATGCCGGAGAGGCGAGCAGAGTGACCAACGCAGCACACATGAATCAAGCCTAGGTTCTAAGCGCTAAAATTTAATTTAGGAATTATTTCTCGTGGAAGGGATGAAAGGATTAATGTCGTGCATAGGGTTTTGTTTACTCTAAGAATTAAGTTGCATGTGCGAAACGGTAGAGTTTGGAATTCGCACAAGATTTTAGGCACGAAATGATAGTTTTTACACACATAAAATGATAAGGTTATCGCCTTACTTCACATAAAATGATAGCTTTTTAACCAGTTCAGTGCATGAATAGTCATTTAGAATTCACGTTTCGCAATCATGGTTAAAAGAAACACATGAAATGTTAAATTCTGTTCATGAGATACACTTGCATCGTTAGACAAAAACCTAGACTTTCATAGACGCAAGTCACATATGATCCGGTGCATTAGGAATATGTATAATTACCTGCAAATTGTTTTATCGATCTTGCTGTGGACTATCGCAAATGGATACGCTCCTAGCTTACTTGAAGCTGGTGACCTAACCCTAAATGGATTGTTGACCCAAATTATGCTTGGCGGTTCGAAAAGGTTGTAAATCCCTTAAGCAATTGTTTTGATACATCCAGTAAAAATTTTGATTGTGCACGCAATGGGATTGCGATGCCTTGAAGCAAGAGGTTGTGCATTCAACTATTTGTTAATGTGCTTTTGGATGTTAACCCAAGTGGGGAGTGTTTGATGATTTCATGGCCGGGTCTGAGATGGCTGATTGCCATGGAAACGAAAGGGATGTTTTCCCTAGCAATTGTTACTATGCTGGTTGCTTCAGCTATGATTGATTTCCTTAAGGGATAATTAAGAAAGGATGGCGCTAGCTATCCCCCCCCCCCCCGCAAGCCGCCAAACCCTAACCAAGGGGGTTATGAATCCGCGTCGGGAATGTGGACCGAACCCGCCGCAAGAGGTCTCTCCGTGGAAATCACTTGGCGTAGGAGGACGCTTGGGTGCCAGTGGGGGCTCTGGCCGTAAATCCGAATGCCTCCGAGCCCTACACAAGTATTCTACGTGACTCGAGATGGGATCTCGAGGTCTTGATACTAGTTACAAGGAGGAATCTTGGAAGGATAAACCTTCGGGTTTTATTGTTGGAAGACGGAATGATTTTTTTGCGGAGACAGAAAGAAGCACTTAATTCTCCTGTATGGGTAGGAGACACACATTAATCCGAAGATAAGTTAAGGAAGTGTTTAATCTTGTTTTATCTTGTCTTCGTGTCTGTGGCCTAAATTACGTGAAGGAACCTATGACTAACGGGTTAATTAAGGAAGCTGCTTTTATGTGTCAAGCATAACGTGGTAGGTAATTAGATAACTAAAACAACCCTCGAGGGAAGCGTGGTGGATGTGACCAATGGGTCTATCCTACGGAAGAGTGGTCTCGGTTAGCCGAGAGAGCTTTCGTCAAAGGAGATGTTAACAAGAAATGTTAGGAAAAAGTCAGTCTATGACCTTAAACAATGATGACTAGGAACCCGGACTTCAAGTCGATCCTAGTGGGAACGGCCGGATAAGTTCCATTGCGGGGCAGACTCGAGAGACTCTAGTTGGCAAACCCCGTGTCATTCCTTGGGAGTGCCGGGCGGCGTCTTCTAAATATATCTCTCGATGGACTGCTAAGACATGTCCCGCGATTTGAGGAGCGAGCACGTTACAGTTGGTATTAGAGCAAAACTTCTTAATGATGCATGATTGATTAATGTTCGGATCATAGACATAACCTAAATAACCTAAGTGGTATGGCTTGATTGTCAAGCACCTTCTGCACCTACGAATGCTAACATGCAAGAGAAGAAGTTCCTTCTCAAGTAAATTAAGCCACCCGAGTTTGATGGCAAGGGAAGGACTGTTCAAGCTGATGCCGAGATTTGGATTGAGTCCATGGAGGACTATTTTGAGGCAGCAGAAACTGCACCTGCTAACCAAGCCATGCTCGCCAAACTTAAGCTTACAAGCGAAGCGAGACTTTGGTGGAAAATTGGTGCAGAGACCAAGCGATCTCGGAGGGGACCGTCACCTGGAATAAGCTTAAGGAAGCTATGCGAGAGAGGTATTTGCCACCTGCCTACCGCACACAAAAGATAAATGAATTCTACGAATTGAAGCAGCTAGGATTATCCCTTCATGCATATTATTCAAAGTTCATTTCACTCCTAAAGTATGCACCCCCAATGGATATGACACAACAGGTGTCAAAGTTCTATGCTGGGTTGAATCCACCCATAAACACTCGATTGGAATCAATACGCCCAACGGACTTGCAAGACGCATTACTCAGAGCGATTCCAATCGTCCAAGAACTTAAATCAGGCAACTATGATGAAGATGACTCACGAGATCAAGACAAGAGGTGCCACAAGTGCGAAGAGATAGGACACATACGTAAGAAATGCCCCAACCGCCGATGTTTCCACTGCAATGAACTAGGACACATCCAAACACATTGTCCTAAGTTGGACCTTGAGAATCAAGAACGTGCGGTCAAACGAAGCCGTCTAAACTCTACTTTTGGCTCATGTTATGAACCACATGATGATGAAGGCTTGGAGCCTGTTGTAACCTTTGAGGATGACCAGATGTCCTAGGAAGATCCTCTCGAGGTAATAAGTCCTGTACTTGGAATAAATCCTATTGCATTCTATGAGTTGTGACAAGTTGTCATTTTAAGAATTTGAGTAATCAAAGTAGCGCAGCGGAAGCGTGGTGGGCCTTAACCCACAGGCTATAAGCCCCGATTGTTCTTGTCTCCCCCAGTTTCTCTCGAGATGAGGACATCTCGATTCCTCTAAGGGAGAGAGGATGTAACATTTCTTTCCCCCCCTGTGACTCCGTGTCCTCCCCCATAGGAACTCACCCCCCCCCCTTTTTGGTTTTTTCTTTTTAATTTCCCTCCCTCTCTCTCCCCTTGCCGTGAGCATGGCGAGGAGAGAGAGAGAGAGAGGGAGTGAGCTGGAGGTGGGGGGGCATGCAGCACCCCAATTGGCGACGATCAGCAGCTTCCTCCCCCCCTCCCACACATTATAAAACCTTCTCCCCCTGCTGTCCGAAAAGAAGCTCCCCCCCCCTTGCTGCAAAAGCCCCCCCCCCCCCCCCCGTTTGCTGTAGGCGGGCCCCTGGGGCCTCCGTCGGACGCTGTCCCCTCCCCCCTGTTGACGTACGAGTCCCCCCCCCCCCCCCGGTGGCAGACAGGCGCTCCATCCGCCTGGTGATCGCGGACCCTGGGCATCTATCAGGAAGAGCCCCCCCATTCGTTGTCAGCTGCGCCAGCTCCTCCCCCCCCCCCCCCCCCCCCCGTGGACAGTGAGAAGAGAAAGGAGAGGAGGAGGAAAGGGAAAGAAGGAGAGAAGCGATAAAAGAAGAAGAGAAGGGAGGAAGAGAAAGAGGAGTGAGGAGATAGAAGAAGAGGGAGTGAGGAGAGAAAAGACGAGGAAGAGAAGGAGAAGAAGGAGAGAAGAGAAAGGAGGAGGGAGAGAGAGAAGAGAAGGAAGAGAGAGAAGAGGAAGAGAGAGAGAGAAGAGGGGGGAGAGAGGGAGAGGAGGAGAGGAGAAAGAAGAGAGAAAAGAGGAGGAAGAGAGAGAGAGAAGAGGAGAGAAGAGAAAGAAGGAAGAGAGAGAAGAGGAGGAAGAGAGAGAGAGAAGAGGAGGAGAGAAGGAGAAGGAAAGAAGAAGGAGAGGGAGAGAGAAGAGGGAGAGGAGGGAGAGAAGGAGAGAAGTGGGAGAGAGAAGAGAGAGAAGAGGGAGAGAGGGAGAAGGAGAGAAGAAGAAGAAGAATAGGAAGAGAGAGAGTAGGAGAAGAGGGAAGAGAGAGAGAGAGAGAGAGAGAGAGAAAGAAGGAGAGGAGAAAAAGAAGAAAAGGAGAGTGAGAAGAGAGTAACCGCCACAAGTCACCCAAACCACTCTCTCGGTAACAAACCCCATCCAGCGGTCTTTCCCAACCAAACGTGTCAAACCGAAACCGTTAAGGTCCCAACTGCCCAATCTCCGCAAGGCGAATGGCTCCTAAGAAGAAAGTCGCGGGAAGCGTAGGCGTCCAAGCCACCAGTAATGCCGGAGGGGCGAGCGGAGCGACCAATGCAGTACACATGAATCAAGCCTAGGTTCTAAGCGTTAAAATTTAATTTAGGAATATTTCTCGTGGAAGGGATGAAAGGATTGATGTCATGCATAGGGTTTTGTTTACTCTAAGAACTAAGTTGCATGCACGAAACGGTAGAGTTTGAAATTCGCACAAGATTTTAGGCACGAAATGATAGCTTTTACACACATAAAATGATAAGGTTATCGCCTTACTTCACATAAAATGATAGCTTTCTAACTAGTTCAGTGCATGAATAGTCATTTAGAATTCACGTTTCGCAATCATGGTTAAAAGAAACACATGAAATGTTAAATTCTGTTCATGAGATACACTTGCATCGTTAGACAAAACCCTAGACTTTCATAGATGCAAGTCACATATGATCCGGTGCATTAGGAATATGTATAATTACCTGCGAATTGTTTTATCGATCTTGCTGTGGACTATCGCAAATGGATACGCTTCTAGCTTAGTTGAAGCTGGTGACCTAACCCTAAATGGATTGTTGACCCCAAGTTATGCTTGGCGGTTTGAAAAGGTTGTAAATCCCTTAAGCAATTGTTTTGATACATCCAGTTAAAATTTTGATTGTACACGCAATGGGATTGCGATGCCTTGAAGCAAGAGGTTGTGCATTCAACTGTTTGTTAATGTGGTTTTGGATGTTAACCCAAGTGGGGAGTGTTTGATGATTTCATGCCCATGTCTGAGATGGCTGATTGCCATGGAAACGAAAGGGATGTTTTCCCTAGCAATTGTTACTATGTTGGTTGCTTCAGCTATGGTTGATTTCCTAAAGGGATAATTAAGGAAGGATGGCGCTAGCTACCCCCCCCCCCCCCCGGCGAGCCGCCAAACCCTAACCAAGGGGGTTATAAATCCGCGCCGAGAATGTGGACCGAACCCGCCGCGAGAGGTCTCTCCGTGGAAATCACTTGGCGTAGGAGGACACTTGGGTGCCAATGGGAGCTCTGGCCGTAAATCCCAATGCCTCCGGGCTCTACACAAGTATTCTACGTGACTCGAGATGGGATCTCGAGATCTTGATACTAGTTACAAGGCGGAATTTTGGAAGGATAAACCTTCGGGTTTTATTGCCGGAAGACGGAAGGATTTTTTTGCGGAGGCAGAAAGTAGCACTTAATTCTCCTATATGGGCAGGAGATATACATTAATCCGAAGATAAGTTAAGGAAATGTTTGATCTTGTTTTATCTTGTTTTCGTGTCCGTGGCCTAAATTACGTAAAGAAACCTGTGACTAACGGGTTGATTAAGAAAGCTGCTTTTATATGTCAAGCATAACGTGGTAGGTAATTAGATAACTAAAACAACCCTCGAGGGAAGCATGGTGGATGTGACCAATGGGTCTATCCTACGGAAGGGTGGTCTCGGTTAGCCGAGAGCTTTCCTCAAAGGAGATGTTAACAGGAAATGTTAGGAAAAAGTCGGTCTATGACCTTAGAGAATGATGACTAGGAACTCGGACTTCAGGTCGATCCTAGTGGGAACGGCCGGATAAGTTCCGTTGCGGGGCAGACTCGAGAGACCCTAGTTGGCAAACCCCATGTCATTCCTTGGGAGTGCCGGGCGGCGTCTTCTAGATATATCTCTCGATAGATTGCTAAGACGTGTCCCGCGATTTGAGGAGCGGGCACGTTACAGCGCACTTGGGACGGCCATGACTTGTTCTTCACGATACAGGCGGGCAGCCCCAGATGGCGATACACCCCCTCTCCATGGCTTCTTGCTCCCATTCCCCCCAGACCGCCTTGAGAGGCTTGTATACATGATAGATTTGTGATTTGCATTAGCTCTAGCTAGTCTATTGAGCATGTGCACTTTGTTGTAATCAACCTTCTAAGTAATATAATTAGCCACATTTTATTTGCAAAAAAAAGTATTTGTGAAACCAGCCTTCCTTCTGTGGATGGGTAGTAATTCCTTGATTACAACTTAGTTACAGCAGTAACATTTATTACAAAACTGAGAAATGCAAAATAACTTACAATCTTAGACAATGGACACCTTGTTGGCCCCAAAACCCGCGCCCCTTTCGGTATTTCTTTAACTTAATTGAAAAAGAAGTTGATGTACGATGGGATTCTCCCAATCCCTTTCGGTATTCTAACTCCCCTTGTTGTCCAAAATGACCAGCAAGTCTTCAATCTGATTTGCCAGGCAAAACGTGCACGCAAAGCGCGTAGATAGAACACGGGGGGACACAACAAACACGGTGGCCAAGAAAGGCTTGTTTTTTTGTATGGATACATACCATACTATACTGTACAAATCATACGGTACGAACAATACCATATAACGTATGAGTGCAATTATGTGCCAAACATTCATGAAGGTTGTCTGCTGCATGTCAAGATCCGTCAAAGTACAACATACTCTCTCTCAAACTCATACCCTTTGCGCCAATCCCTGAGACATGGGAGTTTGGGGATCAATATTTCAACTTTGCATAGTGTGTTTGCTGCATTAAGCATATTATACATTCGGCATTCATGATTCATTCATTACCTTCTCCAATGTTTATTGTCTCTAAGTTACCCTCACCCTAACTATATTCTTTTGCAATCTGTGCTTTGTCATACGATTGTGTTTGTTTGTTATCTGTAGACAAGTATTTATTTACACCAACTCTCACATGGGATCAGATGTATTGTTGGTCAGTTGTGCACCTATTGTTATCAGTTAGAGATTGAAATTGGTAGATATAGATCCATACCACTAAAGGAGCACATATGCTAGATATATCAGCTAGAGCCACAAATAAAGGAGCACTACATTTGCCACTACTCAACATACTATGAGCTTCAAGCACTTTCCACCGTCTCTTTAGACATGGATTTTGGACCCACTATCTAGAGTCTTGGATTTTACTAATCAGTGATACCTTGGCCTCTTTCTCTTGATATGATGGCTTCATAACACGCTTCTCAGAAGGACAACAGCTCCATGACATCGAGGCCCTATCCAAAGGCAACTCACAAATTCATTTGCAAGGAAGACTCAAGAGGCTTCACCACAGTTGCAATCTCAATACACACAAGCGATGATCACCACCAAGGTCACTTTGACACTACCATAGTCTACACATACACGAGGGATATTGATTGATCAAACATTCCAACTTGAGCAATCGAGATGCGTTAGATGTTGACATAGACGTTGGCCACACATCCATAGGTGGATACATTAAATTATCGCTCAAGCTAGAACTTAGAGTTCTCTCTTTTTTGCATGTAACTTTTAGCTTTCTCCAATTGTTCATTTACCCTTACATATAGTTGGCAACAAAGCCATTGAGAGATGCAAAGCGCGCCGCCCATGGCCTACCAATCCACATCCCTATTTAAGGCACCACAAGAGGATACAAACGATACTAGCATGTCATCGAGCAACTCTATCCCAACACTTCAGCCTATCCATGTTGAATAGAACATGAGAGATATATCAAAATGATACTAATACCCATATCAATTCCACATTGTATTAGATCCCTAGTGTTTTTTAGTATTGTTTGTTGTTTCCTAGCTAGATGTTTCCTTTTAGATTATCAATTCTCTATTGTACTTGGGAAACATGACAGTTTCCTGAACATCAGATGTATTTATTTTTGTCTTGTAGGTCAATTTGGCCTTTTATAGACATTAATACACCATTCTCTCTCTCTCTCTCTCTCTCTCCCCCCCCCCCCCAAAAACCTTCTCTTTCTCAAACTCCTTGCCCCCCCCCAACCCCAAAAAAACTCCCCCATGGCCTATGCAAGAATGTATGCTGCTGGTCCTGCCAATCATAGTTTCTTGCTGATCTAAGAGAGAAATATGCTTAAACTAGCCTTTTGAAATAAAATAACTTTCCTCTTTTTAACACAAGAGGGCTTTATCATGTTCAAAGCCGAGTAATTTACAGAAGGCACAATTCTCAGATCTGAAGCCATAGGTAGAATATCATGTTGATCATTCAAAAACGCATTCAAAGTGCCACAATAAGCTGAATCCAAATACCTGGTAGTGTGTTAAGAGATCAACATAACGTCGGATTGGAGAAGTAAACTGCACATAACCCAAAAGGCCAAGAGATGCATGTGGCAAGGGCTTGCTAAAGCTCACGTCTACACGTGACAAGCAGCGAACAAGGGCAAAAGATCTTGCAGGGCCCTCAGGAATAGCGTACATGGCTTTCTTGATGTCTTCGTTGTGAGGCTGGCCTCTGTAAGGAAGACTAAGTCCTCTTTCACTCCCAAACATTGCAATGACTTCCCCACAAAGTATCATCATTTCTGAGACAAGTACTGCTGCAGGACTACTGTCATCTTCCATTGAGATAGATATAATTGGATCCACAGCTGTCTCATCTTCTACAGACACATCAACTTTTGGCACGATAACATTCAAAGCCCCCTGGATATTCATTTCAAAAATCAAATTCAGAACAATGGTGTGGAAATTCTTGACTATTAATGGTTAGTGCTGACACATCTAACCTACCTTTGAAAGACGCCACTTGTTTCGAAGTGAGGCCGCCTTGTATAAAATTGATAATTCTCTTTCTTCTTGCAAATTCGACGATAGTAGCTCAGTTGCAGTGCCATAAGATAGTTTGTAGGTTGGGCAGATTATAGAGTTCTGAACTGTACTTTCTGCAACACTTCAGGATTTGTTTGACATGAAAACTCAAGCCCAAAACTCAGACTTTATGTATGACAAAATGTATCAAAGCTGTAAATACTGAAACCCAGAAGCCCAGATATTTTAAAAGGCATGCAAAGAACAACATTGAAACACATCTGGCACCTCAACACCAAGATATCATTATCATAGAACCATCAAATGACTCTGGAACCAACATGCAATCTTATTGGGCCGACATGATCATGCAAGGATATCACATACGAAGCTTATGGCAAAATTAAGCAAATTCATAATCTTACCAATGTATAGAACAAAATGATCCTACTCGGGACATACTCAAACCATTAGAAATAGTTGTCATGCTGCAAAGCTAACAGAGTATGTAAGTGACAGAGCCAGCCTGTCAAACACATTCATCTCCTTTTTATCTAGAACTGATGTGTGCAAACTTCTTAGTTGAACACAACAATGGTCTCTTTGCGCTGAATCATTGCCCTGGTATTTGTGTCATGACTGTTCAGATCTTTTAGCACCAAAAACCTGAAATAACAGCTTTGGCAACAGAATGGTTGTCCTTAGAAAGCTATTTGTTCCTGACAACAATGCCTGACCCTGAAATGCATACAGCAAGTACAGCATTGTGCTATGCATTTACTAAGTTTTTGCTCCTTTTTTTTTGGGGGGCGGGGGGGGGGGGGGGGGGGGGGGGGGGTTTTGCGGCTGCGCTGCAAGGGGGTTGGTTTCTCTTCCTCCATCTTCAACACCTCACCCTTGGATTGGAGCCTGTTATATGCAAACCAAGCCACTAGTTACCACACATCCAACCTACTGTTTTCATATGTATCTCCATAGAACACATGCCAAACCCCTCTTCAGTGTTTCCCTCCCATAATCAATCCTTCCACTTTTTGCATTTCCTCCCAAACTGCCTTCCTAAAACAACACTCTTTAAAAAACAAGCCCATAAAATGGTTCTCCAAGCTCCTGAAGTTTGTTTAACCCAATCCCAAGGAGAGAAACGTGCACATATCTGGCTGCCTAGCTAAATTTTTTATACTCTTTGAGTAGCCAGAAAGTTCTTTGCTCTTTGGAGAACACAATCTGTAGAATGCTAAATGTTAACAAATTAAAGCGAGTATGAAGATGATACAATTAGAGAGCCTCCAACCTCCATGTCTCTAGGACTTTTGCAGAGGTGTTTGAAGCGGGTGTCAAAACACAGTGGCAGCAGTCTGATGAAGTCTGAATGAGGGCAGCAGTAGTGAAGTCAGCCCAGCAAGCTGAAAACACAGATCTAGTTGGATGGATGATGATGTCAACTGACTGTTACTTCTCTGGTGACTGGGCGGCAGCAGGGCAGCCTGCCTGCAGCAAAACACAAGCGTAGAACAGCTGATCGGATCCATACAGCAGCAAATGCAAGGTGGTGATGATGTCAACAGCTACTGGTTACTGTGCAGGGGCTGCAGAGCCTGTCTGGACAGAAAACACCGGGGCAGACCTGCTAAGGACGTTGTGGATCAGCTGGGCAACCTGAAGATTGATGAAACACAGCTGGAACAGGGGCAGAATCAGGTCACCAGGGTGTGGGAGACTGTGGGCAGCTGGGCAATGGTTTCTGATGAAGAAGAGGCAATGGATGCTCCCCAAATCAGGTCATGTGGCTACTAGAGTGCATGGACAGGTGGGGAAGCACTCAAGGAAGCTCCAGAAACTGAGGTATCCACTGGCAAGGGGTGTAGACAGCAATAGGCGAGGAGAGGGCTGATAGATAGCTGGCTAAATGTGTAGGATCGAGGATGCACAAACACAAGACTCCTATTTACAGAGGATTGGGAGCTATCCTCTTGTCAAAAATAAGCCATTCGTTTTTTATCATTTCCATTAATTGCTTTTTGGGTTGTTTTTAAGGAGACTAAATTAGTGGTTAATGCACCATAATTAAGACCGAGTGCAAACCCTCATATTAGTAGCTCAACAACATCCACACATAGGCCTTGTTATTGTCCACCAACGATTTTTTTGTTTACACTAGGCCAAGTAGATGTCTACAGAATCCCAACATCTAAAGAGTTGCAAAGATGTTGGGCAATTCCAATAACCACTAATAGAGGAACCATCCAAAGTCATCAATTGACACATAGAAATCTTGTCTGAAATCTACCCAGGCAACCTGTCAGCATGGCACAAGATTCTCTAGAGTAACACCATGAAAAGCTAGCCCATGTTACAGTGTAGCATACTGGATTCAACCAGCTGGAAGTATGATCAAACTTCAAGTACATAAGACAGAAAAACATATGCTCCATCCTAACACCTCAGTTTATGAACCATTTGATACATCATGAAAGAGATTTAAGAATATAGCTCATATCATAGCTAGCAAGAAGTGAAAAAATGTATTGATCGAAACACAAAGATTAAGGCTTTCTGATTATATTGTAGACTTCTAAAGGAAAGAACACTGACCTACCTTCCATCATGAGCCAGAATCACAGATACACTGACAGCTGGGCAATGACAACCCTGCCTGAAACTCATGGATCCTGTTGCAAGCTCCATTGGAAACATAGGAATTGTTCTGCTGGGAAGATAGATAGAGGTACATCTTTGGCTGGCTTCCCTGCATAATAGAGAACTTTCTTATGGGTGTGCTGAAATCAACCAATCAATACTTGAGCAAGAACACAAAACTTCACAAAGTGGGCACTAAGAACTAAGCACTACCAAGCTACAAATCAAGGGTAGCTGAAGCACTCACTTCCGCAAACAGCTATTCCAATCAACCCAGCAAGTAGCATCAGCAACATGAATCCAGACTTTTAATTGACCATCTGGTAGTTGAACTGCACTGAGCCCATCATCTACCTGGTGTAATGAGAGGACGCCACAACAAAAAATGTCAAAAGTCATTCCACTGGTAAGTAGTAGAGACTACCGAATGTGCACATAAAATGGTGCTTTCTTACCTCATCTGGATTATCAGTATCAATGGTGAATACTTTTAAGGAAGTTAAATCTACTCGCTCATCCTGTGAAACACAAAGGGAAAAAAGGCATTTAAAGCTCCAAGTCTTGCAATTATTGTTTTTTTAAAGGCACATGCTTACCTTGTCTAGATCATGAGGATGAGCATTCCTTATCTCTGTAGCTGCTGCAAGGGACTGGGGGGAGAATTCCAATGGTAAATTTGTCTTCAAGAGATCAAAGTTCTCATGTAATGAAAAGTAGCCCATTTGGAGCATCACACTTTGTGCAGCTTCAGAAGTTGTACTCACTCCAAGTGCTTTTAACACCTGAGAAAGAAGTGCAACAATATGAACAAATACACCTGCATGTTTCAGCATGCAATAAGCACAAGATAAGAGACACCTAACATTCAAAGAACCTTCATAGCATCACTTTTCTGCTCAGGTGATTTGCAAATCTGAAGAGCGAAAGCTTTCAAAGACAGGAGTAAAGTCTTGAAGTCTTCCTTTGAATCCCAATGGCATTGTCTTGGTTTTTCCACAACAGGCAAACTCATTGCTGATTTTATGTCAGCAACAAAATCAGAAAGATTCTTGTGGGCGAGTGCTTCTTGCAGCTGCTTAAACCGGAGCTCTTGAACCTTTTTACAGAAACGAAAACAGTTTAACTTAAACTATGCAACTCTTGAGAACCTCACTACTTAAAGAGCATCATACATCTTGCTTCCCAAGTAAATCTTTCTCAAGGAAAAGAGTCCTCTTTTCACACAACATGAAATAGATTTTGAGACTTCATGCAGACATTTATATAAACACAACTTAAGGATACAATATTCAAGTATCTAGCACATATTTCCCCACTTCATACATCACCCTTGCTTTTCTAGATATTTACCAAAATAACTTAGACTTCACTCAAGGCCAAACAATGAACCCAAGATTCATTAATACAACATCATATCCCCTTTAGTACAAGGCTGAAAAAAAAGCTAGCCTGACAGTAAACAGTGCTAAACCTAAGGGGAACCCTAAATAGAAGAAGGTGGCAGAATTTGATGGATCTAAGAAGGCATCTTGCCACCTCCTCATACTTTGCATTAAACATTTATCCCCTTCTTTCATAAGACACAAAAGGACATTGCTACAGCTCTAACTGACTTTCCTGAGAAAATTAGAAATTAAAAGTGCATGGGCATCATTAGAGACTAACCTGTGCTAGAGGTCGAGGTTCATAAACTGGTGAGAAACCCCACTCTTTGCATTTGAAATAAACTGGATTACTTGACAGTAACCGGTATGTACTGTAGCATTTCTCAGGAGTCATACTGCCATATATGATCTGACAAATATTGAAGTGTGAGTACTTAATGTGTTCTCATAATAAATTATCGACAAATTCAGTGTTCTTCAATAACTTACCAGAGAAAGCTCCTCCAGCTCAACTGTTTTGTTCTTGGAACTCATTTGCTGCCATGCTAACTCCAAAAGAGTAGGATCCTGCAAGCAACTACTTTAATAACCACACAAAAGCAAACTTGCAGGGCTAGCTAAACCAAACCTAGCCAAAAGGATGGCTACCTGCAAAAGCTCGACATTGCATAACAACTGGCTCAAGCTTTCAGGATTAAAATTTTCAGCTCCAGGCACAACCAGCTTTACTTGTGTTGGACGAATTACACAAGTCTCAGCATTCTGTTATTGTTGAAAAAAATGTTTTTAGATGGATAACAATTCAACTAAACTGATCCAGACTTGGGTACAGATATAGAGGTGCCGGCAATAACACAAGAACCAACCTGATCTATCACACTCCAGTTACTCTTTCCTTCACAACTTTGAGTTACTCCAACAGAAATGTTGCCAGACTCCTTTTGAAATGCAATAAGAACTCCCTTTTGAAGTACTGCCTTCTCAGATTGTGTTCTCAGAAAATTTTCTCTGCTTGCAGTGGTGCTGAACCTAACAAATTTAGTATGTCAATTAAATAAGAACCAACAACTGAACATAGACCAAACAATCTTCACATCTGCAATCCATATGCAACCAAATAACCTCCACACATGCAATCAATCCTCACTTAGATTAGTGGGCATAATATTATAATATGTGCTTAGTGTAATGGCACTTGGATTCTTTTGAGTCAATGCTTCATGGCAAAGGAATATAATGACAATTTTTCTGATCATTTTCCCTAGAAATTTTGTTTCTTGAATGATCATATCTTTCCAAACCACACTTAGCTCATTGATGTACTTTCAACTTTTCAAGTAGTGGATATCTAGATAGTGGACAAACAGAAACACTTGGGACATGCACACAAAGAACCAATAAAAAACATACAATTGCATAATTTTTGTTGATTTGCAATTTTAACCAAGCAAATAGAAATTTGAATTAAGGAAATGTCAAATTGTACTTTAAATACCTAGTCCTATTGCACACTAAGGTTGTATTATTTCCATGGTTGGTATATAGATTGAGATTCATCCTCTACTACTAGTACACCACCACCTCCCTCATATATAGGGACATCTACATCATAAATTCCAAATTATGAGAGAATCACATCAGGAAGTATCGGTTTTGATGAGTCGGAATGATCAAAGAGTATTTCCCTTGAAACGCATTCTTCATTTTCTACACCTAATTTCCTTGTTTCTTTGTTTGGGTTCAAAGGCCCCCTAAAGCAAGAACAAAGTAGGAGCAAAGATCGCGCTCTGTCTCACCTCCCTGTTAACAATCATGTGTGTCTTCTATGGCCATCTCTTTCCTGTAAGCCTCAATTTGAGTCAAACGAGAACATTAGGAGCTCTGAAATTGTATTTCTATCATTTTATGTAATTCTGGCACTTTAGATGGAGGGCACATTATTTCTTTTTGGACACTTTTTGCTATCCTAGGTGTCCACATTTTTGGCCTCGCCACTTTATTACCGGATCCCCCTGCTACCATCTAGCGCCCACACTGACGTGCCTGTTGAGCTAAAATATGCATTACTTGCTGATTAGCCTCTTAAACAGCCCCAAAACACACTAAAAAATGCTCTTTTAGATTAACCCTAAAATGGGGAGTGGTTCGAGAGAGTTCAGTGGAAACCCTGAATCGGGGAGCGGTTCGAGAGAATTCACTGGAAACCCTAGTTTTTGGGACGCCCTTCCTCCACGTGCAGATTTCAGCCGTCAACCTCCTCCCACATGGCTGTCCAGCCCTCGAGACTGCTGCCACTCCATCCATGTTTGCTCCTACTACTAGCGAAATCATCATCTGCTGCGATATGATCATCCAATCATCGCCAACCACATCAGACACTGTTTCAGCCTGCTGTTTACAGCAGACTGTGCGCAATTTCCAGCCTCTAATCGGCGGTACACTCCTATGTTTACCAGTTTCTAGCCCCCTAACTACTGCATTTTGGTGACCAGCCTACTACCATTCACTATTCAGCACTCCTACACTCCAACTGGTGGTCACAGACTTGGGATCTGGCTCCGGTGGACGTCACACTCCGACATTGCTCTGCCCTTGAGCACACTATACACTCTTATATTCATTTACAGCATTCATTCACTTCACAGTTGTGTTCTCTCTCCCTTCTTCTGTTTGTGTTTGAGTTTTGAGTTTTGCGTTTAGATTTTGAGTTTTTGAGTTTTGCATTTAGGGTTTGAGTTTTGAGTTTTGCGTTTAGGGTTTGAGTTTTGCCCTCTATGTCTGTGTCTGTCTCTTTGTGTTTCTGTCGTGGTCATACACTCTGTGTGTCCTCGGTGCAAACCCTAGCAGTTTTCTTCACAAAGCCAAGCTACATGTTGGAGCTAACTGTCGCAGCCTTGTACCTTCAGCCATTGCAGTCACATTGTTCCTTCTCTCACCTGCATTCTCTCTTTATCTCCTCTCCGTGGTCACTTTCATTTCTACTGAGCACCCTCACATGGTATCAGAGCCACGCATGGGAACTAGAGATCTTTGAAGAGGAGCAACCTATCTAACATTTCAACCAGCTAAACGCCTTCCAAACAATGCTGTAGACCTATGGATAACAGGGATCCTTCCTTCTTGTTGGACGGCGCCACTTCTTCCCTGGCAGCTGCTGTTTTGCAGGAACAGCCCTCTATTTCCCGTGTTTTACAGCAGGCAGCCTTCTCACACTGCACACCTACCTGGGCAGCATCAAACCAAATCTGGGCAGCCTCTTTTCCTACTCATACCAGTCTGCCTTTTGCAGGGACAGCCGTCATCAAACTTGTGTTTTGTGCTCTGCTTGCTGCATTTCAGGGATAGCTCCCATCCCACTTGCAGTTCGTGCAGACCCTAGTCAGTGATCTGACAGCCATCTTCCGAAACACGGCAGCCATCTTTCTAACCTGGGCGGCCATTATTTGGACCAGACTGACTAACAGACCTGGGCAGCACTTATAGACCAGGCGGCATCATTTGTGTACAGGGTGGCCTGTTTTCAGCCAATTTACCACACGGAAATTTATTTCATCCTTCTATCCGCAAACACATGGTCAATCAAAAGAGGCAAATTCTACAGTGCTTGATCTCTTAGGATGCTATGTATCTAAGCATAAGTCACAGCAAAAGCAATATTTGCCTTTCATAGTGCATAATTCCACTGGCAAAGCTCCATTTGAGGTTGTGGAAAGTGGCAAGAAAGTGCCCCCTATTTTGCACACAAAGGACAAGATCTTTAAGGATGATCGGTATGTAGAAAACATGGATGTATTGTTGAGCTAAAAATTCATTACATACTGATTAGCTCATTAAAACAGCCCAAAACATGTAAATTACAAAAAGTGTCATTAAACGGGGAGCCATTCTAAACAATTTTGTGTCCCACATGCAAAACCCTAACTTGGGTGGATCCTTCTACATCTATAAATAGACAAGCTGCCTAACATTCAGCCCCATCCTTGTCTTGCTGGTTCCAACCACCATCAGCCCTCTTCCACCAGTTGTCCAAACCCCAAAGATTGCTACTACTACATGGTCTACAATTGTTGCCCAGTCCCCCCACTACTACCAATGATCAGGTACCATCATCTTCAAGCGGTTACATTGCTACATTTACCATTGCAACCCCAGAGACATCTGTGTTCTGGTTTCCAACATGCTGCCCTTCCATTTTCAGCATCATCCTGATTTGTGTTTGCATCTACAACAGGTCAGTTTTGTCTCTTCAACACTTTCATCAGTCTTTGCTCCAATAGGCGGTTACCGCACTCAAGATTTGTCTTTGGTGGACCATACACATTGACCCCTCTCTCAATCCACTCCAACAAGAGCCACCAACTATTGGACTGCCCTTGAGCATCTTGTACATTCTTTCCTTCATTTACAACATTCATTCATTCACTTCAAAGTTCTCTCTCTTCTCTATTTGTATTTGTGGTTATGGTTTTTGCGCTTTGCATTTTGAGTTTTGCATTGTGCGTTTAGGGTTTGCGTTTATTGTGTTACTATCTGAGTTATTGTGTTTGAGTCATGTTAATACTTCTATGTTTTCAGCACTTTTCTTCATCAACCTTTGTTCTAACTGGTGTTATGGGAGCACTAGACTGTGCTCGAGAGACTAGACTAGATGCAAGATCTATTACAAGAATTATAATTACAAGATAATCCCGCGTAGGGGCACAAGGTACAATGATAACTTAACAAGATATGGAAAATCCCACAACCCGGGACTGTAGGTATAGACAACAGGACTCCATAGGGTATGAGGGATCCCACAACTCGCGACCGTAGGTATGGATACAAGATATCAAAATTACAAGATCTTCCTCGAAGGGGATGAACAAGATACAAGACAGTACTAGACAATATCTCCTACTACGAGATTAGAAGGTGACATGACAATGGGAGTATAATGGAAGACAAGACAAGACTAAATACCATGACTAGACAAGAACTAGAACTGGAACTTGAAGTTACTTACTTGGAGGTCTCAACACCTTGAGCTCCCAAGACTAGCATTGGCAAGGGTGGGTTCGCATGGTTGGCTGGAGGATGTCCTATTAAGGATGTGTTCGCATGGGATGTGGATTCATATGGCATAGGCAAGAATTAATCCGTACACTTGATCATGGCATGTCATGACATCACTCCCTCCTCTAGTGACAAGTTCCATGAGGAGCGGCTTGGTGGTTTAATCCAAGTTTCGTTGGATTCCTCTTGTGAAATTCTTTAACTTTGAGAGGTGCTCTTTGGAGATATTTTGCACGTTCCCAAGTGCGATCATTGATGTCATATCCTTTCCAGTGCCCTTTACCTCAAATTCTTCATGATCTTCAATCTAGACAGGTGGTGGGGGATTCGATCTCTCCCCCCTCACTGGTGAGCTACGGTATGGCTTGAGCAAGGAAACATGGAAGACTGGGTGGATCTGTGAGAGTGCGCAATGGAAGAAGAAACTCGAACATAGAGGAAGAGAGAGACAATCTGCAAGAGAAGAAGAAAAAAAACCTGTGCTGAAAATGGAATAAATGCTGAATACAGAAGGACTCATCAGCCCTTGCACGCAGCCCACAGCGTCATTGAGGGCACTAGATCAGGCTAATGATGACAGCAACACCGAAACGGAGGAAGATAATAGCAAGCTGAAGAATGTAGAAACTGCCCCAAAAAATATATATAAAATCCCGATTGGAGGAGAAAATGCACTAAAATGCAATAAACTGAGTGCTCTAGAATGAGCTACCTTCTCCATCAAAACAAGTGATAGACACGTCAAAGCTCCTAAAGTCCTCGTCTGACTCAAACTGAGGCTCACAAGCAGGAGATGACAAGGTTACGTGACTACTAACACCCCTTCTCAGATCCTAGATGTGGTAAAAGGCCAAGGCAAAAACGGATCCTAGGGTGGCAAGAGAAATGCCAATGTCGATGAAGATTGCTGCTGAAGAAGCTCCTTGCGGTCCTAGGAATCCCCCTTTGAAACACTAGGGGCCAGGAAATCCACAACCGCATCACCGAGATCGTCCCCCTCTAAAAGAAATGGAAGGTACGAGGAAACCACCAGAGGAGAGGGTGGAGGATGGGAAGGAACGTATAGAAAAGAGGGTGCACAAGCAAGAACGGATGTAGCAATAGACAACTGCCTCGGTGAGGACCCTGTATAAGAGAAGGGGAATGGAGCCTATAAAGCCCGCTCTCCTACCAACCGCCTGCTCAGTGAAGACAACCCAGGTACCAAGCCGTGTAAGGCCATAAACTGAGAGAAGTGGAAAGCTCAAGTCTGGAACATAAAGAGCCTATGAAAGGAAGTTCGACACACGATCGAAAAATAAAGGCAAAGTGCCAACACCACAAATAGACACTGAAACAATGTCACCCACAGCGACTGAACCCTCAGAAGGGCATAGATCCTGCAACAAATCACCTCATGGAGTCATATGACTAGAAGCTTCACTATCAACCAGCCAAGGCCTCTCAGAAGATGAGGCAACCATTGAAGAAGGCTCCTCAAAGTCAACAATATGAAGGAACACTGACTCATGGGTAACCGCTGGAGTAGAGGTAGAAGGCTCGGATGTTTTAGCACCATCCTTCGCTCCCGAATGAAGGTAAGGGTACTTCTTCCAACATTTCTCTTCTGGATGTGTCCCCTTCCCACACTATGGGCATTTAGGCTTCTCCAAGCTGGAGTCAGAACCTAAAGAACTCTCTTGTCTTTTAGCCTGTAACATTCCCTTTTTTTTTTGCGTCCCCCTTCCTGAACCTGCAACAAAAGCTTTGGTGGAGGTGGATCCACTAGCTACCTCTTTGGTGTGTTCATCATGCTCCAAAACAAGCGGGGCAAGCTTCTCCCATAGAAGCTCCTCACGGATCCGCGATATAAAAAGGCTGGTGTAGAAGACATCAAACCAAGAAGATGGCAGCTAAGTCAAAAGAATCATGGCCATATCCTCTGAAGAGATCATCCTACCAAGGGATGCAAGATCATCCCTCATGTCCACCAACCTATTGATATGATTCTTCATGGAAAAAGAATCATCAACAGCGAGCATCCATAATTTCTTCTCAAGAGTAATCCAATGGGCAAATGTCTTCTGATGGTACAAAGAAGCAAGCTTTGTCCACACTTCCATTGCTTTCCGCAACCTGCACACATCCACTAGGATAGAATCCTGTAATCTCATAAAGAGGAAAGATCGGGCTCTTGAGTTGAGGCGATCCCATAAGACCGCACGATCCATCAATCCAACGATGGGATCCTTCACTGGACAAGGAATAGGATAGGTAACAAACTCCCAAAGATTGAAGGTATCAAGGATACACTCCACCTTATACGACCAATGCGAGTAGTTGGAGCCATCAAGCCGGTCTTCTTTGGGAAAAGAAGGGAGTACGGGCACCTGTATAGAGGGTGCCATGGAAGGCATATGAAGGCCAGTAGAATGAGCCTTCTGTGAAACATGGAGAAAATGGGAAGGAGAGGAATCTCGTACAAACGGACTAGGTGACCTCCGGTCGTCAAGTGAACTAGCACAAAAATCTCTTCATCTCTTAGAGGAAGGAATAGAGACCTCATCCTCTGAGTCAGTAAAGAAGTGGTGGTAAGACATCTTCGTATATATCTACAAAACACCCACAAAAAGTTGTGTTTTCCTATGGACAACCTTGAGACAAGGAATCGGCTACAAGATACAAAGATCTCAATGTAGAAGGTCCGCCTAAGGGAGAAAATATTGTCGACTACTTACGAAGGATACAAAAGCACCAAAACACTGATGTGAATGTTGTTGCATGCTCCTGAAAGGTTGCATTTGACTACAAAAGGTAGTTGCCTAGCCAACAGACAGTCGCCTCCACCCAATAGGCTCCAGATGATGACGCCTGAGCACCAAATGTAGTTGCCAGCTACTAGGAGCTTGCGTTTTCAGTAAATGAAAATGTGGATGGCCTCACGAACTTTGTGTCGCTCTCAGATACCATGCTCTGATACCATGTGAGTGTGCACAACAAAATAAGGAACTCAAACACAAAGGAAGAGAGAGAGAATCTGCGAGAGAAGAAAAAATGTTGAGATTTAGGCAATCACACCTAGTATAGCCTCTTTGAGGGGCAAATTGGGTAAAGGATATGCAGGCTATCCAGAATCCCATAAGCACAAAGCAAGAAAATACGACCTATCCTCAAGCTATAAAGCATTGTACTTGCCTCTCATTTTCAATGCAATATAATGGTACTTTTGTCCTTTTAGTTGAGTGTTTGAGTCATTGTCCAACCACACAAGACTGTTTTTATAAGTCCAAGTCTCAATCTTGGAACCTAATTCACTTGTGTGACATTTTGCCTTCAACTCTACGTCTTCATGAATTCACTCTATACCTTCAAGCCACCATAGCCATGCTCAGATCCATGCATCTCAACATGGTATCAAAGCCATGGTGAGCATGGCTCAGCTCCCTTCTCTACTCTACCAGCTCCTCTTCATCATTGCTCAGCTCAAGTCCAGCTGAAGGTCTCATCTTCCACCTCTATCTTTACTTTACCCCTTCATGGCAGCCATAGCCTACACGACCCTGTCTACTTGGAGCACTCATATCTCTCTCCATTGGTCAAATCTCAGCTAGCTCTCTTCTAGACATCTCTTGATGGACTCTGCACAACTTCCTGTCACGTCACTCCCTGACATTAGGCCGTCTGGAGCTCAGCATTATCAAAATTTGTGGTCGCTGCCTGTCTGTAACCCGTCATCTGGTTGTACGGTCGTTCTCCTTGTGCACAGTGTGACATCCACTCTAACCATAGGGCTTTGAATTTTGAAAGCCCACTACTCAAGCTTTCTTCTCATCAAGGCTTGTATCAAATGATCACGTCCACGGGCTGCTTGAACAAAAAAAATAGTCACCTATCATGAAACCCTAAAGAGAAGCCATAACCTTCAAACATAAAGCCCACTTTTCTCTTCATTTCTTCACTCCTCTTGGCTCAAGGGACCTACTGACACTCTAATCTTATTGAGTATTGAAATTCCCAATATCAAATCAAGGAGCGGAAGATTTGGTTTTAGAAGATCTTGAAGGATTTTAAAGATTTGGAAGACTCAAAGAAGAAGATACAAACACGGTGTCTATTGGCACCGATCTAGTACTTGTGTCTTTTGACACAATCAAATTTTTTGCCGCTCAAATCTAAAATTTCGGTGTTGATTTGCTATTGCTCCAGACATCCAACATGGGCAAGGGCCTATGGGCCATTACCAATGGACAAGAAAAGAAGCCTCGGGATGCAACTCTTGCAGCTACTTGGCAAAAGAATAATGACAAAGCACAGTCCATAATTAAATTGGAGTTGGATAATAGCTACATCCATCATGTGGACGCCTATGACACATCCCATGACACTTGGGATAGATTAGATATCTTGTTTGGTGCACAGTCCAAGTCCTCAAAGTATGGTTTACTGATTGAATTTTTTCGACTTGATATGAAGCCTAATACATCCCTTGCATCTCATCTGAACTATATGGAAAGTCTCCTAACGTAGCTTGCGAGAATAAATCTCAAAATGGATGAAGATATTTAATTGGTGTTTTGCTAAAAAGTTTGCATTTTGATTATGATAATGTTTCAACCACCTTAATCAACATACCAAATCCTAAAATGGTTGACATTAAGGCCTCTCTATTGGAAGAAGAAAAAAAAATCAAAAATAAAGAAGAATCAAGTACTCCTAAGGATGAACAAATGTTGTATGTCAGTAACAAGAACAAAGGAAGAAAGGACCAGCTATTTTGTGACTTCTGCAAAAGGACTGGACACACTGAGAAGTTTTGTCATACTAGAAAAAGGTCTCAAAAAGCCTATCTTGCAGCTGTAAAAGAAGCAGAAGATCATGGAGCAAAGGAAGAATAACAATAAGAATAAGACCATCAAGAGCAGAAGGACAAGTCTCACCAGTCCTTCTATTCCCAATTTTTTGATAGACTTTTTTGAAGCCTTATATAACCTTGCCCTAATGCTTCTGTCATAAGCTTTGTAAACTCCTCATGTAACCTGGCATTACAGCCGTTGTACACTTTGTGAGGCCCCTATTACAACCTCTGGATATCCACCATGTGTTTAGTACCCACACTTGGCCTTTTCTACAATAGCCTCTGGTGTTTCCCATGTACTCACACTTTACAGGTGGTGACTCACTAAAGTCTCTACACACTTTGTGCCTTTTTGGTTGTAATTGAGGAAGGGTATTGAGATTTAGGCAATCACACCTAGTATAGCCTCTTTGAGGAGCAATCTGGGTAAAGGATATGCATGCTATCCAGAATCCCATAAGCACAAAGCAATAAAATACCACATATCCTCAAGCTATAAAGCATTGTACTTGCCTCTCATTTTCAATGCAATATGATGGTACTTTTGTGCTTTCAGTTAAGTGTCTTAGTCATTGTCCAACCACACAAGATTGTGTTTATGAGTCCAAGTCTTAATCTTTTATGTGGCATTCTACCTTCAACTCTATCTCTTCATGAGTTCACTCTATACCTTCAGGCCACCATAGCCATGCGCAAATCTATGCATTTTGAAGTGAGCGATGCGCAATGGCGATACAATGTCCTGCGATGAAAATGTCACGTAAAGAGCAAAGCGTGAGCAAGAGTAGAGAGTTAGAGAGAGAGATGCACGATGTTCTTGGGTACAATTTGTTATGTGTAACTCTTTAGGTTTTAGATAGATATATATGAAAGTTCAAATGTGCTAAGGGTGTGTTCACACCCGTGCACATATAAAAGGCACGATGGCCCTTTATTCCCAACCACCTCTCACCTCAAGGCAATGTGCCTTTGAATCAGCTAAGTCTATGTATGTACAAAGCTGAAATACATATATATACCTATCCAATTCTCATCATCTGTCGGCAATGAGCAAACTGCTCTGCTAGAAGACCCTTCGTAAGAAGATCTGCAAGATTATCATCTGTATACAGTTTGACAAGCTCAATGCTCTTGCTGTCAAGTACATCTCTAATGAAGTGATACTTCACCTGTATGTGCTTCGTCTTTGCATGAAAGATGGGATTCTGTGCTAGTATGATAGCACTCTGACTATCACAATGGAGAATAGGTAACTCTGTAATGCCAAGCTCTCCCACCAGACGTGAAAGACATTTAGCCTCCTTGCATGCCTCAGTGGCAGCCACATACTCTGCCTATGTAGTAGACAATGCAACACACTTTTGTAGCCTGGAGATCCAAGAGACTGCTCCTCCTATGAAGGTAAACACATACCTAGAAGTGGACTTTCTGCAAACCGCACGACTAGCACAGTCTGCATCCATAACGCCAACGACAGATGCCTTCTGCTTTCCAAAGCAGATGCACAAATCCTTTGTGCCTTTGAGATATATCATAATACCTTTCACTGCTTCCCAATGGGTTTTACCAGGGTTTGCCATGTATCTTCTAATCACTCCCACTACAAAGGCAATGTCAGGACGTGTAGCAACCATAGCATACATCAAACTACCAACAGCTAAAGCATATGGTATCTTAGCTATTTCCGCCTTCTCATCATCAAATGTAGGGCTGTCCTCTGCACTGAGTTTCACATATGGAGGCAATGGAATCCCAATTGTTTTCCCCCCCCTCCAAATTGAAGCGCTGCAAAACCTTGGAGATATACTCTTGCTGAGATACATAGAGTAATCCTTTTAACCTATCTCTGAGTATTCGCATGCCAAGAATGTGATTTGAATCACCAAGGTCCTTCATGTCAAAGCTACCATGAAGACTTTGCTTCAATGAGTCCAAGGCATGAGTATCCCTGCCAGCAATTAGCACGTCATCAACATACAGAACCAAGATAATCAAGCTGCCATCTGTTGCCTTCTTGGTGTACAAGCAATGATCCACTTGACTTCTATGAAAACCTTGAGACTAAATAAATGTATCAAACTTATGATACCATTCTCTTGGTGCTTGTTTCAGCCCATACAAACTCCTTTTGAGTTTACATACCATCTTCTCTTTCCCTTTTGCCACAAACCCCTCAAGTTGCTGCATATATATGTCTTCATGCATATCACCATGTAAGAATGTGGTCTTTACATCCATCTATATAAGCTCCATATCTTCAGCTGCAACCAAGCCCAAAATGGTTCTCAATGTAGTCATCTTCACTACACGAGAGAAGATCTCATCAAAGTCAACTCCATGTTCCTGCTTGTACCTCTTCACAACCAATCTTGCTTTGTACTTTAGCGAGGAACCAGAAGTGACCATCTTGTAAACCCATTTGCATGGAAGGGTTTTCTGCCCTTAAGGCAACTTCACCAAGTCCCAAGTGCCATTTTTCTTAAGAGATTCCATCTCTAACAACACGGCTTTATACCATTTCTTGCTGTCATGTCTGTCCATTGCTTCCTTGAAGCAAGATGGTTCACCACAGTCTGTCAACATGAGATAATCAGCCACATTGTTTGCACCAGGAACGAATCTATCAGGTTGTCTAGTAGCCCTAGACAATCTCCTAACCCAATGATCATTGTTTGTTGGCTATTGAGCCTGCAAATTTCCATTTTCAGCTTGCTATCCTCGCATTTCAGACTGCAAATCAACATTAACAGCTTGTTGCCCTGGTTGTTCCTGCACATCCAGTGACTCATCATTATGGGCAATGGCTGGCTGATCATTTCCAACATTATTTTCTACATTTGCAGGTTCATTTACAGCAAGTATTTGTTGCTGTACAGCGGGCACATTTTGCTGTCCAAAAGGTATTTCTTCTTGGAATATAACCCTACGGACCTTCTCAATCTTTTCGAGCTGTTTATGCATGCGATCTTCCCGGAAAATAACATCATTGCTGCGTACTATTTTCCTTTTCTCCGATCCCATAATCTATACCCCATTTCACCCTCGTCACCATATCCTAGGAAAATGCACTTACAGGACTTTGGCTCAAGTTTGCTTCGTTCTTCTTTACGAATGTGCACAAAAGCCTCGCAACCAAACACTTTCAGGTGAGCATATGAAGATGGCTTGCCCGACCACGCTTCCTGAGGAATCCTCCCCCCCCAAAGACATGTTCGGTAATCAATTAATCAAGTGAACAGTTGTCATAACATCCTCTGCCCAAAAGCCAGGGGATAATGCAGCATGAGAAAGCATAGTACAGATTTTATCCTGTATGGTTCGATTCATACGCTCTTTGCAACTCCATTTTGGGGTGGATTATGAGGGGCAGTGAGCTCTCTCTTTATCCCTTTGCTGTCACAAAATGCCTGAAAGGCCTTGGACACATATTCCCCACCATTGTCAGAGCGAAGACACTTAAGTATCTTATTAGTCTGATTTTTAACCAATGCCAAGAATTTTTGGAACTTGTCAAGCACTTCATCCTTGCTACGAATAGGGTAAACCCATACCTTCCATGTAGCAACATCAACAAAGGTGACAAATTATTTATTTCCCCCTAAAGATAACCCTAGCATCTGACATACATCGGAATGTACTAACTCTAGAGGAGAAGATTTCAACGAAAGAGACTTCTTATGAGACATCTGTGCATGTTTACCGTAAATACAATGATCACAATGCTCAAAATCAGCATAGTGAAGACAAGGCAAGTAACCCAAATGAGAAAGCACTTTCATTCCAGTTTGACTCATGTGTCCCAACCGGCCATGCCACAAAGAAACACTTGGCTGCTTAGTCACGGCAACAACATAGTCGCGCACACTAGATACATGGAGAGGATACAAGATATCACTTTTACAACCTCTCGCAATCACTCTAGATCCCTTACAGATCTTCCGTTTCCCATCACCAAAGGTGGTATGAAATCCATGGTCATGTGCTAATCAAGCTCTTCTTGAGCTAAGGTACATACCGTACATGCGGAAGTGTGAAGATAGAACCATGCTGAAACCGTAACTCCACACTGCTAATACCTGCAATGTCACATGCATAGTTGTCCCCAAGATGGACAACACCATGTCGACCCCCTGTATAGTCAGAAAACCACTCACGATGAGGGATGACATGAAAGGAAGCACCTGAATCTAGAATCCAAGTGTGCATGTCATTATCCATATCTGCAAGTAAAGCATGTGTACTAAAGTATGAAGAGACAAAGAGTAAGTCATTCCCAGTGTCACTGTCATGAGTGACTACATTCACCTCTTCAATTTTGGCACTGCTCTTCTTAGACTGCCTCTCTTTCTTCTCTTCCTTGCTATCATCTGTCTTATTGCCCTTTCCTTTCTCTTTCTTCCATTTGTAGCAGTCACATTTAAAGTGACCCTTCTTGCCACAATGATGGCATTCAACATCCTTACCACGTAATTTACTGCGTCCCTTGCTATCAAATTAGCCTTTCTGCTGTGATCTGCCCCTAGTATGCAAAACACTGGAAGACTTACTGGATGCATTGTTCTGCCGATTCATTTTTTCCATGAGTAGAGCACTACCTACATCAGCATACAAAAGGATCGCATTAGAATTCCTCGCAATCCTGAATGTATCTCAACTCTCTAGCAGAGTACAAAGCAAGAACGTAGCCTTAAATTCTTCGTCAATCATAAACTTCAAGGCAACCAGCTGGCTGAAAATGGAGTTAAACTCACTCAAGTGTGTAGACATTGTTGTAACCTCTTTCATACGCAAATCCATAAGCTTTTTTAGCTAGTAAACTTTGCTTGTGGCACTCTTCTGGGCATACAGTTCTTCCAGTCGAGTCCAAATAGCATAAGCAGAATCCCAACCTTCAATGTTAAACAGCAAGGCATCAGAAATCAATAGCTCGATGGTTGAGCGTGCAAGCTCATTTATCATCCCAGTTTTCCTATTCCATATATGCGGGCTTTGCCCCTTTGGTCTTAATCGGCCTTGCCTGCTTCTTCTACAACACGATATTATAGCACTGTTTTTGCCAGACTGCAAATTTATGTGCTCCTTCAAGCTTCTTAATGTCCATGAGATGACTGCTGTCACTGCTGCCAGTATGATTTTCAGCCCAAATGTGACCAAAAAATTCAGCAAATGCAGGCCCAAACTGTCACACAAGTGACCAAGGTACAAACAAGTACCAACCAGTAATAAATGACCATGTAAAAGAAGAAATTTCAGATCTGCAAATAAATTTTCAGAAGCACTAAACCTTGTGCTACAGCACTCCATAACTGATTACAGCTGTTCCAAGGACAAATACATCACATTACATGAGAAGTCCCAAATTTTAGCTGCAATTTCTGTCGTACATGCACCCACGGGCTCAAAATTTGACACGCATGGTCAAAAGCCCCAAAATTTTTGTGCTCAAAGCATCAACAATACATCTGCACAATCTCTAACATGCATAGAATAGGCCAATTTTGCCAAAATAGAGCAATTTCAGCAAAACCCCCAAATTTTCCAAGAGCTAGATGTCCAAATTGCATGGAATTAAACCCGCATGTACATAAAATGACCAAATGGCGCACAAATTTTGCCCAAACAGCAAAAGCCCCAAATTGCGCGGGGTCCAATGTGCATCAATGTCGAGAAATTGGGTAAATTTCAGCCCAATTCTTGCATGTACATGAAAAGCCCCAAATGTCAAAGGCAAAATGTCACAAATTCCTGCAATTTCTGAGACAAATATCACTGCTGTGTCTTGCTGGCATCAAATCTAGACAAATCCCCAAATTTTTGGCACAAATCTGCCCAAAATTCTGAACTTTGCTTACACGCACAAACGCCTGTCAATGAGCAAAGGGCTTGCTTGCAAGGAACCTTTGAAAAATTAAAAATTTTGCAAAAGAAAAGTGACGAATCTGCCCCATTTACAGCCGCCAGCCCATCGCATGCTCGGGTGACCTGCTCGTGACCTGAAAAATGACGTTTTGACCTGCGCATGGAGTGCGTGACCTATGTGTGACTACGTCTGGCCAGGAAACGACATTTTGACCTGCGTCTGACTGCACAAGCAGTCGCCTATCTGAAAACCTGGCCTGTTGACCTGCGCCTGACTGCATGAGTTGTCGCCTATCTGTCCAAAGAAAGAACAATGACGAGCTGACATGCATGGACTCCAAGAAGCGTGAACACCTTAACCGCAGCTCTGATACCAGTTTGAAGTGAGCGATGCACAATGGCGATGCAATGTCCTACGATGAAAATGTCAGGTACAGAGCAAAACGTGAGCAAGAGTAGAGAGTCAGAGTCAGAGAGAGGGATGCACAATGTTCTTGGGTACAATTTGTTGTGTACCTTTTTAGGTTTTAGATAGATATATATGAAGTACAAATGTGCTAAGGGTGTGTTTACACCCGTGCACATATAAAAGGCACAATGGCCCTTTATTCCCAACACATTTCAACAAAAAAAACTGCACTGAATAAGGAACAAATGTTGAATACAGAAGGATGACTGATCAGTCCCTACACACAGCCCAGAACGTCAGGAGGGCACCAGATCAAGCTAATGATAATGGCAGCACCAAAGACAAAGGAAGATGACGGAGTCTCAGTGTGCACTTGCCAAGGAAGGAGGGGAAGATGACCTAGAATTTGGGGCCAAAAATATAGCCGACTAGCATTTAATGCTGGTAAAAATTCCAGAAATGCTCATAAAAATCCCGGAAAGGATGGACAATGTCCAGTAGAGGTGAGGAAAGCTAAAGAATGCGAAAACTGCCTCGAGAAATGGACATGAAATCCCAACTAGAGAAGAAAATGCACTAAAATGCAATAAACCAAATGCTCTAGAATGAGCTACCTCCTCCGTCAAAACAAGTAATAGACACGTCAGATCTCCTAAAGTCCTCGTCTCACTCAGACTAAGGCTCACAGGCAAGAGATGACAAAGTATGAAAAACATGACTGCTAACACGATCTTCATGGTACTCGGGAGTTGGAGTCGGTAAGCAACCGGGTTGATCTCGACTACAATAGTGAAGGGCCCAAACCTCTGATGGTCTAGCTTGGTGGAGGGTCTTGTTGTGTGGAGGTTATGCCTGAGCAACCATACTTTATCACCGACTTTGTATGCTGAATGTTGGAGACGATACTGGTCCGCATAGTGCTTGTATTGATTCTAAGCCTTTTGGATTTGTTGCTTGAGTTCTTGGTGTATATCTACTAGGTGTTAAGCTTTATCTCGAGCAACAGGGTTCTTTACTTGATTGGAGAGATGTACATCCATCCTTGGATGCTGGCCATAGTTTGCAAAGAAAGGAGTTTGCTTGGTAGATGCATGGATACTATTATTATAAGCAAACTCTGCAAAGAGCAAGAGCTCAAACCAATCATTCTGATGGTAGTTGATGGTGTAGCGGAGATATTGTTCCAAGACTTGATTTACCCGTTCTGTTTGGCCATCACTCTATGGATGATTGGCTATGGATAACTTAACTTGGAATCCAAGGAGGTTGCAAAGGCTCTTCCAAAAACTAGATATGAATTGGGGACCCCGATCGTTGATGATGTCGTTTGGGAGTCCATCTCATTTGAAAATGTATCTGAGAAAGAGTCTAGCGGTAGCTGCGCCTGTGATGGTCTTGGTGGTAGGGATGAAATGTGACATTTTTGTGAACCTATCTACCACAACAAGAATAGAGTCATATTTATCTAATTTGGGAAGATCTATTATGAAATCCATGGACAGAGAAGACCAGGGTCACACTAGAATGGGCAAGGATTGCACAAGGCCATGTTTTTTGTGACGAGGTACCTTGGCCCTGTTGTAGGTATCACATGATTTTATATATTCCTTAACTTCTTTCCACATCTAGGGCCACCAAAAATCTCTTGAAATAAGCTCTAAGGACTTATTAACTACAAACTGTCCTACTTCTGGGGTGTCATGGCATTGTTGGAGTACCCGGAGTCTCAACTTTCCTAGAGGGATGTAAAGTAGATCCTTATAGTATAACAATCCATTAGTTTCCCGAAACTCACAAACTTCATTTCCTTTTTCCTCTTGATTTTACTCTTAATATTGTTGGCCAAATCATCATGCGGCAAGGCTTCATGGATTAACTGGCTCAAGGTAGGGTCATCTTGGTGACAACTAGAGATGGCTACTAGCTGGAGGTGCTCTATCTTAAGTAGTATTGCTCATTGTTGATCAAAAGCTTGGCATTGTTGGCGTCTTGGATGATAGGTGATGACAAAGTCAAACCTAGATAAGAAGTTACCCCAGTGGGGTTGTCTTTGGTTGAGGATGCGGGTTGTCATAAAGTATTCTAGTCTCTAGATTTTTGTGATCTGTATAGACATTAATTTAATGAGCTGCACCCTCTAGGTGATGACGCCAAGTATCAAAGGCATCTACAATGGCAAGGAGTTCTATCATGGATCTCATAGTTTATCTCTACAGGGGAGAACTTTCTTGAGTGGAATGCCACCGGATGCATATGACCATCATCTCCATGCTGAGACAAGATGGCTCCTAAGGCATAGTCTGATGCATCGGTCTCCAAGAAAAAGGGCTTGATATGATTTGGATGGACTAGGATTGGGGCAGTGGTGAAAGCAATCTTCAGGGTCTGGAAGGCCGTCTTGGCTTCTGGGGTAATGAGAACTTTGAGTTTCCTGTGAGTCTAGTGAGTGGTGTGACTATCTTTGAGTAATCCTTGATAAATATCCTGTAGAGGTTGGCAAAGCTAAGGAAAGATTGCACATCGCGGCCACATGTGGGTGTCTACCAGTCAAGAATAGTCTCGATCTTCTTGGGGATCCATGAAGATTCCTCTCTAGGAGACATTATACCCCAAGAATTCCACTTGTGTCTGATGGAAAAAACACTTGTCAAGTTTTGCATATAGTCCTTTTTCTCTGAGCTTTTCCAAAACTAATTTTAAATGGTGCTCATGCACTTTTGGACCTTTTGAGAATATCAAGATATCATCCAAGTATATAACTATAAAATCATCTAGATACTCTCGAAAGATATCATCCATCATATGTTGAAACACTGCAGGAGCATTGGTGAGACCGAATGGCATAACAACATACTCGAAGTGACCATATCTTGTGCGGAACGTTGTCTTCCATTCGTCTCCTTCCCTCATCCCTACAAGATTATAAGCCCCTCGTAGATCAATCTTTGTGAAGATCTTGGCTTTTCCAAGGCGTTCCAAAAGCTTTGGTATCAACGGCAAAGGATATCGATTATATATTGTTATCTTGTTGAGTCCTCGATAATCCACACACATTCGAAGTGACCCATCTTTCTTCTTCACGAACAGAATTGGGGCTCCAGCACGAGACTTCAAGTGCCTAATGAACCCCTTGGCTAAGTTCTCATCAACGTTCTTGCGTAGTTCAACTAGTTCATCAAGGGATAGGTGTTCTAAAAGGTGGTTGAGCCCCCCTCATGGAGTTCTATAGCACAATCATATGGTCTGTGCTCCAACAAGAGATCTGTATTCTTTTTTTCAAAGACATCTTGGAATTCTTGAAATTGGCTTGGTAGCTTAATGGACTCGTTCTTACTAGATTCTTGAGCTGATATATGATATATCATGTAGGTCAGTTCCTACCTTGCCATGTGCATAAAGACTTTGGCTCCTAGATATACTAACTTTCTTTGATATTCACAAAGTGTAATCTTTTGCTTAACCCAATCCATTTCTGGGTTGTGTTTCTTTAGCCAAGGCATCCCAAGGATGATAGGATTTGTGGGACTAGATATAACATTAAAACATAGGCAAGATTTGTGATCGCCAAGGGTTAACATGAGTGGTCGGGTTTCCTTGGTGATATCTCCAAATGCTAGAGGTCTTCCATCCACAACTTCAACTGGTGCAAGATTGGTCTTTTGGAGTACTTGAATCTAGTATCTATTCACAAAGCCATCATCAATGAAACATGCAGAGGCCCCGAAGTCAACCAGGGCTTTAAGGGAAAGGGTCTTTCTTGGAAAGATCATCTGGACTGTCACAAGGAAAGTTTCCATGGGTATGGCTGGGATCAAGAGACCATTTCTTATATCAAGGTCCAATTGTACGGTCACATTTACAACCGGGCATCCTCGTTTTCCTACAAATCAATTCGGGATGGGCTGGCTCCTGAAATCCCTTGATAATATTCAATTATCAGCTGCTGATTTCAGTCCCTTGAGCCTTCAATCTCTGGCACGGATCCCAATGTGGCTGCTAGACCCTGATTTCTGCTATGAATTAGGGTTTACTGCAGAAATTACAGATCAGCCCACCAAAAATGGCTGAGAATTGCTGAGAATGGCTGAGCATAGGCTGAAGGAAATGAGAGAATGCTGTAGGGAGAGAAAATTTTGAGATTTGTTGCGAAGAACTGATCAAAATCAGTTGCTGCACTGCTGTACCAGCCCCAAACGGATGCACCACCAACAATAGGAGCATCAGAGACTGTGATCTTCAGAAGAAAGTGCATCAGCAGCAATTGCCAGCTTCCCAAGGTCAAGAATATGCAATCTCCATCACCAAAATGGTCTCCAATGGCTGGGAATTGGCCCCAAAAGCTTGCAGCAACAGTCCAACACCTCTTTCCAACAGCTCCAAAATGAAAAAACGAGATTTCCCTCTCCCTTCAGCCCTATTTAGCCTTTCCCCCACTTGCATGGGAAAGTTTTGCCAAGTGGCAGCTTTCTTAATCCATTTTCAGCAATTTTCAGCCATTTAATTAATTTTCAGAATTAATTCATTCTGAAAATTAATTCAGCCCTTAATCCATGCCTAGAAAATTGACCTTGCCCATCCAAAAATTAATTAGCTAGGCCATTTGCAACCCAAAGTGATCCCATGCATTAATTGACCCTTGGACAAGCATTAATCCATTAATTAATGCCTAGTCCCTAGTGTCACCACTGACACTTAATGGCCAATTAATGGTCCTAGGGGCAAATTGACACCAAAATTTACCTAGAATCTAACAAGTGTAACTTGTTACAACTATTGCCTTTGACACCCATCTTTTTCACAGGGTCCTTCGGTCTTCAACTGTGAGAAAGTAGCTTGCACCTCACATGTGCAACACATGTGCATCTTTTAATTGCACATTTGATTAATCCTTTAATCAAATGTCAATTAAACATAAGCAAAGCATCAAATTTTCACGTCCTCGTGACATAATTGTTGAGTGTTTTTGCCTCAAGCATAGTGAGCATGAGATCCTTGATGTCATCTCGAAGACCCCATTGAATTGGCTAATAAAATACTCCTCATACCAAGTGAGGTCACAGATTAATTGCCTAAATTCAGATGCATAAGCAGAGGCAGGGCAATTACCTTGTCGTAGCTTCGGAAATTTTGGTTCTGCTACTCGACCAATGTCTGCATCTCCAAATGTGGAAGTGAGCTTGACCACAAAGCAAAGTCCCAATGAATCCCACCTTGGAAGTATCGTCTAGATACCTATCTGGTTACATGCGGATATAGAGTTTTACTTGTTGTAAGAATCCCCTAAACTTCAAACGGTCACCATTGAACTTCTCTGGGCATGTTGATCTTGGGTTCTCTTGTTGGGGGTTAATAAACACGCGGAATCATCTAATCACTTCCTCTGTTGTTCTACAAGTCTCCGATCTGGTCTTGCATCTCTTGAAGCACAAGGTCTAGATGCATAGGGTGTTCTATTTGAAGTTACGCTTGTCATTCACTCAAGTCTTGAATTTGTTGTTGGAGGTTTTGAAGGGAGGCCACGATTCTTTCAAGGGTCGCCTCTATGGTGCTCAGTAGGACTAGGAAGTATTCTTGCCAGACTGTTATGGGAGCACTAGACTGTGCTCAAGAGACTAGACTAGATGCAAGATTTATTACAAGAATTATAATTACAAGATAATCCCACGTAGGGGCAATACCATGATAACTTAACAAGATACGGAAAATCCCACAACCCGAGACCGTACATATAGACAACAGGACCCGATAGGGTATGAAGCATCCCACAATCCGCGACCGTAGGTATGGATACAAGATATCAAAATTACAAGATCTTCCTCGAAGGGGATGAACAAGATACAAGACAGTACTAGACAATATCTCCTACTACGAGATTATAAGGTGACAAGACAATGGGAGTATAATGGAAGACAAGACAAGACTAAATACCATGACTAGACAAGAACTAGAACTGGAACTCGAAGTTACTTACTTGGAGGTCTCAACTCCTTGAGCTCCCAAGACTGGCATTGGCAAGATTGAGGAGCTCTATAGCGAGCCCCTCCTTTTATAAATGTTGGAGGGCGGATAAAGATCTTCTAGAATGTCCCATGATAACATCGTCGATGATGCACGCGATGACATGGCATATCTTCTAGAAGGTTCTATGATGACATGGCAAGGGTGGGGTCACATGGTTGGCTGGAGGATGTTCTATTAAGGGTGCGTTCGCATGGAGTGTGGATTCATATGGCATGGGCAAGAATTAATCCGTACACTTGATCATGGCATGTCCATGACAACTCCAATCTTTGAGACTTCTCAAAGTAAGAGGTCTTTGTTCTTCTATCTTCATTTTGCTTATTACAACGATTTGACATCTAAGAATGCCTGTCTTTGAAAGAATAGACAGGCTTCTCATTTCAAAACCATTGCAACAGTAGTACTCCATGACTCTAGACCTGCAAATGCACTCAAAAAATCTGCATTTTGGTATCGGGCAGCCCGAACACTGAACGAAGGGTAAATCAACTATACCTTGCAATGAGGAGTTGTGGATGTCCCAAACACTTCGTAGAAGGCCCGAAAAAAGCAGCAAGATCACGTTCTTCATGACAAATCTGCTCCAAACAGCAACCCCGAGTGTGGTCTTTCTCTTCATAGAGTCTCCAAGTCCTCATTTTGACAATGATAGCATGTGAGAGTGCACAACGGAAGAGAAGCATAAACAAAGAGAGAGAAGGGAAGAGAAAGCCTGCAAAGAAAGAAGAGAATGAAGTGATAAATCTGCATTGAATCTCAATGGAAGCTGAATACAAAGAATGGACTGATCAGTCCCTACAAGCAGCCCAAGGCATTTGTGAGGGCACCGAATCAGACTAATGACCAACAGCAGCACTCAAGATAGAGGAGAGGCTGAAGTTGAAGTGTGCTGAATTCTGCTGAAGAAAACCTGTCAATAATGGCAGCAACCAGTCACCCTACTATAAATAGCAAGAAATGCCCAAATCTCACCGATCTTGTCAAAGTGGCCCCAAAAATGCTAGCCAACTGCATTTTCAGCAAGAAAATAATGCTAGCAGCCACATAACATGCTGATTGCAAAATAAAAATGTTGATCACCTTTGCTAGGTGTGAGCAGGTCCTCCAACCACTAAAAAAGAAATGCATGAGGCTAGAAACTCACCTCTAACAGTGTCCACACACCTGAAACTCACTAAAAAAGAAATGCACATGAAAAGAATGGGCTGAAAGTTGAAACAATCGGAGCTCCTATATCTTCATCAAACTCCAACAAAGCTCGCAATCAAGAGATGATAGATTGACAAGAGACGAGCTAACAATCTTGTGGGGATTGTTCTCTATAAACTCCCAAGTTTGATGTTGTGGCCAACCCCTTACAAGGTTAGATATCAGCAACGCTTGTCAGCTTTGATCAAACATCCTCCATGTTACGTGAGCATGAGGCTTCTTTGTGTTTATAGAGGAGGCTCCCATCTCAATATGGCAGCGCGAGGCTTCTTTGTGTTCATAGGGGAGGGTACCATCTCAATATGGTGGCAAGCACGATGCTTTTATAGCTTCAAAGAGGGGTGCCTGGCAAAAGAAAAAAAAAAGCTCATTGTTGTCATCGTGTCAAAAAGGGGCATCTCCAAAAGGATTGCAAGAAACTAGCGGCACAACAAAAAGGGAAGGAGAAGCAAAAGAGGAAGGTAAGGACTCCTCCAACGAGTCATCATTGTCATCGGATCCAAACTCCAACTCGGGCCTCTAGCAATGATGAATGCAGCAAAGGTCTCCAAATGCCATGAAGGCTTCCTCTTCAATTTTCTAGCCCTACTGGTGCTAGCATCCCACACAAGTCCCCAGTGCTAAAAAGGGCGCGGGGGGGGATTGGCTAAAGTGCATGAAGTCCGAAGACAAGGGAAATGGGCGGTCTATAGATACAATAGAGCCATCATTGTAGAGTTCCAAACACCCAACGCACAAAGGAAGTAACCATCTTAAAATGTTTAGGTGGACCTTTTGACATATTATACCCCTATCTTATAATGATAGGTTGATCTTAAAGCTCACTTTTAATTTCTGATTGATTACACCTTATTGACACCCGAGGTGCTATGTACAAATGATGATTGGTGTACTTCATTTTGTTCTTTAGGTCAGTTTTGGCGTCCACGTGACGTTAATATAGCTAATTAACCATCTCTCTCTCTCTCTCTCTCTCTCTCTCTCTCTCTCTCTCTCTCTCTCTCTCTCTCTCTCTCTCTCTCTCATATATACTATAGAAAGCTGTTTTTTTTAAATATAAAAGTTCACTCTGATGCACCATATTCATTGATGCTTTTTTAACTCAACCAAAAAGGTGCTCATAGCAAAGGAATTATCCTCAGAAGGTTATTGTAAGAGAAGCGTTGTAAGCGAACAATATAATTGAGTGTTTGAAGCCTACCACCAAAACTTTATGCAACCTAAAGGCAATGGGCTCACCCACAAGATGCAAGTGCCCACTGCAGCCTTGCCCCACACATGAAGACCAAATCTACACGGAGCATACACATATTCCAGCTAACAACTAAAACTGACTGGATCTTCAGGTTATGCAGCACGAAGCCAAAATTCGGTTTAGCCATCTCCTCCACATACTGACATAACTGTTGAACTACGGCCTTTTATGACATCCCTCACCGGGCAGCCTGACGAGTGACAGCCAACTGCCAACAGCTATGTAGCAGTACTGAGGACTTGTGTGCATGTTGCAAGGTGTGGCTGGCCGGGCACAAAACAAGGAAGATGGTAGGGTGGAAGCATAGAATTCCTGAAGTCACAGAAGTGCAATGCCTTTGTAGGTGTCCAGCCCCATATGCTACGGTAGCTGGTATCGCTGCTGTCAAATATTAGGACAAGCATGAAAATCCACCAACAAACTAGTCTCCCCCTCTGTCATTCTACCCATATCTGTTGGGACTGTGATAAAGTACCTACTGATAAGGGTTCGTCTGAAATGTGAGACCTCAAAATTGAACTGATGAGGCTAAGAGAGAGCCATCAAATTAACTTCATCAGTCCCTAAACTGAATGGCGTCCAATTCGAGTGGACTAAAATATCGTATGGTGAGCACATGAGACAGAAAGCAGTAGAGCATACCTGCTGGTGTTGTAGAAACGATGGCCCCGAACTGTAGGTCGAGCTATAGAGACGCACCAGTGTGGCCTGAACAGAGCAATCATGTTCACTCCACTTGAGACGAGAGAGCCCTAGGACTCCATGCCTCCACGCTTCATGCCTCCGATGTTTCTGGCAACTTGGGTTCATTGAACAGCGTTTAGAGCAGTCGTTAAGGCATAGGCATCTGTGTGTAGCTTAAGAAGCCAGGTTCAATTGGGAAGGATGGACTAGTGGATTTCAAGCTCTACCTATATAGGACGCTATGAGGGTATCTAACAATATGCCATAAACACCATCGTATTTTTTAAATATAAATTTAAAGATTTTCAAATACATTTGCAAAATTGATAAAAGAAGGTTTAAAACCTTGAAACTTTGGTGAATAATTTTACCAAAAATTGCAAATGCATGCAATTTAACTCAAAAAAGTCCTTCTAAAGTTTTGATCTAAAAGTTTTTCAATCCACTTTCAAACATGTTTCTAGTGAACTACTCTCGATCTTTACTCTTAAAGAGGCCTCAAAGGTGATGGCCATAAGCACTCCTTGTGCAAGGCCTACAAGGGGCTACCTTGTGTGCAATTGCCCACCCCTTCAATCACAAGAAAAGAGTTAAAGTAGATTTTTCATTTATTTCAAAAGATGTGTATTCAAGAACAAACGATGCAACATTTTGTTTGATTGTATGCTAGTTGGTCAAATACACTTGGTGCAGTGCATCTTTCATCCCTTATTTTCAATGTTGGGCATGGCATTGAGAGGATGCATTACTACATTATGTTCTTTGAAGTTCGTTTGGTCCTTTTTCTTGTATAATGTCTTTAAAAACAAAAATGCTATCATTAAAGTTACAAAATTTGCAAAGTGGTTTCTAGCTTAAAAAGAGGTTTCATTATTCAAAATTATTTGTATCCACCCATTGAGGAGTGCTTGTTATTAGGGGCTATTCGAGAAACATAAGTAAACTACTTACTATGCATTAGTTGTTGGGTGTTAATAAGGTCCTTTAAGCCGATCTAATGTGTTTTCTTTATTGTTTTTACAATAGCCCAATGACTTCCTGAAGTGCTTTATTACTCATGTGTCTACTTTTGTAACGGATGAGATATAATAAATTGTTGCAACCAATAATTTTTATATTTATTCGGCCTAAATATTTAATGCCATGAGGAATCTCCATTCTTATTCAACTTTATATTTGTGATATCTTACTACTATATTGTTTTAGCTATAGGTTCGGAAAGCCCTGAACCTCCAGAGGGCTTCCCGAACCTACCCCCTTTTCCAAACCTCCCTCCCCTCCCCCTCCCCTCTTTCTCACGTGTAATATCTCATTTTCTCTTCCCCCTCCCTTTTTTCATTAAAATCTCCCCTCCCCCTCCCCACCTCCCTTTTTTTAATTAAAACCCCCTTCCTTCTCTCTCACTTATAATCTCTCTCTTTCTTTTCCCCCTCCCCCTCCCCCTCCCTCTCCTCCCCCCTCTCTCTCTTATGTAGGGCCTAAGCTCTCTCTCTCTCTCTCTCTCTCTCTCTCTCTCTCTCTCTCTCTCTCTCTCTCTCTCTCTCTCTCTCTCTCTCTCTCTCTCTCTCTTTCTTATTTTAATTAATCAAAAAGTTTACATTTAAAATTTTAATCTAAGAGAGAGAAATATACAAAGAGCAAAAAAGAAAGAAGAGAAGAGGGAGGGAGAGACAGAGAGGGGGGACAAAGAGAAAGAGAATTATAGAGAGAGAAAATATAAAATTTAAGAGAGAGAGAGAGAGAAAGAAAAAAGAAAAAGAGAGGAGAGAGGGAGGAGAAAGACACAGAGAAGAAAATGAGAGAGAGAAAGAGAGAGAAAATAATAAGAATAAGAGAAAGAATTTGAACACAGTGAGAGAATTATAGAGAGAGGAAATATAAAATTTAAAAGAAAGAAAGAGAATTATAGAGAGATGAAATATAAAATTTAAGAGAGAGAGAGAGAGGAAAAGAAAAAAGGAAAAGAGAGGAGAGAGGGGGGAGAGAGATAGAGAGAGAAAATAAAAAGAAGAAGAGAAAGAATTTGAACACAGAGAGAGAATTATAGAGAGAGGAAAGATAAAATTTAAAAGAAAGAGAAAAAGAAAAAAATTAAAGAGAAAAAAAGAAAAAGAAAAAAGAGAAACTTTTTTAATTAAAATAAAGAGAGAGAGAGAGAGAGAAATAAATATACAAAAAGCAAAAAAAAAGAAGAGAAGAGGGAGAGAGAGAGAGAGAGAGAGGGGAACAGAGAGAAAGAAAATTATAGAGAGAGAAAATATAAAATTTAAGAGAGAGAGAGAGGAAAAGAAAAAAAGAAAAGAGAGGAGAGGGGGGAGAGAGACATAGAGAAGAAAATGAGAGAGAGAAAATAAGAAGAATAAGAAGAAGAGAGAGAATTTGAACACAAAGAGAATTATAGAGAGAGGAAATATAACATTTAAAAGAAAGAGAAGAAAAAAATTAAGGAGAGAAAAAAAAGAAAAAAAGAGGAGAGAGAAGGAAAAGAGAGGAGAGGGGAGAGAGAGAGAGAGAGAAGAAGAATAAGAAGAAGAAAGAGGAAGAGAGATGGGAAAAAAAAGAAAAGAGAAATGTCTTTTTAAAATTTAAATATTTTTTGAGAAAGAGAGGTAGGAAAAAAGGAGAGAGGGGGGAAGAGAGAGAGAGAGAGAGAGAGAGAGAATATATAATTTAAAAGAGAGAAGGATAGAAGAAAATGTGGGAGCTTTCACTCAACCGCCGAGACCCTCGGACCGCTTATTGTTTCAAGCGTTCCAAGCCGAGCACTAATGGCTACCTCTCACATAGCCGACGCGCAATGCCTACCTTACGGGTGTAGTGAGCTTACCTCCGTGCCGTTCGAGTTACCTCCTCTTCCGCGCACTCCGATAGCTCCACGATCCAAGTGCAAGCTTCAAGCAAGCTCCATCCTCAAGCTCCAAGCTCCAAGCTCCATTGCCACGAGCAAGACAAGAGAAGAGAAGAGAAGAGAAGAGAAGAGAAGAAGAGAGGAGAAGATGGAGAGCTTCTCCTCCTCAGTCCCTCACCCTCACACACTCACTTCCTCACACTCTCACACTCCCTCTCTCAAACACAAGCTCAAGCAAGCAAGAACAAGAAGAAGAAGAAGAAGAAGAGAGCTACTTTTGGCCACACACAAGAATGAGCTTCTCATTCACTTTTCAACTTTATATACAAAACCCTAAATCCCTTTTGGGCGGTCATCCCCTTTTCCCCTTTTTACATGGCCGGCCGTAGCCTAGGCTCTTTTTCCCATTGTCCTTCTATCTTCCTAGATTCCTTTCCACCGCCTGTCTACATTTACAAATTGCACGGGTGAGAGCCCGGCGCTCTTTTACAAGATTTCAAGGTGCGCCTTTTTATTTTGAAATGCGCCTTTCCCCTTTTGTATTTGCCTTGGACTTTTAAGGTTGCCCTTGCGCTTTTGGCTTTTTCTCCTATTCTTTCTTCAATCGGGCTACCTTTTTTCCGCCTTTGCCCTGCGTCTTTTTTATTTCCTTTTGCTTTCTTCGTGTTGGGGTTAACATCACCCCCCTCCTAGACGAGTGCCAGTCCCATGGCACTCACTGTCATAGGTAGCAGGCTGTAGCATGCACCGAAGATGTGGGTGACAAGGACGCCTATGGTTTACATAGAGGAGTGTTGGTGGTGGTGTGAAAGAAGGCCCTGGGGGCCTGTTGGTGGTGGCCAAGCTGGCTGGTGGAAGGGTTGTTGGAGTTGTTGGTAGGGCTATTCTGTATTGGGGATTGCATTGATAGCCAGCACAAGTGTTGGTTTGTTGGGGATTCTGCACATGACGATTCTTTGCGGGCTTGTCGGATGGTAAGGGATAAGCATTCGGAGTTGGGTGTTGATGAAGAGCGAACGATACTGTCGTTGGAGTCTTCAACACCTGCAAGTGAAAACCTCTCATGTGGTCTCTCCCGAAGGGTAGTGCTAGTCTTCTCTCTGTGCACAAGACATGTTTTGATTAGTTTGGGAGACAGGTCGAACTCTAAGCAAGCCTGGAGTATTGTCCTGCACTTGAGGACCCAAACTGTGTATATACTTCGGTGCAGATATTATGTGAGTGCTCGTGCATACTTAGATATTACGTAGTTAGAAGACTGTGGGCTAGTTTCTCGTAACAATGTGTGGATGAAGCAAAGTTGTCCATGTTGAGAAGAAGTACACGTGAAGGTATAGGAGACATCCTTCGCATTGTGACTGCATGATGGAGCATAATTGAATACAGGGACACCGCGCTTTCGGTAGTTAGAAGCTATTGGACTTGCTTGATGAGGACGGTGTACATTTCATGGCCAATCGCGCGGGGCGCACCCCAATGGATCGCAATGGTATTAAGGCAGTAGTGCAAAAGGGAATTGTGCAAGTGGGTCAGGGTGACAGGTCTAACCATAGGCGAGACAAGCTCCCTAGGTATGTCCTGCCCTTGATGTGCCCTGAACAATTGTGAGTGATGCTAAAGGGCGAGGGGACTAGGGACGGAGCCAGTCGATCAAGGTCACTGGACGTACCTAATTTGAGGACCCCTAGGTGCTGTGTTGTGATCGTGGGTGCTCGTTATCTTTTCATTCGTTTCTTTTCTGTCTTTCTTTCTTTCTTTCTTTTCTTTTCTTTTCTTTGCTTTTGTTTTTTTGACCTGCCTGAGTACAACCATTACAATATGTTGAGGCTATCAGCCTTTGAATGGGTTGGAAAATGTTAAGCTTCGAAGGCTCAGAAAATGGATAGTACAATGATGATTGTACCCTAGCCTCATTGTTAGGGAAGCAGTTGACGAAAGGGGGAGATACACTTGAGATATTGCAAACCTCCTTGCGGCGCATGCGATGTTGGTACAATTGAGATAACGACTGCCGTGAGCCAACTATAGAGCTTGACCCAGAAAGGGGGCGTGACCCAGGAATGCGTTTTGGGCCATGCAACGTGGGTGGTTGGCAAGGGTGATTCATGATTTTGGCAGCGTGGCTTTGCTACGGCTCCTTGGAGGGTCGATGGTCTTGCGGTGATTGGGCATTGAATACTTTCGCCCAAAGATCTGTCTCATCCTGTATCCACTTGTCGCATCGTGAGAGTGGGGCTCACGTGGGGTTGAGCAGGGAACATGTCGGCCGGGACATGAATGGTGTAGTCCTGGGCCACTATCGTTTCCAGAATGTCTTTAAACAATTCATTGAATTCTTCCCTTCCCCGAGCTGCCCTTTCTGCCCTTGAGCATCTAGGGCCCGGGCGTGAGCTGGGGGTTCGTGCCACTAGTGCTGCCACCTGTTGCGTGTTTTGAGTCTTGGCTTTCTTGACTCGAGGATTCTTCGGCCTTCGCCCTGGACAATGGCGCTTAGGGCCTCGCTTCTTGGCGTACCTCTTGATGGTGGGCACATAGCGCTCCGGTGGAGGGGCGCGTGCCACGTGCTCCCGTCGTCTGTGAAGAGCGTCTTTGCATGCCAGATGTCCATGGTTCTCCATGTGTTCCGTCTAGAAGCCTGCAAGATGCAATCCAAGGGTTAGACCTTGATACAGGATACAACTGTTCACATGGAAGGGATTTTAGTGTGGTTTATCAAGCGCCTGTGACAAGAAGGGGAGGGGTGAGGCATGCAGTGTTTCATCGTAAAGGGATGGCCCCCATGATGATGTTCGGTTAGCCTCCAGCCATTAGCCGATATTAGCTTATGCTAAGTTGTGTGGACTGGTTGTCATGGAGTGGGATAGGGCACATCCTCGGAAGGGTAGACCAAAACGGGAAGGTGTATAGAAAGGGACTGCGCCCTGTCTACAACATCAGTGTTGTTGGTCAAGGCCTCCTATGGTGGTAATGTGGGTTGCATGGCCTTCACTTGGAGGTGGGAATGGTCACACGGCTTTTAAATGTGTGATGAGAAGAGGACTTGAGGAGCTTAGCCTGTCAGACCCAACTCTTCTGCATGCGCTTGACTATCATTACTTGTGTGTGTTGATATTGTTTATACAAGGTGACACAAGAATCTGTGTTTATTTATAATGTCACTTCATGGGGATAAGAACCAATTGTAGAACTCGGGGTTGTACTGGAGCGTGGCACACGCATCCAGCACTTGTGGCAGCTTACTTAGTACCAATAGATATTTTGCCACATCGAGCAGCATGGAACCTTGTCCAAGTCTACTGGCAATATGTAACTCCTCCTCAGTGAGAACCTTATCAAACAGAGCGTTCTCTTGGCTAGTTCCAGCTAAGTCCGTACCCCGAATGGCAGTCAGCACTCGAAGGGAAGTTGGTGCCACATATGTTGGGTCCCTTTGGGATCGCCATGTGGCCAATCGCTCCTCAGAGATTGTCATGATCTGAGCCCCTAGTTCGGCCATTGCAACGCGGCGTTCACACCAACGCTGTTCAAATTGACTTCGGCCCTCTGTTAGTCGCTTTAGTTGCTCTATGTCTACGAGATTCGGTCGGCAAAGCTCTTCATTGAACGTGACAGTTAAGCGCAGTTTGTTAGCCTCCTCGTTAGAGATGAGTTGCATGCGTTCATGTAAGAGCTTGTTATAGTGCTCGTCGAGATGTTCTTGCTCTTCCCAAGAAAAGGGGAATGGCAAATATTCTTCAAGCTGCTCCTTAGGGCATGCGCCCATGTCCGCAAGGGTGTAGATACGTGCGAATGCTTCGAGCTTAGCATCCAACTCAGTTAAGAATTCTGCAACGCTTCTATGTTCAGTGAGGGCTTGCTCGGTTGCCATCTCATATATGATTGCTCATGCCCTTGGGGTTTCCATGTTTCTCTAGGGGCTTCGTTGTTGCGTTATGATTCTTCCTGGATGTGACTAGTGTGAGTTCGTCACCTTCTTGTGACCGTGTTGCATCCACTCTTGATTGGTCAATGTGGGTTCTATTGTCAGTGGATTGAGCGTTGAAAGCAACTGTTGATGGCAACCGCTGCTTTGATTTTTCAGAGCACACGGATGTGTCTGAGGTTTCACCGCTATTAGGGGAGACATTTATGGGTTCATTGGTGGATGGACTCGATGCTTCATTCATCAGCTCTCCAGCACTCTTCATCCTAATGTTCTTGGGGTCCGCAACTACCTGCAACAGTTGTTGTTTTCGCTGTTTTCTCCTTTTTTTCTTGGTAAGCACAGGTGCATCTAATGGCTCAGGACCCTGGGCTAGGTCGACCGCCTGATGTGCTTGGTTGGGCCTTAGCATCCTCCTTCTCTAGAGTATCCTTCTCTTCACGTGAAAGGTCGTCTCACAGAAGAAGGAAAGATAATATGGGAGAACCTTCGAATACAATCTCTAGTGATGTTTTGCACAGTTGGTGCAAAATATGAATATGCTTATGCAGGTACAACAACAACAATAGGTGATGCAAGTGTCAGCTCAAATAGAACATGTTGTGATGAATGCTTTGCAAGCAGTTGAGTGTGAGGTGAAGTTATTCAATGGCAAGAATGTATCTGCATATGTACATACCTATGGTTAGAAGATAGAATTCTTTGGAGTGGCTCAATTTGCATGGAGCCGGTATTTTGTACGTGTTACTGTTCATGAACTGAAAGCACGGATTACTGAATTATACTTGCAGGATGCTGACTGGGTAGCCTTCAAGAAGACACTCAGGGAAGAATTATACATTGAGGACACCAATTTGATTACGCGTAAGACTTTTCAGGAGCGGGTTATACAACCCAATAAGGGTCTTGTGGCTACATAATTGTTAAGAGAATTTGAAAGTCGATTTGAGCAGTTGGATCTTGCAGAACAGCAAGCTCTTGCAAGTCAGAAAATTGAATTGTTTCTACAGGCAGCTGATCCTGAACTTCAAGAGAAGCTTGATGATTTGCTGGAGGATCAAACTATAGAGACAGGTTTGAAAACAGAGTGGAGACATGTCAAGGAAGCTGTTACTGCGCTTGTGAAGAAGCATAGAAGAAGAGAAAGATTGCATGTCTCTAGCTTCCCCACTATTACGGATAAGACAGTTGAAGTATCCAGTAAGCCACCCGCTTCTGTGGCTAACCCTATGGTTGTACCTGCTATTGTTTCCTCTGTGAGGGAAGATGTCTTGGATGAATTGGTCAAAGGGATGTGGGATCTTCAATTGAAGGTTGCAAAATTGGATGAAAAAGGACAAGAGGAAAGGGGACAGGCAGCAGCCCCTAAACTTGGAAAAAGATGTATGTGGTGTGATAGTTTGCAGCATGAGAGAAAGGATTGTGCTGCCTATCAAGAGGCCTTGGCATTACAGCTTATCTTTTGGAAAGATGGCAAGATCCATGCACAAGAAACAGGATTGCCTCTTGCTTTGAATTTTGGAAAGGGAGGTATGCAGAAGTTGTTGGAAGACTTGGCTATCCGAAATGCTTATGCGGCGGTACATGCTTCTACTTTTGGTCTACAATTGGATAGACTGCATGGTCAAGTGATAGTTGGTCCAAAGGCTCAAATATGGACACATGCTTTACATGCAGTTGAAAAGAGAAAGGTCACTGATAGTGAAATGTCTCATGCAGGGCAAGACATTCGTGGCATAACTGGTTGGGAATCACCGGTAGATGCATATTCAGTGTATGCATATTTAGCAAAGGTACAAAACACGAATGTACTTGTGGAAGAAAAATGAAAAAGAGATGAAGATATTGCAGGGATATCTAAAAGAATGACAAGAAGAAGTGTGGATCAGCCTAAAGCTGCAAATCAGCCACCTCCCGAGCATGTTATGGAAGAGGTCAGTCATGAGCAAAAACAAGATAACAAACAAGAGGGCAAAAAGAAGGGTAAGCAGCCAGGACATAAGTTGCAATCTGACATTGAGACAACCACAGATCTTAAGAAGGTTCTTGAAGAACAAATCTTAAACAGTCGGGTAGAATTTACCTTGGGAGAGGTGCTTGGCATTGCCAAGCGAGAATTTCATGATGAGATCATTGACATAATTAAAAGGAAGCATCAGTTTCTTGGTGATACCACTAGTGCATTGATACAATTTGAAGAGGAAACTGGTTTGTTGGGTATTCAGGCTGAATATGAGCATGAAGTAAGTATAAGATTGTCTATGCAGGATACTACTAATCAATGGACAGCATGTGGAAAAGAGAAGAAAGTGGCTGAAAATGCATTGTCTTGTAGCAATATGCATGGTGGAGTAAGGCAAATGCAACAATATGGAGAAGAGACTCTAAGATTTATTCCTCGCAGTCACTACATAAGAAATCATTGGGCTAGAGCTACCATTGAAACGGTAGTGAAAATAGGGGAACATGAAACTCCTTGTGTTGCTTTACTTGACCATGGGTCTGAGATAAATGTCATTGAGCGGGGATTGTATGAAAATGGTGCATGGCCTGTGGACACTGATCATGGTTGGCGTATGAGGGCTGCAAATAATTCTTCAAGGGAGCTCTATACTGCATGTCCTAATGTAAAAGTGACAATTGGTGATGTACAGGAAGAGAAACACTTCTTTGTGCAAGATAATTCCTCATATGTAGTGATTTTGGGACAGCCCTATATTACAAGTGTGCGTATGGAAACAAAGGTGCTTGATGATGGTTCTGCTTATGCAAGAGTCAGAAGCAAGGATGGGAGAAAAGCAGTCCAATTTCTTACTGTTTGTGTTAATCATCCTAGAAATCGTGATACACTTCGAGAGTCTCCTTTGGTTCCAAATGCAAGGGAATTCAAAGACCTGGATTTTCATTAAGCACTGCTGTAATGCAGGGCTATAGTAGTGCTGTTCAGAGGGTGTACTCGCCTCTTGATGAAATGAAGCATGTATTTACTATTGGTAATTCTCAGTTTACAGCAAGCAATTCATGTTGGTTTAAGCCTATGGAAGCTATCTATAGGGCTGAACGCATATCTATGAAACAGGCTATTAAGAAACTAAGAACATTGGGGCTGTTAGCTGAAAATGATGGCATTTCAAGCATATTTTATGGGCTGAATATTACTGACACTATGGCTAAAATTTCAGCAACTATACATGCAGAAAATGAGGCTGAAAACAGAGTGTTGTCAGTATGTTCTTTGGATATGTATGATGTTATAGCATTGTTTACTCAGCAGGAAGGATTACAATGGGTTGAAGCACTTGTGGAGACAAAGTATAAGACAGTTGACAAAAAGGTGAAACCAATTGCTTTGCCACTTCCACCAAAGAGTGAGGGTATGTATGAAAAAGTGTTAAGGCATCCAAGCTTATGGGATCCTAAAGATATAGGTCATCAGTTTACATTTGAAACATTACACGAATTGAAAGTTGGTGCAGAAGGGTTTCTTTTGCCTACTGAGAGAAACTGTTTTATGCAGATGTTGGCTAGACATGGGAAGGCATTTGCATTTCAACCAAGTGAAATAGGTTGTGTGGATCCAAATATTGTCTCTCCTATGGTCATATTTACTGTGCCACATGTACCATGGAACTTGAGGCCTATTCCAGTGCCTAAAGCTTACTTGCCAAAGCTGATGGATTTGCTAAATGAAAAGATTCTCATGAAAATCTTGGAGCCTTCTTCAGCCCCGTACTCAAATCGTTGGTTTGTTGTGCCCAAAAAGAATGGTGCTTTGAGATTTATTCAAGACATGCAACTGGTCAATAAAGTGACCATAAGAAATGTGGGTGCAGGTCCTGTGGTTGATGAATTTGCTGAGGCTTTTGCAGGCAGAGAGATCTATTCTTTGGGTGATCTTTACTCGGGGTATGATCAATTTCAACTTGCAATTGAAAGCATGGATATCACAACCATGAAGACTCCTTTAGGGTTAGTACGGATGTGTACTCTCCCACAGGGTGCAACAAACTCAGTGGCACACATGACAAATGCTATGAATAGGGTACTCAGGGATTTTATACCACAATTGACTATGCCCTTCTTGGATGATGTTCCAATCAAAGGGTGTGCAGTGGATGAAAAGAGTGAAGAGATGGATGCTCATGGATGTAGACAGTTTGTTGCAGATCATATTGTCAATTGTGCGATGATTTTGACACGTCTAGAAGAGGTGTATTTAACTCTTTCTGGAAAAAAGTCTGTCTTTGGAGTTGAAGAGGTTTTGATTGTTGGGCATATGTGTGGGCCTTATGGGCGAATGCCATCACCAGCAAAAATAGATGAGATTGATAGAATGCAAGATGTATGTACGAATGTATCAGAGGTGCGTAAATTCTTGGGTGCATGTGTGTTCTATTTGATATGGATTCCTCACTTTGCACATGTAGCCGATGTTCTTTATCAGCTTCTAAGGAAATGTCAAAATTTTCATTGGGAAAGGAAGCATTAGAAAGCAATGAAGAAATTGAAGCAACTCTTAAAATCTACTCCTACGTTGAGAAAGGCTGACTATTCACATGGAAAGCCTATCATTATTACTGTTGATATAAGCCCAATCGGGATTGGATGGGCAATTGGGCAAGATGAGAGGAAGGACAAAGATATGCAATTCGCTTTGGTGCTAAAGTATTGATTGAACGACAGAGAAGATATCCACATGTTAAAAGAGAATTACGGGGAATTGTGACAGCCCTTAAATGTGATAAGGAGTATTTTATGGGTGCTCATGTAGTCATTGAAACCGATTGTTTGCCAGTATTGGGTATGATTACTAGTTGTGCTACTCCGGATATTGCTATGCTCCGGTGGATTGCATACATTAAATCTTTGAACCCTGAATTTTAGCATATTGCAGGAAGAGATAACCCAGTGGCAGACATGTTATCTCGAGCACATTATGAGAATGAAGATGGGATGATGGATGAGGAGGAAGAAGATGACTTTCTTATGGTTGAAAATGATGTTGCAAGAGTGAATTTAGTAATGCAAGGTGTTGCTACAACATTAACAGAAGCTTGGACAACAAAGAGAATACACTTTAGATGTTTTGCATCTTGTGTAGAAGTATTTTTGGAAGACAAATATGCAGGAGAGTGGCTGAGAATTGGTCAATATCTCAGTACATTAACAAAGAGAGATGAATGGTTAGATGAGGAGTTTAAGAAGATCAAGAGGAAAGCCTATGGATTTTTCTTAAAAGATGGATACTTATGGAAACATGCTAAAAAGAAACAAGGTATACCATTGCGAGTTTTGGGTGACAGAGCTTCACAAGTAAAAGTAATGCAAGAATTTCATGAAAGCTTATGGGCTCGTCATAGAGGTGTTTGGGGTACTTTTACAAAGATCAAAGAAAGATATTGGTGGTAGGGTATGTATAAGGATGTTGCTCACTTTGTGGAAACATGTACGACATGTCAAATATATTCAACTGTGAGACATCGGGATTGATTGCAACCCACATATCCATTGTCTCTTCATTTTAAGTGGGTGGTGGATTTGGTCACAATGCCTACAAGTCTTTGGCAAATGAGGTATCTTGTGCTTGCTCGTGAAGACTTGACTAATCAAGTAGAAGGGAGAGCTCTATGTACTAAGACGACAAATGCCATATGTACTTTTCTCTTAGAAGAGATCTTTTGTCGATATGGCTGTATGGAAAAATTATAGCTGATAGGGGTGAGTTGGATGCAGATGAAGCTCATGATTTCTTTGTACGATTGGGGATAAAGCTTGCTTTAACTTTAGCCTATAACCCTGAAGGAAATGGCAAAAGTGAAAGAGGTCATCCAACTATTGTGAAGGCATTGGCAAAAGCATGTGGAGAGAAGGTAAAAGAGTGGCCATGATTGCTCCCTTATACTTTGTGGGCTGGCAAAACAACTCATAGTGCTGTTACAGGATATATGCCTACAGAATTGATGTATGGTCAAAAACCTATCATGCCGATAGAAGAGATGACAGTCACATGGAGTGTGTTACCTTTGGTGGAGGAGTTGAATCGAGAGTTGACATAGAGGCATCAACTGCAAAGTTAAGGGCAGCAAGGATACATAACAAGAAACGGTTTGACAAAAGACATAGACTGAGACCAAGAGCCATACAAGATGGGGATTGGGTATTGGTTTATGATAGCAATTTAGATAACCAGCATAGTGCCATGCGTAAAGTTTCCAAAAGATGGTTTGGACCCTATGTGGTAAGACATGTGTTTGATAATGCTACTTATGCATTAAATGAGATGGATGGGACAGTCATAAAACTTCCGATAGCAGGGAAAAGAATCAAATTATTCAGAAGGCGGGAATCTACTACCTATGGTTGCCAGAATTGGAAGAAAATAGTGGCCATAATACAGGGGCTAGCCAGGAAGATATGGAAGATGAAGAAGTAAAGGATATGGTTATAGAGGATGAGGAGGACTCAGAATCCGGTGACAACTAGGATTTTGGCACATACCGGATGATGTGCAGGTTCAGAGGGGGTGGATGTTGTGATGTTATGAGGGCACGGTGTGAAAAAGTATGGAATGCATCATCATTCGACTTCTCTATTGATCTAGAGAGTCAATGTGATTTGAGCAATTAGTACTAGTGTGAGTTGCATGGATTATCTGAAAATACTAGATTTTTGGATAATTTTAGACTATTTTTTATATTATTTATTGTAAAAATCCAAAATTTTTAAAAAAAGCTTCTAGATTAGGATGGCATGCAAAAAGCTAGTTGCTTTTTCAGCCAATTAGGAGATTTTTCATAAAAAAGACAGATTGACAAAATCGCGCGCATCGCGATCATTATAAACAGGCTGAAAACTGCAGATTGAACTGAAAGAAGAAGAAAGAGTGATCTGGGAGATCCGTGAGCAGGTGGCCTATAGTTTTACCCCCCTTTCGGAGCCAACGGAGCCATCAGATTTGGGTTCCGAACAACAGAGAAAGAGCTGATTTATCTGTCCACGTTTTTGGTCTACAAAGGAGCTCCAGGAGAACTAATGCCTAGAGATTGCTTCCGAGTAGAGCAAAGATTCCAGGTTCTTTCAATACATATTATTTCAATTCATTGTGATTTGTTTTTGTCGTGTTTACCACTTGGGCATTCTCTATCTTCTCTTCCATCTCCTATCTCTACTTCCTTCTACCTCTGATCCCTAGTGGATTCAACCTTTCAACAAAAACCCCTCTGACAGTGGTAGGTTGTCTAGCTGGTTGTATAGTAGCAAGAGGCTCCTCCTCGAATATCATCCTACATACCTCAACGACATGCTCAAGTTGCTTATGCATTTTCTCCTTATGGAAAATAACTTCATGGATGCAGATAACCTTCCAAGCTTGCAGATCCCATATGTGATACCCCATCTCACTAACATCTCCATAACCAAGAAAGATGCATTTCCTAGACTTAGGATCCAACTTGTTGCACTTGTCACTGGGTACATGGTAGAAAGCCTCATAACAAAAGATTCGCAAATGAGAATATGAGGCAGGTTTTCCAAACCATACCTCCTCTGCAGCCTAATAGTTTTTAAGAGCAATACCATGGGGATCGATTTATCAAGTGTACAACAGTTGTAATTGCCTCAACCCAAAAATACTATGGTAAGCTTGCCTAGCTAAGCATACTGCAAACTCGCTATTGAATTGCCCTATTCATGCACTCAGTATTTCATTCTGGGCTGGGGTGTAGGGCAGTCAACTGATACTTAATACCTCTCTCATCACAAAACTACTCAAAGGATTTAGAGACATACTTATCCCCATTATCTGACCTTAGGCATTTCAGCCTATACCCAAACTGGTTCTCAACCAAAGCAAGGCAACTTTGAAATATGGCCAAGACTTCCAATGTCTGCTTGATAGGATATGCCCAGACCTTATGCATGTAGTCATCAATGAACGTAATGAAATACTTCGCATTGCGTGACGACTTGCAAGATATGGGACCATATACATCCAAATGAATGAGAGCCAATGACTCACCCATTCATGTCATAACGAACTTTTTATGCATATTACGTGTATGCCTACCATACAAACAATGATCACAAGACTCAAAGCACTTATAGTCAAGGGACAAAAGTTATTGCAAAAGGGTAAGCATTTTCATTCCTTTCAAGGACATATGCCCAAGGCAACGATGCCAAAGAGATACATGTTGAACTACATCCACTGCCAAAACATGGTCAACTGACCCATATATAAGAAAGGGGTAGAGAGTATTAGACTTACTACCATGTGCAATGACGAGATTTCCCGAGGGTAATCCTCCATGAGAAATCACCAAAGGAGATTACATAACTTGCATCATCCAAAATGCCAATAAAGATAAGGCTCTTTGTGAGAACTAGTACATGACATACATCATGAAGAGTAAACATGCAATTTGAACCATGAACATCACCAATACCAACTATCTCTAGTGCCAAGTCATTGCCCAAACGGATAGATCTAGTCAAACTGCGATCAGAATGGAAGATCCTAAATCTATTAGCCATTAGTCTTTGCACAACATTAATCTCTTCAATCTTAATGCCTAACTTGCTAGGGACAATGTTGCGATCATCATTTTTGTCCTATACTTTAACCTTGCCCTTTTCCTTGCACTTAACGTGCATTTTATGGTATTGTGGCAAAATATGCCCTTCTTTCCCATAGTAATGACAAGTCAATGAGGACTTGCAGCCACAGGGTTTACTGTGAGACTGTCCACATGACTGAGAACGAGACTATTGAGAGTCTCATCCATGGTGGTCATTACCGCTCCTACCATTGTTGCCTTTAACTGTTAAAGCATGAGAGGTGTGAGAAGCATCGATGTTCTTTTTGTTAACCTCTTCATTCAAGAGTGCACCCTCTACACCCTATAACTCTAGCCCATCAGTAAGCATGTTTACACGCATAGTAGTATAAAATATATTCAATGATCCATGCAATGTAACTAAGAGGAACAAAATGGGAGAGATTGCCCTTGAATTCAATCCCTATGAAGACAGATTGCTGAGAATAGAATGGAACACATTTAAGTGGGTTGATATGGAAGCACTCTCCTTCATGCAAAGGTCCATGAGTTGCTTCAAGCAATACATTTGAGAAGCCAGGCTCTATTTGTCATAGACATTGTGAATCTTATCCCATAAGTCCCATGCGGACTGCCCATCAAATACAACATTATAGAACACCTGCTTAGAGAGGGAAGATATGATGGTGGACTATATATTTGGACAAAAGATCAAGAATCTCAATAGTCCACAACCCAAGGCACTTGGATGGGTAATAATCCTGAATATAAACAAGTAGCAAGGATAAAAAACTTGGTGCAAATCCCTAAAAGTTCAATCTGTAAGACAAGGCATTGATGACACTATCGCCACATGGATGAAAGCACCAATTAGTAGGTTAATGATGAGAAGACCATTGCTGATATGGTTACTTAAAGCTCTTCTTGAGGCTCAAGTATACTATGGGGGCAACACACATATTTGGATATCCAAGCATAAAAGGCATCATCAAGTAATAATGAAAACTCCTAACATTCCACCTAAGGTAGAACCCTTTGTATGATCTCGATTAAAATAGAGCGCAAGCACAACTCTCCTACGGCAATGCCTTTACTTAATACTCTAGAGCAAAAAGTTGCGAGACAGCGCGCACGGAACGCTAGAGCGAAATAGTTGTGCTATCGCATGGTAACTTCGCTCAACAATCCATTTCTCATCTTTCTCTTTCCTCTTTTTCCTCTCTCTCTCTCTCCCCCCTCCAAATTCCCTATGTCTAATTCTCTCTCTCTGTCTCTCTTTCTCTGTCTTCTATTTTAGTTTATTTTTTCTCCTCTCTTGATTTCTCTCTCTCTCTCTCTCCTTTTTTTCTCTCTCCCTCTCTTTATTCTCTCCCCTCTCTCCTCTCTTTTCCTTCTCTCTCCTTCTCCTCTTTTTTCCTTTTTTTTTCGTTTCTCTCTCTCTCTCTCTCTCTCTCTCTCTCTCTCTCTCTCTCTCTTCATTCTCTTTTTAAAATTTTTCTTTTCTCTCTCTCTCTCTCCTTTTCTTCTCTTTGCGCTTTTCTTCTCTCTCTCTCTCTCTTCTCTCTTTTCCTTCTCTCTTTCTCCTCTATTTTATCTTTTCTCTCTCTATAATTCTCTCTACATGTTCTCTCTCTCTCTCTCTCTCTCTCTCTCTCTTCTTCTTCTTCTTCTTCTTCTTCTTCTTCTTCTTCTTTCACTTTCTTCCCCCCTTCAGTCTCTCTTAAAGTATGTAAATTTTATATTTTCCCTATATATAATTCTCTCTCTTCTCCTCTCTCTCTCTCTCTCTCTCTCTCTCTCCGCCCCCTTTTCTTCTTCTCCCCTTTCTCTTAATTTTCCGTCTTTTCTTCTCTCCCTCTCTCTCTTTTAAATTTTATATTTTTCTATTAACCCCAACACGAAGAAAGCAAAAGGAAATAAAAAAGACGCAGGGCAAAGGCAGAAAAAATGTAGCCCGATTGAAGAAAGAATAGGAGAAAAAGCCAAAAGTGCAAGGGCAACCTTAAAAGTCCAAGGCAAATACAAAAGGGGAAAGGCGCATTTCAAAATAAAAAGGCGCACCCTGAAATCTTGTAAAAGAGCGCCGGGCTCTCACCCATGCAATTTGTAAATGTAGACAGGCGGTGGAAAGGAATCTAGGAAGATAGAAGGACAATGGGAAAAAGGGCCTAGGCTACGGCCGGCCATGTAAAAAGAGGAAAAGGGGATGACCGCCCAAAAGGGATTTAGGGTTTTGTATATAAAGTTGAAAAGTGAATGAGAAGCTCATTCTTGTGTGTGGCCAAAAGTAGCTCTCTTCTTCTTCTTCTTCTTCTTGTTCTTGCTTGCTTGAGCTTGTGCTTGAGAGAGGGAGTGTGAGAGTGTGAGAGAGTGAGTGTGTGAGGGTGAGGGACCGAGGAGGAGAAGCTCTCCATCTTCTCCTCTCTTCTTCTCTTCTCTTCTCTTCTCTTCTCTTGCTCGCGGCAATGGAGCTTGGAGCTTGGAGCTTGAGGATGAAGCTTGCTTGAAGCTTGCACTTGGATCGTGGAGCTATCAGAGTGCGCGGAAGAGGAGGTAACTCGAACGGCACGGAGGTAAGCTCACTACACCCGTAAGGTAGGCATTACGCGTCGGCTATGCGAGAGGTAGCCATTAGTGCTCGGCTTGGAACGCTTGAAACAATAAGCGGTCCAGGGTCTCGGCGGTTGAGTGAAAGCTCCCACATTTTGGTTCCGTTGTGCCGGGACCAACGGATTCAAGCCTTGAGCGCTTGCGCACTTCGAATCGAGCATTGGAGTAGGATTTTTCCCGAACCGGTGCTTGAGGTAGATAGGTAGGAAGCGAGGGGGTTGAAGAGAGTATTCGATCTCCTTGGCAAGTAGGTGTTTTCCTTTCTTGAGGTTTATGTTGTGGAATGAAGTAGTGTAGGTATTTACTTTGTGATTTGTATGCATTTAAGGTAGGAAAAAAACAAAGAAAAAGAAACAAACAGTAGGGTTTTCTGTTGCTGTATAACAGGCTGAACAGGAAAATAGGGGCACAAATTCTTGGAGTGCTGCTCGATTCGAGCACCATAGTGATTCCAGGCATGTCTGGCACTTCCTGGTAGTGTTTTGTACCTATTTGGAAGGCGCTGGCCGATTCGGTGTAGTAGACGTCAATCTAGAGGCATCGCGTGCAACTCGCGGGCCGCTGGCCGCGTTGTCAGACCAGGCCGTCCAAGTCCCAAAATCGGACCACTCAGAATCGGGACCAAGCCGACCGAGCCCCAGAATCGGACCAATCCCAAAATCAGACACTCCAATTGGACGTGCCACATGGCACTCGGACCAACCAGAATCGGACCACCCAGAATCGGACCAGCCCATTCGAACCCCAGAATCGGACCAGGCCGTCCGAGTCCCAAAATCGGACCAGCTTGTCCGAGTCCCGGAATCGGACCAGTTCAGAATTGGACCAGTCCCAGAATCGGACCACCCTGTCCGATCCGATTCCCAGAATCGGACCACTTTTTGATCCGACTCCCAGAATCGGACGTGACCAAAATCGGACCACTAGGCCGATCGGACCAACCCAAAATCGGACGTCCGATTCTGATGATCGGACTCGTGAAAATCGGACATCTTAGAATCGGACCAAAAACTGTCAAAATCAGACAGGTATCCAGAACACAAATTCTGACGTATCTAAACCCCGAAATTGACCCCAAAGACCATGTAGAGCTAAAGGCACATCACAGATCCATCACTGGGCTGAAACTTAGAGCAAGTAGTTCAAAATTTGGCTATAAACGGTCCTCCAAATTACGCATGGTGTTTACCGTAACGGCCCTACGGGCCGGGGGGGGACTGCCCCCCTGGGACCCCCGCAGAGGAGGCTCTGCCCCCTCCACACCTCCCCCAAGTAGGTTGGAGGGAAAACGCGCGCCGTGACAGGTCCTCCAAATTGGACCCTAGTGAAGTAATGGCTCTACACAAGCATGGATTCTCACTTGCAAAAGAGCAACCAAAAGCCCATACCCGAATAGAGACAAACAGAGACCCTAGAACCTCAATGGGCCCATCTAGCCAACAAGGGCGAAAAGGCCACATTGCAAAAACACATATGTGTTTCATTTGGGCTGCATCTAGTCAAAGCGAAAAGCAACAACATCAAGCTATAATAGCGAGAATGACTAGATATGACAGTCCCGACGATAGATGCTCTTTGAATACACTGACGATCCAAGGCACCAGTGGAGAATCCACATCTGGTCGTGTAGTTGGAGACTTAAGGGCATTTGTCAAAAGGCTTAAATTTACACGCCAAGACCCGGAAGATGAAGACATAGTACCACCTGCTTATCTTAGGGTCAAACTCACCGCAGAAAGAGAGCATAGTGTTGATGCGCTGATTGATGAAGGAGTAGATTTTAACATCTTGACCTATGAATCATGGACCCTACTAGGCCAACCAGAGCTCACTCCGACTAGTGCAACTCTTAGCCCTTATGGGGGACACCCACAAGCACTCATAGGGAAGTGCAAAATCCTTGTGACAATTGAAACAAAAAGCTTGCCTATCCTATTTCATGTTCCTCCAAATAGTGCTAGCTGCGGGAAAGAAACCCTCCTAGGTAGACCCTTCAAAAGGGCGACCAAGTGTGAGGCCGACTATGTAGCACAGAGGATACACCTGACACTATCGGGTGTGAGGATAGTCACAACCTTTAGCAAGGGTGACCTCATCAAACCTCGAGGGAAAGGCAAGCAAGGTGCTGACGTAATAGTCAAGCCTACGAACGAGAGCAAGGACTTGTTGGAAAAACTGATATAAGCATAGGTCGAACAACAAGAACCAGTGAGTGAGGCCAGACGTGAAAAGAGGTCAAGAGACAATGCCAAAGACGGGCTTTGGACTTACAAATATCGTAGAAGACCCCAAAAGAAGCCCAAGACTTATAGACGCAGGCATCGATGGAAGGCCAATACAACACCGCGATGGATATCCAAGGCATTGCTTCGTGCTCAAGGGTATTATGCAGACAATCATTGGATTTGGGTACCCAAACTCCCTGCTAAGCCACCTCTATCCGAAGCCCAAATTATGTCCAAAGCAAAGAGGCGTAGGAGGAAAACTAAACAAAAGGCCAAGTTTCGAACCAAAAATATTGGAGTGATTGAGCCCCTCACTACTGAAATCAAGAAACCAAACATGGCCTATCAAAAAGTAGATCCTCAGCCTAGTGTGCTTGACAAGTGGACATCAGATGTAGCCATTGAGCATGCACAAAAATCATTAGTGCCCAAGGAGCTTTTGATTTCCCAAGGGGAGAGCAAGCATCATAGGCACAACATTGCTCAAGGCAAGGCTGATCACTCAACAAAGCAAATGGCACAATCGTCTAATAGCCTCGAGCAAAGCATTCAGCCAGTGCCAAGTCCACCTAAGAGTCCTAGATCTCCTACATCCTCTTTTTCCAAAAGGACACAGGAAGCACAACAACAGTTGTCAAGGAAAACGGCTCAATTCCAATCTCTATCTCCATCTAAGTTTCCAAATGTCCAAGAGGTGGGACATGACGCCATCTGTAGCTCTCGACCCAAGGATATGCCTGAGCCACTTAATGCGACTAGATCAACTCATGTTCGATCTACACAGATGAGTGCTCAAAGGCCAACAAAAGACACAACCAGTTCTGATCGCCCTAGGGACTTGACACCACAATCCACCAAGGGTAGCCAGCCCACTAAACTAGTTGCTACTACTTCCAATCAGGGATCACAGCAGTCACAGCCCGTGGCCGTGACAATGCCCCTTGCGGAACATGTCCTTAGTGGTTTACCTATGAAGGAGGTGTCGCAACCAACTTCGTTGATAACTCCAGCACTTCCAAAGTGCTTAGAGCCGAGACTGGAGAAGTTATATACAAGGGAGTTGGCTGAAGAGCTAGACTCTCCGAAAAGGGAGGCAATTGTGCTCTCACAACCTAACGAGGCTGTTCCGCAGGCTGCAACTATGTCACGTGGAAGGGGTTTTTTTCAAAAGGTCGAATCCACCAGGGATCAGAGGTAGAAGAAAGTAGAGATAGGAGATGGAAGAGAAGATAGAGAATGCCCAAGTGGTAAACACGACAAAAACAAATCACAATGAATTGAAATAATATGTATTGAAAGAATCTGGAATCTTTGCTCTACTCAAAAGCAATCTCTAGGCATTAGTTCTCTTGGAGCTCCTTTGTAGACAAAAAACGTGGATCAGATAAATCAGCTCTTTCTCTGCTATCTGGAACCCAAATCTGATGGCTCCGTTGGCTCCGAAAGGGGGGTAAAACTGCAGGACACTTGCTCACGGATCTCCCAGATCACTCCTTCTTCTTTCAGTTCAATCTGCAGTTTTCAGCCTGTTTGTAACGATCGTGATGCGCGCGATTTTGTCAATCTATCTTTTTTATGAAAAATCTCCTAATTGGTTGAAAAAGCAACTAGCTTTTTGCATGCCATCCTAATCTAGAAGCTTTTTCTAACTTTTTTGGATTTTTACAATAAATAATATAAAAATAGACTAAAATTATCCAAAAATCTAGTATTTTCGGATAATCCATGCAACTCACACTAGTACTAATGGCTCAGATCACATTGACTCTCTAGATCAATAGAGAAGTCAGATGATGATGCATTCCATACTTTTTCACACTGTGTCCTCATAACATCACGACACTGCCACAGTGATTGATACTCTAGTGGCTGAGGTCCCCAATACTCCATAGGATGTCTAGGCTCCCTAGCTTGTTTTGAGGTGGTTTACTAGAGATAGATGACAGCTTGTGCAGTTTGAGCCCTCTATGGATTATGTTATAGTGATAGATGCTAGTGAGTCTCTTACTTATGGTTGTTGGGGGTAAAGGCACCTCCACCTAGCCGCCCGTGTATTACTACACTGACAGTCACCGCCACTGCACATTGCATGTGGCGGGCACCCGTCACTGTCACTTTATTCTTTATTCTTTTAGTGACAGTTTGAATAAAGAAAGGCACGGTCACACATTGTGACTGTTGGAGTTCCCATTTCTTGTCTCTCTCTTTCTTGCTCTTGCTTTCCTGCCATAGCTCTCGAGTGCAAGCTTCGATCCTTCTCACCTTTCAACTGGTATCAGAGCACGGCTTCCCAAATTTTGAGCTTGGCTTGTGGCATTCTCAGCTTCCCATCGACTCCCCACCTACTGCTACCTTGAAATTATCTGATGTTGAGAGTGCTCTTCTACAAGAAAAGGTTAACCGTAAGAATTTGGATGCCTCTCGTGTGTCGCATCCTATGACAGCTACAGGCAGGAATGATGGATATGGAAAGCATGGCAGTGGTAGTGGCCATGGATGGGATTCTTAGAAATCTCGGTCCAAGTCTCGTGAGAAGTCACATAGCAAATCCCGTGGTAGGAATGCAAATGTTACTTGTCACCATTGTGGGAAAAAAGGCCATATTAGGCCACAATGCCATGAACTGCGCAATGAAAGGTGCAAAGATAAGGGGAAATACAAAGTGCAGGATAAGTCTTCTGATCGCAGCATAGTGCCTGCAAAGTCCAGTGTTAAAATGAAGAGTTCAATGTTATGTAGCTTGAGGATGTTGATGATGATGATTATATCCTTGCAGCTTCTTCTAGTGCTTCGCAGATGACAGAGATACACTCTATGTATGCATAGTATTGGCTCTTGGACTCAGGTGCATCCTTTCATATGACACCTTGCTGAGAGAGGTTTCATCCATACTATGCTGTTTCGGGTTCTGTGCGCTTGGGTGATGATAGCTCTCTTGATATTGTGGGCATTGGTGATGTTAGGCTACAATTTCCTTCTGGCAGCAGTTTTGTTATGCAGGATGTACATCATGTACCTGCTTTGACACGTAGTCTCATGTCAGGTGGACAGCTTGATGACGCAGGATATCATGTATGTTTTGGAGACTCTGCATGGAAGATCACTCGTGGCAGACTTGTGATTGTGAGAGGTGCCAAGGCTGGCAGCGTCTATCCCTTGATTGTATCAGCTTCTTCCCTTGATCATGTTTTGTCTGTGGGTTCTATCCCACATGTATCTCTTTGGCATGCCTGTTTGGGCCATATGTCTTTGAAGGGAATGAAAATGCTTTTTGGTTTGCAGTACTTACCGCCCCTTGATTATGCATGTTTTGATTCGTGTGAGCATTGTCTTTATGGCAGGCAGACTAGGTCTACGCATAAGAAGTCTGGTAGGCCACGCATGAGTGATCCCTTGGCATTGGTACATTTGGATGTCTGTGGGCCCATGCCTTGTCAGTCTATGGGTGGTGTCAAGTATTTTGTTACTTTCATAGATGATTTTTCACGGAAAGTTTGGGCTTATCCCATTAAGCTGAAATCCGATGTCTTGGCCGTGTTTCAAAGATGGCTTGCATTGGTTGAGAACCAGTCTGGGTATAGGCTAAAATGCCTAAGGACAGATAATGGGGGTGAGTATGTCTCACGTGCTTTTGAGCAGTTATGTGTTGAGAGGGGTACTTACCGCCCCCTACACCCCCCCTAGAATAGTTTAGCTGAGCGGATGAATAGAATCATCTAGGAGCGTGTACGAGTATGCGTAGCCATGCAGGCCTACCACAGAGCTTTTGGGCTCAGGCAGTTAGTACAGCTGTGCATATCATAAATAGATCACCTTCTAGTGGTTTGGATTTCCAGGTTGTCGAGGAGGTATGGACTAGAAAACCTTCCTCTTTTGCGCATCTTCGTGTCTTTGGATGTGAGGAATTTTGCCATGTGCCTAGGGACAAGAGAAGTAAGCTAGATCCTAAGAGTGTCAAATGCATTTTCCTTGGTTATGGGGATGTAGGCGAGATGGGTTACCGTCTCTGGGATTCGCAGGTGCGGAAAGTCATCCGCAGTCATGATGTAGTCTTCCATGAAGACAAGATGCATAGGCAGCCCTGAGAGAGTTGTTCAGATCCACAGGGTCATATTTCAGGAGGAGCCGAGAGCTCCCGCACAGCCAGTTGAACAGACTACAACTACAACAGATGCTCATGGTCAGGGTGTTGGACAGTAGGCAGCTGGGCAGGTAGCAAAGCCTGCTGTGAGACGGTCTACTAGAGACAGACATCCACCTGATAGATTTCAGCCCTCGATGCATTATGTCTTGGTTATAGATGTAGGAGAGCCTTTCACTTATGATGAGGCTATGGGCAGGGGTGACAGTCACTCCTGGGAGAGGGCTATGCAGTCTGAGATAGACTCCTTGCATAAGAATGAGACTTGGGATTTGGTTTCCTTGCCTAAGGGCAAGAAGGCTTTGCCATGCAAGTGGTTGTACAAGCTGAAAAGTACCCCTGGACACCCCAAGCCAGCATACAAGGCTAGATTGGTAGCAAAGGGTTTTAAGTAGGAGCATGGTGTGGACTTTGATGACGTCTTTTCTCCTATGGTTAAGATGACCACCTGCACTTAGTCTTGGCTTTGGTTGCTCATCTTGACTTGGATTTATACTAGATGGATGTCAAGACGACTTTCTTACATGAGGACTTGCATGATGAGATTTATATAGAGTAGCCTAAGGGCTTTGCAGAACCTGGCAAGGAGCACCTAGTGTGCAAATTGAAGAAAAGTCTTTATGGCTTGAAACAGGCACCTAGGGAGTGGTATCATAAGTTTGATGCCTTTATGCAGTCACAGGGCTATAGCAGGAGTGCTATGGATCCGTGTCTTTACACGAAGAAAGTCCGTGATGGTTCTTTATTGATTTGGTCCTCTATGTGGATGATATGCTGATAGCAAGGAAAGCTCATGATGAGCTAGATGCTCTTAAGACTCAGCTCAAGAAGAGCTTTGAGATGAAAGATCTGGGACAGGTCGCTCACATACTTGGTATGCTCATTAGACGCGACAGGCATCAAGGACTCCTCTACTTGTCATAGAGGGAGTACATTCATAAAGTCCTTGAGCACTTCCACATGTAGAATGTAAAACCTATTGGCTATCCATTGCCTTCTTATGTGAAGGTATCACAGGCTGATTGTCCGTAGACAGATGAGTAGAGGGCCGAGATGGCCAAGATTCCCTATGCATCCACAGTGGGCAGTCTTATGTATTCCATGATAGCCACTCATCCATATATTGCCTTTGCAGTTGGTGTTGTGGCACGCTATATGGCTACACCTAGCAAGAAGCATTAGGATGCAGTGAAGGGTATCATGAGGTACCTGAAGGGCAATAGGCTCATGATCCTTCTGTTGCAGAAGATCTAATTGTTTGATTACTTTTTCGTGGAATTGGGGTGGAAGGAAATTCTGCAAAAATTTCTTTTGGAAAGTCTCCCAAGTAGTAGGACAATCAATGCTCTTGCGGACAACAGCCCACCATAGGGATGCTTGATCCACTAGATGATTAGTGACACACTTAATTTTGTCTTTCTCAGCATGCTGTTCTTTATGGAAATAATCATCAAATTGACTGATAAAAAGCAAGTGCAATATTTCCATCGCGTGACCCATTGAAAGTACGAAATTTGAAATTTCTTTTACTTATCTTTGTTTCTTTTCGAATAGATTGTGCTTCAAGTGTTGCATCGATCGTGCGTCATATAAGATCTTCAGATTGCGGTCCATCTTGGTCGGCAATAGATCGTTGCAGATTGGCCAATTAAGCTTGCAAAGTTTGACGTGCTCTTCATTCCTCTTAAAGCTACATCAAATCCAATTTTTGCTCCATCGTTGGTTCAAATAGGTCACCTTCAGCCATAAAATCTTCCATGGTTTGATCGAACATCTTGCAAAATTCCAAAAGACCTCACACTCAAAATCTTATTGGCGGGATGAGCGTAGCTCAAAGTCGGGTTTACAAGGCTTATTTCTCTTTTTTTTTAAATGGCTTTTTGTAGTATTTCTTCTTTGCGGATGCGGAATTTGATGTCACGGTCGTCTTCCAAGAAGATATTCGTGGGTGCAGACTGCGTGTTGCAAACTGTTTGTTGGAATCTAGCTCTATTAGTCCATAGGTGTGAACAAGGGCTTCCAGAGAGGTGGAAATAAGCTTGGGATTGATTTGGAAGGAGTTCAATAGAAACACTCGCTGAGAAGTAGAGTAGTAATTAAAGTTCTAAGCTTTAGCAAAGCTTAGCTTTAAGCTTTGTTAAATTAAAGCTTTTATAAAACGACTGAAATCGTGAGGACTACGGTATGTTGACGCTGCAATCATCGCCGTCGATGTAATGTCCCCCCGTGCCTTTCCCCATGCGAACCCCCCTCCCTTAAGATTTTTTTAAAAATTAATCCAATTTTTTTAACTCTCCCCCTATCGACTGCATGGCGAGAGAGAGAGAGAGAGAGAGAGAGAGAGAGAGAGAGAGAGAGAGAGAGAGAGAGAGAGAGAGAGAGAGAGAGAGAGAAATAAAAGGGGGGGCATGCAGCCCCCCAGATGGCGGGGTGCGGCCGCTAGACGGCTGTCTCCCTGCCCCGCCCCCATACCTCCCTCCCCCATTATAAGGGGATAGCACCCCCCTCCACGACGGCAGTAAGCTCCCCCTTGTCAGTATGCCACTCTCCCCTCCCTCGTAAACAGTCCCCCCCCCCTCCCCGTGGACTCCAGTGGTAGGTGCCACCCCCCTGGCGGTGACAGAAAGAGAGGGAGAGGAGAAGAAGAGAAGAAGAAGAAGAAGAAGAAGAGAAGGAGAAGAAGAGAATAAGAAGAAGAGGGAGAGAGAGAAATGAGAGGAGAAGAAGAGAAGAAGAAGAAGAAGAAGAAGAAGAAGAGGGAGAGAGAGAAGGAGAAGAAAAGGGAGAGAGAGAAGTAGAAGAAGAAGAAGAAGAGGAAGGGAGAGAAAGAAGGAGAAGAAGAGGGAGAGAGAGGAGAAAGAAGGAGAAGAAGAGGGAGAGAGAAGGAGAAGAAGAAGAAGAAGAGGAAGAAGAGGGAGAGAGAGAAGGAGAAGAAGAGAAGAATAAGAAGGAGAAGAAGAAGAAGAAGAAGAAGAAGAAGAAGAAGAAGAAGAAGAAGAAGAAGAAGAAGAGGGAGAGAGAGAAGGAGAAAAGAAGAAGAAGGAGAGAGAGGGAGAGGGATAGTGGAAAGGTGGATGAGAGAGAGAGGAGGGATAATCATAGGGAGAAAGGTAGAGGAAGGGAGAGAGAGAGAGAGAGAGAAAGAGAAGGTTCTAGAACCTTCTAAGGTCTCCCCCTCCTTAAGCCTTGTTCCTACTCATCCTTCCCCCTCACTTAAACCACGGGAACATTGCCACTATTCCCTTCGAATTGAGGGCTGCCAAATTCCTAGCAAGGCTATGGAGTTCCTTGCAAGGTTTGCACTTTGAGGAAGGAGGACGAGAGCTCGTCTGACGCAATTGAAGTACGAGAGTGGGAGTTGCGAAAGGGGAAAAGAAGCAGACCAATCAAGTGGAACTGCTAATGTCTCAACACATGCGGATCAAAATTAGGTTTTTTTAAGACCCGAGATTTATGGTAAATTATAAGTTTGTAAATATAGTTTAAATGCATTAGAACTTGGGACGGAAAAATTCTCTTGTTCTTCCAAGAAGGGGAGACTTACATACTAGGGTAAGGACATCCTAGTGGACTCAATGCGCAACAACATTTAGGAGTTAGATAGGTAAACTATCTAGGGAAAAATTCCTATGAAGACCTAGACGATGCTAAGGTCGTTGGAAAGGGCGGATCACCAGTTCATAAGTCAAAAAGCACGAGTTGAATTGGCTTTCGACTGTGTAGATTCTTGTTCCTTACAAGTAAAGGCAAACTTAGGGAAAACCCCAATTCCCAAGGTATCGGATCTTGCGGGTTGCAATCGACCTAAGGAAAAATGTTGAGGGTATTCAGGAAAGGAACTTCACCTTAACAAGAATGTTGTACAAACCACCAAACTTGTCTATGTTTGAAACAATAGGGCAATGTTAGCCTTGATCAAATCAGGATCAAGGGGAAGACTACTTAGATCATTTAAAGGATCTAGAAGGAATTTGTTAAATTGACCTTGTGAAGCCCTAACCCAAGGGGAAGAGCGAACTTTATGGTAGCTGATTTATGCTAAGCATGTTTCTTGGAACTGTTGAAATGGTTTTAACGAAGGTTGATCTTGTTAAAGATGGAAAAAGTGATTTCTAGGCAGAGTGGTTACTTGCTAGATTAGAAAAGGATATTTTCCTAGTTAAAGGATGTTAGGCTGGTTGTTTCAGCTTGATTGTTTCCGAAAGGATACTTAAGGATTGGTTGTGGTTTTGGATGAATATCCAAGTGATTATATTTTCATGGCGAAAACTGTAAGGATAAATTGCCATGGGAACAAAAGGGATGTTTTCCCTAGTAAATGTTATTAGGCTGGTTGCTTCAGTTGTGGATGATTTCCTAAGGGGATAATTAAGAAAGGATGGCGCTAGCTACCCGCGCGAACCGCCAAACCTTAACCAAGGGGGTTATGAATCTGAGCCGGGAATGTGAATCGAACCCGCCGCAAGAGGTCTCTCTGTGGAAAATTACTTAGTGTAGGAGGACGCTTGGGTGCCAGGGGGGGCTCTGGCCGTAAGTCCCAATTAGAACCCTGATTCATATCGTTTTAGGGGACCGGAATGGGACTATGCCCTACGGACAGATGCATCCCTCTCGTTTCCCATTCTCTTTGAACCAAGTGCGGTATGAGTCTGCTTTGGTCCAGTTGCGCAAAGTGGAGCAGTTGTAGACCGACGCTAGAAGGCTGTTAGGAAAACCTGACTACAAGGCACCCGGACTTCAAGTCGATCCTAGTGGGAATGGCCGGATAATTTCCATTGTGAGGTAGACTCGAGAGACCCTAGTTGGCAAACCAGTGTCATTCCTTGGGAGCGCCGTGTGGCATCTTCTAGATATATCTCTCGATGGTCTGCTAAGATGTGTCCCGCAATTTGAGGAGCGGGCACGTTACAGTCGACTGCATCTTGCCTGCTGCCATGAGCTTTTGAAAAATTAAGCTTTATTAAAAGCTTATTAAGCTTCTTAACCATAGTAATTTGAAATTGCGTATCTCTTTCTTTTGAGAATAGAAGACTTGATGAAGAAGCTTCCTACATGGTCCTCCGCTTGTAGAGGCCGGTCCTTCGTGATCTGATAGCACAGTAGGGGATTCTTCACTGCCACAAACATGCTGGTATTGACGGATTGCCACAAGACTGACTGTAGAGCTTGATTGTTCTAGGAGCTCCGCCTTTGCGTGAGATGGTAAGCAATTGGAAGCTCTCGATCTCAGCTTCGCTCTGATACCATTGGTGCATAGATCAGATGCTGCATGCGTGCGTAGTGAGTGTCGGAATGTTCCCAACAACAAAAGAACTCTACTTTTGCACAAAAAACAAGAGAGAAGACTTGCACGACATGAAGCAAAAGACCAATTGGGTACAATCTCCCCCCATGCCTTGTGTGAGCGCTCCACAAAGCATGTATTTGATATATTATTCATCTCTAAGCTCAAAAAATAGCCCAATTTACAATTAGCATGCTTTAGCTTTTTTGTGTTTGCTTTTGTCCCAGTAAAGGATTAAAGCTATTGGGTGCCCAAAGAGTTGGGCGGTGTCCAAATACAATGTCCAATAACAAATATTTAAATCGTGCGCCCATGCATATACAAAATAATAAATAAATATCAAGCACTTCAATAAATAAGCGCATCAAAATAAATATTAGTGCCACGCCTAAGATGCGCGCCCATAAAAAATGATAATTTATTCTAAATAACTTGAATACACGCTATCACCCAATGCTTCCCAACGCCACTGCTGCTTGCTCTACACATCAACTGAAGCATTCACAATTGTTAGAAAATAATAAAATTAAACCAACAAAAGTGAATACCTAGCAGTCTTCAGCTACAAAATAAATAAATTGGTTAGAAATCACCTGCTATGGAATCACCCACTTGCACATTAAATTAACAAGATGCCCGAAAAGGACAGGCGTCCCCATCGACTTTTCGCATAAGGAATCCACCTTGTGTATGAGCCCCGGCAATAAATAAAATTTTACGAAATCCACTGCAAAACCTCACGGAATCCACTGTAGAATATGCCTCCTGGTATCACTCTTGTATCCCAAATTCTCTAAAAACTTACATGCCATGGATAATGAAGGATAAAATGTAGCATCTTTATGCATTTGCATGGCATGAGACTCAATGTGGCTATACATAGCAAAACTTAGATGCAAGAGCACTTGAGAGTGCACCTTCATCGAGCATACAATGTTTTTTGTGTGATCACACATTTGAGGAAATTTTGTCACTTAATAGGTGGAGAGAGAGTAATGAAAAAGGGAGAGAAGAGGGCCATGAAGGTCTCCAATACTTGAGAGAGGGTTTTTTTATCTCGCTCTTGCCATCAAGAGAGTTATTAGAGGGTGGATTGAGTACAATATCTTCTTTTCCAATGAGGGAAAAGGTTCAAAGTGATAAAAGATAATAGTTAAATTAAAGAATCCTATGCATGCATATTTGCATGAAGAATAAAGTAATACTATAGACTAAACACAAGGCTTTTTGTTAATGCATTCATATTCTTATTGTCTACATTGAATGAGTTGACAGGCATGGCATCATCTCAAGTTACCTCTCCTTCAAAGCATAATGCTTGGGCATATTGTTCTGTGGTTAGAAATGCAAGCCATAAAAATACTAAATATCTCAATTGAAGTGACCTTGTGGGAGGTGTATGACAATAATCATCAAACACTGTAGGACTTAAGAGTGTTTATATACATACTATGGTCTTTTACATGGGGAATAATTGGGCTTTCCTCATCCTGTTGTACATGTGTACATGTTGTACTGTCTTTTTCTTTTTCTTTTCACTTCTCACTAGGGCAGATTCGCCTTTAAGTGGGAGGTTGTTGGGGGTAAAGGTGCCTTCGCCTAGCTACCCGTGTATTACTACACTGACAGTCACCGCCACTGCACACTGCAGGTGGTGGGCGCCCGTCACCATCACTTTATTCTTTTTTCTTTTAGTGACAGTTTGAATAAAGGAAGGCTTGGTCACACATTGTGACTGTTGGAGTTCCCATTTCTTGTCTCTCTCTTTCTTGCTCTTGCTTTCCTGCCATAGCTCTCGAGTGCAAGCTTCGATCCTTCTCACCTTTCAGCAGCGACCTCTCTCTCTCTCTCAATCTCCCTTGCGCACGTTGATCTCTCTCACTTCTTCTCTCTATATACTCTTCATCAACAAAAAGAAAGAGAGAAGTAAAGAAAAGAGAAAAACAAAGAGAGAAGAGATAATGCACTTACCTCAAAGCTTGAAGAAGAATCCCTTTGCGCTTCTCTCCTTCTTCTTCTTCTCCTTCACGGGTTCCCTCCTTCTTCTTTGCAGTTGTCCCCTCTCTTTTTGTGGTGGATTGGCGGTGGTAGCTCTCTCTCTCTTCTCTCTCTCTCTCTCTCTCTCTCTCTCTCTCTCAATTCTCTCTCTCAATCTCCCTTGCTCACGTTGATCTCTCTCACTTATTCTCTATATACACTCTTCATCAACAAAAAGAAAGAGAAAAGTAAAGAAAAGAGAAAAACAAAGAGAGAAGAGATAATGCACTTACCTCAAAGCTTGAAAAAGAATCCCTTCGTACTTCTCTCATGTTTTTTCTCCTTTGGGAGTTTCTTCCTTTTCCTTTACACTTGTCTCCTCCCTCTTCGTGGATGGCGGCAGTGGTGGCGGTGGCCTCTCTCTCTCTCTCTCTCTCTCTCTCTCTCTCCCGTTTACAAACTTGTAAAATGCCATGCTCGGGTTTTGACACTTTTTTATGAAGCCCCTCTCTCTCTTGTTTTTTATTTCTCTCCATCTCTCTCTTCCTTCCCCCCTTCTTCTCTCTATTTCTCTCCCTCCTTCCCTCCCCACTCTCACTCAACTCATCTCATTGCAAAGACAATCAAAGATAGAAAATAAAAAGCTTAAGAAACAAAGATATTGAAAGAAATGTCACCCCACCTCTCTTTATCTCTCTCTCCCACCTCTCCCTTTACTTTTCTTTATTAACCTTCTCTCTTATTCTCTCATTGTTTTCCTATTTCTGTCTCCCTCTCTCTCGCTCTCTATTTTTTCTCTCTATCTCTTTTTCTCCCTCTCTCTCTCTTCTTTTCACTCTCCTTCCTCTCTTTACCTCACCCTTCTTTTCTACCTCCTCCTCCTCTCTTCCTTCCCTCTCCCTCTCTCTATTTCTCTCCCCCTCTCTTTATCTCTCTATTTCCCTTTCTTTGTTTCCTCTCTCTTTGTTTCTCCCCCTCTCTCTCTCTCATTGTTTCTCTCACTCATCCTCTCTCCCTCCCTTCATCTCTCATTTCTCTCTTCCTCTTTCTCTTTGTTTCCTTTCTCTCCATCTTTCTCTCTTCCTCTCCCTTCATTCTTCTCCCTCCCTCCCTCCCTTCCTCTCTTTCCATGTATCTCTTTGCAAAGAAAAACAAAAAAAGAAAACAAGAGAACACAAAAATAAAGCAAGAAGAGGTAATGTACCTACCTCAAAGGCTTGAAGATGAAACCATTTGTACCTTCTCTTTGCACCTTCCCTCCCTTCTCCCTTACACACTTCTTTTTATTCTTCATGTATAGTAGCGGTGGTGGTGACAATGGTGATGAGCTCCCTCCCTCTCTCTCTCTCCCTCTCAAAGCTTTAAGCTCTCTCGCTCTCTTTCATTCTTTCTCGCAAATGTTTTCTCGGGAAATGTTATGCTCAGGTTTTCGAAACTTTTTCCTCAGACCGACGTCGCTATTAGCGTCGCTAATAGAATTAGCGATGCATATAGCGACGCTTTTAGTGACATCGCTTTTTTGCATCGCAAATGGCCGTTGCTATTGCCCCATTCCCTTGTAGTGGAAATTGGCATTTTAGAGGATTTAGAGACAAGTAATACTATCGACATCAGACAAGTACTCTTACCAACTTGAATGGACACAAAAGTCATCAATGAACACCTTGAGTCACTTTTGTAGCATGCCCTTAGAGATGGTGCATATGAGTCTTTGGAAGGTTGCATGAGAATTAGTCAGTCCAAACAACATGATAATGTATGTGAAGACTCTCCACTTAGTGGCAAAGGTAATTTTTGGTCTATCATTCGGATGGATTTGTACCTAATTATACCATGAGAATCCATCTAAGAAGCTCTAAGCTTTCTTCCTTCCCACTCTTTCAATCATATGATCAATTTAAGGCAAAGGATAATGGTCTCCTTTAGTAGAATCATTTAGTTTCTTGTAGTGATGCAAACTCAAATTTTGTCAATCCTCTTAAGCACCACAACAATAGGCGATATCTAGTCAATGTGCTTAATTTTGTATATGAATCCTACTTTCTATAACTTTCTGATCTCTTCCTTGCCATGGTGAGCATAGTTCGGATTCATGGGATACGGTCTTTGCTTCATTAGCATTAAGCTTGAGTAGAATTGTGTGTGTAAGGACTTGCAGGAGTACCCATGTAAGGTCTAAGTAGTTCCAAGCAAAGACATATCACTAGTGATTGAGGATAAACCCCTCACACAACTTGAAGACACGAGAGAAAAGAAATGCTGATATAAGTTTGTGGCTAGGTACTTGGCTTAAAGAAGTGCTAGGTCTAACCATAAAAATCCTTATAACATCTTTTAACAAGGCAAAAGTCACTCTAGTTTCATAGCTCTATCCCAATACTTCACCCATGTAGCACTTTAAAAGCCTTCTCCTTGAACTTCAGTACATGCCTTCTGGAAAACGACCATAACCACTACAATAAAAAGGCTCCATAGACGCGCTTATAGACGCAATATTTGAACCGTGTTTAAAAATGTCGGGTGTGTTTATTACTGTGTCTACTGGCACATCTAAAATTTCGTGTCTACAAGCGCGCTTGTAGGGAAAACTACACGCGCATATAGACGTGCCTATTGACGCGCTCCGTAAATATATAATCATATTTATAAAAAAGTAGATATATTCATATTCTGCTTCTATACACGCATGTAACTGCGCGTCTAAAAAGGCGTGTACTCTGCAATTTCTTGACGATAATAAATGCACATTTTTTCTACAATTTAGACGCGCGCATAGACACACAAAACAGAGGTATGAAAAAAAACCAGAGAGCATGTGGCTTTGGAAGCCACATGCTCTCTGGTTTTTTTCCCCCCATCAACATCAAATTGTATGCTTAGGGAAAACAGAGAAAGATTATTATACTGAAAGCAAAAGAATGTGGAGAGCCAAAGTCCATATATTGATAATAACACATTATGAGCGTACTATGCTGAAACATTTGTACATATTTCGAAGATTTTTGTACTGAAAACAAAACAATGTATGTAGAACATGAAATTTCATATATATAGATGAAACGTTTTTACATGACGAGTTCTAGTGCTTGTGACCTCAAGCATGGTCATGGTCGCAAGCACTAGCTGAAAGCAATACATATCAAAAATGAAAACTACAAGACAAGGGGAGGCATGCATGCATGGGGCTCCTCTACATCTCCTCAGAAGAGGCATCATCATCGCTACCACCACTGCTACCGGTGCCGGTGCCGCCACCGCTATTGTTAGTCTCCCCTTCGCTATCCTCAACTGCATTAGGGTTCGCTTACGCAAAGGATTAAGGTATATAAATACCATTATAAATAATAAATTAGAGTTACCTATACTTTTCATGTAAAAAATAAAACATACCTCTTCTAGTTGTGGAATCCTCATGGCACGATTATATTGCTCCTCCATGATCAGTCCCTCGTAGAAATGCTGCCAAGTGGATGCCCGATTATGACCTCGATGGTAGCCTACCTCTCTAGGAGTAGGTATCCTACCAATGATATGATACTACAAAACAATTTTAACATACAACGTGTTAGAACACACTACATAATGAATTGAAACAAATTACAAAATTTAATTAAAAAAAAGAAATCAAATAATACTTACAAACTCAGCCTCCCATGACTCCCTGCCACTCGATCCATAATGCGACGATCCCATGGTTGCCATTTGGATACGTCGCGCCTCTGCATGCTGGCGACTTGTCATTTTCTCTCCTGCTCTCTTCTTGGCCTCTTTCTACTCCCTACAGTGGCAATTGGGTGGTTGGCCATATCCAGGGCGCCTTTGCTCTTGTCTCCGCAGTGACTCCTTGGCGCGCATCATAAGGTGAGATCTCTTGTTATGAAGTGCGTCTCTCACCTTTGACCATCCCCAATCATTTGAGAATTGTGAATTCTTGGGATTAGGGTACCTTCTATGTACTGCCCACAGCACCTCTTGCCACAAACCATTTTTTTGTTGCTTGAAGGGAATCATACAATCTTTGTATGTGGCATGCACGACACTCGTCAAGTAGGCTATCACTTCCCTCCCCTCAAGATTATGCAAAATACCACCAACATCTGTGATAGAGTAGTACATTTGTGGAGACTCACCTCTCTCATTTCCCGGTGAGGGTGATTGAGAGCCACCTCCTAGGCAACCCCCACAAAGCCCTTGACCTCCTCGTCCTCCTGCACGACTCTCCCTCCTCCCTTGACGGGCACTACCCTCTACCTCACTCGATGCACGTGTTTCTGCAGATGCACGTGATTCGGCCAATCCATGTACTTTAGCTGATCCCTATGCATTAGCTGATCTGTGTGTATGCATAGTGCATGGAGTACCTGTTAGTAGAGGTGTACCAAGGTTTGGTGTTTGTGCAGCAGTGCTAGGCAAAGATGTGATAGGTGTCCCAGATATGACACTAAAAACCTCCTCTGCAGTGGGAGGGCGACCAAGATAACTGGTCATCTCCCCCATAAATTGCTCCTTGTTCGAAAAACCTCCAAAAAAACTATTAACACCTCTAGAAAACTCCACTAAGGTGTTGTTCATGCGTTCCAACTCAGGATCAGTGCTGGAAGATCCATGATTTCACATCTACACAAGCAAAAATCCATTACTACCCTGTGCAGATAAAACATATTACACGATGCATCTATACCTGCGTCTATACCCGAATTTGTTAGCGCGTCTATATATGCGTCTAAAAACGTGTCTACACTGTCATCTAGACGCACTAACAGACACGCAAAGTCGGACCATATTTTGCAAACTGTTCCGCAAAATACATATTTAAATTAATAAACGTTTATGAGTTTAGAGTGCACACTCATAATAAATTAAGGTTAGGATTGAGTTCTAACTAATTTATTTTTGTAGCTGAAGACTGCTTGGTATTCACTTTTGTCGGTTTAATTGTATTATCTTTCTAATAATTGTGAATGCTTCAGTTGATGTGTAGAGCAAGCAACGGTGGCATTGGGAAGCATTGGAGGATAGCGTGTATTCAAATTATCATCAATTTTTTATGGGCGCGTATCTTAGGCATGGCGCCCATATTTTGTCGTGCTTATTTACTAAAGCGCTTGATATTTATTTATTATTTTTGTATGCGCATGGATGCACGATTTAAATATTTGTATTGGACATTGTATTTGGGTACCGGCTGACTTCTTGGGCATATCTTTAATTCTTTAGTGGCACAAAAGCAAACACAAAAGCTAAAGTATGCTAATTGTAAATTGGGCTATTTCTTGAGCTTGAAGATGAATAATATATAAAAATACATGCTTTGTGGAGCGCTCACACAAGGCATGGGGGGAGATTGCACCCAATTAGTCTTTTTTTCATGTCATGCAAGCTTTCTTCATTGTTTTTTGTGCAAAAAGTAGAGTTCTTTTGTTCTTGGGGACCTTCTGACGCTCACTACACGCGCATACAGCATCCGATCTGTGCACCAATTTAAGATAGCATTTAGGACATAGTTTGGTCACTGAATTTATTGTTATGCCCTTTGATTTGACTAATGAACCACTTATGTTTGCTTGGATGATTAATAAAATTTTTCTAGATTATCAAGGTTTTGTGAGTCTTCTTTGGTGATATACTTGTCTTCAATAAGTTAGAAAAGGAACATAAGAAACATCTTAGTATTGTGTTTGACTTACTATATAAAAATCACATGTGTGCAAATCTTGGGCTCGTTCTTTCAATTTTAAATTAAATATTTGGGATATATTATTCCTATTGAAGTATTACTATAGACCCTAAGAAAATTCAAACTATTAAAGATTGGTCGAACTCCAAGAGTGTGCATGAAGTTCCTTGGATTAGAAAGTTTTCTACATAAAATTTGTTAGAAGTTTTTCATTGATTGATTTGCCTTTAACTATAATATTGCGTAAAAACGTTGTCTCTCACTCATTAGGGTCCTAGATAACAAAAATCCTTTCACACTGAAATATCTTTTGGCCCATGCACCTATCCTTCTATGGTTGCCATACTTTTCCTAGCCTTTCTCTCTTGTTGTCATTGATGCTAGTGGTTCAAGTATAGGTGCGGTCAACTGACACTTAATACCCCTCTCATCACATAACTACTCAAAAGCACGTGAGACATACTCACCTCCATTATCTGTCCTTAGGCATTTTAGCCTATACCTAGACTAGTTCTCAACTAATGCAAGCCATCTCTGAAACACAGCTAAGACATTGGATTTCAGCTTAATGGGATAAGCCCAAACTTTCCGTGAAAAATCATCTATGAAAGTAACAAAATACTTTGCACCACCCATAGACTGACAAGGCATGGGCCCACAGACATCCGAATGTACCAATGCCAAGGGCTCACTCATGCATGGCCTACCAGACTTCTTATGCGTAGACCTAGTCTGCCTGCCATAAAGACAATGCTCACATGAATCAAAACATGCATAATCAAGGGGCGGTAAGTATTGCAAACCAAAAAGCATTTTCATTCCCTTCAAAGACATATGGCCCAAATGGGCATGCCAAAGAGATACATGTGGGATAGAACCCACATACAAAACATGATCAAGGGAAGAAGTGGATACACTCAAGGGATAGAGGCTGCTAGCCTTGGCATCTCTCGCAATCACAAGTCTGCCATGAGTGATCTTCCATGCAGAGTCTCCAAAAGATACATGATAACATGTGTCATCAAGTTGTCCAGCTGACATGAGACTGCATGTCAAAGCAGGTACATGACATACATCCTGCATAACAAAACTGCTGCTAGAAGGAAACTGCAGCCTAACATCACCAATGCCCACAATATCAAGAGAGCTGTCATCAGCCAAGCGCACAGAACCCGAAATAGTACAGTATGAATGAAACCACTCTCGGCAAGGTGTCACATGAAAGGACACACCTGAGTCCAAGAGCCAACACTGTGCATACATAGAGTGTATCTCTATCATCTGCAAAACACTAGAAGAAACTACAAGGATATAATCATCATCAACATCCTCAGGCTACATAACATTGATCTCTTCAATTTTAACACTGGACTTTGCAGGCACTATGTTGCGATCAGAAGACTTATCCTGCACTTTGTATTTCCCCTTATCTTTGCACCTTTCATTGCGCAGTTCATGGCATTGTGGCCTAATATGGCCCTTTTTCCCACAATGGTGACAAGTAGCATCTGCATTCCTGCCACGAGATTTGTTACGTGACTTCCCACGAGACTTGGATCGAGATTTCTGAGAATCCCGTTCATGGCCACTGCCACTGCCATGCTTTCCATATCCATCATTCCTGCCTCTAACTGTCATAGCATGCGACACATGAGAGGCATCCAAATTCTTACGGTTAACCTCTTCCTACAAAAGACCACTCTCAACATCATATAATTTCAAGATAGCAGTAGAGGCACATAATGCAGTGTGGAATACATCCCATGACTCATTAAGACTACCAAGCAAGAAAAGAGGAGTGACATCCTTTGCAAAAGTGATGTCCTGCGAAGTCAAGTTCTTGAGTATAGCATGAAACTGGCTCAAGTGAGCAGTCATAGTCACATTCTCCATGCGCAGATCCATAAGCTACTTCAGCCAATACATCTAACTCGCTGGACTTTTCTTGTCATAGTGATTCTTGATTTTATCCCACAACTGCCATGCACTCTGTTCTTCCTCAAATACATTGTAATGAACCTGTTTTGTGAGAGATAATACAATAGTGGACTTGCATAACTCATCAAGCTTAAGCCATTCCTCATCTGGCATAGTTGCAGGCGGATGCCCACTCAACCTCAATAGTTTGATCTGTGATTTCTGCACCAACACATGCCAAATCTGGCTCTTTCAATAAGACCAATTCGTATCATCAAGCTTAGTGATTTTGAAAATAGCATGATCAGTGGACGAACTTGCCATAATTCAGGCTAGAAGACTGTAGACAGTTCAAAACTGCTTGATGTTTACTACAGAAAATGACCAAAAAATCACCAAAATCGAGAGAAAATTTGCGAGAAAAGTGTAACCAAAGCTGCTGCCCACCACCAAGTACTAGTGAAAGTACATCATTTCAGAATATTTCAGCATGAAAAATCCATGTCAATCTGGAGTTATATGCTTGCTGTAATAAATGACAGCAGGGTACTATGAGAGTCAATTTCTAACCAAATCACTGCACCAAGTCAATAAATAACAACCAAGACATGACCAGCCATAAACGAGCATAAATCAGCATCAAACAGTCATCAAGACCCTGAGCAAACACCCAAACATGTCACCAAAGCATCCGTCAGTGAGATGAGTAGGCATACCCCTTGGACAATAGGGCAAATTATACATAACAACGGCAAGACCTGACACCAGTAGGTATATGCTCACAAGAGTGCAAAGCCTAAGCTCAGGTCAAAAGCAATTCCAAGATATCAGTGCATGAACCATGCAACATGTAAGTGTAAGAGATCCCAAAGTCTCAAGTATTAGCAAAATGCTCAAATAGCATAAACCTCCTGCTCAATGTCGGTCAAGCATACAAGATGCTCCCACTAGCTCAAAAGGTGGATAAACGAGCTCAACAGCTTAAGCAAACCAAGTCAAAGTACCAAAGACAGGTAACCAAGACAATGCCTCAATAGCATCCAAGGTCGTAATGGAAAAATCCAAGTCGTAATGGAAAAATCCAAGTCAATGTCCAACTGCTCAAGGGAATACTCAAATGAATGTCGAGAGGAGCTCAAACAACTACCGTCCATAGCCAAAGCATAAAGCATTCACCAAGACATCATAACCCGTACTGGGTAGCCTAGGCATAAACCATGTCATAGATGAAATGCCAACTGCAAAGAAGTGACAGTCAAACCCAAATAAAGCTCTAATCTCAGCTCAAAAGCATTCCGGAGCATAAACAAGACATGTGGCATAGTCCAAATACATCATGACATCATACCGAGTAGCCGAGAGCACCCCATGACCAATAGGCATAACCCAACTCTAGCATAAATAGCTTCAGACCTGAAGTTTCCAGCAGCATATAACCTCTATAAACTGAGCAAGTCAGTGCTCAATCCAAGCTCAAATCCATAGGTAAACCATAGACATACATTCCCGTATGTATAGGCACCCAACCGGGCATAATCGAGCATCAAATGCCAAGACCTGTAAGCATAAAATTGAAGTAACAGGTGGCTGCCCTGTTTTGGACAGATCTGGGATTGTTCAAAACAGTCAATGACTGAGCTAAATCAGCTCCAAATGCGTCTCACATAAGAGGCATAACATCCACAAGTGATCCGGTATCAATAAACATCAGTAGAAGCATCACATAAGCCATAGGCATACAAATACATACTGTCTCAGACTTGAAATCTGTTGCAGAATATTCTGTCATCAGAATTTGGCAAATCTAACATCACCATTGCATCCACTTGGAGCGTGCCAAAACCCCAACTTAGACTCTTACCTTGCTTGAATCGGGTTCCGAATGCCCGAGATATGATAAAAAGAGTGATTTTTTTGCCAGATTTTGAAACAGGCGCAAAAAAAAAGTGAGCTGGTTGGGGGTCTACTATCCCACATGTCAAAAATGGGGCCCAAAGGGGGACACAAATGGGGGCCAAAGAAGGCCTACACCAAGTCTCAACAAGCCTTGATAGGCTGGAAGCAAGATCCAGGTGAAGGAAGCTCCAAGAGGTGTGAGCTATGGCTGCCCACAACCTGTGAAAACCCTGTTTACCTATACATGTGGGGACTGAAGTAAAATTCTGAAATAATGAAGCAATACCTCAACGTCAATGCCCTGATGGTGCCTCAATAGGCCGGAAGCTCGGGAAGCCAGGGAGTGACAGGAGCTCTAGAGAATGAGCTATGGCTATCGGGAAGGAGACCCAATGCGAGTGGGGAGTCAATGGGAAGCTGGGAATGCCACGAGCCAAGCTCAAGAGTCAGGAAGCCATGCTCTGATACCAGTTGAAAGGTGAGAAGGATGTAAGCTTGCACTCGAGAGCTATGGCGGGAGCGCAAGAGCAAGAAAGAGAGAGACAAGAAATGGGAACTCCAACAGTCACAATGTGTGACCGGGCCTTCCTTTATTCAAACTATCACTAAAAGAATAAATAATAAAGTGACGGTGACGGGCGCCCGCCACCTGCAGTGTGCAGTGGCGGTGACTGTCAGTGTAGTAATACACGGGCGGCTAGGCGGAGGCGCCTTTACCCCCCAACATTAATGGACGTTTATGAGTTTAGAGTGCACTCGTATTAAATTAAGGTTAGGATAGAGTTCCAACCTATTTATTTATTTTGTAGTTGAAGATTGCTAGATATTCACTTTTTTTGGTTAAATTTTATTATTTTCTAACAATTGTGAATGCTTCAGCTGATGTGTAGAGCACAAAACGGTGGCGTTGGGAAGCATTGGGCGATAACATGTATTCAAATTACCTAGAAGAAATTATCATTTTTTATGGGCACACGCCTTATTATTAAAGGCGTGGCACCAATATTTATTTAGGCACACATATTTATTGAAGCGCTTGATAAACATTTATTATTTTGTATGCGCATAGGCACTCGGTTTAAATATTTCATTATTGGACATTGTATTTGGGCACAGCCCGACTTTTGGGCTGCCCAACCACTTTATTCATTATTTGGACAAAAGCAAACACAAAAGCTAAAAGCATGCTAATTGTAAATTGTGCTATTTTTGAGCTTTGAGATGAATAAATTTATGAATACATGCCTTGTGAAGCGCTCACACAAGGCATGGGGGGAGATTGTACCTAATTTGTCTATTTTCTTCATGTTGTGCAAATCTTTCTTCTTGTTATGTAAGCTTTAGTAGAGTTCTTTTGTTCTTGGAGACCTTTCGACGCTCACTATGCACACATCCAGCATCTGATTCACGCACCAAGTATCTGCTCCAATAATCTTCTCTTGTGCTTTGTCCACTATTGGGGGCTTCATTGGCTATATTGGACTCCATCTTGGGAATTATTTAGGAAGAGAATGATAAACCATTGATTGTTATTTATCAATAGACCTGTTGTTCATAGTTTGATGCAATAAACATTTGAATGTTTATTCTTATTTGATGCTTATTCAGTGAATGTTTATTTGATAGTTATGAATAAACCTGTTGTTCATAGTTTGATGCAGTAAACATTTAAATATTTATGCTTATTTGATGCTTATTCAATGAAGGTTTAAATATTGAAATAATGTATTGATGCTTAGGGATGCTCTATGGATCAATTCAATGGATCGATTTGGAGCTCACCTTCCTCAACCACCATTGAAAGGTTTATTGTTGTCATAAACAGTGGACAACAAGCATATGTCTTGAATATCAATGAAATCTATGCTTTTATGCCACTTGGAAATGCTCTTGGATCATGTATTTGTTTATCACTACTAGTGATGTTGGATATGTTATTCTTTGAGCTTTGAGCTTTGGTTTTAAGCTCCTTTACGTTCATATTTGCGAGAAGTTGCATTCGTCAATGATCTACTGTTTATGGGCTTGGATGTTTATGTAATTTATATGCCCATGGGCTTTTAGATGTTATGATGTATATGCATTAAGCTTGCTTTGCTCTCAGATACTCTAGATTGCTTCCAATGGAAGTACTTTCAGTTTTTCTTACAAAGCTTGGCTTTATAGATACCATAGTATCTCTCTATATATTGATTGGTTTATGCAGACATTGTTATTGCAATTATTGATCTCACTATGGGTTGATCTTTATTTAATATTTGATTATCCGATACTTTCACTTGTTGGACGGGTTGTTAGTCATGGATACATACTTGATTACGTATTGAGCTTCATTGTTCATGAACAGTGAGTTTGTTGCAGCTTGGTAGATCTCATCATTGCTTGGGGATTTTCGATGCATGGTTAGCTTATGTACTTAGTCACCCCTTTGTTTGGGATGTATCTATGTATCAGACACTTTTGGATTCCCTAACAATATTTGGTACTTGGAGTTGCATGCTCTTTATTGGTCACTACTAGTTGCATCATAAGTCCCGTTGCTATCCAAACTTTCCTAGTAGTGGGAGCATTTTATATTGGACATGACTTATCATTTACTATAGTTTTATGGATAACAATGTTGTAATTCAACTTTGAGCTATTTTCTTAATAGCAAATACTTCTTTTAGGCACTCTAGCACTTCTACTTGGTGGACATTAGCATATTGATTTATACTTCTCTTTTTTCATATATTTTTGGCTCAATTTTAGGGCTATTTTACTAAAATTACAACATCATGTATTCTCTTTATTTCGCAATCATAATGGTAGGTGTTTCTAGTGCTTTTAGGGATAGTGCTATCTTCAACATTAACAAGTTGGATGGTAATAACTTTCACTATTTGAAGACCCAGATTTGGCAAGTATTGGTGTAAAAGAAGCAAGTTAAGCTATTGAAATACAAATGCATAAAACTAGAAGATTTGGATATCGATGTTAGGGAGGAGCTTGATGAGCTATCAAGTCCACTATCATCTTGTTGTTGTCTAAGCAGGTATATTTTAATGTCATTGAGAATATTGGTGGTGCATGGAAGTTATATGAGAAAATATGTGATCCTTATGATAAGCTAAGCTTTGGGGATAGTGCTATCTTTAATATTAACAAGTTGGATGGCAATAACTTTCACTATTTGAAGACTCACATTGGCAAGTCCTGGTGCAAAAGAAGCAAGTTAAGCTATTGAAATGGAAATGCATAAAGCTAGAATATCTAAATATTGATGTTTGGGAGGAACTTAATGAGCTATCAAGTTCACTATCATCTTGCTATTATCAAAACGGGTACATTTTAATGTTATTGAGGATATTGGTGGTGTATGGAAGTTATAGGAGAAAATATGTGATCTTTATTAGCTCAAGAAGCTTGTAGATCTTCGTATGACAAAATGCACTCTAATGTCTACTCATTGTATGAGTTCCACTCTATTTGTAGCTAGCTTATACCACAAAAGATCATCTTTGATGATAATATTAACTCTATATTTTTGCTTATCACACTTATTGAGTCATGGAATATCTTTTGTACTATAATCAGTACTAAAGCTCTTGAATATGGTTTTAAATGTTTCGATGTAGAGGAAGCTTTAGTCATTGAAGAGGTTAATAGAAAATATGTTAATGGAATCCATGCTTCTCACACTCTCACAATTGGAGTCAGGAATGATGCTAGAGGTAGTTATGACCATTGCAATAGAGAACCACAATAAAATAGGTATAATTCTAGATCTTGTAGGTAGGGTCGCAATAAATCCATAGTCCTAAGTCTTCTCTTACATGTCATTATTGTAGACAGTAGGGACATATATGGCTACAATGCCATAAGATATTCTAGGATAGGAATAGTAAAGGTAAAGAAAAAGTATCCACGATGGATAGGTAAGTATCCTTGTATTCTCATCACAAATTTTCTAAGGCCATACTTTCATATTGTGATGGTAGATTTTGCAATTATTTTTGGATAGCATTTAAAAAAAAAATGCCTTAGCTTTCCATCCTAAGATCAATGGCCAAACTAAAACGACTAATAGTACTATCCTTGACCTTCTTAGATTCTGCACAATTAAAAGACCAAATAACTGGGATCTATTATCTAGTTTTCCTATAATAACACTTCACATTTTGCTAAAGGTAGATCACCTTTTGAAGTTGTTTATAGAAAGAAATTACTTATCTCTATGACCATTATTACTATTGGTGTTTCAATTATTGATACTCTAGTTGGTAATCATAGAAAAAATCTAGAAGTGATGGAAATGATTAAACAATCACAATCAAGATGTATAGCCCAAGCAAACAAGAAATATAAAGCTACTCTATTTAAAGAACACAATTTAATTTGATTGAGAACTGAAAAGATAATATTAAAATCTATTGAAAGACATCCAAAAATTAGATTAGCTCAAAGGTATTATGGACCATTGTGTATTGTTCGTAAGATTAACGACAATGCATTTAGATAAGATATTCCTCCTCATTGGCAAATTCCTAATTCTTTTCATATTAGTTTGTTGAAACCTTTCAAGGAAACACCTCTAGTTACTCTTGATGTAGATAACTCTCCTTTGTTAGAGGAAGATACATAAATTTTAATTCCTAAAGTAATTCTTGACCACAACTAGATCACAACTAGAACTAAAAATCAATATCATAGGTATCTAGTATAGTATAGAAATAATTTTGTAGAGAAATCTTAATGGATTCAAAAGTTGGTGCTAACTTTGATTGTTTAATAAATGCCTACCACTCACAATCACATTACATATCCCATGAACATAGATTCATAGCATGAGGTAGTTTTTCATGTAAAATCAATGAAACATTATTTTTATAGAAAGATACAAATTCGTCACATGAGGTAGTGCTAGCATGTGGCTAATCGCCCATGTGGTTTTGTTTGTTTTATCAATTGGGGATAGTTACTTTTTAACTCCGAAGAAATGTTATGGGATTATGATATTCACTATGTTTTATCGAATTTCTCTATGAAAATAAGATGACATGTATTGTATTTATTGTGGATATTGTTTATTTGTCGCATGATTCATGACTTGTTTCATGAACACACATATGACCTTGATTGCATTATGGTTGGTAGATAGATGGAAGAATACTAATATGCTTTGTATTGTAGTGAATAAACTGTTAGATAGAGTCATGCGGAATAACTATTTTGGGAAGCTCATTTAAATGTGTAAAAATTATATGGTTCATAGCATGAAAATATTATTAAAAATTATATGCTTCATATCATGGAAATATTATATTTTTGCAGGTGCTCACAAGCGTAAGGACATTGGATGCATATGCGTGTAATTGATTTATTTTTGGAACATGTTTATTGTCAAAAGCTTAAAAATGATAAAATATTATTTTTGGATGTAAAGCTATTATAATAGATACAATAGATTATTTTGACAAAACCAAGTTGTGCAAGAAAAGAAAAAGCAAGGAAAGCCAAAAAACACAAAAGATGCTTTCAATGTATTTTGAGCATAAAAGCTTAATACAAATTATAAATATATACACAGGGGAGGTGCTCACCCATGCATAGGGGGTGATTATACCAAGTGTTATTGTGTCGTGCAAGCTATATCTATCTCTCTCCTCTGAAGGCTAGTAACAAGTAATGTGATCTAGACCATGAGGAGCTATGCCATAAATTCATAGACAAAAATGAGGCCAATCATGAAATATGAGGTAGATGTCATGCAATTGAACTAGACATACAAAGTTATATCTCACAATTAGAAAGAAATGGCTAGTGAGGGTGTGGAAATATGATTTGAACAATGTGGAGCTACTTTATAAGTTCACATATGATAAAGTGACCAATATCACTATATGAGTTAGCCATTATACAATTGAACAAGAAAATGTGGAGCTATATTTCACAATGGGAAACACATAGCTAAGAGAAAATGTGGAGAAACTTCATAAATATGGAGCCACTTCATAAAGTCATAAATGATAAAGGAGCAAGTGATGTAATATGAGTACATACAATTTATTTGAAATGGACAATGTCAAGATATTTTTTCATTATTCACACACCATAAAGGAGGCAATATTGCAACACTGAAGCTAGGCATTACACAACCATTGAAGAATTAGGTACTTAACTAGGATTGAGAAAAAGTTGAGGTTTAGTGTTGAGAAAATTACCAAATTTGGGGTAAAAACCTATAAGTTTGAAAAGAGAAGGTTTTTAAACCAGTAGAGTTGAGATCATTTTATGAATGTCATTTGTGAAACATCATTTAGAGACTTGGGAAAATCCTTCAAACATTTAATCAAGTAGAACGATTATAAGGTAGTTCTCATAAATGTTTTAAGTAAACAATCTAGTGTTTAGAAAAAACCAAGGTTTAATGTCATGTGAATTGCAAAAATTTGGAAAAGGCCTCCAGACATTTGAAGAGTAGGTTGTAAAACTGATAAAGATATGTTCATTTAAGGTATATATTTTCATAAATGGCATTGAAAGTTGGGATAAATGTAAGAAATGTTACAAGTTTTGAACTCCCAACCCTCTACTAGAGTAGAAACATTTTTAAAAACCATGAAAAGACTCTATCGACAACGAGAAATGTTTTTTCAATAGTGCAAATTTTGTGCCTTTTTGTGATATTTCTTGATGGGAATGACACCCATCTTTTGCCAATTGATAACGCTTTTTGTAAATGTTTTTATACATAAGGTTGCTGAACATTGGCATTGGGCTATCAATTTTTTTGAAAAAGAGCATGTACATCCAATGATGGGATTTTAACATATTTCTGAGCAATGCTACATCATTACTATTGGTCCAGATTGACTTAATTGTGCTAATTAAGATAATCAATGTCCAATTGAAAGAGTTAAGAGCCCTCTTATTCAAAGGACTTGGCCTAGCCATGATGCATCCACAACAATCCTATAATCACTTTCCTTACATTTAAATATAAAGTTATCATATTATTATTATTATTATTATTGTTATTTAAAAACATTGACATTGAGCACTAGAGTGAATGGTGAGTGAATGTTAGGGTAAGGGTGCTGAAAAAGTGACGGCCCTTGTTTAGTGGCATATTATTGTTACATCAAAATGACAAAGTGAAGCACATCAAGGTACAAAGTAGATGATGTGTTGTTGAATAATTGGGGGAAAATGCGGAAAACTGTCATATTAATGGCCCTCCTTTGCATTTTTTGCAGGGACCTCTACTGTCACAAAATTCGGGCATGTTTTACAACATAAGAAAGTTGTCGGATGAAAATCGCAAGCCAAAAAACATCCAATTTTTTTTCCATTGTTAAGGTTGAAGCTTGTGAGGATGTATTGGCAGGTGGCCTAGTACTATGCCATATCCCATGATCCATCTTCAAACAAGGTGGGGGCCAGTGGATGTCATTGAACTGGCCCTTTCACCCTAGTCAAAATCACCATGAATGCAGCGCATTAAATTGAGTGGCAAGCGTGAAACATTTCCTGCCTCGCATGTATCATGTATGATGTATAAGTGCATATGTATAAGTAACTGTATTGCCGAGTTCGTATGTGTATTTATTTATTGGTATGTGATCGTCACTGACCATTATAGTTACATTCATTCATATTCATATCATCATCATATATAAGACTAATTTGACTAAACATTGAACCTTGAAGCATCTGACAGAGGCCATCGACACAGGCGCGTATTAAGCTCGCATGTCGATGCCCTGGCCGCGACACGACGACTCGCATTCTTGCTGTTCCTTATTAGAAGGAGACACGACGACTCGCATTCTTGCTGTTCCTTATTAGAAGGAAGGACGGAGGAAAGAATGGCCGGTTTCTGAGGCACAATCTCGATCGCCGCTGTCCAGATCCATCCTTTACCGCCGAATCTCGACGCATTTGTAGATGGCCTTGCAAACGCAAGATCGCTTGTACTACCTGTAACAACACAGACTCCCGCAAAACCCTAGCCACGGCCATGCAACAGCGTAGCTGACAAAAGAACGCCAGCAGGTCACTTCTTCTCCATCATTTTCTAGCTCGTCCATTGTAATGCTTCAAATTAATTAGCACGTCCATCGTGATTCGTAATGCTTCAAATGATTGGCATGCCGTTTTCTTGTCAACCTTTTTGCCGTTTCTTTAAAGATTGTCACTCCTGATCCACAAGGGATTCAATGTCGTTTGTATGGTGCTGTAAAGATCCAGTTTCCAGGCTTTTTGTGTTCCATTGATTATAGACACAACATATAGACTTTATTTATTCTGTTTCGCACTAGTCAATGCATAATAATAAACGCAAATGCAGGATCCTTGCTGCGTTCGCTTGATGAGCAAGGAGTAAATCTTCAGAAGATTTGCAGCATTGTGGTAGGACCGCCCTTGCACACCGTCGGCTTCCCTCATCTGCACAATGGCGGGTGAGGACATTTACAATTCAGCTGATGCGGTCATTTCTCAGGCATTTCTAGGGTTCCTCCACTCGTCTGGTTTCAATCTTTCCAGTACTCCTACCACAAGGGGCCTGCCTACCGTTGATAGCCCTACGCCTGTCCTCCTTTCTATCTTTTGCTACCTCAGCATTGTTGTCTCGGGCTCTAAATGGATCAGAGCAGCTGGGCTTACGCCTCGCCTGCAAGAGCCTTTCTTTTTGCAAGCACTAGTCATCTTTCACAACTGTTTCTGCCTGGGACTCAGTTTATACATGTGCCTTGGCATTGGAATACGCGCTTATAAACTCAAGTATGCTTCTGCTCTTGTACCCTTGAATTCGTCACCTTTTTTTAGTTTTTTAAAAAATTTTTGGTTTGACAATTTGGCTTGATTTTTGACATTGTAGTTATTCCCTGTGGGGCAATGCATACGATGAACATGAATCGACTGTAAGTCTCCTGATGCACTTTGTCTGACCAACTTTCTTATTCTTTTACTTTGTTAACTAGGTTGCTTCAAAATCTTAATGCACTGCCCCTTGCAGATGGCACATTACATTTATGTCTTCTACATGTCAAAGTTTGTGGAGTTCATGGACACGGTGAGTATAAATATGCAATAGTTACGGTGAGTTGTCAACCATAGAGACTGTTGCATAGTTATTGAAATATTTCTGGACTGTGGTGGATGTCCCTGGTTTTGTCATGCATTTGCTTAGTGGTAACAGATAATAATGTTGTTGAATTTGAAGCTTATACATTGTTTCGTGGTAACAGATAATAATGTTGTTGAAGCGCAATGTACGCCAAGTCACTGTGTTGCATGTCTATCATCATGTATCGATTGCTTTGATTTGGTGGATGATTGCTCATCATGCACCTGGTGGTGATGGTAAGTGCGGCATTGTTGTTTGTTAATGAACATGTGAAATTGTGTTTTTTATGATCCAGCAGTTCACAAACAATTTTCTCTAACAACCTGTTTGTTTTTCTTAACAGCATACTTTTCTGCTGCAATCAACTCAGCAGTGCATGTTTTCATGTACCTGTACTATCTACTCTCTGCTCTGCTCAGGAATGATGAGAAAAGGCGACGAAAGTATCTCTTTTGGGGAAAGTGAGTTGTTTCTGAATTTTAGCCAACACCGGCATGCTTAATGTAGTACCTCTTAACATTATTCAGAAAGGCGATTAACTGCCTGTTATTGTGGTGTTTCCAGGTATTTAACACAACTTCAAATGATTCAGTTCATGTGTAACATGACTCAGGCCTATTACTGTATTAAAGTTCAGGCTCCATACCCACAGTTTTTATGCAAGGTATGGCTTGCTCAATTTATGCAATCTATATGATGTGGCTTGAGATCCAGAGTATTCTTTATGATTGGTAGATCAAAGGGGCCCATTTTTAAGACAGCCATCTGCTTTTCTAGTTCCTTTTGGTCCACGGTCACAAGTGATGCAAAATGGGACTTAGAAGAAGAGGTTTCCTCTTTGGTGTCTTTTCAAGTTGTCCTTGCTAGAGATACATGTTTTTCTCACTTGCAGTTGAAACTTCAGTTTTGACAGCCCACTTTGGTGACTACTCAACCGTATGCAACTTGTTTCTAGCTTCAAACCCAAAGGATGTTGCCTTCAGTTCCTGCCTTAGGTTTTTTCTATTTTTTTGTTCATCTCTCCCTTTCCAACTTGATTTTTGATGTGTCAGTGTGGTCTGTCTAGGCATTTGCCTTCACAATCCTTGGTTCATGATCCAGATGAACACTATGCTCATCAGTTGATGTGTCAAAAGTGGTGCAGCAATGGAAGCGTAAACATAAGCTGTAATAAATTGCTGAAACACAAGATAAAAGAGAAAGGGAAAGAAAGAACACAATACAGATGAGAACTCAGAAGTATGGTTAGGAAATGGAATCCATATACCAAGACATGAGATAGTACAGAAGCAATGTGAGTCACCGGCTGTGGAGGTACTGGCACTTGCTCCCTCTCCCCAAGAACTATTAGGTGATGAATGAATGTGGAGGGGGGAGGCTGAAAATAAATGGGCCAAAATAAATGCCTAAAATATGATTGGTCGGCTAGCATTAAATGCTGGCCGAATGGTTGCATTATTAAATCACAATAAACAATGGCAAATAAAATGCCTAAATATTCTCCGAGCCTAGTCTACTGTACTACAACTATAGACTCAACCATGAGCTGACTAATCTGCTAACACCCTCTCTCAGATCATGGGTAATCTGATACAATATAATATACAATGATAATGTCGCATCATAATGTATACAACAATGTTCACCAGAGTAGAACCATGGATACCTAAGTAGTGGGTGCGCAAGCTACCACCAAGGTGCCTTAGAGAGAACCTGATGTCGAAGTCGATCGTACTAGCTCTTGAAGATAGAGAAGAATCATAGCAGTTTTCAATGTCTGTCAACAATGCCGCTGTAGTAGCACACGTGACTATCCTGTCACCAATGCCATAGCGCATAAATGACCAAGAATTCCCCTTGTTTTTATTTAGACTGCCAAAGTGTCCCCTCATGTGAGCTGCAGACGAAAGCCACCTGCTCTCTATTACATAACCAGCCCATCATGAACCTGGATGTCAATCTTAGCTTCAGGATTTGTACGTGCAAGACTTTGGTCGATGCGGCAGGGATGCCCCTCTCTGGATCCTGTGCATCTGTATAGAAATATAGATGAGGCATGGTTGCCCATCTCACCACCCTCTCACACTCTCTCTTTGGCACTGGAGAGTCGTAAGGGATGACCTCGTCACCACCACTAGAAAGCAACTGAGGAAGGGTCCACTAAGCCCTTTCCATGATCCGAAGAAAAGGATCCCTTCCGAGCCTTGGACTTTGCCTTGGCCGGAGGATCCGAGTTGGAATCTGAGGTAGATGATGACTCATCGGAGGAGTTCGCATCCCGCTTTGTCTTGTGCTCCTTTTTCTTCCTGGAAGCTGCTAACTCTTTGAAGTCCTTCCTTAAATGACCTTTCTTGCCACAGTGGTAACACTAGGCCTTCAACTTCTTTGTCTTCAAACCCCTCTCTGAAGTGGCAAGAGCCTCACTTGAACCTCCATAATGTGATGGAAGCCTCCTCTATAGTCGCAAAGTAGCCTTATGCTCAAGTAGCATGGAGGACATGTGAAGAAAACTAACAGGAGTCGTAGATGTCTGTGCTCGTAAAGCATTCGCCACTCCATCAAACTCTTGAGGAAGCTTGTAGAGTATCATACCAACAAGATGTGCCTCTGATAGGGTAGACTGCATAGTGCGAAGCCGGTCCTGGAGTTGGGTAACACGAAGTAGAGAAAAGAAAAAAATTGGAGAGGGAACACAGCCAAACCACGAGCACAGACTACAAAAAGCAAGAGTTCACATAGAGTATAACCCAAAATCAGACCAAAATAAGACAAAAGCTGATGTAAAAAGTTGAAAAATTAGTCAAAAACAGCAAAAATGGCCTAATAATGCAAGCACCCAGCCAGGAGGAGAATGCTGAGACACCAAAACGCAGGCTGAAACGAATGCACAGGCTGTACAGATGTTGGCGTTAGCAAAAAACGCAGGCAAAACAGGGTGCTTGGTTGGAGCAGCAGCCACCTGATCAGCAAGGGTGAAAACAGGCCTGAAATCAACAAGAAAACACAGCAGAAACACAAATCCTGAAATCTGATACCATGTCAGAAGTGGTGCAGCAATGGAAGCGTAAACATAAGCTGTAATAAACTGCTGAAACACAAGACAAAAGAGGAAGGGAAAGAAAGAACACAATACAGATGAGAACTCAGAAGTATGCTTGGGAAATGGAATCCATATACCAAGACATGAGACAATACAGGAGCAATGTGAGTCACCGGCTGTGGAGGTACTGGTCCCTCTCCCCAAGAACTATCAGGTTGTGAATGAATGTGGAGGAGGGAGGCTGACAATAAATAGGCCAAAATAAATGCCTAAAATATGACTGGTCGGTTGACTGGCTGCAAATAATGCCTAAACCACAATAAACAACGGAAAATAAAATGCCTAAATACTCTCTGAGCCCAGCCTACTGTACCACAAGTACAAAGTCAACCATGAGCTGACTAATCTTCTAACATGATGCTGGACAGCATGTCAGGTTTTTAAGGCCTGAATATATTTGTATTCCAAAAAGCAACAAGGCTGTCTAGCTGTTGTAGGTTTCATAGCTCATCAGGAGTGATCATTGTGGGAGAGTGATAGAATCTGGAGGTACACATACTGAGCATGTGCACAATATTATTCATTTGCTTTGAGCAGCTTTAGGTTTAGAAAGGGCCTTAGCCAGCGTTTGCTATTAGTGTTTGAATCCTGCTAGCTCCTATTCATACAGCCAGTCTTTCTGTGTCTATTCAGCTACTTTTAGCTGATAAGTAGTGTATGTGTAAGTGTAACCTTGTAGGGGGGTCAGTGTAGCAGTGTTGGACTTTTCTCCTTGTTCATCATGAGCTGATGAATATAGTGGAGTAAGTACTTTGCCATATTGTTTATTTGAGTTTACTGCATTCTGTTATGAGAGATGAGTACTTGAGATGTATGCAGCAGGTGCTTTGCCATATTGTTTATTTGAGTTTACTGCATTCTGTTATGAGAGATGAGTACTGGAGATGTATGCAGCAGGTGCTTTTCATGTTAGATGTTACAGCCTAGATCTTAGACTGCAAGATGTGGGTAAGGTTGCACTTTACACTTTTAGCCATATGGATCTGTGTCTGGCTGTCTATTATGAATACAAGGCAATGTCTAAATAGTATTCTGTGTTTTCAGGATAAAAGCTTTTGAGACCTTGTGCTTATATACAGTTTGTGGTTTTGTTTTCTTTGTTTGGAGTTTGGAGCATATGGGCCACTAGTGGGCCCATATGCTCTGCCTTTTTTCTATTCTTGGCAAGTATACTTGTGAGTGTGATTCTGTTTCTGTGGTAGTGTGGAGTATTCGGGATCTTGGGGAGTTTGGACAATCAAGGATCTTTGGGAGCATGGTTAACATGTAGAGCATTTCATTCTTAGTGATTTGAAGGCTAGGCTACCAATCATAGGACTTTGTAGAGTTCCCAATCGAGCTGACAGTATGGGAGGTGGGACTCATTCTAGCCATCAATTGGCAGTGGTAGTGGTGAGGGGATTCTTAAGGTATCTCATTGACAGCATTAGAAACTGGAGAGTTTTCTAGCATAAGTGAGGATCTTTTGCTGGAGCAGGCTTCAAACGTGGAGAACTGGGCCATTTATTACACAAGATTGTCCACATGCTCTCCGTAACCCAGGGAGAAAGACAAGGGACCCCTTCAGATACTACTGGCTTGGCCAAGGGTTGGAAACAATTGCAAAGCCTGCCAGCAATGATTTTTGTAGTATGGAATGGCATCAAAATGCCATGTCATTTCAAAAAAGAAACAGAAAGGGAAAGGTCCAGTCCAAGTGGACTATAGCCCAAGGCAAACATGGCACGCTAATATTAAAAGGCTGGGCCAATCCAAACTCCAGGTAATGCTTGGCCTTCTACTTCTCAGGCATCGACCATTGGTGTTCCTTGAGTCAGATTGTGCAAGTGATCACAGGTTCAGGTGCTGGTTTCTGCGCAAACATAGCTACGTACGATGTATGTTAAAGTGTGGACACATGCATGGATCCGGATCATTTCTAGTGGCACCCCTTGGGGTACCTGGAGATTTGGGCAGCCAGGAGCAGCAAATAAAATAAGCAGCCTAATTACCAACATCATACCCTCCCTAGTGAGGCAGCATTATGGTCCTATCCAGCCAAAAGTCTCTAAATGGCCAATCAATAATAGTGAAGGGTGCACTGGTCAAGTGGACTGCATATGTGTTAACATGCACCTGTCTCTTCAAGTTCCAGCATCTCTAAATTATAGCCATCATGTGTTCTAGTTACTCTTTAAGCCCCAGTAATTATGTAGAGTACCACAATTCTTAGAGACTACAGGTTCCTGCAAGTTAGAGCAGTCAGTAACTGAGTGTTACACAGGTCACAGATTGAGACTTTTAATGCTTTAACAAATCAAGAGTTAGTGTGTGTAGTGCCGGATACTTTACAGGAGTAATGTCAAGGGAAAATTGTTCTGTCTCCATAGTCGGCAGTCAGAGGAAATTGTTCTGTCTGTCTCAATTAGACAATCAGAACCCTGTGGTTCTCACCCTATCAGCGTGAAACTTGAAAATCTGTGATTATCATCAACACCTGATGCCTCCAGTTGCTGTTGAAACTGAAAAACCTAGTTGTTGCCATAGCAATTGCCAATGGTACACACACTTGCACTCATGCAGGTGGGCACATATGCATACATGCTATGCAGTATAAAAGTGTGCAGATGTGCATGTATGTTTGTAGGCATGTTGAATGTGTACGTGTGTATGGAATGCTTTTTAAAGAGAGGGGGTGTCATGGGGATGGTAAGTCTAATTTGTTGGCTTCTGATTGGCAGATTCTATTCTACTACATGATTTCACTGCTGCTGCTCTTCGGTAACTTCTATTTGCAGAAGTACAATGTCCCCTCACAATCACGGGTGAAGGTGGCGTAGTGGGATGGCTGCCAGTCCCCTTTGGCTTCTACCAGGAGTACAGTTTTGGTGCCAAATGTCAATGATGGCCTAGCTGGACAGTATTGGTCTTGATTTTTTTAGAGATCATAGGATTTTAACTGCATCAAAGCAGATGTCTCCCTTGATTCTATATGGATGTCAATGAAGACCTTACCTCAGAATGTCTAAAAGTACAATGAGTTTCCCAATCTTATTGGGCAATATGGGAGATGCTTTTAACCGGCTTTTTATGAAGTGCATCAGATGTCAAGAGTGGAGGTCAAAGTTGGGTGTGTGGAAGTCTGTTGAGCTGATGAAATGCTTGAATTTTTGCTTCTACTTACATTTCTGTTGTTTAATAACTCACAGTTGGGACTGATGCAGTTAAGGTGGGCTCATGACCTGCCTACCAGTAGACACAGTTTTGGTGAACATGCCATTTTCAACCGAAACAATTGCTGCTTCAACCCACTCAATTATCATTATCTGTGTTTGGCATTGTATAGAAGAGTGGTTGAAGGGAAGATCACCTTGTAGGAGCTGGGGTGTGCTTGGAAGTATGTTCAGTATGCATTTTAATGTGTGTGACCGTGTGATTGTCTATTATTATATTGTGGTATCAGCGGTAAATGTTGTGTGGTGTGACATATAGCTCATGCAATCGTATGTTAAGAGAGTATTCACCTTTAAAATTCCTTTTCACAAGAGTATCTTCGTATGTTTCAAGAGTATCTTCCTATGCTTGGATAGATATGGCTTCATCTTTAATCAACAAGACTCTTAAGCATGTGGGAACACTGCTTTTTCAAAAAAGACCCCACATTTTCAAGCGATTCTTGTGAAAAAAGACCACAATTGTATGTAATTTGTGAGCACGCTTGTGTGAGCCCTATGTTGGTGGTCTTCTCTCGTGAGTCCATGTTGGTCATTATAGTTGTGAGTGTGCTTCTAATGCTTGTGTGATATGCCTATGAGCTAGAGAGAATAGAGAACGAGTTCCAATCTACTTGTTTCAAGGTAATAAATTTAATATAAGGTATAAAGAAAACCTTAGGAGCTTGACTACATAAGGGAGTCCAGCCTTAGAGAGGCATCTTATGTAACCTAAGTAGTTCCAACTGCATTAGGGAGTTGGGCCTTGGAGAGTCATATTATGTTCGTTGCACATCTCTTTCTTGATACAGCTCATGGTATAGCCCCAATCTTGGTAGGGCTTACAATATAGGGTGCATAGTATAGCCTTGGGGCTTTTGGTTTATGTGGGAGCCAGCTCACATCCACCAAATGAAGGGTCAATATTGTCTTTATAGCTAGAATTTAGGTCGTCACAATTGATACAAGGTGCTTCACACCTTAGCTAAACAAAGCGTGACACCAAGATGATGCTTTGCATCGGTGTTCTCTCTCTCTCTCTCATTATTATCTTCTCTTCATTTCTCTCTTCACACACACACACACACACACACACACACACACACACACACACACGTGTGTGAACTTGGAAGCTAGGCCCACTGTTACTAGTGTAGCTAGGATGTGTTGCAAGAGGTGCAAGAGGGCACATAGGCGATGATGAGGATATGAGTGAGGTAATGGGAGGTGATGATGTGGTGTGGGGATAGGGGATCACCCAAGCTGGCCTTCGTTTTGAGAGAGCGAGGGAGAGGGTTTCTTTATTAATAATGTCTACTAATATAGGCTAGGTGCTCTATGCCTAGATTCTCCTAGTGCAGGGTTCTTTTGGTGCTTTGTGGTGGGGTTTGAAGGATCAATGTCCATAACAATTAGGGGACTTCGTGTCCTAATACATGTTTCATGTGGCAAGAAGTTTCATGGGTGGTTTGAGTAACAAAGAAACCAATTATTTACATGTATGTGTGTGATTTACATTGGTTTGGCTTCAAGCTCATCATTTTTATCTTCCCTCTCATTTCTCCTTTCTTTTTTGCTCCCTTGTACCCTCCCCTCTCTCTCTTACACATACACACACACACGTACACACACACACACACACGTGTGTACATATGTATGTATATATTTAATACACATCTTTTCATTTGTGTGGTCTCATAAATGTCATTGCATCATTTTCCTCTCACCTCTCTTTTTTCAGAGCTCCCTATTCCTAATCTTTTCTCCTCGTATGTTTGCATGTTGTGTATGCACATGTATGCATGCATGTATGTAAATATTTATATGTTTATGTTTGACATGTGTGTTTCCATGTGTGGTCTCATAAGAGTGCTCTCGAACCTTGGTAAAACCAAGGTTCTTATATTCCATACATCAGCTCAGATACGCAGACAGAGTATTTTCATGGCAGCAGGAGGGAGTATTGAGGTCACTGGATCATATGTATATTTGGGAGTCACCTTTACAGCAGCTTAAGGGATTTTCTTGATGACACAGGCAGCTCGTGATCGCCTCACTAGAGGATACTCAGCATTGGCTCTTATGGAGCGACAGTGTCATCAGGCACATTTCCAGGAGCCCTGCACCAAGGGGTGGCTCTTTGATACTCTAGTCACTCCAGCACTGATGTATGGAGCAGCTATATGGGGGCCAGGCCTTGTCGATTATGTATGGACATTGATGGAGAGACCTCAGATGATCATGATATCTAGATTGATTCGCAGCAAGGCCTCAGTCCCACATGACATTATGCGAGCAGAGCTTGCCACACCGCCCATGCTAGTCGAGACATTATTTCAGTCAGTTTGTTTCCTACATAGATTTCAGGATATGGACAGAGATCGCATTGCATACAGAGCATATATGGCATCTCAGGAGATGGCTCGAGCGGGGGATACCACATCATGGTATGCATAGACTAGAGCTTGGTTTGACAGACATGGGCTGGACATTGATAGACTCCCATCTCTTCTATATGATACTCAGGCTCCCACTTACATCCTCTCTCTCTCTGAGAGGAACAGAGTCATCAGACAGGAGATATGGCATATTTATATACAGAGGACATGGGTCAGCCCTGCACAACCACTGCCATCGAAGATTGCACATTATTATACACAGTTCTTGAGCATATCAGAGCAGGGATTCATAGAGATTCCGAGATATATGCAGATCTATATGCCACATCGATTGAGAGTTCTTATTGGACAGCTCAGGGTATCATCACATCAGCTTATGATTGAGAGTGGCAGAGCCAGTGGCATCCCACGGGAGGAGAGGATATGCCCCCTTTGTAGATCAGAGGTGGAGAGTGAGGAGCATTTTGTTCTCAGATGCCCGGCATACTCAGAGTTGAGATCTAGATACACATTGAGCAGCTCACTTCAGGGATGTATGACTGATATGGATCAGAGATCATTTGGCCGTTTTCTGGGAGAGGCATGGCACATCAAAGAGCAGAGCACACAGCGGGTCCCAGTCAGTGAGGGGCCCACCCAGACGACTATTACACAGTTCTTTCAGACAGACAGAGTGAGAGCTACTGTACTAGCCTCCAACCAGACCTCCGGGCTCACACTACAGCAGGCTGAGGACCAGCGTACCTGACGCCGCACGAGGATCCGTGGGTTTCGGACCCCACAGCCACACCGACAGGAGATCCGGAGGATTCTTGATCTACATTGACAACAGACTGAGATCCGAGGACACTCGACACATTGGATCTCAGATCTCCAGTTTGCTCTTTCTCCACCGCCGATGTACCACATCCTGCATCCAGGAGGGATCACCTGCTATTAGCGACTTCGATGACTGCTACTACATCCCAGGATAGTATCTCCCTGCATCTGTTACATATACACATTGCACCACTTTATCACAGCCGACAGTTGTTCCCCTATCACAACCGACATTTGTTCCCCTTTTGTAACCATTATCTGGAGTACCAGAGCTACATACGCATATACACATACACGACACTTATCACACTCACAGCACCGTATTTTCAGTTTCCAGTTTTTAGCTTTTCATTCAGCACTTTTATTTTGGATAGCTGGACCTCATCAGTTGTATCACAGTTTGTCTCATAGGCCAGTTTTGGTCTTTAGAAGACGTTAATATAACTTTCTTTCTTTCTTTCTTTCTTTCTCTCTCTTTCTCTCTCTCTCTCTCTCTCTCTCTGTTTGTGGTCTCCTTTCTTTTTTTCTTGGATTCCCTTGTTTCTTATCTTTTTTCACCTTGTGTGTGCATGTTGTGTACACATGTGCATTTGCATGTGTGTATGTGTAGGTATGTCTTTGAGTGTAGGTGTATGTGTCAGCATATGTGTGTGTATGTATGTGCATGTTTTATAAGTCTATCCATTCTCTGTAGTCTCCTTAATTTCTTCTCTTCTCTCTTTTATAGTTCTCTCTTTCTCATCGAGTTTTCAATTCCCCTCTATAATTTTTCTCTTGCTTATATATTTATGTGTATGGACATGTGTGGATATGTGCATACACGAGTGTATGTTTTACATGCACACATGTGCACGTGTATATATATTGTGTGCATATTTTTATAACATATGTATGTTTGTGGGTGCTTTTAGAATATGCATATATCATACACGTGTTCAATCATTAAAATATCATTATATGAAGAAAATTCATCTCTTTTTAAAGTGTGTATTTGTGGACATTTTTAGAGTGTACATTGCATACATATGTTCAACCATTAAACTATCATTTCAATTCATATCTTCAATTAGAAAAGAAATCCATCTCTCTCTCTCTCTCTCTCTCTCTCTCTCTGAACAACTTTTCAAAGGATTACACTTTCTCTTTTGAGCATCATATCACATTTCAAAAGAAAGTCTTTTTTTATTAGCATACCCAACCTTAAGAGAGAGAGCCACATACAACTTTTCAAAGACTCACCTTTCCCCTTTTATTATTATGTCACTTTTCAAATAACCTCTCCTCCTTGTGCTAGATAGGGTTGGGGGTTTTCTCCTTTGTTTTAGTTACCCGAAGCAAACCTTTAAATAATAAGTAGTTAAGCTTATAGATTTATAGATATAAATATAGTTTATAGATTATAGATTAGAGCCAAGGCTATACCCTTTTGTGGATATAGCTTTAAGAAGGTTTTTTTGTTAACATGTTAGTGTATTTCTTGGTTAAATAGGGTTCATTAGGGTCTACACTTGTTTTTTATGGTGGTAATAGCTAGTTGATAGTGTATGGAATTTCTTTCTTGAGGGTTGCATGATAAGAGAGAAGCTTCTAGGAGTTTAGTGAGTTGTATCTCTATTTTCCCTTTTGCACCATAATATTCTAGCTATTCCATAACAATATTTTATTAGATACGTTCTTCCTCTTAACTAAAGCTATAGTACTCACACGCTAGATGTTACTTGCATTTTGATTCCCTTGCTCAAAACTAGCCCATCATAGCCTCCAAGCTCTATTAACCCTATTATTATCATTGCTTCAAGCTTTAATCCATGGATTCATGAAACAAATGAGAAAATGAGAAAGATCGTCATAGAGCTTTGCTAGCCAACCATTATAGAAAATAGTGGTCTACTCAGTATCTGGACTAGACAAAAAAATCATGGATGGTGAACTATCCAATATTGAAGCATTCTTCAATTCTTTTATATTGGTATTCCTCATCTAAAGGACAAGGGAGAGTAGCATAGCTAGGTTAGATGGATTGGAGAGCCTAGAGGGGAGGAAATCATTTCCAACCATTTGGAGTAGCATTCAATTAATTTGGAGCATCATCTCTCTTCTACTTGGATTTCACCTCTCATCTGACATAAGAAACATCTCTTATTTGATTTAGTGTGTCGCAAGGATATACACACAACTTGGACAAGACGAAGCATGTGTACAACATATGAAAAATTTACAAGACTAAGTTTTCCCTAGAGTGAATGGGCATTTGTACAAAGTTGGGGGGAAATAAAAATGTGCTAGGAAAAAAGAGACTTGGTGGTCATAATCATGTTCACACACATCACTTTTAAAATGTGGTAATAGTCCCTCCCTTAAAGTGATGCAATGAATAAAAGCTAGAACTTGTGTGTAGGGAAGTGCCAAGCTTGATGGACTACAATCAATCTACAATGGGAAGTACTTCTCACGAGGAGCCTTTGTTGAAAGATCTAGAAGGTTTGCAAAAGGCTTCAAACTTCTCATAGAAGGCTTTGCCATAGTTGTTAGAGAGTGTTTATGCCTCCTAATTGCATCATGCGCTTCTATTTTCAATCAATTCAAATACTTCAAAAACATACCTTGAATCTCCACCATTTCTTGTTGTTTGAAAATAATTGCGGCCCATTGTATAGCGATAAGGCTTTTAAGCCTTTTAATTGGGGCTTTAATCTTAGCCTTTTTAAAGCTCATTTTCACGCTTAGAGGAAATTGAATTGGTTCTAGATGACCCCCCTTCGCATTGAGCTAACAAGAATTGGTTTGATTTGAAATCTTTTCTCATATTACCGTTATTTGAATATTTTGAAGTTGGTTTCATACTTATATGCATTTGCATTGGTTTAGTTTGAACCACATGGGCAAGAAGTAACGTTCAGATTGTGGAAATTGTGAATGGATTACTTTTGAGCTACATGCAAGAACTATTTTCACACCAAGAAGCATTTGAATTGCTATTTTAGTGTATTGGTTAGATGTTTGAGATGAAATTGATGGATGAGCTCGTATGCTCCACTATTATGTTGACACTCTCTAAATCAATTTATTTAAATGTGAAGACACATATGGTGGTGCATATGGAGTTTGGAAAAAAGTATGCAACTTCTATGAGAAACAAAGTGCTATATCTTAGGTTTATTGGTTAAAGAAGCTTATTGTTATTTGTTCCAGTGCACTTATTATGAGAGGAAGGTTAAATGCAAGGGGAAAATCCCATGAAAGTGGAAACTCTAGAAGCAAATCTCGCACAAGGAAATATGTGGAATGTGTCTAGTAGTAGAAGAAGGGTCACATAAAAAACGAATGCTCTAAGTGGAAGTGCAAAAGAAAAGACAAAAAAAAGAAGCATGATAATGGAAAAAAGGAAGAAAAAGCTCATGCTAAGATTGAGGAAGTAAATGCTATTTGTAGCAATAGTGATGATAGTAATGTCTTTTATATCTCTATTATTGGTGATGCATTTTCTATTGCTATTCATGGTGGCATGTTATAAGATGGGACCTTTGACTTAGGAGCACCCTTTCATGTTACTCCACAGAGGGAGTGGTTTGCTTCTTATGATGCAAGTAGAAAAGGATATGCGTGTTTAGCCAATGACTTTGCATGTAGCATTATTGGAGTGAAAGATGTACATTTATCACTTGCTAATGGTTTCTTATTGGATCTAAAGAAAACCTTAATGAACATTAGACAATTGGATGACTACATTTACCATGTTGTCTTTGGCAGTCACTCTTAAGAGATTTGCAAAAGGTCTCTTGTCATTACACAAGGGCCAAAATCTACCAGTTTGTACTATTTATATGTGACTAGTGTGAACGATCATGTTGTAGCTACAACTTATCAACCATCTATATCTCTTTGGCATCACCATTTGGTCACATGTCCATGATGACAAGAATGACAAGTTTATCTCATTTGCAATGTCTTCCTTCTTTTAACATTTTTGACTAAGATATATGTAAGCACTGTATGTATGGAAAGCAAACGAAGGTGTCACATAAGATAACTCTTGGTCATAAGAAGTTCAAATCATCGGAATTAGTTCACAATGATGTATGTGGTTCTATGCCTATAGTGTTTTTGGGAGAAGAACCTTACTTTATCACTTTCATCGATGATGCTACATGTAAAGTTTGGGCTTATTTTATTCACAAAAATGTTGATATATTTGATGCATTCCAAAAGTTATTAGCCTATACATAGAATCAATCAAGTACGACACCCAAATGCTTGCACATTGATAATGGTGTGGAATATACTTCTCATATATTTCAAAAGCTTTATGTGATGTAGGGTATCAAGAGGGAGTTGACTTGTCTTGAAAATCTAGCTCAAAATGGGGTTGTAGAAAAGATGAATAGGATCATATAAGAAAGAAATTGAAGAATGCTATCAAATGTAGGTCTTCTAGATGGATTTTGGATTAAGGTTGTTAAGACATACATTCACTTGACCAATAGATTACCTAGTAAGCCATTAGATAGCAAGATGCTTAAAGAGGTGTGGTCTAGAAAGAAACCCTCTTATGAGCACTTATGAGTGTTTGACTATGCGAACTATTTGTATATTTCCAAGAACAAGAGGAAAAGGCTTGATCATGAGTCACAAAAATGCATTTTTCTCGAATATGAGTTTCAAGAGACATGGAAACAAATTATGAGGTCCAAAGGCCAAAGAGATAGTATATAGCCATGAAGCCATCTTTAATGAAGACAAGATGCACAAACAATCGATAAAAATCATTGAGATACATAGGATGGCATTTCAAAAGGATGGATAGTGACCATATGAGCAGCATGTATGGCCATTCTAGATGATATAGTACTACCTTTCTATGGATTAGATAATACTCTATTTATATCAAAATATCTACTATCCATAAGAACCAAGCATAGACATCATAAAGCAAGATATAACCCAATATTCACTTAGCATATGTTAGATACTATCAATTAGGATTTTACTTTCATTCATCAACTCTCCATAGCTTCCTCATCATCAAGCTCTCTTTTCCCCTCTTTAAGCCCTATTTGTTTCATGCATAAGCTTCCCTATCTCCTCCCAACTCACGTGCTACTCTGTCTTCCCTAGTTTGCATTGGAATTCCACATCCACATACTCCTCTCCTTCACATTCAAATTAGTCACACAAAACTACAATATAATAACAGATGGTCACTCACACTAAATTGATTGTATCCTTTTATTGTATTTCAAGAGCATTAAGTCGAAAGCAAGTTCTCATTCTATGGATGCATTATGAATCCATGCTCATATGTGTGTCATCATTTCTGTTGTGATTGACAGGGCCATTTCTTCATTTGAATAAAGCAATGAGAAATGTGGAGAGTGCATTGCAAGTCTATAGTATCATCATTCCTCCAAAAGCTGCAAGGAACATGTTGGCCAAGAAGATATTTAGGAAGGCCAAGGAACAATGCCTTGAAAAGTTATTGCAAAGGTCTTGCTTGGATAAAGAGGACATTCAAAGCACCCTAGACAAAGTGAGGATTAGTAGACAAAGCTACACTTAGCTCTTCAAAGTCATGCAAAAGATATCGAAGAAGAAAAGGGTAAAGGGGTTTTTGCTTCCAAAGTGATCCTCGACAAACAAGAAACATCAACTAGAGAGTCTTGGAAGTCCTTGGTGAGTCCTTTCACATCATAGATAGCTATCCTTGAAGGGAGAGAGTGCTAAAGTATGATAGTTGTAACAACATATTCTTTGTCTTGAGAACTTTGCAAAGAGCTATGATCAAATTTTACATGCTAGAGCATATAATAGAAAATGGGGTTGCCATATTTGTTATCAAGTTGGATGAATTAAAGATTGTAAAGGGTAAGAACATGGAGAGAGTTTCTATCACCTTGATAAATAGGGATTTTCAGCTAGATAGCAAGGGGGATGAAGGCATGGAGGGCTCAATGCACTTTAGTGTGTAATCAAAGCAAGAAATTTGGTGGTTGAGAGCATTTTAGGTTGACACAAAAGGTTTTGACGTGTTGCACTGGGTGTTTCAATGAACTTCTATCCCCGAGGTGATAAGTGTACTAAGTATTGAACTAAGTATCCTTGAGGTGTTTCAATGAACAAGTAGGGGATGAACTAAGTATTGAAGGGTTTGGATATCATAAAGTGAAGTGGCACATGGTCATAGATCTAAAGACACTGAAGTGTATATATAATGTGTCAAAAGGTGCTACTTTTAAGAATCCTTGCATTTAGTGTATGCCATTGGCTAAGGAGTGCAATGTTGCTAGTTAGAATAAGGTGTTTGATAGACACACTAAAGATCCAAACTTTCAAGTTGTTCTAGATATCCCTTTATCAAATGTGTGCACATTTCATGCTTTGTGTAGAATAGTAGAGAAGATTGTGCACCTCTACATTGGATTTGCATAGAAACTGCAATCCTAAAAGGTGAAGGATGATGCTTTCAAGGCTATTGAGAAGATTCTATTAGACATTGGTCTCCATGGGGAAAAATGTTGTGATAGAAGAAAATTCTCAAAGATGCAAAACCCTCAATAGGTGGAGTTAAGGCTAGAAGCTTTTTGGGCTTCCATGGCAAGCCCAAAAAAACTAACTCCATGACAAGTTCTTCTCACATTCATTACAACCAGTGGAAAGTGCTACACAATTAGTCAAGGGCCATCGGGATGATGAAAGAGCAAGGAGCAGGAAGGCCAAATTTTAGGAGGCATTGTCCACCACATTATTCATGTATCATGTATTGTGATAAAATATCTTGGTCTAAGGAGGATCTTCCGAGCTGCAAGAAGGCCCTCAAAAAATTCAAAACCTCCATGAAGGCTATTGAAATATTTGCAATCACACCTACTTTAGTCCCTTTGTGAGGAGCAGTGAGGCTCATGACTAGAATCCCATATGCACAATAAGAGAAAGTACCACAACTCAATTCCTATAAAGCATTGTACTTGCACTCTTTTTCTAATGCAATGATAGTACTCTTTTCTTTCCAGTAAAGTGTCATGTCACTGTCAATACACAAGATTGTGTTTACGAGTCCAAGCCTCAATCTTGGAACCTAATTTACTTGTGTAACAATCTGTCCTTGTCAGGTTCAATGTCTTCATGAGTTTCTTTTTCCTCTTTCAACCTCCATAGCTTCTGCATTTGCCATGCTCTAGATCCCACGTATTTTAACATGGTATCAGAGTGTAGCTGAGCATGGATTAGCTCATTTTATTAGATCTTCACCTCTAGTCCATCTCTACTCAGCTCACTCCTCAGTCTATGAACTCACTTTCCATCTGCACCTTCAAGCTTGCCTTGATGACTACCATAGCCAACAACACCCCGTCAGATTGAAGCTCTTGTATCTCACTCCACATGCCAAATCTTACCAAGCTTCCTTCTGGAGAAATGTTCCCCGCTACTGATGCTTCTCTATATCATCTCAGAACTTGACATTGCCTCATCCACTACTCAACATTGTCAATTTTCTCAGGTTCTGTTCTTTGGCCTCCATAGTCAGACAGGACCTGCTGCACTTGGAGCTTTCATATCTCATCGTAGAACTCATATCTTTGGAAGCTTCCTTCTAGAGAGTTGTGCCTTTGCTCAAGGAGAAGAGTCCTATCATCTGACACCTTGAATTGGCCACTCCAGAGCCCAGCATTGACGAAATTCGTGGTCGTTGTCCAGAATGTACCTGTTGCCGTTCGTGCTGCTGCCGCCATCACTACAGGTTGGGATGTTGATGATCACCATAGGGCATTGATAGCCCATCATTCAAGATTCATTTTGATAAAAAAAGTTTTAAATGATCCACTATAGCTCCCACAATCATCAAAAAACCAGGGATGGGTCAAAACCCTAATCTAGGAAGCCATAGCCAAACTTCACTGAAGCTCAAAAATCTCATCATTTTCTCTCTTCTACCACTAGAACAACCCACTGCCACTCAGATCTGAAGGTTTCAGCATCAAATCAAGAAGGAGAAGATCTGGATCTGAAAGAACTTGATGGATTTTTGCAGGTTTGAAAGACTCAGGGAAGAAACATAATGTCTATTGACACTCATTTTAGTGATCTAAATACTTGTGTCTTTTGATACATCTCAACCAACTCTTCTGCTGCTTAAATTTGATAAGTCTGAAGCTGATTTGCTACTGGTCCCTCAAGTCTAACACATGTAAAGATTCTCCAACAACCTGTTTCAAAGGAGTTGGGTTTCATACCTGGCATACCCGCATCAAACTGATCCTGATGAAGAAGGGCCTATGGGCCATTACCATTGGAAAAGAAAAGAAGACTCGTGATGTGGATCTTGCTGTCACTTGGCAAAAGAATGATGATAAGGCTCATGCCATTATCAAACTGGAGCTAGACGATAGCTATATCCACCATGTGGATAATTGTGAGACTTCACAGGATACATGGAAGATACTTGACACTTTTTTCGGTGCACAATCTAAATCATCAAAGTATGGTCTCTTGATTGAGTTTTTCAGGCTTGAAATGAAGTCCAGCACATCACTTGCCACACATCTAAATTAGATGATGGAAGGACTTCTAACCCAACTTGCAAGAATCAACATTAAAATGGAAGAATATGTTTGCATCGGTGTTCTGCTTAAGAGTTTGTCTCGTGAATATAATAATGTATCAATAACTCTAATGAATTTGCCAAACCCTGAACTTGTTGATATCCAGGCATCAATGTTAGCGGAGAAAAAGAAGCTAAAAACTAATGAAGAACCAAGTACCTCTAGAGATGAACATGCATTAAATGTACAAAGGCAAGAAGGATCAGCTGTTTTGTGACTTCTGCAAAAGGACCGAACACACCGAGAAGTTCTGCCATGCCAGAAAGAGGTCCCAAAAGGCCTATCTAGTTGCAGTCAAAGAAGAAGAAGAAAACGAAGCAAAGGAAGAAGAAGTCCACCAGGAGAAGGGCAAACCTCATTAATCCTTCTATTTAGATAGAATTTTTTAGTTTTGTATTTCCTAGCCCTAATGCCTCAAACATAAACTTGCAAACTCCTCAGTCAGCCTTGTACTACAGCCTCTGTACACTTTGTGAGGCCCCTGCTACAGCTATGATGTCCATCATGTTGGTGGTTCCCACACTTAGCCTTTTCTGCGATAGCCTCTGGTGTTTTGCCATGTTTATGCTGTGCCCACACTTTGTAGGTATTGCTTTCACTAAATCCTCTATATGCTTTGTACTTCTGGTTGTGATTGAGGAGGGGTGTTGAAATATTTGCAATCACACCTACTTTAGTCTCTTTGTGAGGAGCAGTGAGGGCTTAGGACCAGAATCCCATATGCACAGTAAGAGAAAGTACCACCCCTCAATTCCTATAAAGCATTGTACTTGCACTCTTTTTCTAATGCAATGATAGTACTCTTTTCTTTCCAGTAAAGTGCCATGTCACTATCAATACACAAGATTGTGTTTATGAGTCCAAGTCTCAATCTTGGAACCTAATTCACTTGTGTAACAATTTGTCCTTGTCAGGTTCAATGTCTTTATGAGTTTCTTTTTCCTCTTTCAACCTCCATAGCTTCTGCATTTGCCATGCTCTAGATCCTGCGTATTTTAACAAAGGCAGCATGGGGAATAGATAATCTCATGCACCATATAGTAAGGAACACCATATTTGGTTCCTATGCCTTTAACTTACTACTTAGCTCTTAACCATTCTCGTCTTTCATATCTTATGAACAACATATTATTTATAGGTAAGGTTCCTAGTTTGTGTGGTAGTATGGGAGTTTGTCAATTTGGTCCACCCAAGGAATAGATAAGTCCAATTAGCAAAGCAAGGATGAAGTGCTTCAAATATATAAGACATGGTGGTGGTGTACAAAAAACAAACATTCTATTGGAAGTTTTTAAGTGGTTTTACAAAGTAATTTGGCACGAAACCATGGTAGAAGTGAGGGAAAAAATGTGTATTTTTGGCCTCTACACACAAATGGGATCAATCTCCTCTCATTAAGGAGTATGAAAGGAGCACCACCTAGCTAAATTAGAAAAGGACTAGGATACTTTTTACATATATAAGTAGAGAGATAATGATAATGATGACGTAGAAAGAGAAAGAGAGGAGAATGTATAGTACAATATGAAGTAAATAAATGAAGAAATTAATATTTAGGGTTTGAACTAATGCATCCCAAAACCAAAATGGTAGAGAGAACATGCACACATAAGTACGGGGTAACAATGGTGACAATGTAGAAGGAGAAAGAGGAGGAGAGGATGATGGTATGGAAGGATTTGAGAGTAGTGGAAAGGGAAGGATGGGGATAATGAAGGGATGGAGAATATGAGAAGATGAGGGTAAGGATATAAGAGGGTAAGGGTATGATAAAGTGGGAGTAATGAGGGCGATGGAATTGGAAGATGAGTGGGAGAGTGAAGGAGAGGGAGAGAGTGTGTATAATAGGGATATGAAGATTGTGAAGAAGAGGAAGAGAATAGAGATATAAAGATAATGGTAGAGTGGAGTATGTGCATCCTTCCGTTGAAGGCTCAAAGGGGTCCTTGTTTATAAGCACTTGGCTAGATTATATTATTTACTAATCTCAATTAATAAAGTATAATCTTGATTGATTAGAGCCCCCAATTGGATGATGCACCGAGTGATATAAGGCAGTGTACAGTCTCCCTTCATAATACATTTTGTTGTCTTATATGTATAAGTCTTCATAGTCAAGCTTCCCACATAAAATAAAAATAAAAAAATAAAAAGTAAATTATAAAGGTTGGAAAATGAGAGAGAGAGTTGTACATATATATTATTAGCATAATGTGATGTTTTACAATATGTCCTCGATAATTTTACAAGGTTTTGAGTTGAGAGAATGAAAAAATGTATATACACTTATTGTAAGATATTATCATCCTCCAAAAGAAAAGTAAGCTTACTTTGGGGAGAGATCCATGGAGGAAAATGTTTTGAATAATAGTTGAGAAGAGTCTAAAATCTCTACCATTGTAGATATATTAAAATAAATTTAGGCAATATATTTAAAAAATATATAAAAAAGAGTTATAGTTAATTTAATAATAGACTAGAAAAAGTGAGATTCATGAAAAGAGAAAAATATAAGAGAGAAAACAGAGAGAATCACATGTATGCATCACATGGGAGAGTTATTGGAGTATTTCCTTAAAATACTCAAAGGTATTTGTGTCCAAGCTTGGCCCCACCTTCTCCTTTCATTTTCAAAGATCTTGACTCCAAGTGATTGACAAGTTTGAGTTTTTTGTAGAAGGTATTCTCATATTGCCTTATCCTCATATTGACTCCCTTGTGTACTTGGGGCCATTTTCTTAAATGTGAGGAGACACTCATGCTCAAGTCCAAGTTTTTTAAATATCATGTGGCCCACCTTCAAATCTATCTAAGCCCAATGCTAAAATTATTGTAGATAAATATCCCCAGGGAGGATTACTTCTAAAAAGGAAGTTCCTAAGGAAAAAATAGATTGATCTATGAAATGTACAAGCTTTTACAAACATTACTCTTATGTAAGCCTTAAACTACGCACCTTAAAGTTAGGTACATCTTATGTAATTCTAAGAGGAGGTTTATATGGAAAGAATAAAATTTTGCAAAATGCACCTATCATATTTTGCCCTCCCATCAAGCTAGAGGTATTCATGCCTCTAGCTTCACCTTCATGTTTTTGTTGGTGTGAGTAGGTTCACAGAATCTTCTTCTTATGAAAACACACCATGGTAGAAGACTCTACAATGATATGGTTTTAATCTCTAGCTAGTCACTTGAGTTTAATGCATCTTACTCGAGATATCTTGTAAATTGATAACTGCCATTAGATTACCTCTCTAGTACAACAAAATGCCCTTCCCATTTGGTTTGAGCTTACTATCATTCCTATTGTCAAACATATTATCATACATAAATACAAGAGACCCTTTCATAATCTCCTTGGTTGAGAGCTTGTCATTGAACTTTCCTCTCCTTTTTTCTGCTTGGGTAGCATGATGTTGGATTGCCTTCCCCTGTTTAATTATAATCTTTTAGGGTCTAGAATGCATTGTTTGATCTTCTCTTTAGATCCAAGCTTGTTGCTCTCCAACACTTGTAAGCTAGCTAGCTCTATCTCCATGGACAAGAGTGCCTCTTAGGCATGACCAAATAAAATAAAGTGAACCCCAAGGATGTCTTGAATGAGATGCGGTAGGTCCATAAGGCTACGTTCAAATGCTTATCCCAAGTCTTAGGCTTATTGTAAACCTATTTGATGATGATTTTACCGTTGGCACTCTTGCGAGCACATCGCTAGGACCCACGGACCGCTCATTACTTCAAGCGTTTCAAGCTGAGAGCTATGGCTACCTCTCACATAGCCGTGCATACTCTCTTATACACAAGTGTAGACTTGATCTTACCTTTGAATCTGATTGAGTTGCCTCCTCTCATGAATTCATCATCAGTAGCTCCATGATTCAAGATGCGCTTTCAAGCAAGCTTCATCTCCAAGCTCCATAGCCACACATGCGAGAAAAGAGAAGAGAAGAAGAAGAAGACGAAGAGAGGAGAAGAAGAGATTCTCCAAGGTCACACACACACACACACACACACACACTCTCTCTCTCTCTCTCTCTCTCTCTCTCTGTGTGTGTGTCTCTATCTCTGTCTCTGTCTCTGTCTCTCTCTCTTATACATAAGAGTGAAGCAAGAAGTAAGAAACAAGAAGAGAGCAAGTTCGGTCACACACCAAGAACAAGCTTCTTTATTCACTTTTTGAGTTTTATATGTGCCCTACTCCTCCTTGGGTGGCCATCCCCCTTTTTGGTCCAGCCTTTATCCATTCCTCCACTCTTTTTTCTCCTCCTTTCCTATTAGCATGGCCTTAACCCATGCCTCTTATTCTTTATAACTTGCATGGGAGAGAGTTTGACATTGTTTTACAAAATGAATTACAATGCACATGGCACTATTTTTTGCAAAAATATTAAGGTGCATTTATTCTTATACATCTCCCTCTTACATTTAGAAAATTTTCTTGTGCTTTGTGTCTTCAAATTTTCCTTGGTGCGCCTTTGTCCTTCGTCTTCCTCTTGTCTTAGGAATGTCTTTCACTTTCGATTTTTTTAAATTTTTGTCTTGGTCTTCCAAGGGTTAACATTACCACCCTCCTAGTTGACTGTCAGTTCCATGGCACTTGATGGTATGGGTTGAATATATTGAGGGTTGGTGTGGAATGGTTCTTAGAACTTTTGGGGAGGTTGATCATAGTGGAGACACTCTGTGAAGTAGGTTCTAAGGTTACCGATGTTGAAGATACATTGGTGGTTGAAGAAGGCCTATGCAATAGTTCTTAGCTTGTTGCACCACTGCACAATGTACTTGAAAAGAAGAACAAATGCACTTCCTAGGGGGTGTGTCTACCTTACCGTGTAGTTGTACCAAATGTTTCTTTGCCACTTTGGTTATGCTTCATACCCCTCCACTTTCATGGGCACCTCCATCACCTTATCTTCCTAATAGTCTGCAGGCTCCCATTACGACCTTGTGAGGTGTCTAATTCTCTCCTCCAACCATCGCTTCCCTAGCCTTGCCAAGAGCTTTATCACTTTCTCTGCCCTTCCTCATCATGATCTTGCTCAAAGTCTAGCCCCTCTTCATGTATTGGCCCTCTCAACTGCTCAAGGGGAGGTTGTGCTTGCTTCTTTTGCTCCCCAAACGCTAGCAATTTAGATTTTTGCATGGATAATCCACCGGTGATCAAAATGAGCTCTTTGTTCCTCCACACCTAAGCTCGTGCTAGGTTTGGGCACCTTAGCAGGGAGTCCATGTTTAAGTTCTCTCCTTGCCAGCTCTAATTTCCTTTTAAGTTCATCAATTGTCTCTTCCTCTCTTGTCTGGGTGATATTCAATATCATGTTCAAGAAGGCCTTTTGCTGCTCAAGCATCCTTGTCTCCACATCTTCAGCTTTGCTTTTTGCCATAATGCGTTTGCTCTCTAAGTGTAATAGGTGGTAAGCTAAATCTTTAATCTTGCCATCATTTTTAGTTGCCCATTCTTCCACCTTCCCTCTCATTTGGTCCAATCCTTGGTTCTGGTATTGTGTGAGGATAGTGATTACTTGTTCTTGATCTTGCCATAATATTTTCATTTGTTCCTTCTCTTGGTTATTTGGTGCTCTACTTGTTCCCTTAGGATGATCTGCTCATGGAGTGTTGCGTAAAGTTGATTATGAAACTCGGCCATCTTCTTTATGGTCTCTTTATATTTCTGCATTTTTATGGTGTGCAGCTCTTGTTTCAACTCCTCTCTTTGCCACTTCAAATCCTTATTTTCTAACTCTAGATGCTTATTTTCCTTGGAGTTCAAGGCACACAGTTGCTCTAAGGCCATATGGCCATCCCTTTCTTCCTTGTGTAGGTCTTGTAGATTTTCCACCCTCTCTTGCCTTTAGGACCTCTTTTAGAGATGTCATCTCCCTAGTATATATCATCATTTGCCTCACCTTTTTTTTTCTTCTAGCTCGACTAATGTAGATTTTTTTTTCTCATTCATCCTCTCACATTGGCTTTGGAGCTCTTTTACTAGCTCATCATATTCTTCTATGTTGTGTACTTGAGGACACTGAAGTAGTAGATACTTCAAGGTAGGTTACCTTCGGTCCTTGGTGTGATTCTACATCAGTTGCTTACTACTGGCCTTTTGGTCCCTGAGTGAGTGAAGCTCCTTTGCTTAGTGCAAGTGTAAGCACTTGCACTTTATTTACAAGATACTGCACCCAAGTTAATGACATTACTTTTATTAACTACCCAATTATGTAGTTCATTGCATTGAAGTGGTCATGGTGATGATGACTGGTGGGGGTGGATGTAAGGGAGACTTTCCCTTGCCAACTACCATAAGCTACCTCTTCTGTGGGCAGCACTTGTGCTAGGCATGTCTCCATGTTCTGGGCTCTGCATGGCTACCTCTTCAGATTGAGAGGGTTACTCTACCGATCTTCTAATGGCAAGAGCCATTTGCTCATCCTCCTCTCTTCTCAACATTTCTTCCTCTTCCTCCTGTCTCTTTTTACATTCTTCCTCAGATCTTTTTGACTCCTCTTCCACTCTTTTCAAGCACTCATCTTCTTCCTCCCGTTTCTTTTTGCATTTTTCTTCTAGTCTTCTTGATTCTACTTGGGGGCGGCTTCTAGGTCTCTACCCCCTTTTATTGTGGCTCTGGTCTTTCTGCTTGGGATTCTCAACATGATTCTTCTTCTTTCTCCTTGGCTTGATGGCATAGAACCCTGGTTCCCTTGTTCACTAACTATTCTCTCACTTGAAGTTTCCTGCCATTGAGTTTGGTGATCAGCTTCTCTCTTCTTGGTAGCTTGTTCTACCTCCTCCTACTCAACTCTATTGAATTATTCTTCCCCCAAATTCCTTGTTGAAAATAAAGCGGGAGGGCTTACTGGAGTGGGAGAGCGATGTTCTTCTTGGATTAGTGATCGTTAAGGGATGTCCTCCACTACTTCTTCTCTTTCCATTTGCCCCATGGCTTCCTATATTATGGCTATCAGCACCCCTCTAAAACCTATGGTCGACACCTTGGATGTAGGTTTTTTCCTCTCTGATTTCATTGTTGTAGTTGGAGACTTTCCTCCTATTACCCTTGGAGCTATTGCTAGCACCTTTGTCACCTTGGATATAGGCTTTTTCCTCTCTGATTTCATTGTTGTAGTTGGAGACTTTCCTCCTATTACCCTTGGAGCTATTGCTAGCACCTTTGTCGATGCTGCCTGGATTCTTTTTCAGACATACGCATTCAAGTTCACATCATCCAATTGCTACAAGGCTTTCAAGTAAGGGCACTCCTATTTTTTTTCATAAGGAAATTATATCTTTGACTCAAGAAGAGAGTGTGGACCATCTTTGCTTGCAATCTGATGGTGGGCTCGAGAATATTAGCCAAGTTGATTCTATCATTTGTTTAAACTTTCTTCTTATCCATTTGTAACATCCCATAGACATCTCTCTTTGGCCTCTTTTCCAACTTGTCCACTAACCCCAAGGCATTCTCCATGACCTCGGCGCTAAGTTCGACTTCCACCCTCCTAGTGGCATCTCCTCGTCTGATGGTCACTGTGGAAATGTTCTTCTAGGCATCAAACTTTTTCAAAAACTTGGTACATTTGCTATGATCTATGCCTTGGCCTACCTTCTCCAGGTGTTTAGCAAGATTGCATTGTTCTATTATTTGTTTGACTGCTTTTTCCAATACCTCTAACTCCTCCAGGCTATGGATACTATGGTATTTTAGCTGGTTGAAGATGCATGTCTCAATGGCTAAGTAGTACTTTTTGTGTTCTTCCTCTGAGAATGGGAGCTTGTTGGCTTTATCCAGTTACCTTGCCATTTGGTTTCTATTATTGTACAATAAACCACAATGAGTTCTCTTTGAAGGAGATTTTTGATATAAAAGGTAAAGTGATTAGAAAGAAATGTTATTAGTTGGTGAAATGTATAAACTAAGAAATGAAAATTTCCACATCAATCAATCCATAAATTCCACGCAAGAACTTCATGGAGAATTTTTACTAAAAGAAGAAAAAAATCAATGCATCCTTTTCTTTTGAAGTTTAACTCCCATTTTGATTTTTCATTCGCATATTCCAATTTTTCATTCACCTTCCATTTTACTCCCTCCCCCTTGAAAATGATGAAAATCTTTCCTAGGATCGTGGAAGTAAAGATATAAGGGCCTTTAGTGTATCCTTGGCGTTCCTGACTGTTTCAAGAGCCAATCGTAAAAGGTTGGGTTATACTCTAATGTTGCATGACATTCCATATCTTGTGGGGACAAATGTCCACATGTGTGATATAAGTCAATACGTCAGTCAAGAGGTCACCTGAGTTGATTTGGCTTGCAACCTGGAGTTCCTCCTCTATTAGGATCCTATCCAAGTATGGATGTGGCATGATATTAGCTTCTAATGGTCAATTTCTTGTCATTGCTAATACCCTAAATGAAGTCGGGGCCACATATGTTTGGTCATACTCGGAAGTCTTGATGGCACATCGTTGTTCTACATTGGTCATGATTTGGTATCCCTGTTATTCCCATTGAATGTGCAGAGTATACCACCTGCGTAAGAAATTGGACTTAGATTCAACTAATCATTGGAGCTTAATAAAGTTCTTGTGGTAGCACGTGAATTTTTCTCTTCTTGAAGGATGCGGTTAAGCATTGGTTTAAGGCGTGCTCTCTTGAAATTTCATTGGAAATCACTTGCAATGATTAAGGCCTTTGTGAAGATGAATTCATATTCTTCCCAAGAACATTGCAAGGAATGTACCTCATTTGCTATGTGTTCATCAAGTAGGCCTAGGTCCAAGCATTTGTAACTTCTTGCAAACAATGTAAAAGTTGAGTCCAATCATCAGATGCATGTTACTAAGTCATCTCCTATGTCCATGGCCATGTTGGAAGCCAATTCAAGAATGGATCATTGTTGCTGCAATGGTTAAGGTCTACTAGTAGCTTTGGTTTCATTAGACTGGATAGGTTGGTATGCGGTGTTTCTACTTTGGGATTCTCATCGAGTTTGGTGAGCATGGTTTGAGAAGTTGATTGGGTTTGAATTTTGGTTGACGTTTTGTCATTGGATTGTGTAGTAGTGATCATATCAGAGTTATTAAGTGGGAGCTCATTGATGATTGGTTGCTCATTGATGATTGATTAAGATTTTGGTTGATAGACCATTGGTGCACTCATGGATTGAGCACCCTTCCTCTTGGCTTTTCTCTTACCCTATTTTGATTTACATTTTTAGGAATTATTTTTTAGAGCTTGGGATTGAGGGGCATAGATGCTACTTGTGAGTTTGGATAGCAATATCGAGGTGTTACCTTCATAGTAACCTTGGGCATGCAATAGTGATTTTGGGATGACTTAGTGTAGCCCAGTCACCTGTGTACCATAGGAGCACCAACTCCTCTATTTAGATCTAGAGTGCGATGTATGAAAACTATGAGTTCCTAACAATTCGCCTCTGTGAGGCTGTGGTCTATGCTTAGAGATCCGCTTTATTGTTTGATCTATAGCTTTTGGGTGTGGTTTCCTAATGCTGTTGGGACTTCATAATGGGTGTAGGTTATGGTGCACTACCCCCTCCTTAGGGTTAACACTAGGGTTAACTATCGGTGGCACTACAGGATTTTGGGTGGCTATGGTGCTCTTCTTGAAAGCCGTTACTATTCTAACATTGCCTATGGCAAGGTGGATGCACTGCAAGTTGTCGTAGTCAACATTATAGAAAACTTGTTTTTTGAGCACATGACCCAATAGTGATTTCTTGCCAACACTTTGTTTGTTAGGTAGTACCTAAAAGATAATGGGTAGACTCTTAGTATGATAGAAACGATTAGTTTGCACTTCCCCAAGAGTGGATAGGAGTGCCCCACAAATGGGTAGAGTTTTGCATTGGTTAGTTGCAATTGGGGTTGACCATAGTGGTCCAGTGATCATACATTAAGCTATTATAGTCAGCTCCCTCATCAATTAGACACATGTAGGTTGATGCTACCACTACCTCATTCTCATACTCTATTCAGTGATAATTGCAACTCCCACATTCATTGATGGTTCTATCATTGGAGGCTCATGGAGTTGATATAATGGAGGATAATAATTTTTGATGTGACTTCTGTTAAAAAAGCCTATGCGCTTCCTCTCTAAGGTCTCGAGCTCTACATTGCCTCATTCTATTGATGTTACGAATCTTGAAAGGTCCCAATCCCCTGCATTTCATCTTTTGCTTGTATCCCTTAACAAAGCACATCAAGACTAGGTCTCCTTGCTCAAAGTCTCGTTGTTTGATGTGCTTGTTAAACCAACTCTTCCGTCATGCCTTCTCAAAGATATTAGGATGACATGGATTACAATGAGACAAGTTTTCCATGAGCTTGTTATCCCAACCCACTGCGTGAAGCAAAGACTACCTTTGTTAGGACATTCACTAAGATCTTGTTCCTAGATTCAGCTTGACCGTTAGCTTGAGAATAATATAGTTTGGATCTTCTATGGATTATCAAGAAGGTGGATAACAAGTGAGAAAATACTTCATTGATGAAGTGTGTGCCTTGCTCACTAACCAACTCTATGGGACAACTGAACCGTGAGATTACTTGCTCCCAAAGGAACTTGGCCATGGTTCTAGCATCATTTTGTCAGTTGCTCGAGCTTCTGCCCACTTGGTGAGATAGTATGTGGCAATAATGATGTACTTGGCTTGTGAATAATGTGCCCCGGGAATTCAGTATATGTATATCCTCTATATCACGTGCATTCAAGGCCTATTTATAAATATCCTTATCTATAAATTTTTCCTTAATAAAACATAACCCTTTTCTATTCAATCTGTAAGTAACCTCTTTATATGGGACCCTTCTATATGTAAACAATGTGTAAAAATGGTATTTTAAAAATCCCTTATGTTGAACCTATGTGATATATACATCTATTTATGATTGACCTCCTCGAGGTATTGTGCCACAGGGTTGATTGGACCAATGAAGCCAATCCTCCATTTCTCAAATGGTTGCATGCAATCACTAGGGTCAACTCCATTTTATCCTTACAAATAGGGACTTTGGTTTGTTGGCACTTGTCTCCCACTACTTCACAAACTTAGTTGAGATTGGAGCACCCTGCATGCTATGGTATCTCCACAGAAATGTCCTCCAACAATCCTGCCAGGTGCTTATGTGAGCACATCATGCATTTTGTATTCATAGACGCATATTCTTAAAAGTCCATCTTTTCCTAAATTGATAAAATTGACCGATAATCAACTAATATGATTGGATCTTCAAAACTATTCTCTTTAACCTAGCTTTTTCTATAGGTCATCCAAGCAATCCATTATTCAGGATATGGACTATATCATGCACCTGATACGGTGTGAGGTCTACTCTAAGAAAGTCTTATTCGATTGGGAATTCTAAAAAGATGCGCATTTGGTAGGTCATCAATGATGCTGTGTCCAACCGCTTCACCTGTGGGTATGCGGGACATATGATCTACCATATAGTGATGTTTGCCTTTGCATACTACCACAGAGAAGTCAAATTTAAAAATCAAAAGTAACCATTGAGCAATGCATTCTATTGCAGAGGGTGTCTTCACAAGATAAACCAGTGCTTGATGATCCACGAAGAAGGTAAAGGGGGTGTTGCTAGAAGATAATATCTAAACTTCTTTATAGCAAACACCATGGCTAATCCTTCCCTCTTTGTTGTGGAATAGTTGATTTTCATGTTAGTGAGTTATTTGCTAGCAAATCTCACTCGATAATCAAGGTTATACTCACCAAGTTTGCACAACACTGCCCCCACAACAAACTTTGATGCATCAATGTGTACATGGAAGGTGATGGATCAATCCATAGCTCTTAAAATATGAGATGAAGTTAGAGCCTATTTAAGCCTTTCATAGGCTTACTGAAACTCTTTGGTCCACTTGAATACTATCAATAGCTTGTACAAAGGTCTAGCAATCAATGCATAGCTCAGCATAAACAGCCATTAGTACCCTGTATGGCCTCAAAAGCATTGAACTCCCTTGAAGTTGGTTAGAGGGGGAATATCTATAATTACCCTGATGTTCTTGAAGTGTGTGGCTATCCTATTCCTCAACACAACATACCCTAAAATACAACCGTACTTCACCCAAAACTGACACTTTAAGGGATTCAATAAGGGACCATATTACCTACACCGTTCAAAGATTATTCATAGCTTTTCTAATTGCTCTTCCTAGTTGGTGTGAATGCACAAGTCATTGATGAATACCTCCAACCATTTTCTGAGCATGTCCTTGAAGATGGCACACATGAGGCATTGGAAGGTAGCAAGGGCATTGGTTAGCCCAAATGGCATGACTATGTATGCAAATACTCCCATTCGGTGGTGAATGACGTCTTGTGTCTATCATCCATATGGACTTACACTTGGTTATAGCGTGAGAAGCCATCCATGAAACTGTAGACTTCCTCTCTAGCATGTGTTTCCTTGCCCTTTTTTATAGTTTATGCATGCTCTCATCTTTTCATTCTTTTTTATGACTATCACTATGGGTGTTACCTAGTCCATGTGCTCTATCTCGTAAATGAATCTTGTATTTAGTAGCTTATCAATCTCTTCCTTTACTACGTGTGCATGCTTAAGATTCATTGTGTATGGTTGTTGCTTAACTGGTGCTGCAGAGGTGTGCAAGCACTTAAGCTTGAATCTGTTAGTCCCAACAACAATAGAACCAAAATATTGGTGCTTTAATGAGAACACCACCAAGATCCATTGACCACTTATTGCTTCAAGTGTTTCAAGCCGAGAGCTATGGCTACCTCTCACATAGCCATGCGCACTCACACACACACACAAGTGTAGTAAGGTTACCTTGAATTTGATCGAGTTTCTTCCTCCCAAAAATCCATCGGTAGCTCCATGATCAAAGATGCGCTTTCAAGAAAGCTCCATCTCCAAGCTCCAAGCTCCAAGCTCCATAGCCATGCACACGGGAAAAGAGAAAAGAAGAAGATGATGATGAAGAGAGGAGAATAAGAGCTTCTTCACGGTCCTTCACACACACACACACACACACACACACACACACACACACACACACACACACACACACACACACACACACACACACACACACACACACACACACACACACACACACACACAGAGTCTCCCTCTCTCATACACAATAATGAAGTAAGAAGCAAGAAACAATAAGAGAGCAAGTTTGGCCACATTTGAAGAATGAGCCTCATTATTCACTTTTTGATTTTTATACATACTCTACATCCTCCTTGGGTGGCCATCCCCTTTTTGGTCCCAGCCTTTGTCCATTCCTTCACTCTTTTTCCTCCTCTTGTCCTAATAGCATGGCCTTAACCCATGCCTCTTATTCTTTACAACTTACACAGTAGAGAGAGCCCGACACTCTTTTACAAAATAAATTACAATGCACTTGGTGCTCTTTTTTGCAAAAATATTAAGGTGCACTTGTTCTTGTGTGCCTCCCACTTACATTTAGAATTTTTACTTGTCCTTTGTGTCTTCAAATTTTCCTTAGTCCCCCTTTGTCCTTTGTCTTCCTCTTGCCTTGGGATTGTCTTCCACTTCTAATTTTTCAGATTCTCCATCTTGGTCTTTTGAGGGTTAACATTTAAAAATGATTTCACTAACTTTCTCTACCAGTCCATTGTATTGGGGATAATAAAGAGTAGAATGCCTATTTTTGATGCCCAACCTGCCCATGATGTCCTTTACAAGGTCTCAATGAAAGCATGGTTCGCTATCTAAAATAATCTCCATTGGAGTTTCAAATTTGTAACAAATGGGTAGTAATCCTACTTATGGCAATAGCTTCTTCCCATTTGGTCATGTAATCCACTCCCACTATAATGTATTATTTCGAGCATTGGTACATGGAAGAGAGCCATGTACATCAATTTCTCACTTTTCAAATGGCCCATGTGATTTAATAGGTGTTTGAGGTTCATAAATGAGCTTTCTTAGCCCTGTTCTTTGGTACCCATCACAAGCCTCACACAAAATTATACATCACCTCAATGTAGACCTCGCCAAACATATCCTACTTGGAGTATTTTTCAATAGTGATGTCATGGGTAAAATTGCCACCGTATACTCTATCATGGCAAGCTTCCAAAATGTCACTAATTTCATTGCAAGATGGGACCTTATGAAGGACTCGGTCTTTTTGTTGACAATAGAGATTATTATTAATGAGTCAATATCTTACTGCCTTTCGAGCTACCCTTTGTTGCTCCTTAGTTGGGCCTTATTTAAGTGATTTGGATGCTCACTTGTCTCTAAAAAAATAAATAATGTCATGTAGATGTTCACTACCTTGAAACTTAGGTTATTGTAGCTCTGCAACTCCGACCATCTAATCTCATATTTTTCCACTAGCCAAGGCACTGACAATCTGATTCTTGTCTCTTGAAACAAAGTGCATGTGCATATATTTAAATTCTTTCATAATACTTCTCACCTCCCTTAATCTAGTGCCAAATTTCCACAATTACAAGTCCAAGGGCCTTGAATCTATTTGATCAATAGCATGGAGTCACCAAAACATTCAAACTATGTATCCCATTATCTAAATACCATTCTAGTCCCTTAGAAAGAGCTACATATTCTGTCTCATTTGTTGAGATGGCAAGCTCAACACGTGCGGACATTGATGATGGACCGCCTGGCTAGATGGGTCCGCACGTCTACACTTAGCATGTTGGTGGTCATTATGATACTCACATGGCCACTGAATTATCACTTATTATATTTAGTTTGTTACACCTACTTACAGCTGGCAAAGACATAGCGCCAGTCGATTAGTGTAGTCGGTTATGCACTATTTGACTTAGTAGGCCACTTTCCTTTATGTTGTATCTTATCTATACTTTGTGTACATTGTATAGTGTGTGGAAGAAGAAGAAGAAACCAGCAAGAAAATGTTTTGGCCTCCATCTCTCTTCTTGTGTGTTCTTGAGTGAGCTTCCTCTTGTGTATATAGTGTGTGTTTGGCACCGCAGCTCAAGCAAGTCCCCCCACCACGCGATTCTTGACATGGTATCAGAGCTGCACTACTGAGAGAGGCTGATTTCGAAGGCTGAAGTGAAGGAGAAGAAGCAAGGTTCGAGCAAGCAAGCCACGGGTAAGAAGCTCTCCCGTTCTTCCACTCTCTTGGATAGTTCTTGTGGAGGCACTGGAAGCAGGGTCGAGCAAAAATCTCAGATTGCTGTGAGATTTGGTGTGCGAGTAGATTACTGTATATTCTGCAGATAAGCCCTTAAGGGTTTTCCGCAGTTATTTTGGGCATATGAGGTCGTTTCAGGCCCCATTTTAGAGTTGCAAGGTTGCGGACATAGCAATTTCAGGGTACACTGTGATTTCGGCTATATTGCTGAAAGTGGGTGCGCAGGTTATAGATTGAGAATCTGTAATTTTTGAGGTGTTTGTAGGAAGTAAACATAAGGTTTATATGCAAATAGGTTCCAGATTACATGTACTATTGAGCAATCAGTGAAAAAGGTTGCTTGGTGTATTACTGTGCACATGTTGTGGAAGATTCCAGAAGACTAGCTTGCTGTGTTATATCCTTGTTTGTGATAATGACAGAGAATAGTGGAAATCCCATTATTGAGAGGCAGAGGAAACTTTAGAGGCAGGGGGACCTCTAGAGGAAGAGGTGGATGGCAGAATAGAGGTTCTCGAAATTCTGCTATTGTTTGCTATTATTGTGGCAAAATAGGCCATATTGCAGCCCATTACTATGCAAAGAAGGATGATATTCGTAGTGATAAATTGCAGCCAAGGAAACTATGCATCGTCTTCACGACAGAATGAAGACAAAAATGAGCGTCTGTTTGTTATGCAGCATATGATGAATGCAGTTACAAGAAAGGGGACACATGATGATGTATGGTATGTCGATTCAGGTGCATCTAATCATATGACCAGTCATGTTGAATGGTTTGGAGTGGATCATTTTAGAAAATTTTAATACTTTTAGTACATTTTTGTTGAAATATCTTTGTATATTTTAAAATCTTTTGATAAATACTAGTATATTAGGCTTGGTGTTGACCCTTATATGCACCGAATGTCATATGGGTCACCCTTCATTGCAATGTAGGGCACCCACAGGCTTGGTGGTGGCCCTCATGTGCCTCAAATACCCTGTGGGTCACCACCAAGCGAGAAAGGTCCCTCAGTGGGGTGGAGGGCCCCCCCATTGCTTTGTGGTGACCCTCATGTGCACCAATTATCATATGGATTACCACTAAGTGAGAGGTGTCCCTCACTCCGACGAAGGGCCTCCCATTGCTTAGGTGACCCTCATGTTAAATTTTTTGAAGAACCCCTTATTGCTTGGCAGAGGACCCCCCATCAATTGGTATTTTTAAGGTATCTTTGGTATAAGTTATTATTTCTCATTTTTGAACATTAAATATTAGGATTTAGGCTAGGATACAAAAGTGCAAGATGGAATCACCTACAAGATGCAACTAGATTCTATTGTCTGCAAGTATGTGATTGCCACTCAAAACTTCATCATGAAATTTTTGAATAGAAGATGACACCATGTTTGTGGGAAAGTGGTGCCACTAGACCAAGACATGAGGGAGTTTTTTGGAAATTCATTACAAGATATTAATGTTTTACTGGATGGTGAACTTTTGATTATTATGAAGGTAGGATCAATGTGAACAGTATCACAATTGAGAGTGAACTTGCACAATGAAGACATCCAACTTCCTACTTTGTTTAGTTTTATGTTGATGATAAAAAGATGCATTGCTATTTGCATTGTTTATCTTGCTTTACATTCACATGATCAAAGGAATTGTTTATATCACATTATCTCTAACTACTCTTTGGATGTTGTTACAGACATGTTACAGACCATACAGCCCAAAAAGAAGTAGAGGAAGACCAAGTCAAAAAGTGAATAGAGAAGTGCATTCTGCCTAGGTGAGAAAAGTGGAGGAGAAAGCAAGGTGCTCAGAAAAAATGTCGGAGAGCACCGAATATTCTAGCAAGGTGATCCAAATGCCCTAGCAAGGGAAGCATAGGGCACAATGTAATTCATTTATAAAAGAGTGCCAAGCTCCCTCTTGTGCAAATTGTAAAATCTAACTGGGCATAGGTGAAGGGATAAGTCAACTAGAAGGGAGTAGGGAAAGAGGACCTTGGTAAGGTGACCGGTCATGTAAAAAAGGGGATGGGTGTCCAAGGGATTTAGGGCTTGCATATAAACTCAAAAAGTGAATGAGAAGCTCATTCTTTGGTGTGTGGAAAAAGTGTCTCTTCTTCTCTCCTTCTTGCTTGCTTGTGTGTAACGTGCCTACCTAACGGCTGTCTAAGCATGTTTTTAGCGGTCCATCAAGAAACAAATCTAAGCGTTACTACCCGGCACTACCATGGAATGTTCCGAGGTTTGTCATCTAGGGTTTTCCGAGTCCGCCTCGCAACGGAACATTCACAATCGAACCCACTAGGATCGACTTGAAATCTAGGTTTCTAGTGGCCAAGGTATCCTAACAGCACTCTAGTATTGGATTCTGGACATCCTACTTTATGCAGAGATGCCCAAGCCGAAGCAAATCCATGCCATACTTGGTTCAAAGAGAATGGAAAGCGAGAGGGATGCACCACTCAACCTCTCTGCTTGTAGGGCATAGTCCCATTTTGGTCCCCTAAAATAGCATGAATCGGGTTCTAGCTTACTATTACCTAAAGATCGTATGACTGTAGAACCTTGTGAGAAGCCTCCTAGTCTTCTAGGACCACCCTTCCGTAGGATAGACCCATCGGGGTTCCGCCCACCCGCTTTCCTCAATAGGCATTCTTTAGTTATCTAATTAGGTCCTATCACATTTACATGTGACATTTAAAATAAGCTTCCTTAAAATAATTAGCCTTTTAGGGAACAAGGTTCGTTCACATAACTTACGGCACTAACATGAAAACAGTTCGAATAGGTTCCTTGGAGGCAAACTTTATATTAGCATTTTAACTGAGATACAATTCTTGTCCAAAAAGGACACTTCCCGCAATCCATGAGGACGCGTCTTATTTCTTCCAAGTTTTTGCCCTTCCACTAGTAACAAGGCATTGTGAATCCATCTCAAGTCACGTAGATCATTTGAGTAGGACCTGGAGGCAGGGATTTTACAACCAGAGCCCCCCTGGCATCCAAGCATCCTCCTACAATCAAACTAACCCACGGAGAGACTTCTTGTGGTGGGTTCGGTCCATGTTCCCATCACGGTTATTTGGAACCCCCTTGGCTAGGGTTGGCAGCAAGCTGGGGGTAGCTTGGCGCGCTCTCCATGAATTCAACCTAATTCATTATTCAAAATTTTTTTGTGAGCTTAGTTCATACATTCTTTTCACAAACATTGAATCTAGATTTACAAGCACAAACAACAATGAAGGCAAGTGCTCACAGGACATCTGCTAAGGTGGAGCTCCCATCTTTGAATGCCCAATGTTAGCCTTCTTGGGTCTTCTTGCCTAGGCATCAGTGCCCATTATCCTCTGAGGGATAGAGAATACCCTCTTTTCGACTTCACTCCTATGTAATAGGGGTGAGCAATTATGTTATAGTTTCAGATGGTAGCTTCCCTAAGTTACTAACCTTTGGTTCTTATCTTAAGGTCCTGGTCTAGGACTTCAATTGGTCAGTTGGTAACCATTTTTTTGCCTTGGAGTTTTTTGGGGTTTTAAGTTTACCCTAGGGCTTCCTTCCCTCAAAATAGCATAAACTTGTGTTCATTCCTCTTGCAAGTTAAGCATAAACTAAGCCCATTTACAATTCTAAAAATAGTTTCGAACATCGAATGCAATGTGGTGAATGGTCATTCTTCTTGTAGATATGCCATTTGAGTTTACTTGTGTTAGCTTTAAGATGTATCATATTTTGAAAATGATATACCCAAGAGTGTTTTGGACCCATCATGGTTGGTTATTGGGATAGAGACCAAAGAGCATGTTGACTCTAAGTCAAAATATGGTCGTAAGGACAACTTGACCTTTTTGCGACTAAAGTCCTAGTTGAGAACTAAATCTTGGCTTCACTTATCATGCATTTACCAAACTAGCCCTTGGAGTTAAGCTTAACATTTCACATGTGCATCTTAAGTCTACATTTTTAGATGCATCCCCATTATATGGTGCAATTGAGGCTATCCATGATGCCATGCAAGTCTTTCCTAAGTTGATGATACGATGCGGATCCCCATTCATGAAAATTACTTCTAGAGCACTTATGCAATTCATAAGGTATGACCTAAGTATCGAGTGTGCATGAGTTCATTGTAAATTCAAGTTAGTTTGCTCCAATGGTCTACAAGATGCAATTGACCTATACGGAATATTTATGTATACCGGCAATCTATGATGCATTTGCAAAAGTTCGAATCTAATACTTGGCTTATTTACCGCAACAACCCATAGATGCTCAATCTATTTGCCGCAATTCATGGCTGTTAAACCTTTTCAACTACCTTTCAAGTTATGCGCGATGTGAAGTGTGACTTCTTCCTAATGATGTCCATGCTTAAATGTTCGGTTCAGAATACTAGACATAGTAGAGGTACCTGGTTTTGGAGTGTCGAATTAGTGTTTACGCCCGATAACTCGTTCCTATTGATGGGGGTATCTTTGCCCGATCCTCCTTCCGAAGTTGCAGATTTTCCAATTACTTGGAAGAGTTTACGCTTTGGGGCCATTTCGGAGCTTGAGATGCATCCTTCACCCCTCTCAGAGGACTCCTTGGTGCCAGAGTTCCCTATGCCTTATCTTGACTTCCGCAATCTCTTTGTAAACTAGAACCAATAGATGGAGAGGTTGCGGGGACTCACGATGGGGAGAGAGGGTACTCAAGCCTTCGCCCAAGAAAGGAATTGTCCTTGGGTCTCCTCTCTCTCTCTCTCTCTCTTCCTCTCTTACTCTAGGTTTCCCTTCACTCTCCTCTCTCTCTCTTTCTCTCCCTCTCCCTCTCCCTCTCCCTCTCCCTCAATCTCTCTCTCTCTCTCTCTCTCAAGCTTAGCAGCAAGGGGGTAAAGAAGAATGGCCTGTTATTGCTCACAGGGGGGGGGGGAGAAAGAGAATTATCCTCTCTTCGCTAAGGGGGGGAGGGGGAGGGGAGAGAAGAGAATTATCCTCCCCGTTGAAGGAGGGGGAGGGGGAGGGGGGGGGATTTTTATAGGGGGAGGAAGAAGGTATTATTGGGGGATAAGGCATCATGGTAAGGAGGCCTTAGCTCCACTCTATGGCCTTAGTGCTCATCGCCATGCATAATAACAAGAGGGGTAGTTGGGGGGGGGTTTTGGAGGTGGCACACTTGTGCCCCTCCCCCCATGGCAATCATTGTCTTTGTGATCTTCAGCCTCCTCTACCTACCACGTCGACTCCTTTCCCCTCACCTACATCGACTCCCAGTTCATCTCCCCCTCCCTCTGCCAGCTGCTGGCGGCACTGACATGGGGTGATGTATAAAAAAATAAATTTCATTTTGATTCATTAAAAAGGGGACGGGGTCCTCATAACGGCGACAGGATATTACATCTTGAATTGTTTTCATGTCAATGCCATAAGTTACATGCACAAACCTTGTTCCCTAAAAGGCTAATTAAGGAAGTTGATTTTAAATGTCACACCTAAATGTGATAGGACCTAATTAGATAACTAAAGAATGCCTATTGAGGGAAGCGGGTGGGCGGAACCTCGGCGGGTCTGTGCTATGGAAGGATGGTCCCAAAAGGCTGGGAGGCTTCTCACAAGGTTCTACAGTCATACGATCTTTAGGTAATAGTAAGTTAGAACTCGATTCATGCCATTTTAGGAGACTAAAATGGGAATATGCCCTATGGGCAAAGAGGTTGAGTGGTGCATCCCTCTCATTTCCCATTCTCTTTGAACCAAGTGCGGCATGGATTTTCTTTGGCTTGGGCATCTCTGCATAAAGTAGGATGTCCAAGATTCAATGCTAGAATGCTCTTAGGAGACCTTGGCCATTAGGAACCCAGATTTCAGGTCGATCCTAGTGGGTTCACGAATGTTCCATTGCCAGGCGACTCGGGAAACTTTGGACGACAAACCTCGGAACATTCCATGGGAGTGCTGGGCAACGACACTTAGATTCGTTTCTCGATGGACCGCTAAAAATGTGCTTAAACAGTCATTAGGCAGGCATGTTACAGTTGGTATCAGAGCCAACCATTGAATAAAACAATCTGAATAGAAATAAATTGGAAAGAGAGAAGTGATGTTTTTCACTAGAAAATATTTTTTTGGTTACTCATTTGTGGATTGTTGTTGCTTCCAGACTTATGAGGCATGGAGCAGGTTCCTCGTAGTTCACATCATGTTCAAGACGGCTATGAACTCTTCAAGTTATTGTCACTGATGATCATGATGGGGATCCTAGATTGAATCTACAACCCTTCACCACTGTATCTAGAAAGGCGTTGGACTTGGAGGGTGGGATACTACTTTATAGATGCCAATCGACTTGCCTATCTTCAAAATAACTTGAAGAGGTTAAAATGGTTGGAAGACTTGAATATTATCAAGTTATTTATCTTTCATGAGGCTCGTGTGAATTTGATCCTACACATCAGATGCCGGCAAGTAGAACAAAATCATTATATCTATGATGAGGTGGTCAAAGTCTTGTCAGCCAGCAGACAGAGTCAAAGTAATGGGGCGAAACGAACGTCATGGCTATCAAAAACATGGACTTCCCAAACTTCCCATGACTTACCGCTTCCTGAGAATCCATTTTCCCAATGCATATTACTATTCTATCCATGTAGCTGAATCCAATAGGAAATTATTAACCTGGTGTTGATGTATCTTTTGAAAAGAAAATCATCTCAGCCAATCTCTATCTATTCCTGAATAATTGTACTTGAGGCTTATGCTTCTTTATGGATAAATAAGAATTTTATTTTTATTTGATTTGTCGCATAGTATTGATGGAAAAATAATCCGCGCATTGAAATAAGTTGTGAAGACTTGTGTAAATGTAATCTTAGCGCGAGGGTTTTAATTGAAAAACAAATACAACCCCAAGCGTAGAAAGAGAGTCTTGTTTCCGCACTAAGCCCAGTAGAGACACAAGAGAAGAAGTTTCTTCTCAAACAAATTAAACCACCAGAATCTGATGGAAAAGGAAGACTATTGAAGCTGATACCGAAGTATGGATTGAATCCATGGAATATTACTTCAATGCGGCAAGAACAACACCTGTAAACCAGGCTATGATTGCCAAGCTCAAGCTTATCACTGAAGCTAGGCTTTGGTGGAAGCAATGGTGTAAAGACCAAGCAGTCATTGAAAGCACAATAACTTGGGATAAACTAAAGGAAGCAGTGCGGGGGAAGTACATGCCACCTGCATATAGAACTCAGAGGATGTATGAGTTCTTCAAGTTGAAACAGTTGGGCCTATCTCTGGAGGCGTACTACTCGAGATTTGTCTCCTTGTTGAAATATGCCCCAACAATGAGTATTTCCCAACATGTCTCAAAGTTCTATGATGGGCTGAACCCACCAATGAACACTCGGTTGGAATCAATGCATCCTTCGGATTTGCAAGATGCATTGATAAGAGCAGGACCTATTGCCTAAGAAGTCCAACGAAAGCCCATGAATAATAGACCATGGTCTTACAAAGACTAGAATCCAGGAATGTTGAAAGCTCAATTCAAAACGGCACAAGGACAGAGTCAAGGCCAATGGAAGAAGCCGAGGGCAAATGCAATCAATGACTTTTTTCCCACTCAAAGAAGTGATCAAAGCCTGCTATGTTTTCACTATAATGAACCTGGACACTTCAAAAGGGAATGTCCCAAACTTGGCGGAGATCGTCGCCAAGGAAAAGTCAACGGCCAAGCTAGAGCTACCCATGGCCGTGGATGTGCAACAATGGGAAGGGCAAAAACTTCCAATATCTTCACTAAGGGAATCAACGAAGAAGAAGACCCATCCATGGAAGCTGAGATTGAGAGGGCATCTATTCATGCCGCTCTCCATAAAAAGGGCTTGAACTGCCAATCCTCGGCGATCAAACACCATTAGATTACCAAGGTAAGAAATTAAAACCCTTGATTGACTGTGGCATCACTCATTCTTTCATTTCACTAGCTTGTGCAAGAAGGTTAGGAATAGCCATTGTAGCTGCACCCACTACTTGTCAAACTAGCAAATGGGTGAGAAATCACTTGCACTAGACAAAATGCTAAGGTGGAATTCCTACTTGAAAAAGAGTCCACATATATTAAGTTCAGGGTAATGAATCTAAGAGTTGATGAGTGCCTACTTGGGATGGATTGGCTAATCCCTAATGATGCTCACATTCATTGTGGGAAAGGAAAAGTCTCATTTCGTAATCCTAAAGGTGAGCAAGTAACAACACAAGGAGAAGAAGGTAAACCAAAGATCCATCTAGCTAAGGCAACGCGAATAGCTAAAGGAATAAGAAAAGGATTACCAATCTATTTGATCAAGCTAAACAAGCTAGAACATGTAGAGGACTCCATTGAGGAATCATCATGGCTAAAAGAATATGGGGATGTGTTCCCAGAAGAATTAACTAAATTACCACCACCTAGGGAAGTAGATTATGAGATCAAGCTAACACCAGGAGTTGCACCAGTCACAAAAAGGCCCTATAAGATGTCCATTCCTGAAGCTATTGAGTTAAATGAACAACTCAAGTAGCTATTGGACCAATGGTACATACGCCCCAACAGTTCTCCTTGGAGGGCTCTAGTCTTGTTCCAAAAGAAAAAGGATGGTACACTTCACCTTTGCATCGATTGTAGAGGCCTGAACCAAGTAACCATCAAAAATAAATATCCTATCCAAAGGATAGACGAGTAACTTGACCGATTGTAGGGAGAAAAAATCTTTTCCAAGATTGATTTGAGGTCAAGATACTACCAGATTTGCATCAAACAAGAGTATATTCCTAAGATGGAATTCAACACCAGATATGGTCACTTTGAATTCACAGTAATAACTTGGATTGACTAATGCCCCTACCACCTTTAACAGACTAATGCAGGACATTTTTAGACCATATCGTAATGATTTTGTGCTTGTCTTCTTCGAGGATACCTTGGCTTATTCCAAGGAAGAGGGGGATCACGAATCCCAAGTCTGCATCATCCTTGAGACCATGAGGGTTCATAAGCTCTATGCTAAGAAGAAAAAGTGTGTCTTCCTCAAGAGGCAGATTGAATACCTTGGATTTATTGTGTCAAATGAAGGAATCTCTGTAGATCCTATAAAGGTCAAGGATGTCCAAGAGTGGCCTCCACCAACTACTATTAAAGAAGTGTGTAGCTTTCTTGGATTAACAGGTTGGTACAGGATCTTCATTAAGGACTATGCCTTAATCATAGCACCCCTCACAAATTTGCTGAAAAAGTAGGTTGCCATACCACTGAACAATCAAGTTTCGATCAACTCAAGCATAGCTTAGTGACAGCACCAATTCTAAAACTCCCCAACTTGAGCAAGGAATTTGAAGTTGTCACAGATACTAGTTCACTTGCACTAGGCTGTGTACTAATGCAAGAAGGTCATCCTATAGCCTATTCCTCGAGGAAGCTAAAAACCCATGAAAGGAATTATGCTACCCATGACTTGGAGCTATTAGCAGTTATTCATGATCTCAAAATTTGGTGACACTATTTGCTTGGTAACAAGTTCTCTTTGGTCACAGACCATAAGAGCCTTAAATGGATCTTCACCCAAACTAACCTCAATATGAGGCAACATCGTTGGATTGAGGTTCTGCAAGAATATGACTTTGAGATCAGGTATCAACCTAGCAAAGAGCATGTAGTCACCGATGCCTTAAGTCGCAAATCATCCCTCAACTCTCTTATTATGGAGGAATCCTCAATGGAAGAATCATTGGAAACCATGGTGTCAATGCCTAGCAACTGTTGAGATATTTGCAATGACACCTACTTCAGTCCCTTTGTAAGGAGCAGTGAGGGCTCAGAACCAAAGTCCCATATGCACAGTAGGAGAACGTGCCACCACTCAATTCCTATAAACCATTGTACTTGCACTCTTTTTCTAATGTAATGATAGAAATCTTTTCTTTCCAGTAAAGTGTCTATGTCACTATACACACACAAGATTGTGTTTATGATTCCAAGTCTCAATCTTGGAACCTAATTCACTTGTGTGACAATTTGTCTTTGTCTAGGTCAATGTCTTCATGAGTTTCTTCTTCCTCTCTCAACCTCCATAGCTTCCGCATCTACCATGCTCTAGATCCCACATATTTTAACATGGTATCAAAGCCCAGTTGGGCATGGCCTAGCTCATCTTAGCTTCCTTCTCTACTCTTCCAGCTTCTATTCATCATTGCTCATCTCAGTCCTAGCTAAAGGTCTCATCTTCCACCTCTATCTCCACTTGATCTTTATTGGTAGCCATAGCTAGCATGTACCTACCTTGCTTGAAGCCTTCATATCTCTCAAATTAGGCCATATCTCACTGAGATTCCTTCAAAAGATATCTTCCTCTGTTTAGGGTACTTCTTCTTGGTACTTCAAACCAAGACATTGATGATCATCTAGCTCAACATTGTGTGAATTCTAGCTCGCTATCCTGTCTGCGCGTGTGTCTGATCGTACAGTTTGTTCAATCCGTACACGCAACAATGTTGATCATTATCATAGGGATTTTGAAGCTATGCATCTAAACTCTCTTCCCCTCAGAGAGTTTCTCAAATGGCTACCTCTATGAGCAACAATAAGCAAAATACCAGTCGCTTGTTCTTGAAAACCCTAATCTGCCATAGCTCACTTTCACCAAAGCTCCTTTTTACTTCATCTACTCACTGATTCCAACACATTGAAGGTCCTATCACTCAGATTTGAAGGTCTACAACATCAAATCAAGAAGGAGAAGATTTGGATTTGAAAGAACTTGAAGGATTTTGTTAATTTGGAAGACTCAAGGAAGAAACATAGTGTCCATTGACACTCATTTAGTGCTCTTAGCACTTGTGTATTTTGACACATCTCAACCAACTCTTCTGCTACTCAAATATGATAATTCTAAATTTTATTTGATGTTGTTTCCACAATTCTAACATGGGCAAATACTCTCCAACTGCTTGCTTCAAAGGAGTTGGGTTTCACACTTGGCAGACCCGCATCAAACTCATACTGATGAAGAAGGGCCTCTGGGCCATTACCACTGGAAAAGAAAAGAAGCCTCATGATGCAGACCTTGCTGTCACTTGACAAAAGAATAATGATAAGGCTCAGGCCATTATGAAACTGGAGCCAGACGACAGTTATATCCACCATGTGGATAATTGTGATACTTCACAGGATACATGGAAGAGAGTTGACACCTTGTTTGGTGCATAGTCTAAATCATCAAAGTATGGTCTCTTGATTGAGTTTTTCAGGCTTGAAATGAAGTCTAGCACATCACTTGCCACATATCTAAATTACATGGAAGGACTTCTAACCTAACTTGCAGGAATCAACATTAAAATGGAAGAAGATGTTTGCATCAATGTTCTAATTAAGAGTTTGCCTCCTAATATAATAACGTATCAACAACTCTAATCAATATGCCAAACCTTGAACTTGTTGATATCCAGGCATCATTGTTAGAGGAGGAAAAGAAGCTAAAAACTAAGGAAGAACCAAGCATATCCATAGATGAACATGCATTATATGTTGGCAACAGGTACAAAGGCAAGAGGGATCAGCTCTTTTGTGACTTTTGTAAAAGGATTGGACACACCGAGAAGTTCTGCCATGCCAGAAAGAGGTCCCAATAGGCCTATCTAGTTGTAGTTAAAGAAGAAGAAGAAAACGGAGCAAAGGAAGAAGAAGATCACCATGAGAAACCTCATTAGTCATTCTATTTAGATAGACTTATAAACTCCTCAAATAAGCCTTGCACTAAAGCCTCTGTACACATTGTGAGGCCCCTACTACAGCCTCTGGATGACCATCATGTTTGTGGTACCCACACTTAGCCTTTTCTGCAACAACCTCTGGTGTTTTGCCATGTTTATGGTGTGCCCACACTTTGCAGGTGTTGCTTTCACTAAAGCCTCTATACGCTTTGTACTTCTGGTTGTGATTGAGGAGGGGTGTTAAGATATTTACAATCACACCTACTTCAGTCCCTTTGTAAGGATCAATGAGAGCTTAGAACCAGAATCCCATATGCACAGTAGGAGAAAGTGCCACCACTCAATTCCTATAAAGCATTGTACTTGCACTCTTTTTCTAATGTAATGATAGTACTCTTTTCTTTCCAGTAAAGTGTCTATGTCACTGTACACACTCAAGATTATGTTATGAGTCCAAGTCTCAATCTTGGAACCTAATTCACTTGTGTGACAATTTGTATTTGTCTGGGTCAATGTCTTCATGAGTTTTTTCTTCCTCTTTCAACCTCCATAGCTTCCGTATCTACCATGCACTAGATCTTGCATATTTTAACAGCGACCCTATCCTTGAATTAGCAAAGGAGGAAGCTAGCTATGACCTAGAATATCTGAGATGATGAAGGAGATTTTGGAAAAGGACCAAGTCCCTAAACTTAAGGTCAAGTATGAATAATTTTGAGTCAATGAGGGACTTGCCTAGTTCAAGGAAATATTATGCAAACCCTCAAGCAAGAAACTCAAACAGAGAATGTTAGAATATCAAGCTCCCATTACTCTTCAGTCAGTCTATCTTTATGTGTGTGATCGACATTAGTTGGATACAACTATACATGTGTGTGACATTCAATAAGTCGGTGTATTCCGTGACTTAACCATAGTTAGTCTTGGTTAGTCATACCTATGTGTGTAAGTCTCTTTCAGTTAGTATGATGAAAGAATAATGGAAGAAGAACAACAGTGAGCTGAGGCTCATCTCCACTCCACTTTGTCTCTCTCCCTCTCTTCCAACATGGTATCAGAGCTTGAACGCCTGAAGCTTGAAGGCTTGGCAATGGCCATTTGACATCAAGACATCAGATCTGAAGAAAATGTCATCAAAGGAGACTATGACTGCAGCCCGTTCTTTTGCTAGAAGCTATATCTTGCTACAAAAATGGTTTTTGGAGAAACGGCCCGCCATCCTCATGACTATTTCAATGTGGTCTACAACTTTGCAGAATAAATTTTTTTCAAATTTCTCACAGATTTTGAGATATTTAGCACAGACCTATGCAGACTGGCTATTTATTACAGTAAACAACAGGTGATTCCAGGGCACTGGTGGCTTCCATTCTAACAATGTATATGCCCTTATTATCATGCATTTGTGCATGATATTGGAGTGTTAAATGCTCAGTTTTGGAGTTTATTTGTAGGTTGGAAATAGTGAACTGGTTGTTGTCCTGAATTTGGAAACAAGATACCTATAGGGTTGAAGTATCTGTAATGCTTATTTGCTACTAAAAGATGTTTGGATCATACCACTTCAGTGGTAGATTCTTTTTGGGATATTATGAGTACTCAAAGTCCAAATTTTGGACTAATTTTTTGCTGGTTATACTAGGGTATTGACTGGTTATTTTCTACAGGAAGGATACCTATCATCTTCACTTGACATACATGCAATATATTCTCACAGGTTGGACATGTATCAAATTCCTGCATAGAGTGGCAACTGAACGAGATATTTTGGGGCTATTTTGAGGTCTAAATACTCTTGTTTTAATAGAGATAACACTACTGGTTATAGCAGTGGGCTAGCTATATTTGGTACTGCTACTTGCATACAGTACAAACATTGATACTTGTATGGACATAGTCTGTTGCTGGGATGTTTTGCCACTACCATAGAATGTTTTGAATTGATTTGAGCTTGGTTTATGCTCAGTTGACTGTGTGTTCTCATTGTTGGAATATAGTTTATAGCAAGCAGGTTGTCGGAAAAATTGGCATGAATTGCAAGAAACTATCATGAATAGTAGGAAACTGGTCCTGAACTGTAGGAAAAGGAGTCAAATACTTACAGGTTGTATACATCACTGAATACCTAAGCTGCAACTATGGAAAATGCTCAAGGCACTGACAATATCACTTAAATTGTGGGAGAAAAGATAGACAACAAAAATTTTACTTTATGGAAGTTTTGTATGAAGAATTTTTTGGTTGGGAGAGGTTATTGGGACTTATGTACAGGTGATGAGGTTGAAGGTGAAATGCAAGAAAGGAATCTGACAAATGATCAAAAAAGGGCTCATAAGCTATGGATTGAGAGAGCATGCAAGGTGTTACATTGGTTTTCCTTATGTATATCAGATGCTATGGTTATACAGATTACTGGATGCAGTTCCCCAAAGGATGCATGGGACATACTCATGAAGAATTATGGAAATGTAACACATGCATGAAAGATTCAGCTAAAGCAATAATTCAATAACATGTCTAGGAATGACAAAAGCATTCAGGCCTACACTACAGAGATCAAGAACATAGCGGATCAGCTTGCTACCATTGGATATTTAGTGTCTGAGGATGATACGATTGCAATGAAATTGAATGGACTTGGCAAAGAGTATAAAGCATTTGATATGTCTATTTTTGTGAGAGCTGAATCCCTTGATTGGGATGAGCTGATTGCTTTAAGCTTGGGCTAAATACAGGTTCTAGTACATCTCAAAGCAGAGACATTGTTCTTTGCTCTAGCCAGCGTGGTAGAGGCGGCAGAGGCCGTGTCTCTTTTCAAGGTCAAGGAGACACTCAAAGCACTTATGGACAACATCAGTAGAATGCATGGCATGGCACAAATACACAAAGCCAGTGTAGATCTGGCAGCTTTAGAGGCAGGAGGAGATCACCCCATGGTAGAGGTGGTGGATTTGGTTCATGGCAGTCAAATGATCAGTCAAATAGAGATAAGGACTGTCATTATTGCAACAGATATGGACACATCGCAAAGGATTGTTACAAGAAGCAGGGATATATGAAGGCAAAGGGCAAACAACATGGGCACTATGCATCTTCTAGCAGTGCTCATGATGAGCAGGTTGACAGATTGTTTGCCATGCAGCATGTGTCTAATAAGAATGCATCTAGGCAGAACAAAGATGAGAGATGGTACATTGATTTAGGGGCTTCAAATCATATGACACCCCATGGAGAATGGTTTGATGAGATGGTTGCAGGTTCACATGGTTATGTGTGTATTGAGGATGACACCCAACATGACATTCAACACACATGAATTGTTTCATTGTTGATGCTTGATGGCAAGAAAAAGAGCCTGCATGATGTACTACATGTACCTACAATAACCAAGAATCTTTTGTTAGTTGAACATATGGCAGAATATAATCTGTAGGTGAGATTTAATAGAGATGGATGCTTTGCTGAAGAATATGGTAATGGCTGCAAATTGATTGCTAGAGGCTAAAGAAATGGCATAATGTTTACTCTTGATGCGTCAATTCCAGAATTGAAAGCAACCATGTTTGCATATGATGGTGGTGCTATACGGGATGTTGAGATATGGCATAAGTGGATTGGCCATGTGAATGTACAAAATTTGAAATCTATGCAGTAGAAGGAGATTGTGCTTGGACTACCTAAGTTCAAGTATCATGAATTTGGACATGTATGTGATGCATGTTAGTTTGGAAAGCAGACATAGTTTCCATTTATGAGAAATGTACGGAATAACTCACGACCCTTGCAGTTGGTGCATTCAGATGTATGGGGTCTATCTCATAATGCTTCGTTTAGTGGTGCTCGTTACTGTGTATTCTTCATTGATGATTTGAGCAGGTACACCTGGCTTTACATATTGAAACATGAGGATGATGTGTTTGATGCATTCAAGGATTTCAAGAAGCATGCTAAAAATGAGTTGAGCTGTAAAATTTCATGTCTTAGATCAAATGGAGGTGGAAAATATGTCTCTAATTACTTTGACAAGTACCTTGCTAAACATGGGATTAAAAGACAGTTAACTTGAAGCTTTACACCACAGAAAAATGGTGTAGCAGAAAGGAAAAATAGGGTAGTGATGGAATCAGCAAGATCTATGTTGAATGAGAAGAGTTTGCCAAATGGTTATTGGGCTGAAGCAGTAGTGATTGCTGTCTATGTGCTGAATAGAACCCCTATAGCAAGGATTCATGATGTAACTCCATATGAGAGGTTGTATGGTCCTAAGCCTAACATTTCACACTTGAAGGTATTTGGCAGCATTGCATATGTGCATGATCCTAATGAAAAGAGGAAGAAATTAGATCCTAAAGCTGTCAAGAGTGTATTCCTTGGTTATGCACAAGACCAAAAAGCTTACAAGTATTATGTACCGTCTAGACATGAGACATTGATTAGCAGAGATGTTGTTTTTGATGAGCTGACATTGTGGTATGGTAATCCTATTGTAGTGGCCACCACTGATGGATCAACTAGCAATAGTAATGCTGAAAATACACCTACAGTGAGTACATCTATGAATGGTCCTACAGGTGATGGGTCACCTACAGTAAGTCCTTGGCCAGGACGCTTGCAGAGTCGTACTTCTACGTCCACTGACAAGGATATGTTAGTGAGGCGGAGATTGGATAAGGGAAAAGAAAATATGCTTGAGGATGTGACAGGTCCACTTACAACAGGTTATGAGTCATCCAGCAGTGACAGTTTGGATAGTGAGTTGGGCATTCCATTTGTTATGATGCCTGGAGCAAGGCAGAGTCGTTATGTACTGCCTCATGAGAGGCAAGCTCAAAGTGAGCCACAGTTATGAAGATCTGAGAGAGTCAGAAAACCAGTTGACAGGTTTACATACACTGGTTATTCAGCCTAGCATTATGCATATATGGCTAGTGTGACAGGTTACAAAGAACCTACAAAGTTTGATGATGCAGTTACAGATGATAACTGGTGTGCTGCCATGGATGAGGAGTATGCAGCCCTGGCTAAAAATGAGACATGGGAATTGGTTGAGTTTCCTGAAGGCAAAGTCCCCATTGGTTGCAAATGGGTGTACAAGGTTAAGTGCAAGTCAGATGGTTCGTTAGAACGCTATAAGGCCAGGCTGGTTGCAAAAGGATATGCACAGCAACATGACCTTGACTATGAGGAGACTTTCAGTCTGGTGGCTAAAATGGAAATAGTTAGAACTATCATTGCTTTGGCAGCATGCAAAGGCTAGAAATTATGGCAAATAGACATCAAGAATGCTTTCTTGAACGGTGATTTGGTTGAGGAAGTATATATGGAGTAGCCTGAACTTTCCTACACATGTATGTAAGCTAAAATATGCTTTATATGGACTCAAACAGGCACCTAGATCATGGAATGCTCAGATCAGCAGTTATTTACAACAACATGGATTTAGATTGGATGATGCAGATCACAGTCTGTTCACGAAGAAGATAGATCATGGATATGTGTTTATAGTGGTTTATGTAGGTGATCTTATCATCACTGTAGATGATGAAGAGGCAATTATTGATATTAAATCATGTTTATAGGATGAATTTAGAGTCAAAGACCTTGGTGAACTAAAGTATTTTCTTGGGATTGAGGTAGTCTCTATGCCTCAAGGTATATGGCTGAATGCAAGCCTATGGAGACACCTCTTGATCAAAATGTCTAGCTGCAAATTGATGTTGGCAATGACATAGAGAATGTGACCACGTATCGACAGATGGTGGGAAACTTAATATACTTGACTATTACCAGTCCTGACTTATGTTATGCAGTGGGGCTGATTAGTAAGTTCATGCAGAAGCCTCGCATACCACATTTAGTTGCAGTCAGGAGAATCATGAGATATATAAAGGCTATTACAGATTATGGGTTGTTTTATGCATATGGAAAATCTTTTGACTTGACAAGGTTTAGTGATGCTGATTGGTGTAGTGGGAGCTCACACTCAACCACCAAGACCCATGGACTGCTTATTGGTTCAAGCATTTCAAGTGAGCTCTAATGGCTATCTCTCACCTAGCCAACGCGCCGTCGATCCTACGAGTGTAGTGAGCTTACCTTGATGCCAATGTGAGTAGCCTCCTCCCTCGCACACCTCGGTAGCTCCACGATTCTTGATGCTAGCTCAAGCATCCTCAAGCCTTCTCCATCTCCAAGCTCCATCCTCCATAGCCACGTGCGCGAGAAAAGAGAAGAGAGGAGAAGAGAAGAAGAGAAGAGGAGATGGTGAAGAGCTTCATCCTCTTGATCCCTCACTCCCACACACTCACTCCCTCACATTCTCACACTCCCTCTCTCAAGAGCACACACAAGCAAGAAGAAGAGAAGAAGAAGAGAGCTCTTGTTAGCCACACCCCAAAGAATGAGCTTCCATTCACTTTTTGAACTTTATATACAAGCCCTAAAATCCCATGGGCACCCATCCCCCTTTTTTACATGACCGGCCATCGTGGCAAGGTCCTTTTTCCATTTCCCTCTTCTAGCCTTATGCCTCTAGCCTATGCCCGTTTAATATTTTACAATTGGCACAGGAGGGAGCCTGGCACTCTTTTACAAGAGTTTTCCAAGTTTTTTTGAGGCGCCTTTCATTTAAAATTGCGCCTTTGGTCTCGGCTTAGCTTTTAGAGGTCGCCTGCGTGTCTTTGCTCTTTTTCCATGCTCTTTCTGCTTTTTCCTTCATTTTCCGCCATTTTTTGCCATCTCGACTTGGGGTTCACATTACCCCCCTCCGAGATGGGTGCTAGTCCCATGGCACTTCTGTGTTGTTGTAGGGTGGTAGGCACTTGGGCAATGATGGTGTAAAGGGAAGGGCTACATGTAGATTCAGGTGCGTGTGGAAGCTGATGTTTGTCGGGGAAGCTAGATGGATAGTGAATGGTTGTGACGGGGGCCTTCGAAGTTGGTGGTTTGCCGCTTGTGTGATGCCTGAAAGGAGAAGTTATAGTGCTCTTCCTAAGGGGAGTGTCTACCTTACTGTGTTAGTGCAGTGTGCTCGTGCTAGTGGAATGGGGAGGTGGGTCCGCAGGCAAGCTTGGGTAATGTCCCACACTTGAGGACCCCATTTATGTTAAGGGAGGTGCGGTGCAAGTGGCTTAGGGTGACAGGTCTAACCATAGGCGAGTGTTAGCTCCCTAGGTATGTCCTGCCCTTGATTTTCCCTAAGCATGAAGTGGGGAAGCAAAAAGGGCTAGGGGGTTAGGAGCGGAGCTGGCCGACCGAAGCCACCGGGCACGCCTAACTTGGGAACCCCTAGGTGCAGTGATAGTGCTCCATGTGGTGTTCAAGTGTTTCTGCAAGTGAGTGCTTGTGTGCTTTTCCTTTCATGTTATTCTTTTCTTTGCTTTGACTTTTTTTTTTTTTTGGTTGCAGTTGTGGAATGACAGCCAGGCCTAATTTTCTTCATTTGAATGAGGAGGGGAAGGGGGTTGGATGGATTTGCTCAAAAATTGGTAGCTTTGCATGTATCCTTTTAGATTCATGCAGACGTGGAGAGAAGTGGTGGAGAGAAAAGGGTGGATTGCACCTAGTGAATTGGCTGTCATTCATATCTTCTAGGAGGGCTAGGCAAAAAGAGGGGAGGAGACTAGCCCTCATCATAAGACGAGCCATGGTGCAGTTGTCAATAGAGTTAGGGTCAAAGAAGAGGGGAGGTAGGCCGCGCTCTTGTGGAGTTGGGTCCTGCTTAAGGAGTAGCTTAAGTAACCTAACGTAATTACAGGTTGTTACAAAGGCGGGGTTAGGGTATGAGGAGAAATATGCAAGAAAGCGTGTCATAGAATCATCTAGGCTTTCAGAGTTAAAGAGAAGGGCGTGCTCGAAGGATGCTACATTAAAGTTATAAATAATAGGGAAGTTGTACCGCCTATGGAGGGTGGCATCAAAATCCACACCTACCCTTCGAGGGTATGCCATGTAGGTGGGGTTGTTCCACTCGAATGGCAGGGTGTTACAAAATGCCATCCAGGCGAGCATACTGATGTCACATACTCGCCTCCTCCATAGGGGTTGGATTTTGTAGCCCTGTACAGTGTGTGGAACTTCAAAAACTTTGTTCTGCCAGTAATTAGCCGCTTCTGTTCCCCAAGAGGTTGGGGTTTTTTCTTGCTCTTCTAGCCATCTTTGCCCCAACTGGTCACCAATCGCGATCACCTCATCCATCACCTTGAGTGGAAAAATCCTCCACACACTGTTGGGTAGGAGAAAACTAAAGGTGAATGGATCCTTTTCTTGTTCTTGTCTCTCCCACAGCACCAGTTCTGCGTGGAATCCAACGGGGATATCATCAGGGCAAGGTGGGAGGGGTGCGGATGGCAGCATGGCTGGTTTGGCTCTCAGCTGTTTCCTGGCTTCCTCTACTAGCTTTCTGCGTCTTTCCCTAGACGCGGCTTGTCTTTCCGCAAATGGGTCCTCCTATGGTGGCTCTTGAGACTGCGGCGAGGGGGGTTGTGGGATACATCCTCCCTGAATTGGTTCATGTCGATCTCAAGTTCTGCTTCCTCCCCCTGCCGTTCTCCCTGTGGTTCTTCCTCTTCAAATCCAAGGGCGTCGATTTCCTAGGGGGTTAGGCCGGCCAACAATAGGTATTTTTGTTGCTCGTCCAAGCTCAGCCTAACCTCCGCAGGTTGGGGTGGCACCTGCAATCCAGCATGTAAGGCTCTGCGTGCGATGCTGAGCTTTCTTTGTGTCACCTCCAACGACTCTCCTTGCTCTGAGCGGGTGGTGTCCATGATGGTGTCGAGGAAGGCTTTTTGTTGGACACCAAAGGCCACTTGGGTGGCTTTTGCCTTGCTCTCTGCAATGATTTTCTCCTTCTCTACCAGAGCAAGGCGCCGTGCCAGTGTCTTCACCCTCTTTTCATTATGCACAGCCCACTCCTCTGCTCTCTTATTCATTTCCTCCATGCTCTCTCCTTGCTTTAGGGTTAGTATCATGAGCCTTTGCTCTTGGTCCTCCAACTCCCTGACCAGTCTCTCTTGCTCTTCTTTTTCAGAGTTTAGTTGATCTATCAGGCGCTCAATCTCTTCTTACTGCTCCTCTATGTCTTTTTTTCTATCCTCATCTCTGGCATTCATCTCAGCCACCCACAAGCACGCCAACCTGAGCGGATTTCGTAATGAGCTCTTGGTATTGCACTATCAGGAGCTTGTGCGCTCTTTGCATCTTCACTAGCTCCTATGTTTCGTTCTCGAGCTGCTGTCTCCAGTCCTCCTCCTTGTCATCCTTAGCCTTGACTTCTTGTTTGAGATCTGCGATCTCCCTTTGCTGCATGGCTATCATCCTTGTTTTATCTAGCTGGAAGGTGGCTATTGATTCCTTCTCAGCTGCCAACTCAGCCACGGCTATCTTGCGTTCCTCCTTAGCTTTCTCCAATTGGGAGAGCAGCTCAGCGACATACTCGTCGTAGTTAGCCGATGGCATCATCGTTGTGTGGATGGGTGAGGTTGAGGCTTCCACCTTTTGCTGTTTAGGATCTTGCCTGGATTCCGCATTAGTAGCTGGCCTCTTTTGTCCTGTGGCTGTGGTTTCTCTGCTCTGTTCCTGGGTCATCTCTTTGTTGATGAAGTATTGCATCCATGCCACGAAATTTGACACGTCGGCACTAGCCGGGATGCTAGGGGTGATGGTGGTGGGTTCAGTGGAAGGCACCAGGAGGGTAGGAATTGGATGAATTGGGGCCTTGCCCTTGCCCTCAGCTGTCTGCAGGTGGCACGATCTCCAGCACCTGTGTGCTAGACCCTGGCCCTTCTTCTCTATGTGGGCTCAAGTTCCCCAATTCATCATTTCGGCTTTGTTGCTCGATGGACCGGCGTGTGGCTTCAGCCAAGTCCTCTTCCTCCTTCCTTCTTAGTTCTTCCTTTTCCTCATCAGCCTTTCTTCTCCTTTCTTCCTCTGCTTTTCTCTGCTCTTCCTTCTTTTTCTCTTTTTCTTCTTTTTTCTTTCTTTTCTTCTCCTCTGATTCCTGTTTCCATGCCTTCTTTGCTTTCTATAATTCTTCTTTCTCCTTCTCTTCCTCATGTCTCTTCTTCCTCTCTCTCTCCTTGGCCTCTTTTAGGGACTCTTTCTTTGCCCTTTCCAAGTCTTCTCTCTCCTTTTTTGCCTTCGTCATCCTTCTTTTTTCTCTGCATTGTCTTCTTTTTGGGCTTCTTGGTTGTCTTTTTGCTTGTCTGTTCTTCCCCTTTTTCCTCTATCTCAGTTCTATTGGTGGACCTATCCTTGTCTTGGTGAGGAGGTGACCTTTCTAGTGTTTTTCCTTCTCCTTCTTCTGCATCCTGTGCTTCCTTCACTGCCTCCTGGATGAGTGTAGTCAAGATAGCTCCATACCCGATGAAGGAGGATTTGGAGGAGGCTTTCTTTCTTTCTGTAGCTTTAGAGGCTGGAGATTCTCCTCCTGCTGGCACCCTTCCTAGGGCCAATGCTTTGGCTGCCTGGTCAATCATTTTTCGCCCATACCCGTTCCAGTCCACTTCTAGGGTATGGGATACTACATTCTCCAGCACGGGTATGCTAATTCGATGCATTAATGAGTTGTAGCACTGGCTGGAGAAGAACATATGTATGAGCTTTGCTTGCATCCTGGCTTATGCGTCGGGGATATCTTGGATGCTTATGCCATCATTTGTGAGCACATATTCCCTCTTCATTTTAAGCATGGCATAAACATCCCTTTTCTGTTTCCTCTCCGTCTTTGGCTCCAACCCCAAAGCCTTCTCCACCAAGGTTGGGTCTAAGCGGACCTGTACCTGCTTTGTATTTTTCTCCTCTGCCCACCATCATAGTGCCACATTCTTGATCTGGGTTATACGTTCTGAGGAACTCCACGCACTTCAGGTGGTCCGGCTCTTGCGAGAACTTTTCAAGATACTTCATGAGGTTGCATTGTTCAACCACCCTCCTAGCTGCTTCCTCCTTGGCCACCACAACTTCTACGTTGTGGATGGTTCGAAACTTAAGCTGGCTGAAGGCGCGGTTCTCTAGGTAGATGCGGTATTGCTCTCTTTCCTCGTTTGTGAATGAGAGTCGGTGGGCGCGGTCTGCGACATTTTATGTTCCTGCCATAAATCGTAACTTTCATTAGTGCTTTCCACATATTAATTCCCTGATTGCTGGAAAAGAAAAACTCTATGCTTTTTGAATGAATTCATTAAGAAGCAATGTAGATTTTCCTCTTCAAACTTGGACTTTTTGCCCTTTACTTCAAAGTTTTCATGCCTATTTTTCTACCCCATCCGTTTTTTCATAATATATGTTTATGTTTTTCACTGATTTTGCTTTGATTTACCCCCTTTGATTCATTTCTCATCTGATTCATTTCACCTTACCCCCTCCCTTTCCATCTTGAGAAGAATCCTTCCTAGGATTGAGGGTCAAAAGGTCAAGGGCTTTCGACATGTTGGTGTAGGAGTTACTTGTGAAGGAGCCAAGTATAGAAATTTGGATTGTATTCCAATTGAGCTTTGCAGTCCAAATCAAAGGGTCAAATTCCCACGTGCGTGATGTATGTGAGAACATCTGTGAGGAAGTCACCAGAGTCGACAGGGCTAGCAATGTGTAACTCTTCCTCAGTCAACAAGCAATCGAGGTAGGGGTGTCCTTTGATGTGTTCTTCCATGGGTCGGCCCCAAAGAGTGGCTAACACTCTATACGAGGTGGGCGCGACGTAAGTGGGATCATACTCTGCTGTTTTGATGGCGCGAGGTTGCTCAACGTTGGTCATTATGCGACATCCTTCAACTTCCCATTGCAACCTAAGAGCGTATCACTGCCGACAAAGACTTCTAACTCCTTACGAAGCATGTCCTTAAAGATGGTGCACATGAGGCGTTGGAAAGTGGCAGGGGCGTTAGTCAACCCGAAGGGAATGACTATGTAAGCAAAGATGCCCCACTCAGTGGTGAAGGCGGTCTTGTGCCTATCCGCAAGATGCACTTGCACCTAGTTGTACCTTGAGAAGCCGTCCAGAAAACTGTAGGCTTCCTTGCCTGCCACCCTCTCAAACATGTGCTTGGTGTACGGCAATGGATAGTTGTCCCTCTTCGTAGCAGCATTCACCTTCTTATAATTGACATACACTTGGATTTTTCCATTCTTTTTCATCACGATGACTATGGGTGATACCCAGTCTGTGTGCTCAATTTTGTAAATGAATCCCGCTCTCATCAGCTTGTCAATTTTCTCTTTGACAGCATGAGCGTGTTTTGGATTCATAGGGTACTGCTTGACTGGCATTGTGTCTCGCGTCATGGGTATGTTATGAGTCACGACACTCAGATCTACCCCCTTAAGCTCTTCCAAGGACCAAGTGAATACATCTATGTACTCTCGCAAGAGAGCAACAAGACTAGTTTCTTCTTCCTCAGTCAAGTCGTCGGCAATGAAGACTGGTCGGGGTGTTTCCCCTTCTTGGGCTAGATTCACCTCCTTGACCTTGGCTGGTCCCTCGATTGGTTCGTTGGTTTGTCCTTGACATTTGGCACCTAACAGAACTACTACCCTATCCCCTTTTTTGAATTTCGTGAAGCGCTTAGGGAGGTCCTGCGGTTTTCATTGTTCTTCCGTTCGCGTATCCCTGGGTTGTTTTACCTTTTCCTGCCTTAACCATCTGCGCCTCAGGTGGACGGGTAGGTCCCCCTTCGTGCGTCTAATCGTGGGCGGCCTAGGGATTTTTGGATCACTGTTCGAACTAACCTCCGACTCAGAGTCAAACTTTTCGTCTTCGCTAGAAGAGGTAGTCTCCCCTGGTGGACGTAGCTCAGATGGTGATTCTGTCCTAAGGACTGGTGTCGTCCCTGGCTGGGCTAAGCCTGCTTGTTCAAGGTCTATGGCTCCTACGTGTTCCAACCAGGCGCGGTCACATTCCATGTGCATGACCCCTCGCTCTATCCTAAAGATATTTCTTTTCTGCGGCTTGGAGTCTGCTCGTATTTGCTCTATTTCTTGTCCTTCAGAGTCGTATTCTACGGTATCTACTTCACCCTCAGCTCCATCACTGACAGTCTTCGTATTCGTCGTTAGAATCCCCTTCATCAGACTGCTCGTCATCTCCTAGGGCTTGGTACACCTCTTGTCATTGGTCAAGGAGTAGGGCCCAGTTATACATGAGGTTTAAGTCATGCACTCTGGTCCATTGCCACTTGGATTCACCTAAGAGATCCTGGAGTGGTTTGAAGTTTGCAACTGAATTGCCAGCTAGCTTGTCTGTCAAGTATTCCAGCATCTCCTGGAGTTCCCTTTTGTTAGTTGGGACTTGGAAGTTGACAGGCTTAGGCTTTCCTCGAAGGGCTCCTGCCATCATGCAGACTGGTACGGAGAGTGTGTCGCTAGGCTTGCCGATCATTTTGATGGTTTGCTCATACACCTCATGATATGAGAATGGCAGGTCGATTGTAGCAAGAACGTGCATCCAATCTCGCTCATCCCCTGGGCATGGAATATACTTGGTCAAGGGCCCATAGGACTCCTTGACCTAGTGTTACCCTTGAGCATAGCAGAGATGGCGTCTAGGTCAATTGGTGAGGTCTTCCAAGTATCCATCTCTATCCTTACGGCATCCGTTCTGTTGCCAAGGAAGATCAAGCCGTTACCCCAATCTTTGATGACTCTAGCGTTGCGCATCCAGGGTTGGCCTAATAGGATATCGTAGTCCACTCCCTTCATGACTATAAAGTCAACAGAGAACTGGACGCCTGTAATCTTCACTGGCCAATTCTTAAGTACCCCGAATGGCTTTACTCTCATACCGTTTGTTAGTGTGACATTAAACCTGGCAGTTTCAACAGGCGGGTTTCCCCAAGTCTGAAGCACTGCACGGTTAAGCACACTAACCCCAGCTCCCGTGTCTACGATTCCCTTTCTTGTTGTGTTGCCTAGGGCTAGGACCGGTAAGACTGCGTGCATCTCAGAACCTTCCCAGAAGGCATTGACGTGCAAGGATTTAGGCACAGAGTGCAGCATCAAACTCGGTATTTGCATTTCTGCGTCATGGTCTTGAGGGTCTGCCGTGACCTGCTCTCGTGACCCTTTGACCCACTGCTTAAGATCTTGGCATAGGGTAGGATGCTGCCTAAACAGATCTCCCAGGCTAAGTGTTACAGGGGTAGTCACTAGCATGGTCAGGAGATCGTTGGATTTTTCATCTCTCCCCTAACCTGGATTGTCCCGGCCAATGGCCGTGACTGATCTGTGGCTCTGTAGCATCAAGGCTTGGTCTTAGCGGCACTGCTTGTGGTGCGGTTGCTTTTGCCGACTTAGGTTGAGTGGTGATATTGGCGTGCTTACACTGGAGAGATCATCGATCTCGTCCTCTATGACGGGCTCAACGTCCCTAAGATGCTCTTGAGCCTCCTTCACCCATTCCTTCACCTTTTCTATGGCCTCTAACTGTTGCTTCGGATGCGGGTATTCCCCTACCTTAGCGCTTCCCTTTTCGGCCGTCTTAGGGGCTGAAGTCTCTGCCTCTGCATCTGAAACCTTCTTTCCAGCAGGCAGAGTTGTAGCACTCTCGGTTTTTAGTGTGACTTTAGCTTTCGATCTCTTCTTTTTCCGCCTGCAGCTTTTCTTCCCTATCGAGGCTGCGTCAAGATTGCTAGGTCCTGGCAGAGAGATGCTGGCCTGCTTCGTTTGGGCTCAGGTCATGACCCGCAATGGGATAGGTGTGGCCTCCCTATCGAGGTTTTCGACACCAAACAGCCCCAATGGGACAGATGGTACGTTGACTGAGCTAGAAGATGGCTTTGGCTTTGGGAAATCTACGAAGAGATGGGTGATTCCGCACTTTGTGCACCTTTGGTCAGCCTTGTCTTTATTTTGCTGCTCTCTTTCAGGGTAGCATGATGAGACATGACCGGGGTGACCACAAGTCTAACAGATGATTGGATCCTACGTCTGTCCTCCTAGGCCTCTACCTCGTCCTCTTCCTAATGCCATCACCGGCACGGGTCGATAGTCCATGAGGACAGCGTTGCCCCCGTCGTCATGCGAGACATAAGGGTATATGTAAGTTTCTTCCTCACTTGGCTCTTCCATGTAGTGGACTGGAGCATCGCTCGGTGGATGGGTCACGTAAGGACCAGGCGGTCTAGGGATGCTCGTAGGATTTATTTCCATCCTAGGAACAGCTGGCTTCATATCGTTAGGCGCGGGAAGAGCCAATGGGACTCCCCTTCCAAAGAATGGCTGCGGCCTGTTCGCTAGGTAAGGCTGGCCATAGGGTTGCGAGTATGGAAGTCTTCTTGGTAATCTACAATGTGCGACGTCATGGCCAAACCTACCACAGTTAGCACAAGGTCTTGACCTAGGGTCTTGACACTTGGCCGATAAGTGGTTTCCGCCACACTACACGCATTGGACGTGCGGGCGCGTTGGTCGTCTCAACATGTCTTGCAACTTGGCTAATTCCATCTTGACATCAGCCAAGCCTTGGTCTGTCTCAGTGGCCTTCCCCTTATCTTGGGATGATGGGATTGATCACTCACTAGAGGCTGACGCTCTCTCTAAACCTCGCGAGTTGGTCTCCTCTACGTTCGAGCTCCTGGAGCTCCGTGCTTTCAGTTGATCATTGACTCTGATGGCTTCCTCAAACACTCTAGCTATCGCATCTCGCTACAAGCTTGAATTGCCTGCCAAAGCCTTATATAACTCCTCGTCTCGAATTCCGCTGATGAATACAGTCGAAACTGTCACTCGCCCAGAGGGATTCTCTTTAAGAGACTCCTCACATGGGTTATGTAGTCACGAATGTCCTTGTTCTCTTTCTACTTGACGTTCATCAAGCGTACTACTAGGTTATCAGAGTATCCGGGCTCGGCGAATCTCTTAATGAAGATATCCTTGAGGCCATTGAAGTTGGCTCGATCTATAGCATCCAGGCTCGTATACCACATCCTACCCTTGTCACCTAGGCAAAGCCCGAATGCTTGTGAGCATTGAGTTAGGTCGTTGAGGCCGTTGGCTTCGCAGACTTGCTCAAACTACTCAACAAAGCTGTATGGGTCATCATGGGGTTGGTACTTGTCGAGTTGCTTGGCAACGATTGGTATTTTGGACTGGCTCTTTGAGCCTTGGTTCAGCCCTAGTCCTGCGAGCAGCGATGTCGCTAGTGCTGTGGCACTTTGCTCTGCAGCCGTGTTATCTAGCAGTCGCTTCATGAGAAGCTTGCTCAACGTCAAGTCCCCCTCTAGGGCTCTCTCGTGATCTGTTCGGTTCCTACCTACTAAGTTCAACACTCATTGCGCCTCGCGCAACTTCGTACTTTGCTTTTGGCTTCTAGCCTGCTAATCCCTACTGTATTCGGCTATGCTTTGCAATGCTTTGCGGGCTAGCTTTCTCTCCTCCTCTAGATCTGCGATGATAGCGTCTGCTGTCCTACCGGGGTGCTCATACCGGGCGTGTGCATCGTAACTGCTTACAAGCTCTGTTGAATAGCATCTGGGAAGACGTTCAAATCGAGTTCCTCATTAGACCTGCGGACTAAGCTTTCCTCTGCCATTGTCGAGTTGTCTTGCTCCACCAAGCTGTCGATCAAGTTCAGTAGACTTGTTAAATCCACGTCGTTGGTGCCCTTTGCTTGGTCCTAATCTGCGCTTTGATGGTTTGTCTATGTCTTGGGTCCTCTCCTATTGGTTGGTTCCTTGAGTGGTTTATCTGAGTGAGTTCCTTTAGTTATTGAATACAAACCTCAATTTATGATCACTCAGTGCGTGTGTCGTTTCTCGTGCACTTGTGCTCAATCAGGCTTTCAGCTTTCTTAAGTGTACTTCAAGTGTGGAAATTCAATGTGAGTGCAGCAAGCAATTCCTAAGCGTCTTACGCACTCTCGCTTGTTTCGGGCTTGATAGGCTTGTAGATCAAATTTCTAGCCGTTTTGTCAGGGTTTAGGGTTTTTCTCGTATGTCACCTTGTTCATTTCCGATCAGTCAGGTTTTACAACTCAGCGGTTTGCGTCTAAGTCCTTGGGTCTCACAACTGCCTACTTCTAGCTGCTAAGCGACTGCGCGCTACGATTTTTTCCTATTACGTGTGCCAGAATCAAGTTCTGAGCACTCGAAGGGTTTCGACAGTTTGCGCTGCTGCGTTTTAGCCGGGTCAGGTCAAATTTCTGAAAAATTTGATAAAAATTTGCACTCGGACCAACTGGTCCAAATTGCAAGGTCCGAGTAGGTCACTCGGACGGGCCGAGGCATAGGCCCAAGGGCCGAATTTCAGGGTTTGACTCGAACGGTTTTGATTTGACGGGCCGAGGCACTTGGGCCAAGGGCCGAATGTGGGAAGTGGCCGAGGGCCGAATTTGAGACTCGGACGGGTCGTTCGGACAGCGGGCCGAGGCCGAATGTGCCACGTGGCCAAAAGTTTGACTCGGACGGCCAAATGGGTAGACTCAGACGGTTTGCCTCGGACAGCAGTCCGAGGGCCGACTAGGGTTTGGGCCGAGTGGGCCGAGTGACAGGGGCCGAGTGCGGATTCTAAGACTTGGCCCAGAAAAGGCCACTTAGACGGGCCGAGTGCGGCGCACGTAAACAACGTGAATACAAATTTGATCGATTCACAAGATTTAAGCAAGCACAATGGCCATGCACTTTGAGATCCTATCTAGGAGAGTAGAGGGAGAGATTGATATACCTGAACAGGCCGGTAAGTGCATCGGTGATGCGATCGAATCGATGCGGGCTGGAGCTCTCTATCTCTCTCTCTCTCTCTCTCTCTCACTAAAATTGCACAAATGAGCTCTCCCTTGGCCTCTTGGCTCTTATACCCCTTCCTGGGTGTGGTGTTGATGCCCCCAATCACTCACTTGCCAATCTTAGGCATCACTAGTGAGCGTTTTACCAATTTTTGCATGATTTTTTTCCTTGTTTTGCCCTGTTTTGAAATAGTAAACCCTACCCTTCTCCGGTCCGATTTCCTAATTCTAACCTACGTTAAATGTAACACAAATCGAAGGCAAAAAACTGAAATAAATTCTCCATGTTTTCCAATAATCAAACAACCAAAATATCCCAAAATACTTGCTTGTTTTGAAGATCAAAACACCCAACCTTCCTACCCATCTCAAGCTCCGTTTCGGGGATGAATCCCCTACTTCGATGCTCGATATGAGGTGCACAGGTGCTCAAGCTTGAATCTGTTGGTCCCGACAACGGAACCAAAATGTAGTGGGAGCTCACGCTCAACCGCCAAGACCCACGGACCGCTTATTGCTTCAAGCATTTCAAGCGAGCTCTAATGGCTATCTCTCACCTAGCTGACGCGCCGTCGATCCTACAAGTGTAGTGAGCTTACCTTGATGTCGATGTGAGTAGCCTCCTCCCTCGCACACCTCAGTAGCTCTAGATTCTTGATGCTAGCTCAAGCATCCTTAAGCCTCCTCCATCTCCAAGCTCCATCCTCCATAGCTGCGCGCACGAGAAAAGAGAAGAGAGGAGAAGAGAAGAAGAGAAGAGGAGATGGTGAAGACCTTCACCCTCTTCATCCCTCACTCCCACACACTCACTCCCTCACACTCTCACACTCCCTCTCTCAAGAGCACACACAAGCAAGAAGAAGAGAAGAAGAGAAGAAGAAGAGAGCTCTTGTTAGCCACACCCCAAAGAATGAGCTTCCATTCACTTTTTGAACTTTATATACAAGCCCTAAAATCCCATGGGCACCCATCCCCTTTTTTACATGACCAGCCATTGTGGCAAGGTCCTTTTTCCATTTCCCTCTTCTAGCCTTATGCCTCTAGCCTATGCTCGTCTAATATTTTACAATTGGCACAAGAGGGATCTTGGCGCTCTTTTACAAGAGTTTTCCAAGTTTTTTTGAGGTGCCTTTCATTTAAAATTGCACCTTTGGTCTCGGCTTAGCTTTTAGAGGTCACCTGTGTGTCTTTGCTCTTCTTCCATGCTTTTTCCGCTTTTTCCTTCCTTTTCCGCCATTTTTCACCATCTCGACTTGGGGTTAACAATTGGGCTGGTTGTGCCTATGATAGGAGGTCAACTAGTGGTTATGCATTTGAATTGGGCAACATTATGATTAGTTGGGAGAGTAAGAAACAACCTACAGTTGCATTTTCTAGTATAGAAGCTGAGTACAGAGGAGCTGCCTTAGCGGCTTGCGAAGTAGTTTGGCTAATGAAACTACTAAAAGACTTGGGAATACAATTGGAAAGCAGAGTGAGATTGCATTGTGATAACCTCAGCAGTGTTATGTTGGCTAGCAATCCTATCTACCATACTAGGTCCAAATATATTGAGGTTCACTACCATTTCATCAAAGAAATGGTTCTTACAGGGTAGATTGACTTCATTCATGTGAAGACTGAAGACTAGGTATAACAGATATATTTACCAAGTCTCTTGGTAAAGAAAAGTTCATATATTTTAGACAGCTATTGGAGTTTATCAGATGGTTTGAGCTTGAGGGGGAGTGTTAGAATATCAAGCTCGCGTTACTCTTCAGTCAGTCTGTCTTTATGTGTGCGATCAACATTAGCTAGATACAACTGTACACGTGTGTGGCATTCAATAAGTCGGTGTAGTTAGTGACTTAGTCTTGGTTAGTCATACCTATGTGTGTAAGTCTCTTTCAGTTAGTATGATGGAAGAATAAATAATGGAAGAAGAACAACAATGAGCTGAGGCTCATCTTTCACTCCACTCTATCTCTCTCCCTCTCTTCCAACAGAGAATACTTTGGGAAGCACATGACTCCCCCTTTTCAGGCAATCCCAGATACGTAAAGACCCTCAACATGGTCAGGAAGAGATACCATTGGAAAAGGCTTAAGGAAGACATGCTCAAATATGTCACGGAATGTTTGTCTTGCTAGCGCATTAAGGCAGAATATGTCAAGATGCTTGGGAAGCTGCAAACTGTTGACATCCCCTAAATGAAGTGGGAATTTATCAGCATGGACTTTGTTATTGGATTACCTTCAATTCAAGGAGGGTACAATTCAATTATGGTTACAATCGACATGCTCACTAAGGTTGCACACCTCATGCCAGTCAAGACAAACTATAAAGCTTTAGATATTGCCATTGCCAGACTGTTCATTAAGGAGATATTTAGACTCCATATTCAGACTCCATGGGTTGCCTAGAAGGATCATTAGTGACCGGATTCCCTCTTCACATCTCATTTCTGGAGAGGGGTATTTGAGGCCATTGGGCCTCAACTTTGTTTAGTACCCTCAAACTAATGATCAAACAAAGAGAGTTAACTAAGTCATTGAAGACATTCTTAGGGCATATTGTTGCCGCAAACCCAAGAGATGGATCCAATATCTACCATTGATAGAGTTTGCTTAAAATGCTTCCTACCAATAAAAAATTCAAAGGACACCTTTTCAAGCATTGTATGGGCATAATTGCCATACTCCATTGAACTTCTCACATCCTACCTTGAGGGTAGAAGCTTCCAAGAAAATGCTTGAGGAGATGGATGAGCAGGTCAAGGCCATTAGAAAGACATTAGAGCCACTAAGGATAGGTAGAAAGCCTATGTAGATCTAAATAGACAAGAGCAACTCTTCAAAGAAGGGGATATGGTTTTTATTCGGGTACGACCCAAGAAGAGCTCCTTATCGTTGGGAGAATTTAAGAAACTAAGTCCAAGGTATTGCAGACCCTACAAGATCCTCAAGTGCTTAGGACCCAATGCCTACAAACTCCAACTCCCTGAAAACGTAAAGGTTCACAATGTATTCCATGCTAACCTACTAAAGAAATATGTATCCAATCCTAGCCATGTACTTAATGATCAACAAGTTGTAATGCCAAGCCAAGGAGTCCTTGAGCTCTAGCCAGATAGAATCCTAGATATTTGAAAAAAGAGATTGAGGAGTAGAACCCTAAAAGAATATCTCATCCAGTGGAAGGACTATCTAGAAGAAGATGCCACATGGATTGTTGAGAGTACTCTCAACCAATAATACCCCCAATTCCTTTCGAGATGAGGACATTTTGATTCCATAAGGGGGAAGGATGCAATATCCTATTGCCGTTATGCGGACCCCCTCTTCTTAACGAATCAAAATGATTTTTTTTTAAAATGTCGCTCCCTCCCTGTTAGCATCACCTATTGGTGGAGGGAGGGGGAGATGAACTGGGAGTCGATATAGGTGAGGGGAAAGGAGTCGACGTGGTAGGCAGAGGAGGCCAAAGATCACAAAGACAATGATTATGATGGGGGGAGGGGCATAGGTGTGCCACCTCCAAACCCTCCCCCCCTACCCCTCCTGTTATGTTGCATGGTGATGAGCACTAAGGCTGTAGAGTGGAGCTAAGGCCTCTTACCATGATGCCTTCTCTCCTAATAATACCTTCTTCCTCCCCCTATTAACCCCCCCTCCCCCTCAGCAAAGAGGATAATTCTCTTTCCCCCCCCCCCCTGAAGACTAACATGCCATTTTTCTTTACCTCCTATTGCTAAGCTTGAGAGAGAGAGAGAGAGAGAGAGAGAGAGAGAGAGAGAGAGAGAGAGAGAGAGAGAGAGAGAGAGAGAGAGAGAGAGAGAGAGAGAGAGAGAGAGAGAGAGAGAGAGAGAGAGAGAGAGAGAGAGAGAGAGAGAGAGAGAGAGAGAGAGAGAGAGAGAGAGAGAGAGGTAGTGAAGGAGAGAAAGAGAGAGAGAGGAGAGGAAAGGGAAACCTAGAGTAAGAGTGGAAGAGAGAAAGAAAGAAAGAAAGAAAGTTATATTAACGTCTTCTAAAGACCAAAACTGGCCTATGAGACAAACTGTGATACAACTGATGAGGTCCAGCTATCCAAAATAAAAGTGCTGAATGAAAATCTAAAAACTGGAAACTGAAAATACGGTGCTGTGAGTGTGATAAGTGTCGTGTATGTGTATGTGCGTATGTAGCTCTGGTACTCCAGATAATGGCTACAAAAGGGGGACAAATGTCGGCTGTGATAGGGGAACAACTGTCGGCTGTGATAAAGTGGTGCGATGTGTATATGTAACAGATGCAGGGAGATATACTATCCTGGGATGTAGTAGTAGTCGTCGAAGTCGCTAATAGCAGGTGATCCCTCCTGGATGCAGGATGTGGTACATCGGCGGTGGAGAAAGAGCAAACTGGAGATCTGAGATCCAATGTGTCGAGTGTCGTCGGATCTCAGTCTGCTGTCGATGTAGATCAAGAATCCTCCGGATCTCCTGTTGGTGTGGCTGTGGGGTCCGAAACCCACGGATCCTTGTGCGGCGTCGGGTACGCTGGTCCTCAGCCTGCTGTAGTGTGAGCCCGGAGGTTTGGCTGGAGGCTGGTATAGTAGCTCTCACTCTGTCTGTCTGAAAGAACTGTGTAATAGTCGTCTAGGTGGGCCCCTCACTGACTGGGACCCGCTGTGTGCTCTGCTCTCTGATGTGCCATTCCTCTCCCAGAAAACGGCCAAATGAGAGAGAGAGAGAGAGAGAGAGAGAGAGAGAGAGAGAGAGAGAGAGAGAGAGAGAGAGAGAGAGAGAGAGGAGTTCCAAGGACAATTCCTTTCTTGGGCGAAGGCTCGAGTACCCTCTCTCCCCATCGTGAGTCCCCATAACCTCTCCATCGATTGCTTCTAGTTGACAAGGAGATCACAGAAGTCAAGATAAGGCATAGGGAACTCCAGCACCAATGAGTCCTCCGAGAGGGGTGAAGGATACATCCCAAGCTCCGAAATGGCCCCAAAGCATAAACTCTCCCAAGCAACTGGAAAAGCTGCGACTTCGAAAGGAGGATCAGGCACAAATATGTTGCCATCAACACGAACGGGTTATTGGACATAAACATTAATTTGTCACCCCAAAACCAAGTACCACTACCGTGTCTAGTATTTTGAACTGAACATTTAAGCATGGACATCATTAGGAAGAAGTCACACTTTTCATCGAGCATAATTTGAAAGGTAGTTGAAAAGGTTTAACAACCATGAATTGCAGCAAATATATTGAGTATCTATGGGTTGTTGTGGTAATTAAGCCAAGTATTAGATTTGAACTTTCACAAATGCATCATAGATTGCCGGTATACATAAATATTCCATATAGGTCAATTACATCTTGTCAACCATTGGAGAAAACTAACTTGCATTTACAATGAACTCATGCACACTCGATACTTAGGCCATGCTTTATGAATTGCATAAGTGCTCTAGAAGGAATTTTCATGAATGGGGATTTCCTCATCAACTCAAGAAAGACTTGCATGAAATCATGGATAGTTTGCAAGGGCTAGTTTAGTAAATGAAATCTTGCATGATAAGTGAATCCAAGATTTAGTAGGACTTTAGTCGCAAATAGGTCAAGTTGTCCTTACGACCATATTTTGACTTAGTGTCAATATGCTCTTTGGTCTCTATCCCAATAACTAGCCACGATAGGTCCAATACACTCTTGGGTATATCATTTTCAAAATATGATACATCTCGAAGCTAACACAAGTAAACTCGAATGGCATATCCACAAGAAGAACGACCATTCGCCATGTTCCATTCGATGTTTGAAACTATTTAAGAATTGTAAATGGGCTTAGTTTACGCTTGACTTGCGAGAGGCATGAACACAAGCTCCTACTATCTTGAGGGAAGGAAACCCTAGGGTAAACTTAGAACCCTGAAAAACTCTAAGGTGGAAAAATGGTTACCAACTGACCAATTGAAGTCCTAGACTGGGACCTTAAGATAAGAACCAAAGGTTAGTAACTTAGGAAAGCTACCATTCAAAATTATAACATAATTGCTCACCCCTATTACATAGGAGTGAAGTCGGAAAGAGGGTATTCTCTGTCCCTCAGAGGATAATGGAAACTAATGCCCAAGAAAAAAGATCCAAGAAGGGTAACACTAGGCATTCAAAGATGGGAGCTCCACCTTAGCAAATGTCATGAGCACTCACCTTCATTGTTCTTTGTGCTTGGAAATCTAGATTCAATTTTTGTAAAAGGAATGTATGACCTAAGCTCACAAAAGATATTTGAATAATGAATCAGGTTGAATTCATGGAGGGTGCGCCAAGCTACCCCCAGATGGCTGCCAACCCTAGCCAAGGGGGTTCCAAATAACTGTGATAGGAACGTGGACTGAACTTGCCATGAGAGGTCTCTCCATGGATTAGTTTGATTGTAGGAGGACGCTTAGATGCCAGGGGGGCTCTCCTGTAAATTCCCTACCTTCGGGTCCTAATCAAGACTCGAGATGGATTCTTGAGGCCTTGTTGATAGTGCAAGGGGCCGGAAACTTGGAAGAAATAAGACGCATCCTCATGGATTGCGGGAAACATCCTTTTTGAACAATAATTGTATCTCAGTTAAAGTGCTAATATAAAGTTTGCCTCTAAGGAACCTATTCGAACTATTTTTATGTTAGTGTCGTAAGTTACGTGAACAAACCTTGTTCCCTAAAAGGCTAATTAAGGAAGCTGATTTTAAATGTCACACATAAATGTGATATGACCTAATTAGATAACTAAAGAACGCCTATTGAGGGAAGCGGGTGGGTGGAACCTTGCCATCCTATGGAAGGGTGGTCCTAGAAGACTGGAAGGCTTCTCCAAGGCTCTACAGTCGTACGATCTTTAGGTAATAGTAAGCTGGAACTCGATTCATGCCATTTTAGGAGATCAAAATGGGACTATGCCCTATGGGCAGAGAGGTTGAGCAGTGCATCCCTCTCGTTTTCCATTCTCTTTGAACCAAGTGTGGCATGGATCTGCTTTGGGTTGGGAATCTCTTCGTAAAGTAGGATGTCTAGGATTCAATGCTAGAATGTTGTTAGGAGACCTTGGCCACCAAGAACCCGGATTTTAGGTTGATCCTAGTGGATTCGGGCACGAACGTTTTGTTGCATGGCAGACTCAAAAAATCCCTGACGACAAACCTCGAAACATTCCGTGGGAGTGCCAGGCAGTGACTCTTAGATTCGTTTCTTAATGGACCGCTAAAAACGTGCTTAGACAGCCGTTAGGTAGGCACATTACATTGTGTGTGCTTGAGAGAGGGAGTGTGAGAAAGTGAGTGTGTGATGGTGAGGGATCTTGGAGAAGAAGCTCTCCATCATCTCCTCTCTCCTTCTTCCCTTCTTTTCTCTTGTCTCATGCATGGCTATGGAGGATGGAGCTTGGAGATGGAGGCTTGAGGTTTTTTGAGCTTTCATCTCAAATCGTGCAGCTACTAGGTTGCTTGAGGGAGAAGGCTACTCATTTGGGTATCAAGGTAAGCTCACTACACTCCTGTAGGGTCGAAGGCGCATCGGGTAGGTGAGAGATAGCCATTTATACTCTCTTGAAATGCTTGAAACAATAAGTGGTCTGTGGATCTTGGCGGCGGATGAGCGTGAGCTCGCATTACATTTTTATTCTATTGCACCGGGGACCAATGGATTCAAGCTTGAGCACTTATGTGCCTCTAATCGAGCGTTGAAGTAGGGTTTCATCCCCAAATCGGTGCTTGATATAGGTAGGATATTTGCGGTTTTTAATCTTCAAAACAAGTAAGCATTTTGTGTTTTTGATGAGTAGGTAAGTAGGATAAATCATTTTAGTATTTGGATTTTGATTTTTGTTGCATTTAGAGTAGGATATGATTGAGAGATCGAAGCAAAATTCTTTAGGGTTTTTGTTGTAAAATAGGTCCAAACAGGGCACAAACAAGGGAAAAATGGGAAAAAAGAGTTCTTAAATGTGTTGATACCACAAGGGAGAGATTAGAGAGGTCAAGGCTGAGCAGAACGAGGGTTTTAAGACCCTAGAGAGCAAGGGGGAAGCTCATTTTCACCTTCAGTAGTGAGAGAGAGAGCTAGAGAGAGAGAGAGAGAGAGAGAGAGAGAGAGAGAGAGAGAGAGAGAGAGAGAGAGAGAGAGAGAGAGAGAGAGAGAGAGAGAGAGAGAGAGAGAGAGAGAGAGAGAGAGAGAGAGAGAGAGAGAGAGAGAGAGAGAGCTTGAGCTTTGGGCAAATCGATCAGCATCCAACGTGAGTTTTTTGTGCATACCAAGTATATAGAGACCTTCCTCTATATCCATTCTTATATTCTGGAGCTCATTACATGTTGATGTGACCAAAATTGTTACCTTGAGTTGATTTTTCATCTCGCTGTTTTTGCACTGCTGGAATCAGATAGGGAAACTGGTAGGGTCCGATTCCCAGAATTAGGCACTTGAACGTCTGATTTTTGGGCAATCATACCTCGACCTATCCAATCAAATGCTACCCATTAGATTTTGAGAATCGGATCAACTAGGATCGAACGGCCATCTTTGAAATCAGATTTGGACGCTTGGCCATTGGCCACTCAGACAAATGATAATCGCACCCAGTCTAAATCAGACATAGCACAATCGGATGCCAAAATCGGACAATTTTGAATTGGATGCACGAAAATAGAACAATTGAAAATCGGACGTCCAATTCTGGGGATCAGGCACTATAAAATCAGATAAAAAATTTTATAGGAGAAACTTACAAATTTAGTGCATCATCTCGGACAAAGCAGAACACCTCCCGCAATTAGGGAAGGCTCCAAAAGCCTTACAAGTGCAATTGACCTTAGAAATTGCAGCCGGATGGCTAGACACGACTGTTGATAGTCACGTAAGCTTTTAGTCCCTTTTTGAGCCATAAATTGACCTACAGGCTCCAATTGACCTTGATCGAGCTGAATAACGTAGCACAGACCCTAGAGACTAGTGAGAGTGATAAGTGATGGAGCCTAAATCCCTATTTGATCGAGAACATAGACCGGAGTGCAGAAGTTGCATTCATTATCTCGTGTTTGCACCCACATTGTTTCCAACACTTGAGTGCCTTGAAAAAATTGAAAGCTTGATTTCGTATAGCACATGGAAAAGAGCATCACACACACATTGAGTGAATGTAAATTGAGGATTTTCTGTAAGTAAGAAGGAACAAACTCAGACTTAATGAACATAACAAACCCACCAATAGGAGACGACCCTCAAACCTAGACAGGTGATCAAGAATCCCAATTGGTAGGACCAAGTGAAAGATGTAATACGGGGAGCCAAACACATAGAAAGTGTGACACTGCCTAACTTGAACACCCTCATCGACAGCTTGGTGGAGCAAGAGACCACAGATATGGTAGAACCCAATACAAACAGTGGAAACAAAGAACTTGACCTAGGAGATTTCCTAATTGAAATTCAATAGATGGTAAATGAATACGGTGCACAAACTAGGCTAGACCACCATGGCAGTAGAAGACATCATAGCAGACCTTGAGGAGGAAAGAAGGCTGGTGTGGAAAGCTTTGCAAGGCATAGTGACATACAACTAGTAGCAACATACTAGGTGATTGTGGTAGGACATAGCCCTAGCAAATAGAAATTGAACATGATCGAACACAGAGAGGGAAAGAGCACTAGAGGCGGATTTAACGCTAGAGCGTGATTCTCACAAAGTGACTAATAGACAACATGTCGGCGGAACAAAGCGCAACTAGGGTTTATAAAGGGCTCTAAGAGTCAATTGAGAATCCCCGCACTTGCAAAACAGCTAGATAAGTACCATTCAAGCAATGACTCATATAGTTTCATAGAGGAGTTCGAGTAGGTCTACGAGGCTAATAGCCTCACCAATCCCACTCAGTGCTTATAAGCCTTCGGTATATGCTTGGGCGATAAGGGTAGGATGTGATATACAAGCTTAGACACTGAGGAGCGCAACAATTTCAATCACCTCAAGAGTCTCTTCATTAAGAGATTCTCGAAGGAAGGGTATTCAGATAATCTTATAGAGCAGCTGATGAATGTCAAGTAGGGGGACAAAGAGGACATTAGGGACTACGCTGCTCATGTGCAGAGTCTCTAAAAGAGAATCATCACTAACGAATGATCCATTGAGAGAGCATTGTCCATTGTGTTTATCAATGGAATACGTAGTGAGGAACTCTACAAGGCCTTGGCAGAGCAACTCAGGCTTGCAGAGAGACACACCAGCTAGGGTCTTTGAAGAGGCCATACGAGTGGACAACTAGCTCAAGGAGAGAAGCTCCAGGAGCTTGAATTGAGACAATGCCAACTCTAGGACCTCAAAAAGGGCAATAATATCTAGCAAATGATCAAACCTAAGCAACCAAGACAAAGGGAAGGGCGCTGATCCAAGCTAGGAGCTAGCAAAAATGAAAATGGAGCTAGCTAGACTATAAGAGATGATGAGAAGACCTACACGCCCACATGTCCAATGCATGTATTGTGGCCGGAGCCACCTTCCAGTTGAGTGTCAAGACCCTAGGTCCTAACCTTGCACCAATTGTGGAAGGTTCAGCCACGATGCCATGCAGAGACTACTGAGGAGACTCCCATACTCACAGCCTTACAACCAACCTTACCTAGGGAATAAGCCTCTGAATTTCTTTGGGAGATGAGCCCCATTGGCCCTTCCGATACCTAACAATGCAAATCCAATTATCTCTAGGATGGAGATCAATCCCACAGGCATACCTAGGCCACCTAGACCTTACGTAACCCATCCATCGAGCGATGCTTCAATCTACTACGTGGAGGAGCCAAACGATGAGAAGCCTTATGTGAACCCTTATGTCTCATGTGATGAAGAGGGAAATCTAGTTCTCATGGACTATTGACTAATGCCGGTGATGGCATTAGGAATAGGGAGGGGTAGAGGCTTAGGAGGGAAGACCCAAGAGCCGATTTCTTGTTGGACTTGTGGGTCACCGAGGACACATCTCTTCACGTTGTCTCAAGAGAGAGCAAGCCAATCAATATAAGGCTAATCTCAGATGATCACCCGCCTCTTTCTTGATTGCCCTAGGCAAAAACCATCCTCTAGTTCAACAATCATACCATCAGTTCCATTGGGACTATTCGGTGTGTCGAGACACTTGATAAGGAGGCCATTCCCATCCCATTGCATATTATGACTTGTGCACAGATGAAGCAGGCCGCCATATCATTGTCAAGGCCTAGTAACCTAGACACAACCTTGATCGGAAAGAAAAGTCTTTGGTAAAGAAAGAAGAAAAGTGAAGAAAAGGTCACGTTGAAAACTGAGAGTGCAATGACACTACCCGTTGGAAAGAAAGTTATAAACGCTGAGGCAGGGACATCTGCTCCAAAGACCACTGAGAAAGGGAGTGGTAAGATAAGGGAGTATCCCACCTGAAGCCCCAACTCAAAGCCATAGAAAAGGTCAAGGAGTGGGTCAAAGGAGCCCAATAACACATAAAGGACATGAAGCCCATATTAGAAGATGAGATCGATGATCTCTCTAGTGTAAGCATGCGGGTCTCACCCATACGACTAATGGACACATCTGCACCGCTGCACATTGTGCCACCTAGATGGATCTTGAATACTATAGGCCAACAAACTAGTCAAAGCCATTGGCCAAGGATGGAGTGCAGAATTAGTAGAGAAGTAAGCGGCTAGCAATCTTCTTGCAATGCTAATGACCACCATTGTAACTCTGAGCTTAGGAGGCTTGCTTAGACATCATCCGATGCTATGGCAGGAGCTAAAGAAATGGGTGGAAGGATTGATAGAGCAAGCTACCATTGACTTGCAAGACCACGATGCAGTGACAAAAATATTGAGCCTACCTCTACACTCAATGCCCAAGTCCTTGCATGTTAATGCTTTTTGGGAAGACACAGAGATGCACACGGTCTTGTCGGTCCTAACTCTAGGTAATACCACAAGAAAAGGGATTGTAGACATGAGGAAGGAGTCAGTGTGCTTAGACATGTAGTACTCCAGGCTTGGGGTAACCCACTTGTTGTCAAGGATGCTAGGTTCAATGTCACATTGGCTAATGGAATGAAAGTAAAGCCATTCGGAGTGTTGAAAAATTGGCCACTGAAGATCGCAGGAGTCTAGTTCTCTAGGGACTTCATAGTCATGAAAGGAGTGGACTACGATATCTTGTTAGGCCGATCCTAGATGTGCAACACATGAGTCATAAAAGACTGAGGGAATTGTCTAATCTTCTTAGGCAATTGGACAAAAGTGGTAAGAGTGGAGATGGATACTTGGAAGACTACACCAAGTGATCTAGACACCATTTCAACTATGCTAAAGGGAGACACTCAAATTAGGAAATCTTACGGGCCACTAACGAAGTATATCCCTTGCCCTAAGGATGAGCGAGATTGGATGCATGTGCTAGCCACAATTGATCTACCATTCTTGCATAACAAGAAATACAAGCAAGATACTAAGGTAGTTGGTGAGCCCAGAGACACACTCTCAGTACCAATCTGCATGTGGACTTCATAGTCATGAAATGAGTGGACTATGATAACTTGTTAGGCTGACCTTGGATGCGCAACACATGAGTCATAAAAGATTGGGGGAACAGTCTAATCTTCTTAGGCAATCAGACGAAAGTGGTAAGAGTGGAGATGGATACTTGGAAGACTACATCAAGTGACCTAGACACCATTTCAGCTATGCTGAAGGGCAACACTCAGATTAGGAAATCTTATGAGCCGCTGACCAAGTATATTCCTTGCCCTAAGGATGACCGAGATTGGATGCATGTGCTAGCCACAATTGATCTGCCATTCTTGGATAACAAGGAATACAAGCAAGTTGCTAAGGCAATTGGTGAGCCTAGAGACACGCTGTCAGTACCACTCTGCATGATGGATAGAAGCTTGCATGGGTGACCCACCTCTGTCACATTCTATGTCCCAAAAAACTAATGAGACCTCCACAAGATCTTAGAGCATCTGACTGACAAATTAGTTGGTAACATAGGCGCAAATCTTAAACGACTCAAGGATCTCTTGGATGAAGCCAAGTGGAAATGGACCAAGGTGCATGACCTAAAATTGATGTACAATTGGGCCTTAGTCTCACTGATGACAAGGAAACATAGTATCAAGACTTAGGATATGATGAGTGGTTGGATGAGGATGGTTTCAGATGATGAGTACAAAGACTGTGGTTCCTCCAGTGACAAGAGCAAAGAAGAGATTGACATGATAGAGTATGACTGAGGCACATGTGATTAAACAAATATGGACAAACTCTAAACTGTAGAAGAAGAGCACAAATATAGAATCGAGAAAGGGGTCATGTGAATGGGTTGTGATCACACTTGGTTGGAGCACATAGGAGCAATAGATTATGAATGGGTTGTGATCACACTTAGTTGGAGCACATAGGAGCAATTGATTATGAATGAGTAGGTCTTGCCCAACTAAGTGTTGCATTAGTACTCAGAATAGAATCATCATCATCAAAGCTACGACCTCTAGGAGAGACTCCCTCTTCTAGCAAAGATAGACAGTTCTACTTTGAGTCAAAAGTAAGCTTAGACAGTGATCTTGAGATACCCCGACCACCTAAGGCAAAACACACCAAAGGAGACCTACCAGTCCACCTAAGGCATTGAAGGTTGAAGGATGAAAGAAGGAAGGCTGATTAGCCCTATGGCATAGTATTCATAGGCCAAGTACATTATCATTGCACTATAAACTATCTTACAAAATGGGCAGAAGCACAAGCCACGAGGAAAAACGATGCTAGAACCACTACTAAGTTCCTTTGGGAGTAGATGATCTCATGATTTGGTTGCCCCATTGAACTAGTTACTGATCAAGGCACACACTTCATTAATGAAGTAATAGCTCACCTCCTGTCCACCTTTCTGATCATCCATCAAAAATCCTCACCCTACTACCCTCAAGTGAATGGCTAGGCTGACTCTACTAATAAGATCTTAGTGAATGTTGACCAAAGTAGTCTTTGCCTCACGTAGTGACTGGGATAACAAACTGATGGTAGCCTTATGGGCCTATCAAATAGCCTATAAAAAAGAGATAGGAAAAATTCCCTTCAAGTTAACCAATGGGGCTGAAGCCATTCTACCTGTAGAGTTCTTTGTCCCGAGCCTGAGAGTAGCCATCCAAGAGAGATGGGATGGAAAGGAGGCATGGACAAAGTGCCTAATTGAGCTAGAACGCTTATCAGAGACTCAACTTCTAGCCACCCATGCATTGATTTGTGAAAAGGCATGCTACAAGAGGTGGTTTTACAAGCATGTCAAGCAATAAGAACTCGAGTAGGATGACTTAGTGTTGCTGTACTCAATAAAAGGCTAGAAACAAAAGATGAAGTTCAAGGGATTAGGGTCTTTTTGAGTCTGCGCTATCGATCAAACTGGCAATGTAGAGCTCAAGACCCTAGATGGAGAGGGCATAGGTTTCTTCAATGGTATCTGCATAAAGAAGTACTACCCTCCCACACATCCATTGCATAAACCTCCCATGCTAGAGTTCCCTGTGAAGGTCTGAGTTTCCACAATAATGGAAATTGGTGAGGAGGATGAAGAGGCAGTAGCACCTGCTTACCTGCGCATAATGGTCACTGCCCAACAAACACATACATTCGATGCATTGATTGATGAGGGAGCTAATTTTAATATCTTAACTCATGATTATTGGATTCAAATTGGCCGCCCACAACTGCAACCCATCAATGCTAAACTTAGCCCATTTGGGGGTCGATCATATGCCCTTTTAGGAAAGTGCAAAGTCACAGCCTCTATCAAGTGTGAAAGCATACCTATAAATTTCTACTTGTTGCCGAATACAAAAGATAATGGTAAGGAATCACTGTTAGGATGCTCATTTAAAATGCAAGCACATTGTGATGTTGACTATGAGTCACAGCGCATTCACCTTGCTATTGACAATGTACGAATAGTCATGGCTTTCAGCAAGGGCAACACGACTCCATCGAAAAATACGAGGCCACCGGTAGAGAAACCCACCATCAAGTCTAAGGTGGGGGGTTGAGACTTGTCACAATCTGCCATACCAAACCGCTAGCACATCCCTGATATCAAAGCTAAGGCCCCTGAACCACAGCTCAATTGGGTGCCTAAACATCAAGAACTACTGCCTAGGAACATGCAACCATGACCTCACAAGCCTAGAAACTCATACTCAAAACCTAGGAGGCAATGGAGAAACTATAGACACCGACGAATAGTCAAGTTGAGATGGGTCTCCAAAACCTTATTGCAAGCGCAAGGCTATTGTGAGGGCAATGCATGGACATGGGTGCCTAAAACCAAGAGGACCAGCGGCACTATTCAAACACCACCCTCAAACTCAACCACACAAAGCCGCATGACAAATCAAGCACTAAAGCTTCAAAGAGCTCAAGTTACGAAGCCCCTAAAGCCTAATACCATTAAGCTTGCAGAACCTCAATGAGTGTATTGACCAAAAACATAGCTTGCTGACTCCAAACCAACCCAATCTAGCATTGCTAGTGCCCTTAAAGCCTCACAAACATCTGGCAGCACAATGTCAAAATCTCAAACCATGCTTTACTGCACAAGAGGCTAAACCGCACACTCAAGAGCAACCGCAATCGCCACACGTCAACCATTGAGTTGTCGAGTCCAGTCAAACCCTAGCCTCCAACAAGTCTTAAACCCTCTAACAAATGAGGATTGATCCTTCTTATCTTAGTCTCACAGACATAGCTGAAAATACAAGGGATGACTTGGTTGGTTGCCTTCGACATTTGGATGCCATGCTTACCACACTTGCTAAAAGATACGACTGATTAGACCTAGGTCTTTTAGACAAGCCTTTAGCAATGGAGGTATGCATGTTGCCTTGCTCATGGAAAGAATCAGATTTTGTATTCATTAAGGCTCCCCAGGCAGTTGAGGAACTCATTGTCACCAAGATTTCTCACGAACAAGCACACAAGCAATGCCTCATTACATCTTACAATAAGGGCACAGTCCTTGCCATCAACTAAGAAATTGCAAAGCTAAAACAATTGGCTACCAATGACTCCTCTTTCTTGCGATAGTGGTATGGTCTCTGACTTCAATGGGAGCAAGAGGGCTACCAAATAATGACTAATGCCACTGAGCAAAGATGTGCAATCAAGACCCTAGAATAAGACCCAACATATGTAGCCCCAACCTCCTATAGGGTATTGACCACCATTTGCAATCGGCCCCTCGAAGAGCACATCATGACTCACCCTTACGTAGATCACATTTTAATAGAGGAGGAGCAACACATTGCCAATAGAATAGGCTTCGGTGATTTCCTAATGGATGTCCTCACCTACATCACTCATGTAAGCATCCAACTTGTTGACATGGATAACTATACTAACATGGAGTACAACTTGAACTTCTACGCTTGGCTCATGCAAAAGTGAAACACCGTGAGCATGCACTGAATGGTCTCAATCCTTCAACCTCTAATCCTAGGAAGGGTTTTTCTCATTTTCAAAGGGGGAGGGGGTAAGGTGGTGAGGGCTGAAATGATGAACGAGTTTCCTCTTACCCATCCAACCTCCAATCAAGACTAAGAGAACTAAAGAAGGGCACCACCTAGCCAAAGGGAGGATGGGCTAGGACATCCCTCAAAGAGATGGATTAGCATGAGGGTATTTTAGAGTGCTCTCATGTGCTTGTCATTGTCCTTCCCCTTCTCTACATCTCCATGGGCTCCTTATATAGCCTCCATGAGGAGGGATTAGATTAAGATAATCTTCTTGATTAACATTGTATGTCATCTTTGAAAATATAGAGAATAGTGGATGGGACAAGTCCCCACCTTGGTCATCATGCAAGAAGCCAAGGGTGGTGGTAGACAAAATAGAGAAAGGGAGCTAGATTACAAGAGGTGGGTGCCCAAAGAACATTATTATAATATATTTACAAGAAGGATAGAATGGAAAGTTGATGTGGTGAAAGAGAGAATAAAATTGCATGTAGCCAACAGTCTGTGCCTTCGTAACTTCAAATCGGTGAAGAATCTGAAAAAAGTTTCTTTTGCAACTTTGTAGGTTGAAACCAATCGGGCATCGCGAGAATTTTTTTGAAATTCACTTTTCCTCGAGAGTTATTGATATTATAAAAAATGTCTTCCAAAAGCTGCTTTGACTTTAGTCTCCCATATATATATATAAATACATATAAGCATGTGACAGAAGGGGTCCATGCTTGTAAGCTTTTGTGTAAGATCCAAATGACACCATGATGTGGATATTGACTTGTGTACTAGGGTGAGGTGTCCTCTAATGATAGTGATAGATTCCAAATCTTTGCAGGTGGAACTCACATGTAGTTGGAGACTAGTCCTTTGAAAAAACTATGCACTCACTCAACTCCTAGGTGTAATCTATTTCCATCTTCACTAAGATAACTATTCCTTTTACCCTTTACATTGACATCCCTCCTAAGAACTTGTTCCCCCCATTTGCTAGAATTATCATAATCGAGAGGCAATGTAGCATACATAGTGCTTGAAGAGTAAACCCAAAGTGATATGGTAAGGCTCTTGATAGGGATTTTGGCCAAATTTTGTGGTAGAAATCCGGTTTGTAAAAAACCCGGATCATTAGCCCTCCCCTTAGGCTAGAGGCATTCATGCCTCTAGCTTGCTAATGTTGTCCAATAGAGCAAGGAGGACCGCACCCCCTCATTGGTGGCTCTTCATTGAATGATTGCTCCAAAGTGTCCATATTTCTTTGAAAATAAGGCTTGAGTCACCATCCATTTACCCTTGTCTTGTGAACTCTCCCATCCATGTCACCTAGCTTATAGCTGCCATTTGGATATCTCCTTATGACCATGAATGGCCCTTCCCACTTAAACACAAGTTTAGCATCCTTTCTGTCATCAAAGTAGTTATCATAGCATAGCACAAGTGATCCTTCCCTTATGTGTTTGCTAGCCAGCTTCTTACTAAATGTCTTTCTCTTCTCTTTAGCCTGCATGGAATAGTGTTGGATTGCTGCTTCTCTATCTAACTCCAGCCTCTCTAGATCCAAGATCCTTTCCTCTAACTTCTTATCTTGATTCTTCTCTCGACTGGCTACTAAAATACGCAAACTGGCCAGTTCCACCTCTATAGGAAGCAAAGCCTCTTGGTCATAGACAAGGTGAAATGGAGTATAGCCAAGTGAGGTTCTGAATGAAGTCATGTAGGCCCAAAGAGCTGCACTCAATTTTTTATCCTAGTGTTTGGGATGCATGTGTACCTGCTTGGTAATTATCTTGCCAATCAACCCATTCACTTTTTCAACCAAACCATTACACTGTGGATAGTAGGGAGTAGAATGCATGTGCTTGATTTTAAGCCTTTCCATTAGCTCCCCTACTAGGTTGGCCCTAAAACCAGGACCCTGGTCAGAGATAATTTCCAAAGATGTGCCAAACCTGCAACAAATGTTTTCAAGCACAAATTTTCCCGCTTCTTGGGCGGTGATCCTACTAGTTGTTGAAGTCGTTGCCCACCTCGTCATGTAGTCCACACCCATTATGGTGTATTCCTTGCCAGACTGAGTTTGTGGGAGTGGCCCTATTGCATCAATCCCCCATTTCTCAAATGGCCCATATGTGGCTATGGGATTTTGTTCCTCATGCACTAGCTTCCTTGGTCTGGCCTTTTGGCGGCCTTTTTGCAATCGTCACAAGTGCGGCACCAATATTGCACATCTCAATGTAGACTAGGCCACACAAAACCGGCCTGGAGAATCTTTCTGCTGGTTATTTCTTGAGCAAAATGTTCACTACAAACCCCCTCATGGCAGCTCTTAATCACATCCATAATCTCCTTTGCTTTTGGCACCCTTCTAAGCATTGCATCCTTTCCTTTGCAATGCAACACATCATTTATCAAGCGGTATTTAGTGGCCTTAGTAGCCAGCCACCTTTTCTCACTCTTACTCATATGTGTAGGTGCCTCACCATGCTCAAGAAAATAAAGCACATCTTGTAGTTGAAACTTACCTTGAAACAAGGGAAGCTTTACTGCAATGATGCCCACCATTACCTCTTTCAATTTTTCAGCTGCTAGAGCATCTACGTCGTCGTTTGTGCGCCTTGGCACAAAATAGATTTGGGCTTTCTGTAGCTTTCTCATGAGAGTTTTAGCTTCTCTCATTTTCACTGCTAAGTTATCATTTTTACAAGCCAAGATTAAAGGGGAGCTAAAGCTCTACCCCGAGACCTACGGACCACTTATTGCTCAAGTATTTTGAACCGAGCGGCCATGGCTACCTCTCACATAGCCGATGCGCAATGCCTACCTTACGGGTGTAGTGAGCTTACCTTGATGCTCGATCGAGTACCCTCCTCTTTCTTGCACACCGGAAGCTCCACGATCCTTGATGCAAGCTCAAGCAACCTCAATCCCTCTCCCATGAGCTTCATCCTCCATAGCCACGCGCGAGACAAGAGAATAGAAGAGAGAAGGGGAAGATGAAGAGAGAAGATGGGGAGCTTCTTCTCCAAGATCCCTCACTCTCACACAATCACTCCCTCACTCCCTCACACTCTCTCAATCCCTCTCTCAAGCACAAGCAAGAAGGCAAGAAACAAGAGAAGAAGAAGAAGAAGCTTTGGCCACACACAAGAATGATCTTCTCATTCACTTTTTGAACTTTATATACATGCCCTACTTTTCATGGGCGGTCATCCCCTTTTTTACATGGCCGGCCATTAGCCTAGGCCCATTTCTCATTTCCCACCGTTCTAATCTATCCTATTCCCAACTAATGCATACAATTTGCACAGGAGTGAGCCTATCGCTCTTTTACAAGGATTCGGGAGCGGTTTCACACTTAATGGTGCGCTTTTTACTCTTTTACTTTCCTTGGGTGACTCTAAGACTTCCTGAGGGTCGTGCCCCTGCTTTTAATTTTTTCAGGGTCTGGTTACCGGTTAAGGCGCCTTTTTCTTCGTTTTGTCATGTGCCTTTTGCTATTTTCTTTTTTCCATTTCCCGCTTCTCTGTGCTGTGGTAAACATTACCCCCCTCCTAGCCAAGTGCCAGTCCCATGGCACTGTGGTGGGAAGTAGTGGGATAGATGATTCTGTTGCTAGGTGGAATTGGTGGGTAGATGACACTGATGCTTGTGAATGAGAGATGATGGAGTTTGATGACGATGACCAAGAGAGATTCCGGCGTGCTTTAGACTTCATGAAAATGCTCGGGATTTCACACACAGTTGTGTCTCCCATTCTGCGCGGCTGGTAGAGGTTCCAATTGGCTGGTGGAAAATAGGTAGCCGGTTATCCTTTGGTCAACAGAAACGCTTGATCAATAAGCAATCCCTTAGGAGAATGGTGTTGGAGGGATTTATCTTGGAGAAACCCCCTTGAACTCTGTCTTAACAAAGGTTTGCTTTGTCTTCGCATGGAAGATCTTTGTCTTTGTTTTGAAGATCTTGTTATCCTGAGGATCCTTGTCTTCAATTTGAAGATCTTCAGGTTTGATTTCAAGATCTTCAGTGCTGAGCTGAAGATCTTGAACCTTGCATTGAAAATCTTTAGGCTTGTGGAATCAATAAGCGATCCGTAGATCTTGAGGCGGTAGACATGCATCTTTGGAAGATGAGGTTCCAAAATCTAAGCCAATGGCAGATCCATCACTGGGTTTTCCTTCTACTTGAGTTGGTTCAGTTATGGTAGCCATCAGTAGGCGGATGATTGGCAACATGAAATCTATTGAGCCATTTAAACCTTCGCAGCGGAGCTCCTGAAGTTAGAGTAATGGAGTCATGTCCGACTCATGGAAAAATTCCTTGTCATTGGAGGATGTAGTGGATGATCTTCTTCAACCAAGCAGCCAGTATGTCTCACTGTGTAGTGCATGGTGCCCGTGCCAGTGGAACTGGGAGATGGGTCTAACCTTGGGCAAGCCCTTGGTAATGTCCCACACTTGAGGACCCAGTTCGTGCATTGTTGGAGGTGCGGTGCAAAAATTAGGGTGACAGGTCTGAAAGTCCTGCCCTTGATGTGCCCTAAGTGTGAAGTGGGGAAGGGGCTAGGGAGAACCCTAGATGCAGTGAGTGTGGTGCACAATAATAATGAAGGGAGATTGCAAGCACATGTGAAGTGTTCTCCTTGTTAACTTGCTTAGTAGTAGATTCATCTTTCAACTTTGCTATTTTTTGCTCTTGTCTTTCTCTCCAGTCACCTTGTCTTTGTTTCCTTGTGGCTTTTTCTCTCTTTGCTTTCTTTTCTTTTCTTTTTTTTCTTTTCTTTTTTTGAGAATGAGAGAGGGAGTACAATTTTCAAGGCATATCACACCCATTTAATCACGGGGCAGTTGCAGGCATTGAGATAAGAATATGCGACTTTGTAAGTATTCTTTAATATCGGCCTTAGCTCTCAGAGGAGTGGTTGACAAGAAAGGGTGATTACACCTTGTGAAGCGGGTGTCACTCATATTTTCTAAGAGCTCTAGACAAAAGGAAGGAAGGAGAGTAGCCCGCATCATTAACCTAGTCATAGCTCTACTATCTATTCCTAGGTTGATATCAAAGAAGAGTGGGGGGGAGATGGGCTTCCTCTGCTGTGGGTTTTTGGAGTAGCAGGAATTTGATAAGTCAGAGGTAATTACAAGTGGTCAAAAACGCTGGATCTGGGCAGGAAGAGAAGTCTGCAAGGAAACGATTTATAGAAGGAAGTATATCTTCTAACCTAAACACTAAGCATTCCTCAGGGCTCCTAGCATTTACATTATATATTTTTGGGAAGTCATAATCCCCATGCAAGTCTCTATCATAGTCCACTCTATGCCTATGGGGGTAGGGCATGTAGATAGGATCATTGTGCTCTTCGGGGAGTGAACTGCAAAAGGCGGTCCATGCATCAAAATTGGTGTCCCAAATCCTCCTCCGCCATTTCAGCTGTGCCTCGTAGCCTTGGACGGTTTTGGGAACCAGATTGACCTTATCTTCCCAGTAATCCTGTGGTTCTTATTGCCACCTAGTTATTATCAGGCTCCTCTCTTCAATCCACCTATTTGCAAGTTCATTAGCCAGATCCTTGATCTTGGCTAAGACTCCTAGAGGCAGGGCCCGGTCCAGAGAGCGTGGGAAAGCAAATGAGAGCTCAAACGGCCTTTTCTGGAACTCTCGCTAACGCCAGATGACCAACTCCTGGGGCCAGTCTACAGGATGTGCGTCACCTCTCAGTGACATGGGCTCTTCAGGAAGTTGTCTTGGAATTGTGAATGCTCGGCATTGGGCCTCCTCAGCTAATTCTTGTCTTCTCCTCCTTGCTGCAACTATACGCTCAGGCATATGCGCATCTGCAGGTTCTTCCTGTGGGAGATCGGGTTGAGGCGGACTCAGCATTCTTTGTTGCTCTTCTTCATCACCTTGCTCGAAATCCAGACCCTCTTCGACATGTCGCTCAACCACAGATGGGATGACTAGCGGTGGTGGTGGTGGCTGTTCATGCTCCTCAAAACCTAGCTCCTTGAGCTCAGCAGTGGAAAGGCCCATACAGCGTAAGTAGTGGAATTGTTGCTCCTTAGTGATCCCTGTACTCGTTGGGAGCTCCCGCTCTTGAAGACCATATCTTAGAGCTCGGGTGGTCAGCTCCAACTTTCTTTTCACCTTTTCCATTGGATCATCGCCCTCAACTTGTGTGACATGGAGTACCATGTTGAGGAAGGCCTGCCACTGTGTTTTAGTAGTTATTTTGGCAACTTCAACCCTCGCTTCTGCAAGCACCCTTTTGCATTCTGTCCACTGCCAAGCGTTCGGTCAAGTCTCTCACCCTGTCAAAATTATTCCTTTCCCAATCCATAGCTCTTTCCTCCATCCTTTTTCTCTCTTCCTCCAGTTGGCTCGTCGGGGTGGTCACTACCTGTTGCTGCTCATTTGTTAAAAACCACAACTGGTTCCTTTCTCTTAACTTCTGAGCCAGCTGCTCTTCAGCAATCCCTTTGGCTTGATCTACAATGCTGAGCCTTTGGTGCATCTCGGCTAGTACTTTTGATTTTTCCTGCACCAGCTGCTCTTGGCTTTGGATATCAGCAAGGAATAGCCTTTTTTGATTGAAAGCCATGGCCATGAGGGCCTCTACATCTTCCTGGGAGGTCTCCAACGCATCTTGTAATCTTTGCGCTTCATCTTGTAGTAGCCGTTTTTCTTCTACTGCTGAGACTCCTGGCCCTTCACTCTTCAGAAACTTGATTTCACTTATTAATCAGTTTTTTTTCTTCTAGCTCCTGTCACAAACGGAGCTCCATGGTATATTCTTGTGGTGTACTGGCTTCGCCTTCCTGAACCTCCTATCTTAGCGTTTCCACTTGAGCGACCTTTTGCTGTAGATCATTGTATTGCTACACTAGTAGCTTTAGACTCCTTTGCTCTGCCACCAGGTTTTGCTCTTCGTCTTCCAACCTTTGTCTAAGGTGGCTTTCGTTGTCCTGGGCTTCCTTTGCTTTTGCTACTAGCTGGTCCTGCAGGGCCTTCATTTCTCTTCGTCGGTCGGCTCCCTGCCTTGAGACTTCTAGCCTAAGAGCAGCTGACGTTTCTTTTTCTTTTTCTAGCTCCATCAAGGCCACTTTCTTCTCTTCCTTCGCCTTGTCTAGTTGTGCCAGTAGCTCAGCCACATATGCATCATAGTCAGTGTCGGCAGGCATGGGAGTATAGGGTGTGGTGGTTGATGTCTCCAACCTTTGTCTTTTAGGGTCTCGTCGTGACTCTGCATCTGCGGCAACGGGCCTTTTCAATCCGGTTTCTGACACGATCTCGGCCACTTTGTTCACTAGCATTTGCATCATGTTCATTAGCTATGCCGTGTCGAGGGGAGGTGTGGGTTGTGTGGTGGTTGTAGTCGTGGTTTCAGTCGTTGTATGCACAAAAGAGGAAGGAAGTGGATGTAGTAGGGACTTGCCCTTGCCTACAGCCACTGGAGCTGCTTCCACACTTGAACTAGCTTCGGCTTTATGACGGGGGCTCACATGTTCGAGCTCTCCACCCTCGTGGGTCTCTTCCACAGATCTTCGTGTAGCCTCTGCCAACTCGGTCAGGTCCTTCAGTCTCTGCTCTTCAGCTTCTTCTTCTGCCCTTCTTTTCCTGTCCTCTTCTTCCTTCTTTGATTCTTCTCTTATCTTTGCAAGCTCTTCCTCCTCTTTCCTCCTTCTTTCTTCCTCAGCCCTCCTAGACTCTCTTTGAGCCCTCTTGATTTCAGCTCGTTCTTCTTTGCTTAATTCCTCTTTCCTTTCCTTATGTCTCCTGTCCCCTTTCTTTTGTCCTTCTGGTTTGCTTGCTTGTGTAGGCGGCACCTCCTAATCTCCCTTGTCACTTATCGTTCTTTCACTTGATTCTTCTCCTTCGTGGCGAGGTGGGCTTTGATGTGGTGGGCTTTGATGTGCAGCTTGCTCTTCCATGACTCTAGCATCCTTCATTGCTTCATTTATGATGGCTATCAAAACACCACTATATCTAATTGTGGCCGCCTTTGAGGCAGGTTTCTTCCTTGTGGAGCGTGCTGTTGAGGCAGGGGATTCTCCTCTTGCTGGTGCTTCTGCTGGAGTGAGAAGGGCAGCTGAGCTTTGAATGGTTTTCTGCACGAACCCATTCCAGTCTACCTCCTTAGGGACTCCTGCTGCGATGCTTTCTAACAACGGGACCCCGATCCTGTTCATCAATGCGTTGTACCTTTGGCCCGAGAAGAGTGTGTGGATCATCTTCGCTTGCACCTTCACTGTTGGATCCGGGATGTTAGCCAAGCTGATTCCATCCATTGTGTGCACCTCTTCTTTCTTTACCCCTAGCATGGCGTAAACATCCCTACTCGACCGCCTCTCTTTCTTGGGTACGAGCCCCAAGGCCTTCTCTACGATCGCCACATTGAGGGGCACTTCAACTCTTCTTTCTTGCTCCCCTATCCTCACTGTGACAGTGCCACAGTTCCTGCCCTTGTCAAAGTTCCTCAGAAATTCAACACACATGCCGTAATCCACGGCCTGCCCCACCTTTTCCACATACTTGTGGAGGTGGCATCTGTCCACCAATTCTTTGACTGCAGGTTCCTCAAAGATAGCCTCATCCAGGTTCAGCGTGTGCTTGAAGGTGAATTGATTGAATCCTCGTGTCTCAACGCTGATGCCGAACTTGGTCATCTCGTCTTCAGAAAATGGGAGTTTTCCCCCTTTGTCTTGTCCTGCCATGGTAGTTACTTGTCAACACACCATGCCAACATTAATGCTTAAAAATTGGCTTATTTCTAATAAAACTCAATTTTGAGAGAAAAATGTATGTGTCAAAAATTGGTATACTTGCTTAGAGGCTTGAATTTTAGAGACAGGCTCACAGCAGCAATTGCTATTGTTTTCCCTTTGCAGTATCTTCCATTGAAACTCAATTGATCATAACATTCTGCTAGATAGCATGACTCTCATTTTGCTGACTCTCATTTTGCTCTGCTCTTGCTCACATTGCTCCCCCCCCATCTTGGATCTTTCAAGGAATCCTTCCTAGGATTAGCACAGGAAGTACGAGGCAAATGTTGTTTTTCGTGGATTGACTTATTTAGCCAATAACCAATCATAGAAGCTTGGATTGTATTTGAGTTGGGCATGACAATCAAGAGCAGATGGTTGGATGGAGACTTGGGAGATGTAGGTCAAGACATCATGAAAGAGATCTCCAGTATTAAGGCGGCTTGCAACATGTAATTCCTCTTCCGTAAGGAATTGGTCAATGTAAGGGTGAGCGAGCACATGGCCATCTAAATGCTGGTTGCGGGTGATGGCCAAAACCCTAAACGAGATAAGTGCCACATAAGTAGGGTCATATTCGATGGTTTTAACTGCCTTGCATTGCTCAACATTGGTCATTATCCGGCAACCTTTTTTCTCCCATTGGATTCTTAGAGCAAACCACTGTTGCAAGAACGTGGAAGGCGAGCTTGCCATCTGCGTGAGCTTTTGCAACTCGTGCTCAGGAACAGAACGAGGAGGCTTACGATATGAAGTGATTAGTCTTCTGAGGGCAGCTTGCTCCTTTGAGATTTCGTCGTTTGCTATCAGTTCAGTAGCAATTTTGGGGAATTTACCGGTCATAAGTTCGTATTCTTCCCAAGTGCATGGTAATGCACGAACATCCGAAGCAAGTGTTTTGTCAAGAAGACCTAGGTCTAGCCTCTCATAACTTCTAGCGAATGTAGTGAAAGTTTTGTCCAACATCTTGATGCAGGTTACTAAGTCATCCCCAAAAGTCGCGGCGAGGTCTTTAGCCAAGGAAAGGAAAGGTCGTACCGCGTAGGAAGGTTTAAGACCTGTTGGTGGGAATGATGCAAATGGATTGGATAGTGGTGACTCCATCATTGGTGTCACAGGTGGGGCTTTGCACTCCGAAGCACTTTGAGGTACTGTAGTAAGCTCTAGGGGCATGGGAGTTGTGCTGGGTTCTGAGTGAGCAGTCATGGGGGTATTTAAGTTCTCTGGATTAGGTAAGTCTAAGGCTTGTGGTGTTTGCTTTGATCAATAGATGAGATGGGGCTTACTAGCCACAACGGGAAATGGTTTGCTAACTATGCCCTGGGCACCATGTGTGCATTGCGGCGTGGTTGTGTGTCTACGTCGATAGCGTCTAGATTGCCTCTTAGACCATGATGGCTGATTATTTTGGCGTTTAGAATCACGTTTGGGTGGTCTATTTGGATGTGGTCTTTGTCGTTTTGGCACCCATATAAGCTTGGACTCCTTGGCCTTGTGAGCACTCTTGGTGGGTTTGGGCCTAGGGTCGAGATCCTAGCATGAGGCCTTAGTTTTCTTCTGTTTAGACTTGGGCTGAAGCATAGTCGTAGGGGTTTCTACTGGTGGCTTCGTAATGGTGGAGGAATAAGGACAGCCCTTGCTGAAAGTTGTCACTATACGCACATTGCCTATAGCAAGATGAATGTGGTTTAGGTTGTAATCCACATTACAGTTCGTTTGCTTCTTGAAAGTACGACCTAATAGTGACATATTACCGGCTCCTTTAGTGTCAGGCAACACATGGAAGAAAGCTGGTAAACTTTCAGACTCGATAGAAACGACTACCTTGCACTTCCCTAGGAGTGAATAAGCATTACCCCCAAATGGGATGAGTTTGGCATTAGTGGGCTGTAGTTTCGGTTGACCAATGCGTGTCCAATGGTCATGCGTCAAGATGTTGTAGTCGGCACCTTCATCAATCAAGGCATTGAAAGAATACGTCGCTCCTGCTATGACTGTGATTCGTAGATACGCCGGTGCCACTGCTTCTTCGTCCTGATCTGTAAGGTCGGTTATAGTAGCCATGCAGACGTTCATTGGGGGTTCTAGCATGGGTGGCTCATGTAATGGATGGGAAGGAGGATAGTACTTCTTTATGCGGCTGCCATTAAAAAAGCCTATTCCTTCGCCTTCAAGTGTCTCTAACTCAACATTCCCTGTTCTACCAATCATGCGTACTCTGAAAGGCCCTAGCCCCTGAAACTTTAGCTTCTGTTTATGTCCTTTTACAGAGTATAGCAGAACAAGGTCCCCTTATTCAAAGTCTCGTTGTTTGACATGCTTGTCAAACCACATCTTTCGTCGAGCCTTCTCACAAATCAGAGAGTGAGTGGCAAGGAGTCGGGTCTCTGTTAGGCGCTCTAACTCCACTAAGCGATTGGTCCAAGCCTCTCTTCCCTCCCAATGCTCCTGGACTGCTATCCTTAAGCTAGGATGGTAGGGACATCTCCTACAGATGTGCCCTATCTCTCCACACATATGGCATCTCTTATCCTGATCTCCATAGTCATCTTTGCTACAATTGCCCAATTTAAGTTCTTGGACAATTGGATTCGCTCGGAGTAATGCATCTTGCAAGTCCATTGGGCGCATTTATTCCAATCGAGTGTTTATGGGTGGATTCAACCTAACACAAAATTTTGACACCTGTTGTGTTACATCCATTGGGGGTGCATACTTTAGGAGTGAAAAGAACTTCGAATAATATGCTTCAAGGGATAATCCTAGCTGCTTCAAGTCATAGAATTCATTCATCTTTTGTGTGCAGTAGGCAGGTGGCAGATACCTCCCTCGCACAGCTTCCTTAAGCTTATCCCAAGTGACTGTCCCCTCCGAGATCGCTTGGTCTCTGCACCACTATTTCCACCAAAGTCTCGCTTTGCCTGTAAGCTTAAGTTTGGCGAGCATGGCTTGGTTAGCAGGTGCAGTTCCTGCTGCCTCAAAATAGTCCTCCATGGACTCAATCCAGATCTCGACGTCAGCTTGAACAAGCCTTCCCCTGCCATCAAACTCGAGTGGCTTAATTTGTTTGAGAAGGAACTTCTTCTCTTGCATGCCAACATTCGTGGGTGTAGAAGGTTCCTAATAATCAAGCCATACCACTTAGGTTATTTCTGTTTAGGATATCTCTATGAACCGAACATTAATCAATCATGTATCATTATGAAGTTTTGCTCTGATACCAACTGTAACGCGCCCGCCCCTCAAATTGCGGGACACGTCTTAGCAATCCATCAAGAGATAAATCTAGAAGACGCCGCCCGACACTCCCAAGGAGTGACACTGGGTTTGCCAACTAGGGTCTCTCGAGTCTGCCTTGCAACGAAACTTATCCGACCGCTCCCACTAGGATCGGCCTGAAGTCTGGGTTCCTAGTAGTCGGGTCTTCCTAACAGCCTTCTAGCATCGGTCTACAACTGCTTTGGTCCAGTTGTATCTGCACAAAGTGGAGCAGTTGTAGACCGACGTTAGAAGGTTGTTAGGAAGACCCAACTACTAGGAACCCAGACTTCATGTCAATCCTAGTGGGAGCGGCCGGATAAGTTCCGTTGTAAGGCAGACTCAAGAGACCTTAGTTGGCAAACCTCGTGTCATTCCTTGGGAGTGCCAGGCAGCGTCTTCTAGATTTATCTCTCGATGGACTGCTAAGACGTGTCCTGCAATTTGAGGGGCGGGCACATTACAAAGGGATTAGGGAAAGAGGACCTTAGCAAGATGCCTGGTCATGTAAAAAAGGGGATGGGTGCCCAAGGGATTTAGGGCTTGTATATAAACTCAAAAAGTGAATGAGAAGCTCATTCTTTGGTGTGTGGCAAAAGTAGGCTCTTCTTCTTCTCTCCTTATTGCTTGCTTGTGTGTGCTTGAGAGAGGAAGTGTGAGAGTATGAGGGAGGGAGTGTGTGAGGATGATGGATCTTGGAGAAGAAACTCTCCATTATCTCCTCTCTCCTTCTTCTCTTCTCTTCTCTTCTCTTGTGTATGGCTATGGAGGATGGAGCTTGGAGGTGGAGGCTTGAGGTTTCTTGAGCTCACATCTCGAATTGTGGAGCTACCAATTGCTTGAGGGAGGAGGTTACTCATTCGGGCATTAAGGTAAGCTCATTACACCCCCTAGGATTGAAGGCACGTCAGCTAGGTGAGAGATAGCCATTTGTGCTCGCTTGAAATGCTTGAAGCAATCAGTGGTCCGTGCATCTTGGCGGATGAGCGTGAGCTCCCACTACTACAAATGTTTGCTAGGTCTCAATAAGAAAATAAAAGAGCTTGATGTGTAAAGAGATAATTAACAATGATGTGCATCTGCATTTCCATTAGCAACCGGGTAGAGCTATAAAGTAGAATAGTTTGAAGAAATAGAACAAAAGTTGTATAGACATAAAGTAGAATAGATTGAAGTTGCATCACAAAATAGCATTTTGATAGCACATTCCCTAGCTCTCAACACTTATTTTGTATTCTAGAATCATTCCATACTTTTGTCCAAGACTATCTTTATTGGTGGTTTTCATTATCCCATGCACTAAAATTGGTAGCTTTTAGTAAAAAGAGATTCCAATCTCTACGGTCTCCTCTCCACATTTGTGACCCACTCTCTATAGCTTTTCTCAACTTATCCCATTAAGGAACATCTTTTATGGTAGCTTGATGATCTCATATGGCGTCTTCTGCCTCTTGAAGAGCCCTTATCTACTCTTGTTCCTTCTTGTGCCTCTTTTGCATTCTCTGTCTCTCAAACTCATCTTTTCATAACACCTCCTCCTATGGTGCTCGATAATTGTAGATTCAAAAAATTGAATGGCACTACTTTGAATTCATTGACTTCAAAATCCAAGTAGCTCCTTATATCAATATCTTGTGCCAAAAAAGAAATTACAAAATGTGAGCTTTAATTATCAAAACAAGCTTGTATCATAAAAACCACTAATATTTGGAAGACTGTATATGCCTTCAAAAGGAGAAACAAATTGAGGCATGTCCTCCATCTACAGCTGATATCTCGAGGGCCTTGTTGTGGGATCTGCACAATCTTTGTAGTTAGGTTACATAAAAGAGTTGTTACAAAAATAACACCCTCCATGTAGTCCACAAGTTTGTGCCTAGCCCTAAAGACACAAGTGAAGTTAGCTTAGGGTTGATACCTTCAAAGAGCAGGAGCTAAATCTCAAAGGAGAGATGTAGATATGTCAAGCTCTTTTGTGATAGCCCTTCTCAAAAGTATTTTAAAAGTAACAAATTTTTTGATGCATGTCATACAATATCAGACTTCAATGAGACCTATTCAAAAGTCAAACAAGATAAATCTCCAAAACAAAGATAAAAAAACAAGGTGTACACAAACAAGGAATGCTATTTAATCAAGCAGTTATTGTTGTTGATGGTACAAAATGAAAACAATTCACACATCATTGATTGACATGTAACCTAACTGCTTCAAAGCATCCATCCATCAGACATCATCATCTTGTAGAGGACTCAAGACAATATATGGATCTTTGGATCTTCAATGGCAACAGTGATATTACACAGCTATCAAAAGCAAGGGGCATGAAAAAAGATTATTAAGGTAACATACCAACGAGATCAAGGATTGAGATGCCCAAAAAACAACAAGTGAGAATGATGGAGTCGATCAACTCCTCATCATTAGGATGAGTAAGCACTTCAGTGTCAATGCCATCTAGCTCCACAACTTGTTGCTCCCCTCTCAAGGGTACAACTACCTAGTTGGGGGACCACTATCTCCCCCATTGCCACCACACTTGTTGATGATGAGGTTGAGCTTGTTATTGAGGGAGAGCTCATCCTCCATCCAAATTGGTGGATGTGGAGGAGCTAATGTGGAGGAAAAGGTGCAAGAAGGTGAGGCAGAGGAGGGGGCTCTCGCAAGTTGGGGCCCTGCACTTGTCAAGAACAATTGCAAACCCTTGAGGGGTTCCTCCTAGAGGGACTCATTCTAAAGGGCATCAAGGGACTCTCAATGGTGGGGTTGGGGCTTGTAAACTAGGAGAGGCTTAGTGTGATGGGGCTTTTTCTGGAGGGGCTTGGTCTAGAGGGCCATGGCCTGGGCATGGAGGGGCTCGTCCTTGTGGGGTTCCTCATCGAGAAGTGTGTCTTGGAGGGCCTCGAGGATTGGGACCTAGAGGAGTTGCAAGTGGTGGGGCTTGTTTTGGAGGGTCTTAAGGGGTGGAACTTAGAGGGGATCGGGGTGGTGGGGCTCATCCTAGAGGGCATGGAGGGAATCGTCCTAGAAGGGTCCAACATGATGGGAATCAGGGTGGTGGGGTAATTCCTAGCGAATTGGTGGGGCTGCATCCAAATCTTGACCACTTGTTGGGCCATCGCTCAAGCTCTCTGTAAGAGTATGTTCCTCTCATGTGGGATGGGGGAATCTTGACCTCGTTTGTCAATGGTGAAGAGGCGAGATGGCAAGAATTTCCCACATCTACTGATCTAAGATATCAACAAGATTTAGTAGTCTATCATATAGTAACTGCAAGTGGCACAAGCTATGGAAACATCTGGCCATGATTGTCGACATGTGAGCATGGGCTGCAAGAAAATATTCATCCTCAAAAAACTCCATGAGGAAGTCCTCTACAATCTCTTGAAGAGATAGAATTATAGACACACTTGATCTCATGTCAATTCCTTGTATATTTCATGAACCAACCTTTGGAAGTACATGCATGGTATTACAGAATGTATGCGATTTTCTATCCTACGTAGCTTTCCAAACACTTCTCGATGAGCCTTGTATATTATGTGCCTTGAGTGAGATGGAGGCATTAGGCTTGAACCAAAGACCAAAGAGAGTCACTACCAAGCAATAGAGGCTACTACCTTACACTTACAAACTATACACCACTTGGTGTTGACTCTTGAAGACAATAACATGGGACAAGGGCTGCCACCAAGCAATATAGGATTTTCCTTGCAATGGATAGCCATCCACCACTTGGTGGTGATTCTTCAGGAAAATAACACAAGATGAGGTTACCACTGAGCAATGGAGGCTTTCCTTGGCTATGAGTAGCCATGGACAACTTGATGGTGACCCTTGGAGACAATTACATGGGATGAGGGACACCACCAAGCCATAGAGGCTTCCCCTCACAGAGGATGGGTACACACAACTTGGTGGTGACCCTGAAGATATGGAGACAATTACATGGGATGAGGGCCACCACCAAGCCATAGAGGCTTCCCCTCACAGAGGATGGGTACACACAACTTGGTGGTGACCCTGAAGATATGGAATGCAGACCACCATCAAGTGAGTGTGTCTTCTCCTAGCAATGGGTTGCAAGGCTTCCATTGGAAATGGCTAGCCATGCATTGCTTGATGGGGACCATTGAAGTCAATAACAAGGGACGAGGGCCATCATTGAGCGAGGAAGAAAATCTATTGCAAATGTGTCATTACAGATCTCTTAGTGATGACCCTAAAAGACTATCCACCAAAACCAAACTCTAGTGTGAGGACCATCACAATGGGTTTAAAAAATCTCAAATATGTAATGCTCAAGTATATTTTTTGAAAACAAAACATATCCTTAAATAGGTCACAACAAAATTGGCACTGTGGTGGTAGAATCTCTTTATTGGGAGGCAGATTCTTGGTATGGATGGATTAGAGATATGGTCCTTTTGGGGGCAAGCTCAATACAAGGGCTCAACAAACGGTTGGCTAGGTGAGAGGTAGAGAAGAGGACTAGGTGAAGGTGAGAGTAAGAAATTTGCAAAATGTATGCATAGTTCATTTTGGAGGAGCTATTGTAGTAACTAGTTTACAGTGTGAGGATTGAGTATTTGGCATTAACCTATTCAGGGTCTAGGCATTGAGTACTAAGTGCTTTTGCATTAACAACTAAAAATTTTAAGCTTTGTTTTGGATGGGTCCCTATTGGAACGTGATACAAAACACTATCAAGACACGTGCTTATTTTTAAGGGTCCAATAAAAAGTAATAATAAAGTATTGTTACCTATGATGGCAGCTGGAATCGTGCTTCCCAGAGAGAAATCAGGGTGTTCGATCAGTATGAGCACAATTCTGGATAGCGTGATGAAATTTCAACAATATTGAAGCACTGAGCAACTAATGTCAAGATTTAACTTGATGGAGAGTTGCATCTTGAGTTGAGAAATGATCCTCTAGAAGAAAGCAAGAGGAGATATGCTTTGTATTGAGAGATCCATGGACTCCAAGTAGGGTATGTCTTGCCAGTCACAATTGCAAGCTATGACAGTGATTGAGAATTTTGACAATACTGAGCCTATGGTTGCCTTATGTCAGTGATTGAGGTGACAAAAAGAAGCTCTAGAAGTAGGGGAACATTTTTCTAGAAGTAAGCTCTAGGAGATTTGACCTGTGGAGTGAGATATAAGAGCTTCAAGCTGACACAGTGTAGCTGACTATGGTTGCCATGGAAGCTCAAGTGAAGGTAGAGTTGAGAGATGAAGTCATGGGCTAGAACTAAGCTTACCAGAGTTTAAAAGGGGCTAAGAGAGAGTAGAGAAGAGGTAATCCAAGCTAATCCATGCCCGACTAGGCTCTGATACCATGCCAAAACATGGATCTAGGACATGGCAATGCAGAAGCTATGGAGGTTGGAAGACGAAGACCAAACTCATGAAGACATGGACACAAACAAGACTAGCTGTCACACAAGCGAATTAGGCTCTAAGATTGAGACTTGGACTCATAAACACAATCTTGTGTGTGGATTATGACATAGACACTTTACTGAAAAGAAAAGAGTATTTTCATATCATTAGAGAAAAGGAAGCGCAAGTACAATGCTTTATAGGAAAGTCTAGGTAGCACATTCTCCTATTATGCTTATGGGATTCTTGTCGTGAGCCCTCACTACTCCTTCCAAAGAGACTGAAGTAGGTGTGATTGCAAACATCTCAACAGCTTTACCCCCAACAACCTCCCACTTAAAGGCAAATGTGTCCCAAGTGAGGAGAGAACAAGAAAAAAAGGTGATAAAGCACATAAGTACAACAGGTTGAGGAAAGAGGTCATCACATCCAATGCCCATCAACTTCCTAAGAAAGGAAAAACATTTCATTGAGAGACTTTAGTGAGTAGATCTACAAAATTTTGGTCAATTGAGATCTTGACAAGCTCAATGGACTTGTCATCAATGACCACTCGAATAAAGTAGTAACACACCTCAATGTGCTTCATCTTCACATGGAAGACTGGATTCTTGGCCAATTGGATAGCACTCATAGAATTTGAATATAGTGTAGAGACATCATCAGTAATGCCAAATTCTAGCCTCCTTGCAAGCCTTAGTGAACTACAACATACTCTACCTATATAGTAGATAGGACGGAGCATTTCTATAGCCTGGACATCTAAGAAATAAGACCTCCCATGTAAATGTGAAGACATAGCTAGAGATAGACTTCCTATTGTCCATATGTCCTGCATAATCAGAGTCAGTATACCCCACAACTCTTGTATCCTAGCCACCATAACATATGCACATACATATTTTTCCCTTCAGGCACCTCATGTTATCCTTGACGACATCCCAATGCCGTCATTTAGATGTACCCATATAACATGCCACAACTCCCACTGCAAATTCTATGTCAAGGGGCAGATGGCTATCATAGCATACATAAAATCTCCCATAGTGGATGCATAATGGAGCTTGGCATGAACAATCAGCCCGACTAACCTTCATATGAGAAGGCAAAGGTCAAGGAATAGGCTTAACATCATCATGTTGATGAAACCGCTCAAGGATCTTTTGGATGTACTCCTTCTGTGAAAAGTAAAGGAGCCACTTGGAGCAATCACACATAATGTCCATCTCAAGAATATGTGAGGCCTGGCCCATATCCTTCATCTCAAAGTTCTTCTTGATTTGACCTTTCAAGGTATCTAGCTCATCATGAGCACTCCCAACAGTCAACATATCTTCCTCTCTCTCTCTCTCTCTCTCTCTCTCTCTCTCTCTCTCTCTCTCTCTCTCTCTCTCTCTCTCTCTCTCTCTCTCTCTCTCTCTCTCTCTACATGCACACATGCATATATATGTGCAAGTGCGTGTATATATGTATGTATATATTTAATACACATGTTTTAATTTATGTGGTCTAATAAATGTGTCCTTTTGTATCATTTTCCTCTCGTTTCTCTTTTCTCAAAGCCCCCTACTCCTAATATTTTCTTCTCTATTATATTTGCATGTTGTGTATGATATGTAGGTATGTATGTGTGTAAATATATATATGTTTGTGTTTGATGTGTGTGCTTCCATGTGTGGTCTCATAAGAGTGCTCTCTCTCTCTCTCTCTCTCTCTCTCTCTCTCTCTCTCTCTCTCTCTCTCTCTCTCTCTCTCTCTCTCTCTCTCTCTCTCTCTCTCTCTCTCTGGTCTCTCCTTTTTTTCCCTCGAGTACCTTGTCTCTCATATTTTTTCACCTCATGTGTGCATGTTGTGTATGCATATGCATACGCATGTATGAGTGTGTAGGTATGCCTTTGAGTGTGGATGTATGTATCTACATATGTGTATATATATACGTTGTCGGAGGGGTTTTTGTCGAAAGGTTGTATCCACCAGGGATCAAAGATAGAAGGAAGTAGAGATAGGAGATGGAAGAGAAGAAAAAGAATAGACAAGAGGTAAACATAACAAAGACAAAGCACAATGAATCAAATCAATATGTATTGATAGAACCTGGAATTCCTTGTCTGACACTACTCAGAAGCACTCTCCAAGCATTAGATCTCTTGGAGCTCCCTCATAGACTAAAAATATGGATCAAAATAACAGGTTGCTCTCTGCTATTCGGAACCCAAATCTGATGGCTTCATTGGCTCTAAAAGGGGGATAAAACTGTAGGACACTTGATCAGGGATCTCCCATATCACTTCTTCTTCCAGTTCAAAGTGCTATTTTTTGGCTATCAACTACGATCACGACACATACGATTTTTCCAATCTTTCTTTTTTATGAAAAATCCCCAAAACTGGCTGAAAAAGCCACTTGCTTTTTGCATGCCATCCTAATCTAGAAGTTTTCCTAGTCTTTTTGGATATTTACTTAAATAATATCTAACATATCTAAAATAGGCTAAAATTTTCCAAAAATATAGTATTTTTGGACCATCCATGCCACTCACACTAGCACTAATGCTCAGATGGCATTGACTCTCTTGATCAATAAGAAAGTCGAATGATGATGCACTCCAAAGTTTTTCACATTGTGTTCACATAGTGGCACGACATCCACCCCCTCTGAATCTGCACATCCTCCGGTATATGCCAAAATCCTAGTTGTCATCGGATTCTGAACTCTGTGACCATATCCTTTGCTTCTTCATCTTCCTGGCTACCCCTTGTATCATGGCCACTATTTTCTTCCAATTTTGGGAACTCATAGGCATCAAAATCCCGCCTCTTGAATAATTTGATTCTTTTCCCTGCTACTGGAAGTTTTATGGTTGTCCCATCTAGCTCATTTAATGCATAAGTAGCATTATCAAACACCTGTCGTCTTACCACATAGGGTCCAAACCATCTTTTGGAAACTTTACGCATGGCACTAATGCTGGTTGTCTAAACTGCTATCATAAACCAATATCCAGTCCCCATCTTGCATGGTTCTTAACATCAATCTATGTCTTTTGTCAAACCCTTTCTTCTATATCCTTGTTGCCCTTAACTTTGCAATTGCTATCTCTATGTCTTCTGACTTTCTTTCCAACTGTCTAATGCATAAGGCCAACAACTCCTCTCAATTCAAATCCTCCTCCCAAGGTAGCACACTCCGTGTGATTGTCATCTCTTCTATCGGCATGATAGATTTTTGACCATATATCAATTCTGTAGGCATATATCCTCCTCCCAAGGTAGCACACTCCATGTGATTGTCATCTCTTCTATCGGCATGATAGATTTTTGACCATACATCAATTCTACAGGCATATATCTTGTAACAGCACTATGAATTGTTTTGTCAGCCCACAAGGCATAAGGGAGCAATCGTGGCCACTCTTTTACCTTCTCTCCGCATGCTTTTGCTAATGCCTTCACAATAGTTGGATGGCCTCTTTCACTTTTTCCATTTCCTTCAGGATTATAGGATTTATCCCCAACCGTGCAAAGAAATCATGAGCTTCATTTGCATCCAACTCACCCCTATTTGCTGTAATTTTTCCCACACAGCCATACCGACAAAAGATCTCTTCTAAGAGAAAAGTATACACAGCATTTTTTGTCTTGGTACGTAAAGCTTTCCCTTCCACTTGATTAGTCAAGTCTTCACAAGCAAGCACAAGATACCTCATTTGCCAAAGACTTGTAGGCATTGTGACCAAATCCACCACCCACTTAAAATGAAGAGACAATGGATATGTGGGCTGCAATTCATCTCGATGTCTCACATATTAATACATTTGAGATGTTGTACATGTGTCCACAAAGTGAGAAACATCCTTATATATACCCTACTACCAATATCTTTCTTTGATCTTTGCAAAAGTATCCCAAACACCTCTATGGCTAGCCCACAAGCTTTCATGAAATCCTTGCATAACATTTACTTGTGAAGCTTTGTCACCCAAAACTCGCAATGGCATACCCTATTTCTTTTTAGCATGTTTCCATAAGTATCTGTCTTTTAATAAAAACCCATAGGCTTTCCTCTTAATCTTCTTAAACTCCTCATCTGACCATTCATCTCTCTTTGTTAATGTACTGAGCTATTGACCATTTCTTAGCCACTCTCATGCATATTTGTCTTCCAAAAAAACTTCCACGCAATATACAAAACATCTAAGGTGTCTTCTCTTTGTTGTCCAAGCTTATGTTAATGTTTTAGTAACTCCTTGCATTGCTAAATTCACTCTTGTAACATCATTTTCAGTTGCTAGAAAGTCATTTTCTTCCTCCTAATCCATCATCCCATCTTCATTCTCATAGCATGCCCAAGATAAAATGTATGTTTTACTGGGTTATCTCTTTCTGCAATATGCTAAAATTCAGGGTTCAAAGATTTGATATATGCAATTCACCACTGGAACATAGCAATATACGAGGTAGCACAAATAGTAATCACAATATCCGCATGCTTTTGCTAATGCCTTCACAATAGGTGGATGACCTCTTTCACTTTTTCCATTTCCTTTAGGGTTATAGGATTTATCCCCAATCATGTAAAGAAATCATGAGCTTCATCTGCATCCAACTCACCCCTATTTGCTGTAATTTTTCCCACACTGTCATACCGACAAAAGATCTCTTCTAAGAGAAAAGTATACACAGCATTTGTTGTCTTGGTACGTAAAGCTTTCCTTTCCACTTGATTAGTCAAGTCTTCACAAGCAAGCACAAGATACCTCATTTGCCAAAGACCTGTATGTTGGGGGTAAAGGCGCCTGCGCCGTGCCGCCCCGTGTATTACTACACTGACAGTACTCGCCACTGCACACTGCAGGTGGCGGGCGCCCGTCACGTCACTTTATTCTTTATTCTTTTAGTGACAGTTTGAATAAAGGAAGGCCCGGTCACACATTGTGACCGTTGGAGTTCCCATTTCTTGTCTCTCTCTTTCTTGCTCTTGCTCTCCCGCCATAGCTCGCGTGTAAGCTTCGATCCTTCTCACCTTTCAACTGGTATCAGAGCTTGGCATTCTCTTGCTCGAGCTCAACTCGGGGCTTCCCGACCTTTGCATCGACTCGCTTCACGCATTGGGTCTCCATCCCGATAGCCATAGCCGACCTCTCGAGCTCCCGACTCTCCCCGGCTTCCCGAGAGCTCCATCTCGGCCTTCTTGAGCTTCATCAGGGCCTTGCCCTTGAGGTATTGCTTCAGCATTTGCAGGCATTTGAGTGTCCTTCATGGCTTGGTATGTGCCTACCTTGGGCCATCATTGAGCCCCCCCACACTCAATATTCAGCCATGTTGATCAGTAGCCATTTTCCAGCAACTCACGCTGATTTCAGCGTACCTATTCAGCCCTCCCCTCCTCACGTGTTGAAGCTGCAGCCACTTGATCTTCATCAAGCCCTTGTGTGTGGCCTATTGGGGCTTATTTTGGAGCCCCCCAACCATCATAACTCCACGTGATTGGCAGCAGCACTCCATGCCTCAACACGCTGAATATGGCGCCCATTTTCAGACTTTGACCTCCACGTTTTACAGCTGAATGCTTTGTTGCTCATGGAGCACTCATCATTGGCCTATTTGGAGGGCATTTGAGCCATTTTTTGGATGTCATTTTGATGCTTTGGCTTGACATTGAGGTTGGGAGCTGATCATTCTCAGTTTTGAAACTGTCATTCACTGCATAACAGTGCTAGAAACAGGGCAGCACCCCTGACACTGACATTTGTTGCTTATGCCTCATTCCATTGGAGCTATTTGATGCCCGTATGCGGTCTACTTCCTACCCGGATGTATTGGGGATGTATGCATTTGGTTTGACCATGATTTTGGCTTGAATTCGGGGCTGAAATCTACTGTTTAGAACAGTAAATACATGCTAGAATAACAGTGGGCTGAAGGTACTTTACATGCTTTGGCACTTACCTACCGATATCGGATGTATGCTTTGAGCTTTGGCATGATATCTCTGACATTTGGGGACGACTTGGAGCGTATGTATGAGATTATGGGATGCTTTTGAGCTTCGCATTAGCTCCGTCTTCACTGGCATTTGGACCGACTTGGCATGCTCGTGGACCGCCTATGCCTCATGTCTCTGCTTGACAGTTAGGCTTTTGCATTACATGCTCTGGTTCGTGACATATGCTATTTGGTTCGTGTATGCCATACCGACATTTGGAGCTTGGATTTGGATGTATTTGAGCATTCCCGGCTTACTTGATCACTAATCTTGGTTGCTATTTGGATGTCATTGAGTTGACCGAGAGCTTATTTGGGCTTATGTATTGCTTCATGGTTAATACGACCGGTGCTTCATGTATGTCATGCTCTCTTGGATGCACTTGATGCATTGACAGGGTCACTTATCACTGGTGCTTTCTCTTGGGTTGTTTGAGCTTCTGAGCTCGCTTTGTACGCCTTTTGTGCCAGTGGGAGCATTTTACATGCTTGCTTGACCTTTGACAGTTGCATGCTATTGGAGCACTTACATGTATTTGGAGCAGTTTATGTCTTGAGCAGCTACATACACATTGAGACTTTGGGATCATACTCCGATCTTTATGGATATGCATTGATGTACTCTTGGTTCACAGGATGCTTATGAGCTGAGTCTCATATTTGGATCTTTCTCTTTGAGCAGACACCTATTTGTGTCAGGTTTTGGCAGTTACAGGAACACTTTGCCTAGAGTGTCTGGGGGTGTGCCTTTCACTAGTAGATGTTATTTTGACATGCTTCGGTGTTGAGCTCATGTTCTTTTCACTGTCATTGGCCTTGCTTATGTCCGTTTCATGCCGGCTTTGGACCTAGCATTGTTTGCTTGACATTGGATCCTATTTCGGGACAGTTTGCTCTCTAGACTGCATACCTGCAATTTATTACAGCAAGCAGTTATTGGTGGACTGAGGTGTACTTTTCATGCTGAAATATCCTGATTTGGTGTACTGCACCTAGTACTAAGTGGGCAGCAACTTTTGGCACACTTTGCTCGCCCTTTGGACCCCGTTTTGGTCATTTTTGGGCATTTTCTGCAGTAAAACAGCCAGCAGTTTTACATTGTCTGTGCATTTCCAGCCTACATTATGGCGTCCTCTTCGACTGATAATGCCATATTTAACATCACAAAGTTGGATGGTACCAACTACTCTTATTGGAATAGTCAAATTTGGCAGGTCTTGTTGCAGAATCTCAGATTAAGCCACTTCGGTTGAGTGGGGAGCAGCCTGAAACTATGGACAATGACGACTGGCTTGAACTTGATGAGCTATGCAAGTCCACGATTGTATTGTCTCTCACTGAACAGGTACATTATAATGTATTTGAGGAAGCACAGAGTGCATGGGATCTATGGAATAAGATCAAGAATCTTTATGATAAGAAAAGTCTGGCGAGTCAGATGTACTGGTTGAAGCAGCTTATGGATCTGCGCATGAAGGATAATGCGACTATGTCTGCTCACTTGAGCCAGTTCCATGCTATACTGAAGAACCTGACTTCGCAGGATATCACCTTTGGAGAGGAAGTAACTCCTCTTTTCTTGCTTGGGACTCTGAATGAGTCATGGGATGTATTCCGCACTGCCCTATGTGCCTCTAGTGCTACTCTGAAACTGAATGATGTTGAGAGTGCTCTTCTGCAGAAAGAGGTTAATCGCAAAAACTTGGATGCCTCTCATGTTTCACATGCTTTGACAGTTAGAGGCAGGAATGACAGGAATGATCGTGGTAATAACCGTGGCCGTGACTCGCAGAAGGGTCGGTCTAAATCTCGTGGAAAGTCACATAGTAAGTCGCGTGGGCGCAACGCTAATGTCACTTGTCATCATTGTGGGAAAAAAGGCCATATCAGACCACAGTGTCATGAGTTGCGCAATGAGAAGCGCAAGGATAAGGGGAAAGATAAAGTGCAGGAGAAGTCCTCTGATCGCAGCATAGTACCTGCGAAGTCCAGCGTCAAGATTGAGGAAATTAATGTCACGCAGACTGAGGAGTCCGATGGTGGTGATGAGTTTATACTTGCAGCTAGTTCTTCTGATGCTTCACACTTGACTGAGACATCTAGTATGTATGCACAGTGCTGGTTATTGGATTCAGGTGCGGCCTTCCATGTGACACCTTACCGTGAGTGGTTCCACTCTTACCGCACTATATCTGGTTCAGTCAGACTTGGAGACGACAGGTCTCTTGACATTGTGGGCATGGGTGATATTCAGTTGCAGTTTTCCACTGGCAGTTCATTTTTGCTTAGGGATGTACGTCATGTACCTGCGCTTACGCGCAGTCTTATGTCTGCAGGACAGCTGGATGATGCAGGATTTCATGTATGTTTTGGGGATTCTGCCTGGAAGATTACTCGTGGCAGACTTGTGCTTGCTAGAGGCGCCAAGGCTGGCAGCCTCTATCCTCTTGTTGTATCTGGGTCCTCAGTTGACCATGTTTTGGCAGTGGGTTCTATCCCACATGTATCACTTTGGCATGCTCGTTTAGGGCACATGTCTTTGAAGGGAATGAAAATGTTATCTGGTTTGCAGTATCTTCCGCCTTTGGATTATGCATGTTTTGACTCATGTGATCATTGTCTTTATGGTAAGCAGAATAGGTCTACGCATAAATAATCGGGTAGGCCACGCATGAGTGAGCCCTTGGCATTGGTGCATTCCGATGTTTGTGGGCCTATGCCTTGCATGTCTATGGGTGGCGCGAAGTACTTCGTTACCTTCATTCATGATTTTTCTAGGAAAGTGTGGGCTTATCCCATAAAGCAGAAGTCCGATGTCTTGGCAGTTTTTCAGAGATGGCTTGCTCTTGTTGAGAACCAGACTGGGTATAGGCTGAAATGCCTTAGGACAGATAATGGGGGGGAATATGTCTCACATGCTTTTGAGCAGTTTTGTGATGACAAGGGTATTAAGCGTCAGTTGACCGCCCCTTACACCCCACCCCAGAATGGTTTGGCTGAGCGCATGAACAGGACTATTCAGGAGCATGTGCGCTCTATGCTTAGCCATGCAGGCCTACCCCAGAGTTTTTGGGCTGAGGCAGTTAGTACGGCAGTGCATGTCATAAACCGATCGCCTTCCAGTGGATTGGATTTCTAGGTTGCAGAGGAAGTTTGGGCTGGTAAGCCACCCTCTTATGCGCATCTCCGTGTCTTTGGATGTGAGGCATTCTACCATGTGCCCAAGGACAAGAGGAGTAAATTGGATCCAAAGAGCATTAAATGCATATTCCTTGGCTATGGTGAGTCAGGAGAGATGGGCTATCGCCTATGGGATCCACAGGCACGGAAAATAGTACGCAGCCATGATGTCGTCTTCCATGAAGACAAGATGCACAGGCAGCCGGAGAAGGTGGTTGAGATCCGCAGAGTGATCTTTCAGGAGGAGCCTAGAGCTCCAGCACAGCCAGTAGTACAGCCTGTAGCAGTTCCTCCACAGGGCCAGGGTGTTGGACAGGCAGTTAGACAGGAAGCAGAGCTTGCGGTGAGACGGTCTGCTAGAGATAGACGTCCACCTGACAGATTTCAGCCCTCTATGCACTATGTTTTGGTTACAGATGCAGGAGAGCCTTTCACTTATGATGAGGCTATGCGCAGGGGTGACAGTCACTCCTGGGAGAGGGCTATGCAGTCTGAGATAGACTCCCTGCATAAGAATGAGACTTGCGATTTGGTTGCCTTGCCTAAGGGCAAGAAGGCTTTGCCATGCAAGTGGGTGTACAAGCTGAAAAGTACCCCCCAAGGCGGCATACAAGGCTAGATTGGTAGCAAAGGGTTTTAAGCAGGAACATGGTGTGGACTTTGATGAGGTCTTCTCTCCTGTGGTTAAGATGACCACCCTGCGCTTAGTCTTGGCTTTGGTTGCACAGCTTGACTTAGATCTATATCAGATGGATGTCAAGATGGCTTTTCTACATGGGGACTTGCATGATGAGATCTATATGGATTAGCCTAAGGGCTTTGCAGAACCTGGCAGGGAGCACCTAGTGTGCAAGTTGAAGAAGAGCTTGTATGGCTTGAAGCAGGCACCTAGGGAATGGTATCATAAGTTTGATGCCTTTATGCAGTCACAGGGCTACAGCAGGAGTGCTATGGATCCGTGTCTTTACACGAAGAAAGCCCGTGATGGCAGTTTGCTTATCTTGGTACTCTATGTTGATGATATGCTGATAGCAGGGAAAGCTCATGCTGAGCTAAATGCTCTTAAATCTCAGCTGAAGAAGAGCTTTGAGTTGAAGCATTTGGGACAGGCCTCACATATACTTGGGATGCGCATTAAGCGCGATAGGCATCAGGGGCTTTTGTATCTCTCACAGTGGGAGTACATTCAGAAAGCCTTTGAGCGCTTCCGCATGCAGGACGTAAAGCCTATTGGATGTCCATTACCTTCTTATGTGAAGGTATCACAGGCCAATTATCCGCAGACAGATGAGCAGAGGGCCGAGATGGCCAAGATCCCTTATGCTTCAGCCGTGGGCAGTTTGATGTATGCCATGATAGCCACTCGTCCAGATATTGTGCATGCAGTTGGTGTTGTGGCACGCTATATGGCTACACCTGGCAGCAGACATTGGGATGCCGTGAAGGGTATCATGAGGTACCTGAAGGACACAGTAGATATGTGTATTTGCTATGGCAGCCAGGATACAGGGGTCGTGGGGTACACTGACTCCGATTATGCAGGACATGCAGATAGTAGGAAGTCCACTTCTGGCTATGTATTCACCTATGCTGGAGGGGCTTTCTCTTGGATATCCAGGGTTCAGAAGTGTACGGCTTTGTCTACCACTGAGGCCGAGTATGTTGCAGCCACTGAGGCTTGCAAGGAGGCCATATGGTTAGGCCGTCTAGTTGCTGACCTTGGGATTGATGCTACACCTACACTGCATTCGGATTCTATGAGTGCCATTCAGTTGGCTAAGAATCCGGTCTTCCATGCGAAGACGAAACACATTGAGGCAAGGTATCACTTCATACGTGGTGTCGTGGAGGACAGGTCTGTTGACCTTGTCAAGATCTCCACTGACGAGAATCCTGCAGATTTGCTCACGAAGAGCCTCACTACTGAGCGCTTTGCCTTCCTCAGGAGGTTGATGGGCGTTGGATGAGATGTCGCCTTTCCTCATCGCTTGTACCTATGTACATTTGTACTGTCTTTTCTTTTTTCTTTTCTCTCTCACTAGGGCAGATTCGCTTTTAAGTGGGAGGTTGTTGGGGGTAAAGGCGCCTCCGCCGTGCCGCCCCGTGTATTACTACACTGACAGTACCCGCCACTGCACACTGCAGGTGGTGGGCGCCCGTCACGTCACTTTATTCTTTATTCTTTTAGTGACAGTTTGAATAAAGGAAGGCCCGGTCACACATTGTGACCGTTGGAGTTCCCATTTCTTGTCTCTCTCTTTCTTGCTCTTGCTCTCCCACCATAGCTCACGTGCAAGCTTCGATCCTTCTCACCTTTCACTGTAGGCATTGTGACTAAATCCACCACCCACTTGAAATGAAGAGACAATGGATATGTGGGTTGCAATCCATCCCGATGTCTCACAGATGAATACATTTGACATGTCGTACATGTTTCCACAAAGTGAGCAACATCCTTATACATACCCTACCACCAATATTTTTCTTTGATCTTTGTAAAAGTACCCCAAACACCTCTATGACCAGCCCACAAGCTTTCATGAAATTCTTGCATTACTTTTACTTGTGAAGCTCTGTCACCCAAAACTCGCAATGGCATACCCTATTTCTTTTTAGCATGTTTCCATATGTATCCATATTTTTTAAAAAACCCATACGCTTTCCTCTTGATTTTCTTAAACTCCTCATCTGACGATTCATCTCTCTTTGTTAATGTACTGAGGTATTGACCAATTCTCAGCCACTCTCCTGTATATTTGTCTTCCAGAAACACTTCTACACAAGATACAAAACATCTAAAGTGTCTTCTATTTGTTGTCCAAGCTTCTGTTAATGATGTAACAACACCTTGCATTGCTAAATTCACTCTTGTAACATCATTTTCAGCCATAAGAAAGTCATCTTCTTCCTCCTAATCCATCATCCCATCTTCATTCTCATAGCGTGCCCAAGATAAAATGTATGGTTTACTAGGTTATCTCTTCCTGCAATATGCTAAAATTCAGGGTTCAAAGATTTGATGTATGCAATTCATCACTTGAACATAGCAATATATGAGGTAGCACAACTAGTAATCATACCCAATACTGGTAAACAATCGATCTCAATGACTACACGAGCACCCATAAAATACTCCTTATCACATTTAAGGGTCTGTCACAATTCCCCATAATTTTCTTTTTACATGTGGATACCTTCTCTGTCATTCAATACTTTAGCACCAAATCGTATTGCATTTCTTTGCCCTTCCTCATCATCTTGCCCAATTTCCCATCCAATTTTGATTGGGCTTGTATCAACAGTAATAATGATAGGCTTTCCATGTGAATAGTCAACCTTTCTCAATGTAGGAGCAGATTTTAAGAGCTACTTCAATTTCTTCATTTTTTGTTGATGCTTCCTTTCCCAATGAAATCTATGACCTTTCCTCAGAAGCTGATATAGAGCATCGGCTACATGTGCAAAGTGAGGAATCCATACCAAATAGAACACACATGCACCAAATAATCTACACACCTCTAATACATTCGTGCATACATCTTGCATTCTATCAATCCCATCTATTCTTGCTAGTGATGGTCTTTGCCCATAGGGCCCACACATATGCCCAACAATCAAAACCTCTTCAACTCCAAAGATAGACTTTTGTCCAGAAAGAGTTAAATGCACCTCTTCTAGATGTCAAAATCCTCTCACAATTCACAATATGGTCTGCAACAGACTATCTGCACCCATGAGCATCCATCTCTTCATTCTTTTCATCCACTACACACCCTTTGATTGGAACATCATCTAAGAAGGGCATTGTCAATTGTGGTATAAAATCCCTGAGTACCCTATTCATACCATTTGTCATGTGTGCCACTGAGTTTGTTGCACCCTATGGGAGAGTACACATCTGTACTAACCCCAAGGGAGTCTTCATGGTTGTGATATCCCTGCTTTCAACTGTAAGCTGAAACTAATCATATCCCAAGTAAAGATCACCCAAAGAATAGATCGCTCTACCTATAAAAGCCTCTGCAAATTCATCAACCACAGGACCTACACCCACATTTCTTATGGTCACTTTATTGACCAGTTCAGACTGTAACTTATATCTTGGCTGCTTGCCCTTCTTTTTTCCCTCTTGTTTGTTATCATGTTTTGGCTTTTAACAACCTCTTCCATAACATGCTCGGGAGGTGGCTAATTTTTAGCTTTAGTCTGATCCACACTTCTTCTTGTCACTCTTTTAGATGTCCCTACATTATCTTCATCTCTCTTTCATTTCTCTTCCACAAGTACATCTGTGTTTTGTACCTTTGCTAAATATGCATACACTGAATATGCATCTACCGGTGACTCCCAACTAGTTATGTCATGAATGTCTTGCCTTGCATGAGACATTTCACTATCAGTAACCTTTCTCTTTTCAGCTACATGTAAAGCATGTGTCCATATTTCAACCTTTGGACCAACCATCACTTGGCCATGCAATCTATCCAAATGTAGACCAAAAGTAGAAGCATGTACAGCCGCATAAGCATTTCGGACAGCCAAGTCTTCCAACAACTTATGCATACCTCCCTTTCCAAAATTCAAAGCAAGAGGCAATCACGTTTCTTGTGCATGGATCTTACCATCTTTCCAAGGCCTCCTAATAGGCAGCACAATCCTTTCTCTCATGTTGCAAACTATCACACCACATACATCTTTGAACAATTCATCCAATTTCTCTTGTCCTTTTTCATCTAATACATCTTCCCTAACAGCGGGAACAGTAGGTACAGCCATATGTTTATTCACAGAAGTGGGTGGCTTACCAGATACATCAACCATTTTGCCCGTAACATTGGGCAAGCTAGAGACATGCAATCTTTCTCTTCTTCTATGCTTTTTCACAAGTGTAGTAACAGCTTCCTTGACATGTCTCCACTTTGTTTTAAGACATGTTTCTGTAGCCTGATCCTCTAGTAAATCATCAAGCTTCTCTTGAAGCTCAGGATTTGCTCCTTGTAGAAACAATTCAATTTTTTGACTTGCAAGAGTTTACTGTTCTACAAGATCCAACTACTCAAATCGACTTTCAAATTCTCTTAACAATTCTATAGCCACAAGACCCTTATTGGGTTGTAAAACCCACTCCTGAAAAGTCTTGCACATAATCAAACCGATATCTTCAATGCAAAATTCTTCCTTGAGTGTCTTCTTGAAAGATACCCAATCAGCATCTTGCATGTATAATTCAATCATTTGTGCTTTCAGTTCATGTCCAGTAATAAGTACAAAATACCAGCTCCATGCAAGTTGAGCCACCCCAAAGAATTCCATCTTTTGAGCATAGGTATGTACATATGCAGTTACATTCTTGCCATTGAATAACTTCATCTCATGCTCAATTGCTTGCAGAGAATTCATCACAACACTTTCTATTTGAGCAAAAGCCTGCATCACCTGTTGTTGTTGTACATGCATAAGCACATTCATATTATGCACCAGCTGTTGCAAAACATCACTGGAGATTGTCTTCGAAGATTCTCATATCTTGTCTTTCCTTCTTTTGACGACCTTTCACATTGGGTTCACCAATTTTGGAGGGGTTTTTGTCGAAAGGTTGTATCCACCGGGGATCAGAGATAGAAGGAAGTAGAGATAGGAGATGGAAGAGAAGAAAAAGAATAGACAAGAGGTAAACACAACAAAGAAAACACAATGAATCAAATCAATATGTGTTGATAGAACCTGGAATTCCTTGTCTGGAACTACTCAGAAGCACTCTCCAAGCATTAGATCTCTTGGAGCTCCCTCATAGATGAAAAACGTGGATCAAAATAACAACTTCTTCTCTACTACCCGGAACCCAAATCTAATGGCTCCATTGACTCCGAAAGGGGGGTAAAACCATAGGATCTCCTAGATCACTTCTTCTTCTTCTTCTTCCAGTTCAAAGTGTTGTTTTCTGGCTATCAACTGCGATCATGATGCGTGTAATTTCACCAATCTTTCTTTTTTATGAAAAATCCCCAAAACTGGCTAAAAAGTCCACTTGCTTTTTGCATGCCATCCTAATCTAGAAGTTTTCCTAGCTTTTTTGGATATTTACAATAAATAATATCCAACATATCTAAAATAGACTAAAATTGTCCAAAAATCTAGTATTTTTGGACCATCCATGCCACTCACACTAGCACTAATGACTCAGATGTCATTGACTCTCTTGATCAATAAGAAAATTGGATGATGGTGCACTCCAGAGTTTTTCACACTGTGTCCGTGTAGTGGCACTACAACGTGCATGTTTTATAAGTTTATATCCATCCTCTCTAGTCTCCTTAATTTCTTCTCTTCTCTCTTTCATAGTTCTCTCTCTTTCTCATCGATTTTTTCAATCCCCCTCTACATTTTTTTCTCTTTCTCATATATTAATGTGTTTATGGACATGTGTGGATAGGTGCATACATGAGTGTATGCATGCACATATGTCTGCACGCATACATGTGTACATGTGTATATATGTTGTGTGCATGCTTTTATGACATATGTACATTTGTGGGTGTTTTTAGAATGCATATATCATACACATGTGTTCAACCATTAAAATATCATTATATCAAGAAAATCCATCTCTTTTTAAAGTGTGTGTATTTGTGGATGTTTTTAGAGTATGTACATTGCATGCACATGTTCAACCATTAAATTGCCATTTCAACTCATATCTTCAATTAGAAAAGAAATCCATCTCTCTTTAGAGAGAGAGAGAGAGAGAGAGAAAGAAAGAAAGAAAGAAAGAAAGTTATATTAACGTCTTCTAAAGACCAAAACTGGCCTATGAGACAAACTGTGATACAACTGATGAGGTCCAACTATCCAAAATAAAAGTGCTGAATGAAAAGCTAAAAACTGGAAACTGAAAATACGGTGCTGTGAGTGTGATAAGTGTCGTGTATGTGTATGTGTGTATGTAGCTCTGGTACTCCAGATAATGGCTACAAAAGGGGGACAAATGTCGGCTGTGATAGGGGAACAACTGTCGGCTGTGATAAAGTGGTGCGATGTGTATATGTAACAGATGCAGGGAGATATACTATCCTGGGATGTAGAGAGAGAGAGAGAGAGACATGAATAACTTTTCAAAGGATTACATTTTCTCTTTTGATGATCATATCAACTTTCAAAAGAAAACCTTTCTTTATTTGCATACCCAACCTTGAGAGAGAGAGAGCAACATAGAACTTTTCAAAGACTCACGTTTCCCCTTTTATTAATATATCACTCTTCAGGTAACCTCTCCTCCTTGTGCATAGGCTTGGGGGTTTTCTCCTTTGTTTGAGTCACCGAAGTAAACCTTTGAATAATAAATAGTTAAGAGTATATATTTATAGATAGATTATAAATTATAGATATAAATATAGATGATAGATTATCAATTAGAGCCAAGGCTAGACCCTTTTGTACATATAGCTTTAGGAAGAATATTTTTCACATTTTAGTGTATTTCTTGGTTGGTTAGGGTTTATTAGGCTCTACACTTGTTCTTTTTGGTGGTAATAGCTAGTTGATAGAGTGTACAAAATTTCTTTCTTGAGAGTTGCATGATAAGAGAGAAGTGTTTAGGAGTTTAGTGAGTTGTATCTCTATTTCCCCTTGTGTACCACAGTATTCTAGCTATTCCATAATAATCTTTTATTAGATATGTTCTTCCTCTTGAAAATCAAGCTATTTTACTCACACATTTATACTAGGGTTTAAGAGAGTGTCATTTGCATTTTGATTCCCTTGCTCAAAACTAGCCCATCATAGCCTCCAATCTCTGTTAATCCTATTATTATCATTGCTTCAAGTTTTAATCCATGGATTCATGAAATAATTGAGCAAATGACAAAGATCGTCATAAAGCCTTGCTAGCCAACTATTGTAGAAAGTAGTGGCCTACTCGGTATTTGGACTAGACCAAAAAATCATGGATGGTGAAGCATCCAATATTTAAGCATTCTTCAACTTTTCTATATCGGTATTCCTCATCTAAAGAATACAAGGGAGTGGAGCATAGCTAGGTTCGATGGATTGGAGAGCCTAGAGGAGCGGAAATCATTTCCAACCATTCGGAGTAGCATTCAATTAATTTGGAGCTCCATCTTACTTCTATTTGGATTTTGCCTCTCATCCAACATAAGAAGCATCTCTTATTGGATTTAGTGACATAAGAATGTACACACAACTTGGACAAGAATAAGCATGAGTGTACAACATATGAAAGATTTACAAGACTAAGTTTTCCCTAGAGTGAATGGTCATATGTATAAAGTTGGGACAAAAGAAAAACCTATTGAGGGAAAAAAGAGACCTGGTGGTTGTAATCATGTTCACACACACATATCACTTTCAAAATGTGGTAATAGTCCCTCCCTCAAAGTGATGCAATGAATAAGAGCTAGAACTTGTGTGTGGGGAATAAGGGATTTCTTATAGATTCAAATACTTCAAAAAAATACTTTGAATCTCCACCATTGCTCCTTGTTTGAAAATACTTGGGGCCTATCGAATAGCCCTAAGGCTTTCAAGCCTTTTAATTGAGGCTTTGATCTTAGCCTTTTTAAAGCTCATTTTCACACTTTAAGGAAATTGAATTGGTTCTAGATGACCCCCCTTTGCATTGAGTTGATAAGAATTGGTTTGATTTGAAATCTTTTCTCATATTACAATTATTTGGATATTTTGAAGTTGGTTTCATACTAGATGCATTTGCATTGGTTTAGTTTGAACCTCTTGGGCAAGAAGTTATGTTCAGATTGTGGAAATTGTGAATGGATTACTTTTGAGCTACATGTAAAAACTATTTTCACACCAAGAAGCATTTGAACTACTTATTTTAATGTATTGGTTAGATGTTCTTTGTTCAACCTATAGAGAAGAATACTAGTTGTTTGGAAGGCCTAAAAGGTGGTTTCCATGCAATCTTTTGGATACTATTTTCACTTTAAAAACTTATCAAAGGTCACAAAATGTTAGCATGCATTGAGGGTTGTGTGGATCTCTTGATTGTGCAATTGATTTTATTGGTTCTCTTGAATGTGCAATTGATTTTATCTCGGTTGCTTCTTGATGCATACCTATTACAATGGTTATGTCTTTATCATTTGCTTTGAAATATGCACTTTTTAATATTGAGAAGTTGGATGGCACTAAATTCTCATATTGGAACACATGTATAATATCTTGGTGCAAAAGTAACATATTAAATGCTAAGGTGCGAAGCTTAAAAGCATGGACATAAACGTTTGGGATGAAATGGATGGATGAGCTTTTATACTCCACTATTATGTTGACACTCTCTAAATCAATTTGTTTAAATGTGAAGACACATATGGTGGTGCATATGGAGTTTGGAAAAAACTATGCAAGTCATACATTGACTTGACCAATATATTACCTAGCAAGTGATTAGATGGCAAGATGCTTAAAGAGGTGTGACCTAGCAAGAAACCCCCTTATGAGCAGTGTTTGGCTATGAGACCTATTCATATATTTCCAAGAATAAGAGGAAAAGGCTTGATCATGAGTCACAAAAATGCATTTTTCTTGAATATGAGTTTCAAGAGACATGGAAATAAATTATGAGGTCCAAAGGCCAAAGAGATAGTATATAGTCATGAAGCCATCTTTAATAAAGAGAAGGTGCATAAACAACTAATAAAAATCATTGAGATACATAGAATGATATTTCAAAAGGATGGATAGTGACCATATGAGCAACATGTATGGCCATTCTAGATGATATAGTACTACATTTCTATGTTTCAGACAATACTCTATTTAGATCAAAGTATCTACTATCCATATGATGCAATTCCAAGCATAGAATTCGTAAAGCAAGATATAACCCAATATTCACTTACTATCAATTACGATTGATAGTATTTATATGAAATAGGTAGAACACTTTGTTTGCTTAAAACATTGACTTCAGCCTTGTTATTTATAGATTTATAGTAGTAAATCCTCAAGCTTATGATACAAAATCGGTCAAAGTCTCATTTTCACATGTACTTAACATCTATCTAGTGTATACAAGAAGAAAATCCTATTTTTAGCCTTGTAAGCAAGAGAAATATGCTGAAATTTATCACAGTACTAAATCCCTACCATGGATAGTATGTATATCCTATTCTTCCCTATTTAGAACAAGCAACAAACTCCTCAAAAATCTCCTTTGCTTTCATTCATCAATTCTCCATAGCTTCCTCATCATCAATCTCTCTCTTCCCCTCCTTAGTCCCTCTTTGTTCCGTATCTCCTCCCAAATCATGTGCCACCCTTCTTTCCACTTCAAGAATGGATCATAATTGCTATGACACCTTAAGGCGGCCTACTAGTGGCTTTGGTTTAGGTGGACTGAACAAGTCGATACATAGTATTCCCACCTTGGAATTCTCATTGGGTTTAGTGAGCTTGGTTTGAGAATTTTGGAGTTCGGTTGACTCTTTATATTTGGTTTTTGTAGTGGTGATTACATCATCAGAGTCATTAGGTGAGAGCTCATTCTCATGAGTGGTCACTCATTTGATGCTTGGTTGAGCATTGGGTTGATAGACCATTGGGGCACTCATGGATTGAGCATCTTGTCTTTTGGTTTTTCTCCTCCCCTATTACAATTCAAGTTTTTGGGCCTTAGCTTTGAAAAGAGAGGGGGAGAGATGCGCAACAAAGAGTGGATGGCATGGGATATGGAGGCTCAACCATTTTTCATGTTCATCTTCTTCTCCTTCTTCATTCTTCCATTCTCACACTCTTCTACAAGTGGTATCCTCAAAGTGGAAGATACCCTCAACTTAAGGACAATTTGCATATGCTTCTACTTTACATACATACAACCATAGGATATGACTTAGGATACGTCATATTTATCAACACTCCCCCTCAAGATCAAAATGAGATTGCACACATAAGACTCCAAGTGCACTCCTAAAGTACTCAAACTTATATTTACCTACTGCTTTGGTAAAGATATCAGCAGCTTGGTCATTTGTTTTCGCATAGACCAAGTCAATCTCTCCATCAATGACTTTTTCTCTAATGAAGTGATAGTGCACTTCTATGTGTTTTGTCCTCGCATGGTAGACTGGGTTCTTTGCCAACATAATGCTGCTAACATTGTCACAATACGTAATGACTCCAACATCAATCTCTATCCCCATGTCATATAAGATCAATCTCGGTCATGTTTGCTCAAATGTTGCCAATGCAATGCCTCTATACTCTGCTTCAGTGCTTGATAGAGCAACTGTAGGTTGCTTGTTACTACTCCAACTTACCATGGCTGAACCAAATAAGAATGCATAGCCACTAGTAGATCTTCTATCCATAGAGCTACTGCCGAGTCTGCATCTGAGTATCCAAACAATGTAGGCTTGATTCCTTTTTCATAAAACAAGCCATAGCCAACTGTCTTCTTCACATACCTTAGAACTCTCTGCACTATATCCAAATTTGATATGCATGGTTTCTACATAAACTGACTTATCAATCCAACAGCATAACTCAAGTCTAGTCTTGTAATGGTCAAGTAGATAAGGATGCCAACCATCTTTCTAAACATAGTGACATCCTCAACATAAGGTCCATCATCCATCAACCTAACTTTTTGATCCAATGGTGTATCAACCGGTTTGCATCCTGTCATGCCATATTTTTCTGACATCTCCAATGCATATTGCCTTTGTATCAACCATAGACCATGAGGTGTGTCAATAACCTCAATGCCCAAAAAATATCTCAACAGACCAAGTTCTTTTATGTCAAATTCCTTATGAAGACCATGCTACCTTCAGCAAAATCTCCTTCTCAAGTGTACCTATAATAATGAGGTCATCAAATCCATATAAAGCCTTCTTCAACCTGCATACATAATGTGGGTATTTTGGATTTACATAGCCCTCTAGTTGATCCATGTACACTTCCTCTTCTAAGTTGCCATTCAAAAATGCATTTTTCACATCCATTTGATAAAGCTTCCAACCATAGATAGAAGCCAAGGCAATCGCCGATCTCACTATCGTCATTTTAGCCCCACTGGACTGAATGTTTCTTCATAGTCCAAACCATAAGTTTGTGCATATCCTTTTACAACCAGCCTTGCTTTATACCTCTCAAAGGAATCATCCGACTTACATTTGGCCTTATAAACCCATTTACATCCAATGGATTTCTTGCCATGAGGTAATTTTACCAAATCCCAAGTCTTGTTTTCCTTAGTGCATCCATCTCTTCATCCATTGCTTGTCTCCACTTTTTGATCTCTATTGCTTCTTCAAAGAAAATAGGCTCCACATGTTGTACATAAGAAACCATGTATGCATAATGCATCTTCATGAACCCATTATAAGTCAATCTATCAACTGGATACCTTACCCTTTCTGGCCTTCTCAATTGAGGTGCACTACAATGTGTCTCAACTGATCTAGCGTGTGGTGGAACATACTTTCCTGCTGATGCCAGGAGGCATATTTCACGGTGGATTCCGTGCCACGGTGGATTCCATGAGGTTTTACGGTGGATTCCGTAAACTTTGATGACCGGGGCTCATACACAAAGTGGATTCTTTGTGCGAGAAGTTGATGGGGATGCCTATCCTTTTCGGGCATTTCATTAATTTAGTGTGTACATGGGTGATTCCATAGCGGGTGATTCTGCAAAATGCATATTAAATTAATAAACGTTTATGAGTTTAGAGTGCGCACTCGTAATAAATTAAGGTTAGGATTGATTTCTAACCAGTTGATTTATTTATGTAGCTGAAGACTGCTAGGTATTCACTTTTGTCGGTTTAATTGTATTATTTTACTAACGATTGTGAATGCTTCAGTTGATGTGTAGAGATAGCAGCAGTGGCAGAGGAAAGCATTGGAGGATAGTGAGTATTTGAGTTATCACTTATATTTCGATGGGCGCATACCTTAGGCATGGCGCCTATATTTTATCACGCCTACTTATTGAGGCATTGGATATTTATTTATTATTTTGTATGCGCATGGGCACACGATTATGATATTTGTATTTGGACATTGTACTGGGTACGCCTGACTCTTTGGGCGCCCGCCCATTAGCTTTATTTCTATTTTGTGCTAAAGCAAACTCAAAAGCCAAAAGCGTGCTATTTTGTAATTTGGGCTATTATTTGAGCTTGAAGATGATTAATACATAAAATACATGCTTTGTGGAGCGCTCACACAAGGCATGGGGGGAGATTGCACCCAATTGGTCTCTTGTTCATGTCGTGCATGCTTTTTACCTTGAGTTTTGTGCAAAAAGTAGAGTTCTTTTGTTCTTGAGGACCTTCCGGCATTCACTACACAAGCATACGGCATCCGATCTGTGCACCAACGGTATCAGAGCAAAGCTGAGATCGAGAGCTTCCAATCGCTACCCATCTTGTGCGAAGGCGGAGATTCTGGAACGATCAAACTCTACGATCAATCTCATCACGAACGGTCGATACGGGTGGATTCCTGGCGGTCAAGAACCTCTGTTTCCATCCTCTGATCGTGAAGGACCGTCCTGCAACGATGGAGGACCACTCCTACATCCTCTTCTCCAAGTCGTGGTTACACAGAGATAAGTATCAAAACTTCATAAGCTTAAAAGCTTAATACAAAGCTTATAAAGCTTAAAGAAGCTTTAAAGCTTCATAATTTTGAATCGACGGCATCAGAGGAGATCCGCGTGATTTTCGCGCTGTGAAAAAAATGGCCCCTCCCGTAAAAATCGATGTCGTTTGCTGCCTAACACTCAAGCCTACTACACTAAGTCAAGTCACACAGAATTTACAAAGTCAACAAGTTTAAATTCTGCAAGTCTTCTAAGTCACTCAAGTTTTGCAAGTTCTGGTACTTTGCAAGTCTCATAAGTCTGCAACTCTGCAAGTCAGACAAGTCACTTGAAGTCAAAACTGACTTCTGTCCAAAACTCCTAGAAGGATTGTTTCTGCGCAGAAACTCCGAACTGCAAAGTTGTTCTTTGGAAGGTACTGTTCGCATATGCAGGCTTGCTGAACCAGTTTCAGCACACGCAGAAGGTCAAAACGCAGATTTTTCAAAGATTGCAAATCCCGCAATAGCCAAAGACGAAGATTGTGAAAGCCACACACAAAAATATATAAGCCTTGTACACCCGATTTTGAGCTACGCTCATCCCGCTAATTGGATTTTGAGAGTGTGAGGTCTTTTGAAGTTTTGCAGGATGACGGAACCACATATGGATGATTTAATGGCTGAAGACGATCTTCTTGAACCTACGATGGAGGAAAAGCTGGATTTAATTATGATGCAGTTGGATGAAGAATGACGAGCTCGACAAGCATTGCAAGTTCAATTGGCTAATTTACAAAGATCGACTACTGACAAAGAGGAACCACAATCTGAAGATCTTATCCAGCGTACCATCGATGCGACTCTCGAAGCTCAATCCATCCGCAAAGAAACAAAGATAAATAAAAGAAATTTCAAATTCCGTACTTTCAATGGCACTCGAGATGGAAAAACTGTTCTTGCATTCATCAATCAGTTTGATGATTACTTTCATGAGGAAACATATGCAAAAAAATATAAAATCAAGTGTATCACTAATCATTTAGTGGATAGAGCATCTCTTTGGTGGACCGTGGTTCGTAAGATTTATGCAGAATTTCCTTCCTCCACAATTCCATGAAAAAGCTATAAAGCAATGGGACCTTCTTCAACAAAGAGATCATGAGCCTATTCCTCAGTACACCGAACGCTTTTGGAATGCATTACTCTAGTTACGCATGCTTGAAGACGTACCTGAAGCGACACACAAGCGCAAGTATATGTCTGGATTACTTGGGCATTACTATGCTGAAGTCAATATGTTCAAGCCTGCAACTCTTGAAGACGCAATTTCTTTAGCTCGTGACACTGAAGACAAACTTCGAGGAAGAGACAAGCATCCACAACAATTTCAAGCCAATGGTAACTATGGATCTAAGCAATTCAACTCAAATTTTAGAAGATTTAATCAAGGTCATTTTCCTTCATCATCTTTCCGTAAGAATTAGGCAAAACCACCTGCTTTACCATCCAATACCAATCAAAACTCCAAGCCAATTCCACAACCAAATCCTAATATTCCTAGACTTCCTGCCATTGCAAACAATGTATCTAAAGCCAAACCTATAGTGTGTTACAAATGCCACCAACCTGGACATCTAGCAGCCAATTGCCAATCGAAGAAGCCACCTGTCCATATCGACTATCTTGGAGCAATGGAAGACAACGAACATGAAGAAATGCCTGATTTCATGGAAGATGAAGACGACATTACTACTCCTTCGGATACTTTACCAGGTATGCCAACTCCACATTCTTTATTGACAATGAAATGTTTAGTGCATGGAAAAGAAAATATTATTTTGCATGATGATGGTAGTACTCATGATTTTATTTCTGCAAAGCTAGTGAAAGAATTGAAATTACAAACTATTCCTATGCATTATCGCATTAAAGCAGCATTCTTAGGCACAAGGTATAATGGAACACAAGAGGTGCATGACTTAGAGATTCAAATTGGTGAATACATTGAAAGAAGGAATTTCCTAGTTATACCATTACAGTCCAATGATATTATTTTAGGTATGCCTTGGCGTCATCAGCATAACCCTGATATAGATTATTCCACACATTCAATTAATATTCAATTTCAAGGAAAACATATTACATTGTATGGTATGCATGCATCTAATGCTTTTCCACTGCTTTCTCATACTCAAGCTAAACGTGCATTACGCAAAAGTAGTAAATCTTATCTCATTTGGGTGAATGAATTGCAAGTTAAAGAAAACCATATGCACCCTAGGCATAAAGAATTTCTTGCACACTTTAAAGACTATTTTGTAGAAGATCTACCACCTGGTTTACCTCCTTCACGTCTAGAAGACCACAAAATAGATTTGATTCCTGGTACACAACCACCTTGTAAAGCACCATATAGGCATAACTAGATAGAGCAAAAAGAAATTCAAAATCAAGTTGAGGAATTACTAAATAGAGGATTGATTAGACCTAGTAGTTCTCCATTTGGTGCACCTGTTTTGTTGGTAAATAAGAATAATAATACTTATCGTATGTGCATTGACTATCGAGCTTTAAATAAGATCACAGTAAAGAATAGATATCCAATTCCTAGAGTCGATGACCTTATGGATAAACTGCAAGGTTCTGCCATATTTAGTAAAATAGACCTTAAATCTGGTTATCATCAGGTGAGATTAGATAAGTCTAACATATTCAAGACTGCATTTAGAACACAATTTGGTCATTATGAATTTTTAGTGATGCCTTTCGGATTGACTAATGCACCTGCTACATTTAGTAGAATGATGAATCGTATATTTTTGAAATATCAGCATTGTGTTATTGTCTTCTTTGATGATATCTTGGTGTTTAGTCAAAATGAGAAAGAACATTATGAACATCTGTCATTGGTTTTTAAGTTGTTGAAAGATAATCAACTGTATGCTAATCTGGAAAAGAGTGAGTTCTTTAAAACAGAAATTGAATATTTAGGTCATATTGTATCATCAGATGGTATTAAGGTTGACCCTAAGAAAATAGAAGCAATATTGAACTGGCCTATACCTAAAAATGTGCATGAGTTACGATCTTTCCTAGGTCTTGCTAGTTTTTACAAGAAATTCGTGCGAAATTTTTCATTACTTGCTTTGCCTTTGACTAACCTTTTGAAGAAAGGTATTGTTTATCATTGGTGTAATAATCAACAGAAATCCTTTGATTTATTGAAACATGCATTAACCCATGCTCATGTATTACAACTGCCTGATTTTAATAGACCATTCTTTTTAATAGTTACTGATGCTAGCGGATCTGGAATAGGAGCCGTACTTATCCAAGATAATCATCCCATAACTTATTCCAGTTGTAAACTAAAACCCTCCGAACTTAAATATTCCACATATGATAAAGAATTATTAGCTGTAGTACAAGCTTTAAGACAATGGAAACACTACTTAATGGGTTCTGAGTTTATGATTAAGACTGATCAACAAAGTATTAGACATTTACTTAGCCAACCCCAAATATCTGACCCCGACATATCAAATGGGCAACCTTTATTCAGAGTTTTCATCCCATCATTCAGTATCAACCAAGTAAAGAAAATGTAGTGGCCGATGCATTAAGTAGAAGACCCACCATTCATAATATTTCTGTTATATCATTTGATTCTTTAATTCCTATGAAAGATACTTATCATCAGGACATTACTTTTCATGCTGATTGGAATAAATTAGTTGGAAATAACTGGATTCCTATTGATTCACTGTCTTATAATGATGGATTCATGTTTTATGAAAAGAGATTATGTGTTACAATTCCATTCAGATCTTTTGTTTTGAATGAGATTCATTGTCCTCCATATCAAGGTCATAGAGGTATCATATCTACTTTACGTACATTAACTGAAGATTTTTATTGGCAACATATGGACACTGATGTATCTAAATTTGTTTCTGAATGTTTGATTTGTCAAAGAGTTAAGAGACATCATGGTAAACAGTATGGATTACTTATGCCTTTATCTATTCCATCAAGACCATGGGAATAGATTTCTATGGATTTTATTACTGGATTACCTAATACTAAAGCTAACCATGATATGATTTGGACTGTAGTAGACAGGTTTAGTAAACAAGCATATTTCATTCCATGTAAGAAAACTTTAACAGCATCTCAGGCAGCACAATTGTTTTTGAAAACTGTTTTCACTAACCATGGATTACCAAAAGTTATTATTTCTGATCGTGATTCTAGATTTTGTAACAACTTTTGGATTACTTTGTTTGCTAACCTAGGAACAAAAATTGATTTTTCATCTGCATTTCATCCTGAAACTAATGGACAAACAGAAGCCACTAACATTACTATTCTAGATCTTTTACGTGCTTACACTATTTCTAAACCACAGACATGGGACATACATTTGCATTTACTACACTTTGCATATAACAATACACCACACACATCTACAAAGAAAGCACCGTTTGAAGTGATTTATGGTTATAGATTGTCTACACTTGTTGCATCTTTATCAAATAGAATTCAGAGTGCTAATGATATTGCTACTATGCACGCTACTATTTTTGATGAGGTTAAAGACATGATTGCCAAAGCCCAGCAATCATATACTAAACAAGCCAATAAGAAAAGACAAGCAATGAATTTCAAACTTGATGACTATGTTTGGTTGAGAATAGAAAAACGTAGATTACAAAGTGTAGATAAACACCCAGTTGTGAAATTAGCCCCTAGATTCTATGGACCATTTAAGATTATTCACAAAATCAATGACAATGCATTCAAGTTAGAATTACCACCTCACTGGAAAATTCACAACGCATTTCACATTAGTTTATTATGACCCTTTAGAGGCCAATTACCTGTACACCCTGTTTATGAAAACCCACCTTTGTTAGATGAAGAGACTGAAATACTTGAACCAGATACTGACTTTATGACCACTAGAACTGGCCGAAGATATTCTAGATATTTAATCAAATTTAAGAACCATCCTGTAGAGGAAGCCCAATGGATACACGCTAGAGACTTAAATGCTTTCCCCACTCTGTTAGCTCCACATTGAGCTACTAGCAATTGAGGTCAACTGCTATCCCACCCCAGGGGTATGATGCCAGGAGGCATATTTCACGGTGGATTCCATTCCACAGTGGATTCCGTGAGGCTTTACGGTGGATTCCGTAAACTTTGATGACCGGGGCTCATACACAAAGTGGATTCTTTGTGCGAGAAGTTGATGGGGACGCCTATCCTTTTCGGGCGTTTCATTAATTTAGTGTGTACATGGGTGATTCCATAGCGGGTGATTCCGCAAAATGCATATTAAATTAATAAACGTTTATGAGTTTAGAGTGCGCACTCGTAATAAATTAAGGTTAGGATTGATTTCTAACCAGTTGATTTATTTATGTAGCTGAAGACTGCTAGGTATTCACTTTTGTCGGTTTAATTGTATTATTTTACTAACGATTGTGAATGCTTCAGTTGATGTGTAGAGATAGCAGCAGTGGCGGAGGAAAGCATTGGAGGATAGTGAGTATTCGAGTTATCACTTATATTTTGATGGCCGCATACCTTAGGCATGGCGCCTATATTTTGTCGCGCCTATTTATTGAGGCGTTGGATATTTATTTATTATTTTGTATGCGCATGGGCACACGATTATGATATTTGTATTTGGACATTGTACTGGGTACGCCTGACTCTTTGGGCGCCCGCCCATTAGCTTTATTTCTATTTTGTGCTAAAGCAAACTCAAAAGCCAAAAGCGTGCTATTTTGTAATTTGGGCTATTATTTGAGCTTGAAGATGATTAATACATAAAATACATGCTTTGTGGAGCGCTCACACAAGGCATGGGGGGAGATTACACCCAATTGTCTCTTGTTCATGTCGTGCATGCTTTTTACCTTGAGTTTTGTGCAAAAAGTAGAGTTCTTTTGTTCTTGGGGACCTTCCGGCATTCACTACGCAAGCATACGGTATCTGATCTGCGCACCACCTGCACTTCTAGTGCTAGGTGTTTTAACATGCGAAATGCCATACTCATCATCTATAGATTCATCTTTTGAACTTTCAGCCATAGGTCTCTTTCCTTTTGCAACTTCTGCACTCCTTTGTGCACTTCTCAACCTACCACTCCATGGATTGTAATTGCCATTGCTTTCCACATTCTCTTGAGGTCCTGCAGCATCTTCCACATATTGATTTTTAGTCTTGTTGTTGGCTTAAATTTTCCTTCCATAGCCATCATCATCACTGCTTTCATAGGAATCAACATCCATTGCAATTTTGGGCTCGTACTATGATTCATATTCACTGAATCTAACATCCATGCTTATGTATACTTCCTTACTCACTAGATCATAGCATTTGTATCCCTTCTTCTCATCAGAATATCCAAGGAAAATGCATTTTACAGCCTTTGGTTCCATCTTCTTTCTCAAATCATCCAAAACATGAACATAACAAACACATCCAAAGACTCTAAAATATGCAACAGTGGGTGTCTTGCCATACATATTCTCATATGGTGACATATTACAAGTCAAGGTTGTAGGTGTTCTATTCATAATGTGAACTACAGTATGCACTACTTCTGCCCAATATGACAATGGCATGTTCATTTGGATCATCATTGCCCTTGCAACCTCTACAATGATCTGATTCTTCCTTTCAGCCACACCATTTTGTTGAGGTGTGTACTTGCATGTCAATTGCCTTTTGATACCATGATCTCTCAAGAAGTCACAAAACTCATATGACATGTACTCTCCACCATTATCTGACCTCAAACATTTTATGTAGCATCCAAACTATTTTTCAGTCATAGATGTAAATTTCAAAAACTTTTCAAATGCTTTACTTTTATGCTGCATAAAGTACACCCAAGTCATTCTGCTAAAGTCATCAATAAAAGTGATATAAAATCTACATCTTCCGCTCATGGAAACATTTTGATACGGACCTCAAATTTCAGAATGCATCATTTCCAAAGGATAACTGTTGATTATCCCCCTCTTTGGAAATGGTAATCTAGCTTGCTTGCCAAAATGACAAGCCTCACATACATGATCAAAATTCACATATCCAAAATGTGGTATCTATCTTGATTGCATTTGCTTCAATCTTTGCAAATTGACATGACCAATCCTTCTATGCCATAATTCCACATCCTTATCTTGCACATGTCCTTTCTCAACATACATAGAGTTTTGAATCACTGGAGTACCTGCATCCAAAGCAAATAATCTAAATTCTTTCTACCATGAGCAATCGCCATGCCAGGTCTTCCATTATGGAACTCCTCAATAAAACATCCAAACTTATTGAATCTCACCTGCAATCCTTGATTTGTCATTTGACCAACCGATGATAAGTTCTTAGTTATTATGTGCACATAAAGTACATCACCAAGCTTATTCTCAATCCCATCTTTAGTAATAAGTGGCACACTACCAATATGAGTAATTTTATGTAAAGTATCATCATCAGTGGCAATATATTCCTCATTTTGCATCTACCCCTTACTATCAAACCATCAGCATGATGAGTGATGTGGTTTGTAGCTCTTGAATCCAAAAACCAGTCATTCTCATGAGGAGGGTGAGTCATGATCCCAAGCACATGCTCCATAGCAAATAGGTGACCTCTAGGTCCACCTCTAGGTCCATAACCTGTACCACCATAAGTGCCTGCATAATAGTCATATTGGGTCCTAGCACGACCCCTAGACATGGCATTCTATTTGTGATAGCAATCCCTCTCAAAATGACCAAATTTCCCACAATAATGACAAGGGCCATCTTTCTGTGAAGGACTAGACCGTCCTCTACCTCTAGGGAAAGATCTCCCCCTACCTCTATGCATGAAGTCACCACGACCAAAGTTACCTCTTCCCTGAGCAAAACCATCATTACCACGACCAAGTGAAGAGCCTCTAGCTCTAGATGAGATGCCACAACCCTCTGGTGATAGAAAACATTGTCTCCATCTGCATTTTTGCCACTACTAGATGCATTCAATCCCAACTTGATTTCTTCTATAAGTATCAATCCATTAAGCTCCTCAAAGTTAGGCATAGAGCCTCCTCTAACTAAAATAGAGTTATCCAAAGATTTGAAATCAAGTCCAAGTTTATTTAGTGTCACTGACACTAAATCATCATCACCAACATGTGCATTAATGGATGCAAGGTCTTCTACAATTTGCTTGATTTTTTCCACATAGTCACTGATACTGCGATTGCCTCTCCATGCACCATGTAATCTCTACTTGAGTTGTATCTTACGAGCCTCTGTACATGTTCTATACATTTTTTCTATGATTTCCCATGCCTCATTACAAGTACTTGCCTTTTTTATATGAGGAATCAAGGTTTCTGAAATACATAAGGAGATCCAATGTAAAACCTTCATGTTCTTCCCTGTCCGATCCTTGTACGCTTTCTTTTGCTCTTCATTTGGATGTTCACGAACTTATGGACATTCATCATCACCTATTATGAGGTCCCATAGACCTCTACGCATCAAAAAATTATCCATCCTGTAAGACCAAAATTGTAATTGTCTTTGGTCAATTTGTCTCCCACAATCTGAGTGATCTGTGCCGTGTCAGACATTATGGCTACTGCAAATTCAGAAAAACCAACAATACAAACTTTCCACAAATGGTATTTAGCAGCATGCCCCAATCCGAAACATTAAGGGTCCAATTCGAGACCAAAAAGCATCAAAAATAGCCCAAAAATGCATGTAAAAATAGCTTTCAACAATATGACTTCACGATGTAATAGATGACAACCATGCCAAACCTATCGTTAGTTACTCTGTTAGAATTCTAGACCTGCCTCCAGGTTATGGTAGACTGCAGAAAAGCGAGGACTCAATTCAATCCTTTTACTACCTACAACATAGAACAGACCGGTTGTTCTTCTTGACTTCCAAGATAAAGCATCAAATTGAAAGTCTTGTATTGGGCTTGTTCATAGTTTGTCAGCTTAACTCCGTTGTGTGCTTCAACAAATTCGGAGTGTTGTCCCATTTTTCATTAAAGGATCATGATTGGCAAGAGACAAACTTTGCCAAAACTGAGCCATACTGTCTAATCTAACTCCAAATGCGATTCCAAAAAAGCTTGGACTAAACAGTCCAGGTCATCAGAAGAAGGAAAGCCTTGTTCTGGATTTCAAGCGTTTTATCTGAAAACTGTGAAGCATTGTGAAGCAGCAAGATATGAAGTCTTTGCCTTGTCGAACTTTACAAAAAAACTAGGACAGTTGCATCAATTAACTCATAGACATCACTGTATTGTGGCACAAATGTTGCTTCCTTCGGTGACCTCTTTACTCTGGTTGGGAAAAAAAGCTCTACTAATCGATTCACTGCAAAGCGATGAACTTCAATATGTTTACAAATACGTTGACCTCCTGTTCTTTTCTTGTAATGCGTCGGAGATGCCTGAATGAAGGCAGATTCTATACCGAATGGCGAAATATATGCACGTAGGGGAACTCGAAGAAGTAAGAAGCTCCTCGGATTCAGCCATTTTTGGAATTGGATGCTACGATCTTGGATGCTTGAATGCAGGGGGCTTGAATGTAGCAATGGCTAATCTAAATATGCGGTTTGGAGATGACAGGAAGATCAGTCGGCCATTCTTGTCAACTCACTGAGACAGCTGCGGCGTAGTCGCCGTCTTCTTCTTCTTCTTGTCGATACTCTTGGTATTGCTTCTATTCTAATACCCTCAAATACCAAAATGATAAACTGAAGTGGAGGGAGTCCATGAGATAGATCATATCAGAGGTCAAGAGCTCCATGTTATCTTCACCTCCATTATTCTTCTTCCATTCTCTAAGTCAACTACCACAAGTGGTATCCTCAAAAGATAGATACCCCCAACTTAAGGACACTTTACATATGCTTCTATTTTAGATACATACATCCATAGGGTATGGCTTAGGATATGTCGTATTTATCAACATTTTTCTCCCCTTACAATATATTTTCCTTCCCTAACATTTAAAAAATTTTTCATTTCTTTGTTTCCCTATTCCTGGTTATACAGAGACTTATCTTTTCCTTCTTTTTCCTTATTTTCCAAACCTTAGTGTCTCAAATCTGATCAAAATACACTTCTTTTACTCTAACCAATGCATAGAAAGCTTTCTAAACCTAAACTAATCCACAAGAGCGATCGAATGCCCTCCAACTCCCTCACTTACTACCTAAAACTAAGTGCCATTTCGGAGACGAACTCTTACTCCATCACTTGATTTGGAGTGTGTAAGTACTCAAGCTTGGATCCGTTTGTCCTTGACAACACAACAAAAATGTCACCACTCTTACATGCAAACTGTTAACACCCATGGACCACTTATTGCTTCAAGCATTTCAAGCCGAGAGGTATGGCTACCTCTCACATAGCCATGCACACTCTCCCATACACAAATGTAGTGAGCTTACCTTTGAATCCAATCAAGCGCCTCCTTCCAATGAATCTGCTAGTAGCTCCACTATTCAAGATGTGCTCTCAAACAAGCTCCATCTCCAAGCTCCGCGCTTCGACCTCCATGGCCATGTGTGCAATAAAGGAGAAGAGAAGAAGATGAAGATGAAGATGAAGAGAGGGGAAGAAGAGCTTCTCTGCAGTCCCTCACTCTCTTCACACACATACTCTCCCTCTCACACTCCCTCTCTCATGCACAAGAAGGAAGCAAGAGCAAGGAGCAAGAAGAGAACAAGTTTGGCCACACAACACAAGAATGAGATTCTTCATTCATTTCTTGACTTTTATACATGCCCTATCCCCTCCTTGGTCAGCCATCCCCTTTTTGGTCTAGCCTTTGTCTCGGCCTTTGTCCATTCCTCTACTCTCTTTCCTCCTCCTTCCTATTAGCATTGGTCTTACCTTGCACCTCTCATTCTTTACAACTTTCATGGGAGAGATCCCGGTGCTCTTTTACAAAATGAATTAAAATGTGCCTGATGCTCTTCTTGTTAAAATATTAAGGTGTGCTTATTCTTGTGCGGTTCCTTCTACATTTTAGAATTTTTCCTACGTTTCGTGTCTTCAGATTTTTCTAAGTGTGCCTTTGTCCTCCATCTTCCTCTTGCCTTGGGACTGTCTTTCACTTTCGATTTTTTCAATTTTTTTGTCTTGGTCTTCTGAGGGTTAATGACACCCCACCCTAGAATGGTGTTATAGAGCACATGAATAAGATGATTCAGGAGAGAGTTCATAGTATGCTTAGCTAGAAGGCTTACCATAGCATTTTTTTGGGTGATGCAGTTACTACTATCCTACACTTGATAAACAAATCCCCATGCACTATTATTGGTTGTAGAGGAGGTATGGTTTGGAAAACCTATGGCATATGATCATTTTCACATATTTAGATGTGAGCCTTTTTGCCATGTTCCCAAGCACAAATGCAATAAGTTGGATCCTTAATCGGTGCGATGCATATTTCTTGGTTATGGGGATATAGGTGAGATTGGCTATCGCCTATGGGATCTGTAGGCTAGGAAGGTCATTTGTAGCCATGATATTGTTTCCCATGAGGAGAAGATACATAAGCAGCCTAGTAGGTCATTGAGATACGCATGGTGCTATTTTAGGAGTAGCCTCTTGTTACCATATACCTAGCTAGATAGCATACAATTGATGTTCTAGTAGCCCATGAACATGATGTTGGACAAGATGTACATACCCCATAGTCTATTTTGAGAGATAGACATTAGCCTAATCCATTTGAGCTCTCCATGGACTATGTTATGGTGATAAATTTTGGTGAGCCCCTTACTTATGAGGAGTCTATGCACAAGATTAATAGTCACTCTTGGGAGAGGGCCACGCAGTCAGAGTATGACTCATGGTAGAAAAACCACACATGGGATTTATTTCTTTGCCTAATGCGAAACGTGCATTACCATGCAACTAGATGTACAAGTTGAAGAGTACTCTAGATGCCTCAAGCTAGCATATAAGGCTAGATTGGTTGCTAAGGATTTTAAGTAGGAGTATGGTGTTGATTTTGATAAGCCCTTTTCTTTTGTAGTCAAGATGACTACCCTATGCTTACTATCAACCTTGGTTGCTCAGTTAATTCTGGACCTTTATCATATGGATGTCAAGATAGCTTTCTTACATGGGGACTTACATCATGATATTTATATGTAGCAGCCTAAGGGCTTTCAAGAAATGGGCAAGAAATGCCTAGTGTGCAAGTTGAAAAAAGAGCCTTTATGGTCTTAACTAGATACCTAGGAAATGGTACCATAAGTTTGATACATTTATGAAGCTATGTCTCTACATGAAGAATGCTCATGTGAAGGCAACCTTATTATCTTGGTACTTTATGTGGATGATATGTTGATTGCTAAGAGAGCTCATGATGAGCTAGATGCTTTAAAAACTTAGCTCAAGAAGAGCTTTGAGATGAAGGACATGGGGTGGGCCTCACATATTCTTAGGATGCACATCACATGCGATTGATCTCAAGGGCTTCTTTACTTGTGACAAAAGGAGTATATATAGAAGGTCCTTGAGTACTTCCATATGTAGAATGTTAATCTTATTAGCTATCCTTTATTCTTCCATGTGAAGGTCAATCAAGCAAATTGTCCCCAGTCAGATGAGTAGAAGGCTAAGATGGCCAAGATCCCTTATGCATCCACAATGGTTAGTTTAATGTATGCCATGGTACTTGTCCAGGGATATCATTTGCAATGAGAGCTATGGCATACTATATGGCTACACTTGGTCAGTGACATTGGAACACCGTGAAGGATATCATGAGGTACCTAAAAGACATTGAAGATATGAGCATTTTCTATGGTGGTCAGGATACTATATTTGTGGGTTACATTGACTCCGACTATGTAGGACATGTAGACAATAGGAAGTCTCACTTTTGGGTATGTCTTTACTTTTGTTGGAGGTGTTGTTTCATGTATGTCTAGGGTGTAGAAATGAATGACCTTATCTACTATTGAGACTGAGTATGTTGTAGCCACTAAGGTTTGCGAGGAGGCCCTATGGTTAGGCCATCTGGTGAGAGACCTTAGTATTACTATTACTTCTACACTTCATTTGAATTCTATGAGTGTATTTCAATTGGCCAAGAATTTGGTTTTCTGTGCAAAGACAAAGCACATTGAGGTGCACTATCACTTCATTTCCCAAGCAGTCCTCCTTGATTGCCAAACACAATCCATTGACTTAGCTATTACTACTATCAAACCTAAGATGGAATAACAACAATCAGATCCTTTGACTATAATGACAAGACTTTCCCTATCAACAAAGGAACAAGCTTGTATTAATTCACTACTAAAAGTGAATGTCAGCTTTGCAACTAAGAGTTGACCTTTGTGACACCAATAAGAAAAAACTAGATGCATTAGAAAAAAAAGGAAAAGAATACAATGTGTTTGACTAGACATGGTACTCTAGTTAAAACTTGGTAGCTAAAGTTAGTAGCTAACTAATGACTATTGAAGAGAAAAGAAAGGCTCTTTGGACCTCAATGCATGATCCCACATATATGGCCCTTACCTCCCCAAGCTTGCCCAATAACACCCTTTTTATGATAAATTCCCTATAGAGGAAGAGCTACCTGTGGCTAATAGGTTAGGACAAGGAAGCATGATACTTGATGTCAGTGCATGTTTTTTGCCTTACCTAAAACCTAAAAATTCTTAATAGCTATTCCTTGCTTTAGTACAACCTTGACTTCCTCAAGTGGTTTAATCCAAGGTTGACTGACATAAAACCTAATCTGTCTTCTAATTTTGCTCTTACACAACCCACTTTATCATCCAATAGTGCGAGGCAAAGTGAATTTCTCAAAACCTCCCCTAAGAAGAATGTAGAAGGAAAGAGTGATAGGTCCAAGAATTTAGGATAGAAGTCAACATCTCTCAATAGACATGCTAGAATGGATCCTAAAAGTCATGGAAAAAAGAGTTTGAACACATGGTTCCAAGATACCAAAGACATGGAGAAGGAGAGGGCTCAAAACTCATGCAAGTTAGAGGCTTTTGTAAAAATATATCCAAATACTCTTAGACCTTCGAGTATTGATTGGGGGTAGCAAATAAGTGATTTGTGGCTCATGTGGGCTATGGGAAATAGGGTAAATTATGGTATTTAGGTTGCATATTGCTATCCTAAATTTTCAGCATGAATCTTTGAATACATGGATCAATACAAGATGCATATGCTTGTCTATTGTGAGTGTATGTTGGAAGTATATGAAGAACCCTCTTTAAGGTGATTTTGGGGCAACATAATGGAGGTATTTTAACTAATGTTCATAATAATAAAATAAGGAAAAATTCATGAAGGCCCGTATAGGGATTTCTTAGGATTTGAAGCTTATCGTCCCATAGTATCATGCTCAATTAATGGTAGAAACTATCAAATACATGCTTTATTGGATTAGAGATGATAGTTGAAGCTTTTGTGGTTGTGTAAATCCTATGTACAATAGGGTATTATCCTACAATAGGGTTATCTCTGAGTCCTTGTCTCAAAGCTTTTGGGCAATGGTCCCAACACATGGTATCACAATCATACATTGAGTGCATGTACTAGACTTCATCTGTTGCTGCATATCATATGAATCAAAGGGCTGTGACAACTTTAATAAGAGTCTCTTTGTTCTTAAATTGATTCAATCTTCTCTTTCTTATTCTTTTTGGATCATACTCTCTGCACCCTTCTCTCTTAAAACCCTATGGTTAGGGCTTTTGACTAATTACCCCCAATAGTAGGCTATTCAATTCTTCAAGTGTCTCCCTCTCTTTCTTGGATGGCTCTATTTTCTCCTTCCTTAAGAATTCCTTCTCAGTGTGACCAACACCATGTGAATGGCACTTTTCCCCTTTGTCTAAAGTTATGAATCATCACTCTTTATCAGTCTCTCATTGGTTTTGGCAATTGCATCAAGCAATTGTGACTCAATTGCATTAATCTCCATTTCTTTTCTGTAGTAGGTAAGATCTAGCCTCTAGGTTTCTATCTTAGCTTGCTTCATCTCTCCAATGGTTTTGGTCCTTGACCTTGATTTACATTTTGGTTGTTTCCTTCATTTCCTTGCTTTGGGTGAGATCTAAGCTTTGATTAATAGAGGTGGTGACCTATGTGGTTTGGTTAACCAAATCCATCGATTTTCCACATAATACCCTTGAGCACATAGCAATGCTTTGGAGACCCATCACAGTGTGCTAACTCTCCATTGGCATTTGTAGTGGTGTCTCCAAGATCGCCTCTTTTTGTATGGTGATCTTTCTTTGGTAGCATTAGAAGCTTCATTGGAGATGTTGGCCAATTTGAATTTCTCACTCAATTCGGGAAAATTTCCATTGAGGTGGACTCACTTTTCCTCCTATGCCCTTAGCAATTCCTTAATAACTTCCTTCTTTCCTCTCTAAGGTCTTGTGCTAACTCAGTGATAGGTCACTTATCCTTCCCTTGCACATCAACAAGGTTGCCTTTTCTAAAAGATGTGATTATCTTAACACTAGGTAGTTCAACTATATTCAATGTGCTTCATAGTCCACATCACACTTAGTTGTGTGCTCAAAAGGATTCCAATAGAGCTTCCTTTATGATGTCCTCTTGATTTAGAAGCAAATAGAACATAATTGGCAAGATTTCAATTTTTTAAGGTGATCAAAGATTTACATTTGTGTATGAGAGAGTATGGGGATCCCTCGTATGGGTTGTTTCAGTTGGTACAAGTTCATGTTATCCAATTGTAGTTCGTGTAGCCTAGGTGAAGATATTAGAGTTTGCTCCTTTTTCAATAAGAGCTTCAACTATGTGCTTTCATGTAACCCTAAGATAGGCAAGTTATGATCGTCTCCAATTTCATCACCACAAAGGCTAAAAGATTGTAGGATCTACATTAATAAATCTCTCATTTTATCCAAAATTATATGCTCTATGCATGTTCATTGCAGTTCATTGTCGTATTTTATTTTGCATTGTAAATGCTTGGCTTGGAATTATAAATCCATTGCATATGTCTTTCATTTTTACAATCTTAGAAAAATTGCCTAAAATAGATGCAACGCATAAGACTTTCAACCTTAGTCTATGAATGGTCAAATATTTGATTCAATAAAGATGCAAAAAGGTGCAATTGGGGTTCTTAGGAAAAAGTGGTTAAAGATGTTGGAGCAAACTCATTTTGTGGTTTCTCTTTAACTTCTATCTTTCTTCTTTCTCAAAGTATTTTTGTTCATCCTCTCTTTTCTCTCATACTTGTGCAAAAATTATGGATTCTTGGTGTGTGAGTTTGAAGGAGGAGCCACCTAATCTTGTTTCTTCATCAGCATGGGTGTGTGTGCGTGCGTGCGTGCGTGCGTGCGTGCGTGTGTGTGTGTGTGTGTGTTCATGGCAAGGGAGGTCTATTTGTAGGTTTCATGGTGAGAAGAAAAGCTCCAAGCATATATTTTGCTACTCAGTACCCTAGTTTTGTGCTTCTTAATGTGCTAGGTTAGAGCCAATCAGGTTGAATCAGCTCTTCGTCAATAGTGATAGTTTTGATTGTGTGTGTGGAGATACTAGGCACCTTAGGGAAAAAGGGACTCCAAGAAACTAATAGTATCTTCCCTTATTTGCATAGATGGAGTACATAGGGTCTGAGTCATGTGTAGTCCTATATGTGGAGCATGTCAATGTGATTAGAGAGTCATTGCTACACTGAATTCGATAGAGAATCTCACAAGATCTCTACTACTTTTATATCCAAGGTCATTCTGTATGTGTTGTCTGTCTTAGCTTGCACATGTGCAAGCTGTTGTTGTGTATTGTTATTGATGTTTACTAGTCAATTTGTGCCTTGGTCATTCACCTTTATGATATCCGGTCCTATGTCTTTTGGGGTCATATGGAGATATCCAATTCTATAGCATATTAGAAAGGATTCATGGTAGCCTATATGTCATCCAAACCATCCCACTAGGACTAAGGCCTTTATTTATAGTGGGGGGCAAAAATTTCCAATCTACACTAAGTTTTGTAAGTTCTAGGTCTCTTTTTTGATGTATTGGGTGTTCTCTGGTTTTTGGGATGTTGTTGTCTATGCTTCCTACGTCTTGCTTTGTTGTTGCTCAACCAAGTTCTTTGATTCACCCAATGTTTTCCACACAAATTTTTGTTGACCATCTTAAGCAATAATTGTATGTTTTCTTAACTTCAAATAGCATTGAAGTGCATTTAAGTGCATAGTGCATAAGCAAACTTTCTCTCTTTTCCAAATAATTTGTGATTCATAAAACAGCCAACTTATAGTACTTTAGATATTCTAGACTCAAGTCAACAATGTTGGTCAATAGGCTCATTTGATTTTTAACAATGAGTCCTCTTTTGTTTCCCCTAGTTTTTGTGTTTTGACTTTTTGGTTCATGTTCAATCCTCAAAGTTTCATTTGCACAAAGGTGTACTCATATGCACTAGTGTGATTCAGTGTCAAGATTGTGGGAGAGAAGGAAGGAGTCTCACTTGTAGCTTTCTTGCTTGCACAATGGGGGAATACACACAAGGGTGGAGGCTGAAAACAGTTTTCCTCTTCTTAGTTGTGTAAGCCAAAAAGAACTCTCATACAAAGAAATAGAAGAACCTTATATATAGGTCTCAAACCAAACTCAACTAACTAAGGTGGCATACTAACTGAGCCACGAACTAGAGTAGATAAGGATAGCTGTCGTCTAGCTATTATTCATGGGCGGTGTACCAACCGCGTCTGCAACTGACAAGTCGGTGACATAAATACACAACAGTCACCCTGGCGTATCACGAGTGGAGCTCGATATCTCAACACTCCCCCTCGAGCTCAATCCCAATTCCTGCACACCAAGCAGGTCTTTGAACTTGCGCAGCTTCTTTGCGCCCAATGCCTTCGTAAATATGTCAGCTACCTGATCCTCTGTGCTGACATAAACTAGATCAATAAGACCTAGTAAAACCCTCTCCCGCACATAGTGATAATGCACCTCAATGTGCTTTGTTCTAGCATGATAGACTGGGTTATTTGCCAAGTGTATACTACTCATGTTGTCACAATAAATGACAACTGGCCCATCTGTAGAGACTGATGCATATCATAAAGTAGCTTATGCAACCAAGCTACCTCACATGTAGCCATTGCTGCGAACACATATCCACTGGTAGATCGTCTATCAGAAATACTACCAGCCCAATCAGCATCAGTGTATCCATGCAGTTGTATCTGAACCGCAGTCTCATAAAATAGTCCATACTGCAATGTGGACTTCACATACCTGAGTATGCGTCTAGCCGCATCCAAATGCGATTTCCTTGGAGCCTGCGTAAACTGACTTACCAATCCAACAGCATAGCTCAAATCTGGGCTTGGTAATAGTCATATAAATCAAGCTTCCTACTATGCATCTATACATAGTAGGGTCTTCCAGAAGCTCACCTGCATCTACGCTCAGCTTCACATTCTGCTCCAAAGGAACTGAAATAGGCTTACAGTCTGTCATCCCATATTTGGACAGCATGTCCAATCCATACTGCCTCTGCAAGAGCTGTATCCCACTTGGTGATCTAATCACCTCAATGCCCAAGAAATAACGCAGCTCTCCCAAATCCTTCATCTCAAACTTCTGCTTCAATAGCATTTTCACATGAAGGATATCTTCATCACTGTCACCTATCATAATCAAATCATCAACATAAATGACAAGTAGCATAATACCTTTCTCTGTTTTTCTCACATAAAGTGAGAAATCTGCCTTGGAAATCTGAAAGCCAATAGTGACAAGATACTGTCCTATCTTGTCAGACCATGCTCTAGGTGCTTGCTTCAAGCCATACAAAGCTTTCTTCAACCTGCAAACAAACTCAGGATGAACAGCATGCACATAACCTGGTGGCTGCTCTATATAGACCTCTTCTTGCAAATCACCATGCAAGAAGGCATTCTTTACATCCATCTGATGTAAAGACCATCCCTTTGATGCAGCCATAGCAATGACTGCTCTTACGGTTTCCATCCTTGCAACCGGACTGAATGTTTCTTCATAGTCAATGCCATATGTTTGTGCATACCCCTTGACTACTAATCTTGCCTTGTATCTGTTCACAGAACCATCTACATTGTGCTTCACCTTATAAACCCACTTACAGCCAATTGCATTCTTACCTTTAGGCAAAGGTACCAATTCCCATGTAGCATTTGCTTCCAAGGCATCCATTTCTTCATCCATGGCTTTCTGCCATTTTTCTTTTCCCATGGCTTGCTCAAAAGAAGTGGGTTCTGGTTCCTGTATCACCTTGACCATATATGCATAGTGAATGGCTGTAAATCCATCATATTTCAGCCTATCCACAGGACACCTAACTCTGGTAGACCTGCACAAAGTGGGTTCACTCCCAGGTGCTCTCAAAACATCCCTGGTCTTCCTTACTCCACGTGTAACAATAGAAGGAATACCCAACTCATCATCAATGCTCTGTTCTGAGCCACTGGATTCACCATCCACATAAGAGTGACCTGCATTCACATCAAACATGGGCTAATCAACCTTCTCTTTTCCTTTTCGTGATACCTGCATACCACTATCTGCATTACTTTGAGAAGATTCTCCTAATCTCAATCTGCCTGTCCATGGCGAAGAATGTGAACCACTGCTAGAGGACGCTCCAGGTCCACTAATATTTTGTGACTGCTGCTGTGAATTCTGTGCAGCATTACCATTTTGTGCATCTACATCATCAATCACATTTACTGGTTTATACCAGCTACTCATCTCATCAAAAACAACATCTCTGCTCACTGTAAACTTACGAGTAGAAGGGTTATAGCATCTATACCCTTTTTGCTGCAGAGCGTAACCAATAAAGATGCACTTCTCAGCTTTTCGATCCAACTTGGATCTCAACTCATCTGGCACATGTACATAGGCAATGCAACCAAAAATTTTCAAATGAGAAATATCTGGTTTCCTACCAGTATACCTCTCCTCTGGAGTCATTCCATGTATTGCTGCAGTGGGAGTCCTGTTCATTATGTAGACTGCTGTAGCAACTGCTTCAGCCCAATAAAAATCTGGCAGGTCTTTTTCATTGAGCATGGCACGAGACACCTCTCCAATATGTCTGTTTTTTCTTTCTGCAATTCCATTTTGCTGTGGGGTATGACTGCATGAATATTGCTGCTTTATGCCATGCTCCTGCAAGAACCTTGCAAACTCATTTGAGAGGTACTCTCCCCCTCCATCTGACCTTAGGCATTTTATCTGCAGGCCTGTTTCTTTTTCAACCATAGCTTTAAGAGTTTTGAAATGCCCAAAAACTTCACTTTTTTTTTCATAAAATACACCCAAACTTTTCTGCTATAGTCATCAATAAAAGTAACAAAATAATGAGAGCCTCCAAGAGATGCAGCTTTAGTAGTCCACACATCAGAGTGGATTAATTCCAATGGCTTCTTACTCTCTTGAACATGTCTAGGAAATGGTTTCCTTGCCTGTTTTCCAAACTGACAGGCTTCACATACCTTATGCATTTCTGCAACCTTGAATCTAGGCAATCCTGCAACAATATTTTGGGCCTGCATTGATTTAAGTCGCTGTACATTAACATGACCAATGCGTTTATGCCAGATATCAATATCTGCAACTACACCGGTCCCATGTGCAAACATTGCTGCACTCAATTCAGACATGTCTGCATCCAACGTAAACATTCTGCCCTTCTTCTTTCCTTTTGCTATCAAGCGACCTTTATTTTTCATATCCTCAACAAAGCATCCATGAGGATTAAATCTGACCTGCAAGCCCTGCTCAACCATTTGACCAACAGAAACCAGATTCTTGGTGATATTCGGGACGTGAAATACATCGGACAGGTATTTCTTTTTCCCATCCTGCATAGACAAGGGAATTTTTCCAATCTGCACAATAGGATGTGCAGTATCATCACCAGTCTCCACAAATCCTGGTTTTTTCATTTTCCTTGCATCCTCCATCCATTCTGCATGACCTGTCATGTGGTTTGATGCACCTGAGTCAACATACCATACATCATTGCTTTCTTCTGCACTTGTCACAGAGTTGTTCATGTGCTGCACCATGAACAAATGCTCATTTCTGTCATCACCCTGTCTACTAGAAGATGCATAATTCTCTTGTTGCAGTTTTCCATTCATGATGTCATTCTGCTTTTTATAGCAGTCTTTAGCTATATGACCCATTTTACCACAATAGTAGCATTCAACATTACTGTTTGCATTTTGACCTCTTTGCCATCCACCACGACCTCTTTGGCTCCCCTTGCCTCTAGAGTTACCACGTCCTCCTCCATAGGACTGGTTTTCTTGAGTTTGCTGCATATTCTGATTTCTACCACGGCCTCCAAAGCGGCCTCCTCTACCTCTGCCTCTACCTCTTCCAGCATTTGAGTAGAAGACATCTTCTTTTGAAGTTCCTCCTGAAGAAGATGCACCACCATTTCTCTGCTCCTCAGAAATTAGAAGAGTAATCAACTCCTCAAAATCAGGAAATCTTTCACGAACTGAGATGGATGTCCGAAACTGTGCATAATCCTTTCCTAGACCATTCAAGGTCACAGAAACTAAATCATCATCTTCCACTGACGACCCAATGGAAGCAAGTGCATCTGCAATCTTCTTCACCTTCATGTGGTAGTCATTGATGCTCATATTTTCTCTTTGCACATTATGCAACTCTTGCTTGAGCTGCATTTTCCTGGCTTGAGTATTTGTGCTATACATTTTTGACAAAGTATCCCATGCCTCCTTTGGCGTACTTGCATCCTGAATATGCACAATCATAGAGTCTGAAATACTGATAGATAGCCAGTACATAAGTTTCCTGGCTCTCTCATTCCATGCTTTAAATGCCTGCATTTGCTGTTGATTGGGAACATCAGGAAGAACTGGTTCTTCTTCATTTCCTGCAACAAATTCCCAATATCCTTTTCCCATAAGGAAATTCGTCATTCTAAACTTCCATGCTTGGAAGTTGTTCTTGTCAAGCTTTTCAGTGACAATCTGTGAGAGAGAATCAGATGCCATTACAGAATACTGCAAAAAATTCTATCACTGCAAAAAACACAGCTTCACCCTCACAAGGGCAAATCTGCAAAACTGGCAAAAGTGGTATTTGACCACACAGTCACTTCCTAGTGACGATTTTGCATCAACAGGCAACAAGGATGAATCTGTAACTCCCAATGTCTCTGCACACAAGTATACGATGCAATTTCTACAGAAACTTTTCACCGACCTGTAGAACAGTGGCTGCACAGCATAAAACTGGGCCTTTTCCTGAGTGCGTGCAGAAAACTTTTGCCTCCAAAACAGGCCCCGAAATGGCCTCAAATCAGAAAAACAGGGTCGCCAAGGGCTAAAGCCTCTCCCGCAGCATATACTACCCTCTTGCTTCACCGCGAAGGGCGTCTCAACCTGAGACAATGCACTCTTGCAATTTCCGACTGTGCTACCTGGAGAGATCTGCTCCCAAAACAGAAAATGAAAGCAACACTGCTCCTCTTACCAGAACACCGCGAGCTTGGCTTGCTTTCTTGAGCTCCTTACCACGAACAAGGCTCTGATACCATGTCAAGATTGTGGGAGAGAAGGAAGGAGTCTCACTTGTAGCTTTCTTGCTTGCACAATGGGGGAATACACATAAGGGTGGAGGCTAAAAACAGTTTTCCTCTTCTTAGTTGTGTAAGCCAAAAAGAACTCTCATACAAAGAAATAGAAGAACCTTATATATAGGTCTCAAACCAAACTCAACTAACTAAGGTGGCATACTAACTGAGCCACAAACTAGAGCAGATAAGGATAGCTGTCGTCTAGCTATTATTCATGGGCGGTGTACCAACCGCATCTGCAACTGACAAGTCGGTGACATAAATACACAACGGTCACCCTGGCGTATCACGAGTGGAGCTCGATATCTCAACATTCAGTCTATATGCCCTATGCCTATATGCGTGTTGGTGCAATATATTGCAAGGGTGAGCATGTAGGGATGTACTAGGATAAGAATCCTAGAATGGATGTGTGGATCAATGTGTATATGTGCTACTACTAGTGTTGAAATGAGTGAGTTGAGTAAGTGTGTCAAAAATACATGCACATGGGCTAGCCATGGGATAGGTGCATAAAGGTTGGGACTATATGTGAGTCCAAGTGTATGTGCACTCAAGCGGGCACAAGTGCACACAACTACACACAAGTGCTCACAAGTGCATGTAAGTGCACTCAAGTACACAATGATTGGCTTAGTACAAGCTTACGTATACTAGGTTTATGGTAACTAAGGGTGCAAGCACAAGTGCACATTTGTGTGCTAATGTCAATGCAATACTAGTGCACTTAAGTGTACACAAGTGTGCTAGGTAAGGTTGGATGTAGGGTTTATGTGATCAATGGACCTAGAATGGGTAAAGGTGAAGCCATAAGTGAACACAAGAGTATACAAGTGCATGTGTAGATGCTAGTATGTAGTATAACAGTATCGATGCTAATTCCCATGCCAGTGCTAGTGCCAATACTCACATGTGTGCACTAGTGCATGTACACATACAACTGCACACTAGTGCACTACAAGGTATCACCTTCCTCCCTTCTCCTCCCCTTTGACCCTTCTTTGCAAATAGGGTGGGTGTTTAGATTGAAATTGAGAGAAAAGGGACACTTGCAAGCCCACCTAGGTGTGGCATAGTGATGTGTACTTGGGGGTTGTTCACAAATCACATGATGGGGGAGACTTGCTTGAGCTACTGCACCAAACACACACCATACACACAAGAGGAAGCTCAGTCAAGAACACAAGAAGATGTATGGATGCCAAAAAATTTTATTGCTAGTTTTTTCTTCTTCTTTCATACACAATACAATGTACATAGAGTATAGATAAGATACAACATAAAGGAAAGTGTTCTACTAAGTTAAACACTACATAATTGACTATACTAATCGAGTGGCACTATAACTATGCCGCCTATAGGTAGATGCAATAAAATTAAATACAATAAGTGATAAGCCAGTGGCCACGTCAGGATCATAATGACCACCAACATGCTAAGTGTAGATGTGTGGACCCATCTAACCAAGTGGTCCATTATCAATATACACACATGTTGAGCTTGCCATCTCAACACTTCCCCTCAAGCTCAATTGTATCTCTGCAACTCCAAGCTTCAAAATTTTCAAAGCTTCTCTATACTCCCCAATTCCTTTGTGAAAACAATAGCTATATGATCCTGTATGATGATATATACCAAGTCAATCTCACCTACAAGTACCCTCTCTCTCACAAAGTGGTAATGCACTTCAATGTGTTTTGTCCTAGCATAGAACACAAGGTTTCTAGCTAACTATATGCTGCTCATGTTGTCATATAATGAATGACAACTAGACCATTCCATCACCCAATAAATTTTGCAACCATACGACCTCACATACTACAATAGCAGCACCTCTATACTCGTCCTCTGTACTCAATAAAGCAACTGTATGTTGCTTATTTCTACTCCATGTAACTGTTGTACTACCAAGGAAAAACATAAATCTACTTGTAGATCTTATGTTAGACATGCTAGTAGCCCAATTTGCATATGTGTATCCAAACACCTATATATCATTATCTACCTCATAAAAAGTCCATAATGCAAAGTGGACTTCACATATCTCAATATGCATCTACCTACATCCAAACGAGGCTTTCTAAGCATCTGCATAAAATGAGTGACAAGGCTAATAGCATATATTTGGCCTTATGATAGTCATGTACATCAGACTCTCTACTATCGTGCTCAACATAGTAGGGTCTTCTATCTCATCCCCAATATTAGTACTCAACTTTACATTTTTCTGCAATGGCACAAAAAGAGGCTTTTATACTATCATACCATACTTAGATAACATATCCAAGCCATACTGTCTTGGATAGCCTTATAACATCATCACATTGGATTGCCTCAATACTAAGAAAGTACCTTAGCTCATCCAAATCCTTCATCTCAAACTTCTTCTTCAAATTGTTCTTGACTTATGCAATCCCACTATCAATGTCACCTATAACGATCAAGGCATCCACATACATGACAATGATAACCAAACTTACATCTCTCTTTCTTACATAAAGTGAGTGATCAACATGTGAAACATAAAAGCCAATGTTGACAAGATACTCTATGATCTTGTTAGACTATGCTCTAGGTACTTACTTCAGCCTTCTCTAACCTGCACACATATGTGGGATGCTCTAAATCCTCATAACTTGTTGGCTGCTCCATATATACCTATTCTTACAATTTACTATGCAAAAAGGCATTCTTTACATCCATTTGCTACAAGCTCCAATTTTTTGCTACTGCCAAAGTAATCACACATTTAACAATTGTCATCCTAGCAATTGGATTAAATGTCTCTTCATAATCTATGCCATATGTTCGAGCATAGCCTTTTGCAAAACTGGCCTAGCCTTATATCTACTAACATAACCATCAATATTATGTTTAATTTTGTAGGTCCACTTACAAACAATAGCTTTCTTGCCATTAAACAAGTGGGCTCAACATCCTCAAACACATTTACCATATAAGCATAATAGTAAGCTGTATAACCTTTAAAACTAAATCTTTTAATAGATTATCTGACCCTACTAAACATGCGTATCACTGGATCAGTTAGTAGAGCATTTACATTATCATGTGCTCTTTGTACACCTGGTGTCCTAACTAAAGGAATACTAAGCTCATCATCCAAACTTTCTAAACCACTCAAATATCCATCAAATCCCAAATGACTAGTAGATGCATCATTACCATCTAACACTTTCTTTTTCCCTTTGTCTTTACCTACAACACTAGTAGATACACCTGAAAATGTGGGATTGCTCCTTAGTTTTCTAGACCAAGGGCTAATTGTAGATGTAGTACCAGATGATGTTTTTGCTCCACTAAGACTCCGTGATTATTACTTTTCTTTCTACACATAACTAGCATCATCATCCAATGCATCAGCACTAGATGCATACCAATTGCTCATCTCATACAAAATGACAACCTTGCTCACTCTAAACTCACCTGTGATAGGATTATAACAATAATAACATTTTTGCTCCAAAGAGTATATAATAAAAGCATGTTTTTTAGCCTTTTTACCAAGCTTCTTTTGCAACTCATCTGGCACATGAGCATATGTAATACTACCAAACAGTTTCAAGTATAACACATCCCTCTTCTCACTTGTAAAGCATTCTTCGCGGGTCATCCCATGAATTATAGCTATGGGAGATCAAAAATGGGCCCAACACTAGCTCTATCAACTCTAGCCAAGCTCTAGATATGATTTTCAAATTGTAGTCCAACGAATCATCCTTCTCAATTCTAAGCAAAGGGATCCTCCCACACACATGTGACTACTTCAACTTGATTCACACATACAAAGGACATCCCCCATCTGATTTGATGTGGTCCCTACAGCTCTCCTACACCCCATGGATTGGCCCCAGGATATGCCATCTAAGGCATATAACACATTGAAACAAAGTGCTCTCTTGGTGTTTATTCTTTGAGAAGATATTTTGTATCCTCACACAATTCTTTTCCTAAAGGACCCACTAACCTATGGCTAGGGATTCTCTTTCTCTCAATGTGGGTCAACAGTTTTACAAACAAGTGTTATGCATCCAAGAGGTATACCATGCTTTTATGCATGTGCAGCATGTCATGCCACATGGTGCTCAAACAATTCTAACATAAAATAGCCATGTAACATGCGAATCATTCTTTTCATGACGTGTTCTGGCCTAGTGCAGCATTGAAGAGATGGAATTGAACTAAACTATGCTTCCACTCCTTTAAAAATAAAATCCTAAATGCCTTACTATGATGCACATACATTTGGTTCTTCATTGTAAAGATATAGAATATCAACATTTATTTCATGTTTGTTATTATGAGAGTGCTATAAATAGGGGATTAGTTGCCCCATCAATCGATTTTAACCTCTCTTACAGGTTTCAAATCAATGCAATATACACTTGCAATAGCATTTTTCTTATTGGTATGCTTGTAGATAATAAGGCTTAATCTTGTTAAGATTAATCTTTAAATTCTACCCCCTATAAATCTACTAATAATATGGTGGACTTATTTTTACCTATTCTAAGTATTTTATAAGGACCATCCCACTTAGGCTCTAATTTTTTAGGAAAAATCTCTCTATGTGCATCATAGTATAGGACCATTTGTCCTTTTTTAAAGATATACTTCTTCGCTTTCACATCATAAAGTTGTTTCATGTGACATTTAGCTACCTTTTGATGTGATAAACTCTAAATTTTTAAGCTCATCGAGGTGTGCTAAGGTCATAAAGCATTCAAAAAGTATATATTTATCCCCTAGAGAATGGTTGATCGCAAATCTTATGGTAGGTAACTCGATCTCAAGGGGTAATCCACACTCCTCTCCATAGACTAATTTAAATAGATTGTGGCTAGTAACTCATTTAAAGGTCATGTTGTACGCCCATACAACCACGTATAATTTATTGTCCCAATCATCTCATTTTTTTTCTAAAATGATCTTTGATAGGATTCCAACAAATTTCTTATTGGGTACTTTCAACTTTCCCATTCGCCTTTGGATTATAAGGTGTCATTTTACTATGCTTAATGTGCCAAGCTTTTGATCACCTTATTCAAGAAATGAGTTCCATGGTCTGACACCAACTCTTTCAGTAGACCAAAATGACATATTATCTATTCAAAAAAGAAGCTAGCACTCTCATTTGCATCATCTTTCCTCATCGCTCGTGCTTTTGAATATTTTGTAAAAAAGTCGATCGGTACTATGATATACCTTTTCTATGTAGAGAACGATGGGGTAATTGAACCTACAAAGTTGGTGCCCCACTTCTCAAATGGTAATAGATCCATAATAGGAGTCATGGGCACTTCCAATTCTCTCTACGATCATGTCTTTGGCATATATCGTATCTCTTGACATATGCAAATGCATCCTGGAGGATGGATGGCTACCAATATCTAGCTCTTAAGACTTTTTGTGCAGTCAATCGTCTAGCAAAGTGCCCTTCACAAGCAAAGTCATGACAGTCTTCTAAGATGAATGGAACTTCATCAGGCATAACACATCAATGATAAACATCATCTACCCTTACCTATATAGAGTTCTTGCAATTAAGGCAAACTTCAAAGCTTATTGCTTAATTTTTCTTTTCTTACCCTTTGTGGGATCCTTCGCTCGACCCCCAAGACCCACGAACTGCTTATTTCTTCAAGCGTTTCAAGCCAAATGCTATGGCTACCTCTCACATAGTCGTACATGCTCTCTCAATCCTACAAGTGTATTGAGCTTACCTTGATGCCTGATTGAGTAGCCTCCTCCCTTAAGCGCTCTAGTAGCTCCACGATCCGATGTGCGAGCTCAAGAAAACTCAATCCTCTACCTCCAAGCTCCATCCTCCATATCCGCGTGTGAGAGAAGAGAAGAAGAGAGGAGAAGATGGAGAGCTTCTCCACCATGGTCCCTCACCCTCACTCACTCACTCCCTTACACTCTCACACTCCCTCTCTCAAACACAAGCACAAGCACAAGCAGGGAGAAGAGAAGAAGAGAGGAAGAGAGCAACTTTAGCCACACACTAAGAATGAGCTTCTCCATTCACTTTTGTGTGCAATCTCTATCTTCCTCTTTAGAGTTTCAATAGCCTCCTCCTTGTCTGACTGTGTGATGTCTAAGATGGTACTGAGAAAGGCATGTTGTTGGGCTTCCAATTTTGTGGTTGCATCCTCTACTCGCTCTCTGTTAATACTCTATCAGCTTCTGCATGGGCTAGACAGATTGCTAGGTCTTTTACTCTTCCTTCACTCTAGGTCACCTACGCTTTGGCCTTCTACTTCATCTCCTCTAGGCTCTCACTTTGTCTTTTGGCTAAGGCCACTATGATTGCATCTTGGTCTCTCCACTTCTGATTTTCTTTTCCTTCTCCTCCTCTAAGTATTCAATCTCTCTTTCTAGCCTTCCTTGCTCCTCAATCCCCATTAGCAATCTATATCTCATTTCTTCCACCTCTCTTTCATGCTCTTCTCCTACCTGAGCTCTTTCTACTTCTCTTACTACAAGCTAGTGGTCCATGGCTTCTTGAACACTTCTCATTTGCTATGCTAGGTCCTTGTATTGTAGGATGAGTATCTTGTATTGCCTTTGTAAGCCGATTAGCTCTTGTGTTTCTTCTACGAGCCTTACTTGCCACCTCTCTTTGTCTCTTTCTTTTGCAGCCTTCAGTTCTCTATCTCTTTTTGATAACCCGTCACTTGGTGAATCCTCTCCAATTGAAGGGCTGTCAGTGTCTTTCTTTCCGCTTCCAATTTCGACCACTATAGTTTTCTTCATTAGCCCTCTCCAGCTGATAGGATCTCTTTAATGTACTCATCGTAGCCCATGGATGATGGCACTGTTGTAGGGATGGATATTGTGGATGCCTCTATTTTGAGCTTCTTTGGGTCTTGTCTTAATTCGGCATCTATAGCTAGTCTCTTGGTTCCTGCCAGAGGATGGGTGCAAGTGCAATCTCTTATACCTTGCTGACTAAGTACTGCACCCAAGCCATGAGGTTGCTTCTATCCACTGTGGTTGAGGTGCCTTGGGTGGATGTGATGGCTGGGGTAACAAGCATGAGGACTCCTGGGATTGGATATAAAAGGCTCTTGCCCTTGCCTTCCATTGCTGGTGGCACTGTAGTTTTTGGCACTTTAGCACTAGTGCTTGGGCCTTCTTCTCCTCGCGGGCTCATGGAAACCAGCTCGTCCTGTGCCTAGAGGGCTGCTCTACTGACATGCCTATTACTAGAGCCATGTCTTCATCTTCCTTTCTTCGTAGCTTGTCTGCTTCTTCTTCTACTCTCCTCTTCGGCTCTCTTGGACTCCTCTTGGATCCTTTGTAGTTTGGCTTCTTCCTTCCTCCATCTCTCTTCTTCAGCCTTTTTTGACTCTTTTTGTGCCTTTTGCAAGTCGGCCTTTTCTTTTTTTGTTAGCCTCCCCTCGGCTTCTTGATGCTGCTTGGGGAGTCTTCTCCTTTGGCTTTTTAGGCCCTCCATGGCTAGATTGTGTCTCATGTTCTTCCTTCTCACTCATTGCTCTTTCGTTGGACTATTCATGCTCCTAAAATGCGGTGTCCTTTTGAGTGTCTCTCCTACCTTGGCATTCCCCTTTTCCACAGTCTTTGAAGCAGATATTTTTACTTCTGCATCTGTGACCTTTTTCCTAGCAGCGGTTAGAGTCATGCCATTGTCATCTTAAGCATGACATTTGCTTTTGTTCTCTTTCTCCTTTGCCTATGACTTCTTTTTTCGATTGAGGTTGCATTAAGGTTACTAGGCCTAGGAAATAGTGATATGCCGGTCTGCTTCGTCTTCTATGATCGGGTCATAACATCCAATGGGATAGGCATAGCCTCTCTATCGAGTGTTTCAACTCCAAACAGCCCCAATGGTATTGATGGCACAATCGCTGAACTAAAGGGTGGTTTCCATCTAGGGTAATCGAAAAAAATAGGTGGGTGATTTTGCACTCTGGGCATCTAAGATCATCCTTCTCTCGATTGGCTTGTTCCCTCTCAAGACAATGTGAAGAAATATTCCCTGGGTGACCACAAGTCCAACATGCAATCGGCTCTTGGGTCTACCCTCCTAGGCCTCTACCCCTAGCTCTGCCTAATGCCATCACATGCATAGGTTGATTTTAATCTCCATTCTAGGGATGGTTGGTTTTGTATCATTAGGTGCTAGGAGAGCCATCAAGGCTCCCCTTTCGAAGAAGTTTGGTGGTCTATTCCCTAAGTATGGCTGGTTGTATGGAAATTTCCTTGGTTGTCTGCACTACATAGCATCCTGGCCAAACCTACTGCAATTGGCAAAAGATCGGGTCCCAGGGTCTTGAAATTATGATGGAAGGTAGTTTCTACCGCAATGCACTCATTGGACATGTGGACACGTAGGTCTCCTCACAATCTCTTATAGCCTAACTAGCTCCAACTTCATCTCTGCTAGCTCTTGGCTCTGGTCAACGCTTTTCTCTTTGTCTTGGGAACTTTTGGGACTTCCCATTCTCTAAGTTTCGTGGCCTTCTCTGAGGGTCTCGGGTCAAGCTCTTGGAACTTCTCTCCTTGAGATGATCGTTGTCAAAAGATGATGTTCCAGCAAGACAGTAAGGTTTGCGGGGAGGAACACGGAGTGAACTCGGCAAACATGGAGAAGAGAAGAGAAGAGAGATGAAACTTTGATGAATGGAATGATGAAGTTCTGAATCATGGAGTGAATATGATACAAGGGAACAAGGGTGCTGTAACACAAGGAAGATGATGAAGACAGCCACGAACCACGAACCGCAATGTCCTCCTAAAGGGGTGTGAGGGTAGTGGAAAGGCTGGAGAGAAGAGATGACGGACTGAATGAATCAGCCGTAAGGAATGAATGAGAGAGTGGCCTATAAATAGGCACAGCTAGTCTAGGATGGCGCCCCTTTTTGGGGCTGCAAACCCTAAACGTAAAAATGCAAACTGCAGGTGAAGGGTGAAGGGTTTCTCAACACCCCCTCTCAGGCCCAAAAAGGGGAACAAGAGAAGAGTGAGGTGGAGATGCAATGCTTATGCAGCAGGTGCCACTTGGACAGTGTCCCTCGTGGGGTAATTGTTCACTTGCCCAAGAGCCCTAGTACAAAGATGATGAAAACATGCAATGCATAGGAGGAATGTTGGACTTTGTGTGGTTCCGAGAACCATAAGGATATGCATGTACTTGATCTTGGGAGGTGGCTCCATGCTGACCAAGGGGCGAAGGCAAGAATATGTAGAGAACCCCTAAGATCCAAGATTTCCACCAGAAAGGGAACCTGTAGTAAAGACCAGTAGACAGAGTGAATTGGAGGACCTAAAACACAACCTCGGGAGAGAAGCCACTAGCTCCATGCATCCATGCTAGAAGGAATACGAAGGCCTCGTCACCAAGTCACAGCTGAACCTCTAAGGTCCTGATCTAGGTGGTACCTAAAGATCCTGGGTATCAATAGAAGAGATGACTGGTCGAAGACAGCCACTCCAAGAAAGTAGAGGATGGGTGAAGAACTTCATGTGGAGTAGGTTCCCCCTCTGAGGTGGGAGGTGGAGGGGCCCCCGCTGAAGTCAAAGAAGAAGTAGATGCCCCCTCTGAGGGCAAAGAAATAACATCCCCCTCTGAAGTAGATAGGGAATCCAAAAACTCATGGATCACGGACTTCGAATGTCTGATGACTAAGGAAGTGCCACCGGTTGTGCCAAAGAAGGTATCTAGGGTGCCGAATAGGAATCCAGAAAGCACCTAGAAGTGGCCTCTCAAACCTGAGTCGAAGAGGATGGGGAAGAAGGAGGCTCAGGATGAGCCAAGGGTGGGAAAGGGTCGAGCTCAGAATGAGCAAGAGGTGGGCAACAGTCAATGTCTCTCAATGGAGCAGACTGGGTAGCCGAAGAAGAGGAAGGAGTCGAGCAGCCATTGTCTCTCGAAGGAGAAGACTAACGAGGAGAGAGTATCAAACAATCACTGTCTCTCAATGGAGCGAACTGCAAATCTGTAGGTCATGGAAGCCACTAAACCTGAAAATAAGTGGGAGAAGACTGCCACTGGCATTGCGATGATCTCCAGGAGGTCGTAGCGCCAATCGATCCTCCATGTGCTCAAAAGGACTTAGTGCGCATCATATGCATCTTATTACCTTGAGCATAGTACTCTGATAGCCGATGTAGAATGATCTCTGTGGCCTAGAAAGGAGAGGTGGCACAAGGAGTGCCTGGTGGAAGACGCATATACTTTGGGGGGTGGGAGCAAAGGTCAAAGTCAGCAAGCATTGGTGGTGTGTATGGTGATGCCACAGTAGGAGCACCTAGTAGTATGGTCATCTATTGGTAAAGAAGCCATGGATACCAATGTGCCTTGATGAAGAAGGAAGAGATCAGTCCACCATGAGCCATGAACTGCAATGTCCACCTCAAGGGGTGTGAGGGCAGTGTGAAGCACGAACCACAATGTCCGCCTCAAGGGGTGGGAGGATAGTGGAAGGGTTGGAAGTGAGTTGCCAGTGGGAGGAGGATGTGACCAGCAGTAAGAGGTTGCAACCAGTAGAAAAACGCAAGTGAGGAGAGAGAAATACTAAAAACGCAGGCAAGACGGCCTGTAGGAGAGAGAAAGACTAAAAACGTAGGTAGCAAGTGAGAGAAAGACTAAAAACGCATGCAAGACAGCTTGCAAGAGAGAAAAAAAACTAAAAACACAGGCATGATAGCCTACAAGAGAGAAAAATACTAAAAATGCAGGCAAGAGGAGAGAGAAAGACTAAAAATGTAGGCATCAAGACTGTGATGATGTGGCAGGCTGTACGACAGTAGGTCTACACACAAGAACAGCAGTCGCATGGCTGGAATCAACTCCAAACTATGTGAAGAGGGTTGGAAATTAGGCGCCAACTGATGGAGACAGCAATGGACAGCTTCGGCTGAGATGTCCTCTGCAAACAAGGTGTGAACAGCAAGCTAAAAAATCTACAAAAATGAGATTTTGATGCAGCAAAAGAAGAAGAGAAGTGGATGCCGAACCCACCACCGGTCTTTTCCTTCACTAGAGTAGAGAATCTTTGCCGCTATTTGAGCAGATCCAACTCTGATACCATGTCAAAAGATGATGTACCAGCGAGACTGTAGGGTTTGCGAGGAGAAACATGGAGTGAACTCGGCAAACATGGAGAAGAGAAGAGAAGAGAGACGAAACTCTAATGAATGGAATGATGAAGTTATGAATCATGGAGTGAATGTGATACAAGGGAACAATGGTGCCGTAGCACAAGGAAGATGATGAAGACATCCACGAACCACGAACCGCAATGTCCTCCTAAAGGGGTGTGAGGGTAGTGGAGAGGCTGGAGAAAAGAGGTGACGGACTGAATGAATCAGTCGTAAGGAATGAATGAGAGAGTGGCCTATAAATAGGCACAATTAGTCTAGGATGGCGCCCCTTTTTGGGGCTGCAAACCCTAAACGCAAAACGCAGAAATGAAAAAATAAAAACTGCAAGTGAAGGGTGAAGGGTTTCTCAACAATCATCCACTCATATGGCCTATTCGAAGACTCTAGCTAGTACATCTCTCTGCAAGCTCAAGTTGTTTGCTAAGGCCCTGTAGAGTTCCTCGCTGTAAATTCCACTTATAGACACTATGGAGACCGCTCTTTCATTGGGTCGTCCATTAGATGGGATTCTCTTAAAGAGACTTTGCACATGGTTAATGTAATCCCTAATGTCCTCCTTGTTCTTTTGCTTGACATTCATCAATTGTATTATGAGGTTTTCGAAATACCTAGCCTCAGAGAACCTCTTGATGAAGAGATTCTTGAGGTCATTGAAGTCTCTAGGCAAAGGCCGAAGGCATGTGAGTGTTGGATAAGATTGGTGAGGCCGTTGGCCTCATAGACTTGCTCAAACTGCTCTACGAAGATGTATGGTCTGGTATTTTTCTAACTGCTTTGCGACTAACGAGATCTTCGACTAACTCTTGGAGCTCTAGTTGATTCCTAACCCTGTGAGCAACGAGGTTGCTAGGGCTGCCACACTCTACTCTGAGGTCGTGTTGTCTATGATCCACTTCATGAGAAGCTCACTCAGCATCAAGTCTACTTCTAGCGCTCTCTCCCTCTCTGCGTTAGGTCATGTATGATTCCTATTAGCTAGAGCTAGTACACGTTGAACTTTCCACATTTCTAGGTCTTACTGCAACTTCCTAGCCCATTGCTCGTGGTTGTATGCTACCATGTGTTGTAGGGCTTTCCATGCTAATCTCCTCTCCTCCTCGAGATCCACTATGATGTTCTCAGTTGGCCTAACATGGTGCTCCATTTTGGTTTGCAAGTTGTATTTATTGACCATCTTTTGGATATCGACTAAAAATCTTCCCAATTGAGCTGGTCATTCTTGCAGCTTGAGCTCGATCCTAACATGTCAGTGCCTCTTGCTCCACTAGGCTATCAATCAAGCTAATTAAGTCCGACAACAATGTGTTTCCAATGATGTCGATCTATCTATGCTCCTGAGCTTTCAGTGTCTTGACTCTCTCTTTGGTTCTATTGGTCGGGGTTCTTAGTCATCCGTCTAAGTCTGAGGGTCATCCCTTATTAGTGGGTTTGATTTGTTTATTATGTCTTAGTGTATTCCTTCTTATTGCAAACATCCCTTAGCTTATGTGTATATGGTGCTCTCTCTTTTTTTTTGTGCATGGTGCAAAATTAGGCTTTCAACTTTCAAATGCACTTCAAGTGTTAAAACAGTGTGAGGTGCAAACGCTAGATGAACAATGCAGCTCTCACTCTCCCCTCATTCCGATTTCGGCCAAACATGGCTCTAAGCACAATTGTTGGCCACTCTCTCAAGGGATGATTAGAGTCTCTACTGCATCTCCTAGCTTGGTCACGGTGTAATCAGGGTTTGTGGGTCAATTTGGGGCATTAAGCAAGGGCTGATAGCTAATGATCGCTTTTGGGTTGTTAGCTCATTGTTTCTTCCATTCTTTACATCTAAAAGTCATTCAACTCATCTATAAGGCTTTTGGAGGTTCATCAAGCTTGGGTCCAAGTTTGTCGGGGTCTAAGGATGTCAATTTGCCTAATTTCACATTCAGCCCAAGTGGTTTGAATTGCAAAGGTCTACGTTGCAAAGGTCCAAGTTGCAAAGGTCCGAGTCCCAAACTCGGATTGTCATGTGAGCCAAATACAAATATGCCAAATGGCCAAAGAGTCGAGTCCTACTATCCTAATGACACATGGCAACAGGCTGAGGGCCGAATCTAAGTGTCCAAGTGTCTGAGTGTCTGAAGGGTGGTCATTCGAGGCCCAAACTCCTCATCTAAGGCCAAGTGGTCTTGTCCGAATGTGGCCGTCCGAGGCCAAGCTCTCCAAGTGGACACTAGTGACTCCGACGTCCGAGTCTGCTCAAGACTCTTGGCCGTCTAAAGCCTGTGGTCGCCATTCGAGTGTGGTGGTGAGTTGCTGAATGATGGAAAATCCTAAAAAACCCTACTCACACCCTACCAATGATTGCAAGCAGAGTGCTGACATTGATTAACAAACCTCAAACAACATCCATAATATACGTGGAGGGATCGGGAATGTGGGAATGCGAATCAATGCACGGATCTATGTTCTTGACATGTAGCTCTCTCTGTCTCAAGCTCTCTCTCTCTCAACTGAATGCACACAAATGAGCCCTCTCTTTGCCCTCTTTGCCTCTCAACCCTTTCAGTCTTCCACTCCCCTTCTTCTCTCTTATGTATTGAAGCTCTTTTTTCCTTGTTTATTCTCTGTTTTGGGCCTGCTACAATAGACACCCTACTATGGATTTCTCTATTTTTTCTCTTTTTTTTCTTACCTAAATGCATTTAAATTGCAAGTAACAACTCACACTACTCCAATCAACTTCCCTAAATCCAAAACACCAAAAAAAATTACTTAGAAAGGAGATTGAATGCCTCTTCAACTCCCTTGCTTCCTAGCTATCTCAAGCACCCATTCGGGAAAAACCCTACTTCAATGCTCGATTCAGAGCATGCAAGCACTCAAAGCTTGAATATGTTGGTCCCAGCAAATAGAACCAAAATTTGGGAGCCTTTGCTTGACTTCCAAGACCCACAGATTGCTTATTGCTTCAAGTGTTTCAAGCTGAATGCTATGGTTACCTCTCACATAGTTGTATGCGCTCTCAATCCTACGAGTGTAGTGAGCTTACCTTGATGCTCTACCTCCAAGCTCCATCCTCCATAGTCGCACATGCGAGACAAGGGAAGAGAAGAGAAGAGAAGAAGAGAGGAGAAGATGGAGAGCTTCTCCACCACAATTCCTCACCCTCACTCACTCACTCACTCCCTCACACTCTCACACTCCCTCTCTCAAACACAAGCACAAGCACAAGCAAGGAGAAGAGAAGAAGAGAGCCCCTTTAGCCACACACCAAGAATGAGATCTCAATTCACTTTTAGACTTTTATACATGCCCTCATCCCTTTGGGCATCCATCCCCTTTTTTACATGATCAGTCATCTTAGCCAAAGTCTTTTTTTCTCATATCTTCCTTCTTTTCACACTTCTTTTGCTCTTGCACTTCTACGTTTACAATTTGCATAGGAGGGAGCCTATCGCTTTTTTATAAAATGAATTACATTGTGCCCTACGCTTTCCTTACTAGAGCATTCTGTGCACCTCGCTAGAATATTTGATGCACCTTGCTAGAATTGTTGGTGCTCTCCTACGTTTTTTCTGAGAGCTTGCCTTCTCTTTCCCTTTTCTTGCCTGGCCAGCATCACTGATGTGGTCCCTACACTACATTCGGATTCTACGAGTGGTATTCAATTGGCCAAGATCCACTCTTCCATGTGAAGATGAAGCACATTGAGGTGCATTACCACTTTATTAGAGAGGCCATTGAGGACAAGTCCATTGAGCTTGTTAAGATCTTGATTGACCAAAATCCTACAAATCTACTCTCACTAAAAGTTTCTTAGTGGAGCGTTTTTCCTTCCTCAAGAAGTTGATGGGTATTGGATGAGATGACATTTTTCCTTATCCTGTTGTCCTTAAATATATTTTTACTTTGTCACTTTTTTCTTATTCTCTCCTTACTAAGGGCACATTTTTCTTTAAAATGGAAGGTTCCTGGGGGTAAAGTCACCTGTGCCTAGCCGTCCATGTATCAATTACACTAACAAATACTCGCACGCCATGTATTAGTTACCCACACACCTATATCCTGCAGATAGCATGCACCCATCAATGTCACTTCATTCTTTATTCTTTCACTGACATTTGAATAAAGGGAAGGCCGGTCACACATTGTGACTATTGGAGTTTCGATAACCCCTCTCTCTCTCTCTCTCTCTCTCTCTCTCTCTCTCTCTCTCTCTCTCTCTCTCTCTCTCTCTCTCTCTCTCTCTCTCTCTCTCTCTCTCTCTCTCTCTCTCTCTCTCTCTCTCTCTCTCTCTCTCTCTCTCTCTCTCTCTCTCTCTCTCTCTCTCTCTCTCTCTCTCTCTTGCTTTTGCTCCTTCCACCATAGCTCTTGCTTTCACTCCATGCTTCCACTTCAAGGCTCACTCCCTTCAAAGGAATATATGTTTTGAATAATGGGTCTATCACGTCCTCTTCCACTTAGAGAAATCAAGATATCCTCATCTTGAGAGAACCTTGGGATGGTTTCTCTTGAGGATGGGCTCCTCGATCCATGTGGCATCCTCTTCAAGGAAATCCTTCCACTAGATAAGATACTCATAGAGAGTACAATTCTTAAGAAACTTTTCTTTGATCTCTGGGATTCTATCAGGTTAAACTTCCAAATTTCCCTAAGTTGGCATTACAACTTTTCCATCATCTAGGACATGATCATGGTTGGGGCCATAGGATTTCAAAAGGCTTATATAAGATACATTGTGAATTTTGAGGTGAGGAGGAAGTTCTAGTATATAAGCATTTCTACCAAGATATTTGACAATCTTATAGGGTCCACAATATCTTGAACTAAGTTTTTAAAATTTTCCAAGGGATAAATAACTCTTCTTTGGTCAAACTCTTAGGAACACGATGACTCCATCCTTTAAACTCGAGGAGTTCTCTTGGGGTCTGCATAGGCCTTATGTCGAGTCTTGTGCTGCTTTGATGACTTGTCGAATGGCCTTACTCTACTCTTCCATCTCTTCCAACATTTTTCCAGATGCTTTGACCCTCAAGGTCAAATCTAAAAAATTAATAGGAGTCAAGAATACTTGCCCATACAATACTTGAAAATAAGTCATACCAATACTTCGTTGTTGATACGAGGCGTTGTGGGCAAACTCGACTAAAGGTAAGTATTTAATGCATTTCTTAATTTCCATCATACAATATGCTTTCAAAATATCTCGTAATACTTGATTCACTCTTTCATTCTACCCATTAGTTTGAGGATGAAAAACAGAGTTGTAGCTTGAAAGAGACACGTCTAGAATTTAGAAGTGAACAAGGAATCTCTATCATCACTAACAATCTTTTTGGCAACCCATGCAATCTGAAATTTTCCTTAACAAACAATCTAGCAATGTCGATTGCTTTGAAGGTAGTCTTCATGAGAATTATATAAGCAACCTTTGTCATTATATCAATGACTATTAGAATTGAGTCATATCCACCTTGCAATATTGGAAGACCAGCTACAAAATCTGTACTAATGCACTCCCACGTCATCTATGGTATATCCAGTGCATGCAACTCCCCTATTAGCTTGATCTTTTCTACCTTAATTTGTTGACAAATCAAGCATGGAGTTATATATCTCAACACATCATCTTTCATTCCTACCCACAATGATAACTTTTTCTTACAGTGTTTATAATCTTTACATAGCCGAGATATCCAGCTATCTTAGACTTCAACTAGTTCAACTCCAAGGACTAACTTGATCTCATGATCCACATCCCTCTTAGGAGGATATTTTGTTAATTTCTCAAAAACACATTAGTATACTCACTTGACCATGAAGGCTCATCCTCAACCTTGTTGAGTGCTTTTCTTAATCTCCAACTAGATTTAGCTAGTTGAATCTTAGGTTTGCTTACTCTTCCCTTTGATTGGACCATTTTCAAAATAAATTTTTGAATATGACTTGCCCTTCCCATAGAGTATGTCTTTTCGGATTTGGTACTAACCAATCCATTCCTAACAAGCAGTCATAAACTACTAACAGCATGACTGGGAAATTTAGTATAGTCATTTCTACCCCTAATTGAAACTAGGCATTACTAATGGACTAGGTTGGTATCGTTTCCCTCCCATTTGCTAGTTCCACAATGAGTTTTCTAGACAATTCAAAATTTAACTTCAACCTCTTTGCACACTTAGGGAAAGTAGCTCCACAATTCATCACAATTTGGAAAGATCGCATCATACACATACAGATTTCTTCTCCATTGTACGACCAACTATGTGAATACCATTTCCAACCAAAGCCTCCCTGGTTCGTGTTGTCATAGGAGGAAAGCTTTTGTACAAGACCTTCCTGCCTAGATGTTGGTCAAGTGCTCTTAGGCAAAACAAAACCAGCTCAGGTTGAGCCCTAATAGTTGCCCTTGGGGGAGCACAAATTTTTCATAACTGCTCGTCATCTGAGCATGAGTAAAAGTGTTTATCAATTTCCCAACGTAAACCATAATCAAGTTTCAATCCAAGATAGTAATCAATCAATCCTTGTCAAATAGTATCATATTTATTTGTAATATATATAATGACAAAAGGATATCTACACCTTTTTTAAGATTTTCATTTTTTAATTTAGCAATCACAATCGACTCAATTAGAAATCTCATTACTCAATTCTTTGATAACATCATTAACATCCCATTGTCTAGAATTACATGCTTTTACCATTGGTTCACACCTTGGCATGTGTGAAAATTCCCAACTTATATTGTCCACTATCCCTATTATAAGGTATTTGATAATAATTTTAAGTTGTCTAGGCATCATTTTGTTTAACTAACAGATGGATGCAACCATTCATCCCTTTTTGTCTAATATGATTCTAGTCATGAATTTAGGCAGACTTATATATGGACCTAATGGTTCTATTTGAAGTGGTCAGTCATGATTACAAGTGTGATGCAAAATTATAACTTTTGTAAGGCTTCAATTTATAGGGAAAGAGGTTATGAGGCCAATAATAATGCCATAAACCAATGGTATGGTCATGCATACGTATGAGCCTTAAAATAAGAGTACGATCAAGACACTACATATGGCAACTATTCGGCTTATGAAAGGAATATGAGTAATTAAAAATTTAATAAATAAAGTTATGAATTAACAAAAAATGAGAACTAATATTTGATATAGTCTTCGTTCATTAAGTTTAATGCGTGCTATTTCTAACGAGTAATTGGATAAGTAACTTGAGCACATGTGAACCCTACTGCTTTTGTTTAATCTAATGTTCACTAATATTTTATAATATATTTATACTAGCAATGTAGCTATTCTTTTTGTGCATTATTTTAAAGAACTCAAGTATAGTTGTTTCTCTTTTTCTTAATCGAGCTTGTGTGGGTGGATACTAAAAGGAAAATACTTGGTCATGGGTGTTTTAGGTGTTAGCATCATGGGTTGTCATCATCCTCACATTAAGTGTCATTGAAGATGGGCCCTCCATGTGGGAAGTCCCTACTTCATTAGTTGGACTAGCCACATTTGAAAGTCCCACTTTGTTAGATGGCCTGACCAACTAAGTGGAGCTCCTTTTGTCACTAAATTGATTACTTATTGCGCATTCTCTATTTAATAAATTTATGTCAATAAACTAATGAATCACTTTTCTTTAAGTGTTGATGATGATTTAGTATGGCCATGAGACCATTTAGAGACCAGTATTCCTAGTGCATCACTTAATGGGGTGATCAGAGCACTATGACGGGGATATCTGGTATAGGCAGTACAAGTTATGAAGGGGAAAAGAAGTGTCTACCAAGTGTAAGAGTGTACACAAGAACCAAGGAGTTACAAATAAATGAAGATGGATTGAGTTCAAAGAAAAGGAAGTGCATTAGCATTATGTATATGTATTTATGTGTGCATCCGAGGACGCTTGGGAATGTTTACTTGTGTGTAATGAGCATTGCATTCATTTGGGATCATCCTCTCCCTTACAAGTCAAGGTTTTAATGTCTTTCATTAAGAAAGACGAGAGAAGTAATTATCTCACTAAGAAAGACAAGAGACGTGATCCTCTGGAAGTGAGGAGAGAAGTGATTTTCTCTTTCTAAGGTCTAAAATGACACAAGCTTTTGTGTGGAATTCAATCTTAAGGTTGAGGCCCAAGGCAATCTAATGAACTCTCCTTATCTATGGCTCAAGGTGGTTGCATGGACCACAAGTTAAGAGTACAGTTTAAAAAGCTTTTTTTTTTAAATAGACATGATGAATCTATTTTTAAAATATCTTGCGATAGAAAGATGATCTCTAAAATCAGCCCGCATGAGTTATCGAAAACAATGAGATCTACAACTATCGTTTTGGATGTTTTTCCATCCAAACAACGCACAAAGAGATATCTCAAAATTGGTGCTGCAAAGTAGGTCCTGGAACAGCCACATCTTGTATGAAGATCAACCTTTCCAATCTTGCCACTCAAGTCTCTCTCCAAGAAGAGAAGCACTTGAAAGCCTATAAAAGAGAAGGCTCTCCTTGGGTGTGGGGGAGGTGAAGGAAGCATCACTTTGCATGCATCCAAGAGAAGGAGAGAAGGTGCAAATGCTGCGGAAGCCCTGCTGAAATCAAGTTGCAAGAGGAGGAGAGAAGGTGCAAGTGTTGTGGAAGGTCTGCTAAAATCAAGTTTCAAGAGGAGATCCCTACACATATTGTGTAGGAGAGAAGGTGCAAGTGCTGCGGAAGCTCTGCTGAAATCAAGCTCCAAGAGGAGATCCCTCACATATTGTGTAGAAGAGAAGGAGAGACTCAAGAAGGATCAAAAGGTGCCAACTTCCAAGTTGTGCAAGTGTTAGTCAATTGTATACCGTGCAAGGAACCGTGATCTTGTTCCCAAGATCTACAAGAAAAAACTAGTTTATGTGTAATGGAGAAGCTTGCTCCTTGTCAATAATATAACTTGACAAGGGGGGGACTGGCCCATCTTCCAGTCCCTAGTGTGTTGTCAATATTTCTATCTCCCTCTCTCTCTACATCTTTCTTTTCTCTCATATGTTCTCTCTCTGTGCGAGCATAATATTTACCGTATATCTTTTAAGTATATAAGAAATTCGAGTGTGTATCTTAGATCTTATAACAATGGTATCAAAGGAGGTCTCTTTGCTTTTCTTAAAGTAAAGGCAATCCTTGCGAAGAAGGTAAAGATGGCAAATGATGAAGCACCTACAAGTGAGCAATTACAGACTCGATTGATAGAGTATCGTAGCTTATTGGAGATTCCCGAAGTACGTCAATTGATTGACAACTTAAGGGCAAGGGAAGAAGCTACTTATGAAGGACTGAATCCTCCAAAAGATGGTGATACTGGAGGAAACATCGTTGCACCAATTGATGGTGAAGGAGCAAAGCATCCAATTGCTGAGAAGCTTCCTAGAAGGAAGAAGGACTCTTGGGTCAAGAAGAGTAAAAAGACCTCACCTCGAGTGAGGCAGATAAGGAGGGAGTCATCTCCCTCAGCAACTAGCTTCTCCCCTGATTACTCAAGTTCCTCCTCCTCCTCATGAACTTCTAGTTCCTACTCTCTTGGTTCTAAGTCTCGTGCAATCCGCAAACGGACAAAGACGGACCATAAGAGGAGCAAGCTTAAGAAGACAGACTTTCAAGTTTGGGAATATTTTTCTAATGGTAATTTCTCAGAAAAGTCCAAGCTCAGGCATGTAGGCATGCACTTGAAAGACACCGCTAGCAATTGGTGGTTGACTCTCATTTTGGAGGGAAGGAAACCTACAACTTGTAAAAAGTTCAAGAATAAGTTTTATGCTCAGTTCTTGCCTCCTGATTTTGAGAATGATGTCAAGAAGGAGTGGGATTGGCTAGGCCAAAAAGAGCATGAAAAGGTCACTAGTTATGTGGACAAGTTTTGGTCTACTCTTCTCAAGGTTACTCCTTTCATGGAGATTAGCGATGAAGAGAAAAAAAGGAAGTTTGAAGCTAGACTACTCCCTCATTTACACAGAACTATGAAGGTGTATCCACATGAAATCGTATCTTGCATGATGGAGTTTGCCATCATAACTGAAAGTTTGCATACACCTGGTACATCTTGAAAGTTGGAGATGAGTTCTTATAGAGCTAGACATGAGCAGCTCTATGATCAACCAAGAGACAGAACTAATTGAAGAAGACCTACCTTTACCCATTACCAATATTCAAAGCCAGAGTGTAACAAGAAGAAGCGCAAGTATCTCTCACCCTCTGAGATACAAAAGTACAAAGAGGAAGGAAGGTGATTTCTTTATGGTAAGTTAGGGCATATGAATCCTGATTGTCCTCACAAAAGGAAGCAAGCAAATGTGGTTAAAGATCCTCCTCCGCCATCCTCAAATTCTATTTCAGATGTGCAAGCTAACACTTATTCAAATGACAAGAAAAGACAACTCTTAAAGGGTTGGGGGACACTCAACAATCAATGAGTTTTGATACTCTTTGATCCAGGGTCCATAGATAATTTTGAGTCAGTGGATACTATTGAAAGGCTACAAATTTCACCAGATCGATTGGGAATACCAATTGGATCAAGTTCGGCATTTGAAGGACTTATAACCAATTCTACTCCTATTCAAGGGAAGTTGAATCTTAGAATTAGGGATTACCGTGACCAAGAATCTTTTCTACTTGCACCCATAGGTAACTGTGATGTTATCTTAGGCATGCCTTGGCATTACAAGATTAGACTCTTCTCGATTTTGTTAAGAAGACCCTTGCATTTCAATTCAAGGGTCAAAACATAGTATGAATTGCTGATGCTAGAGATTGGCATGTGCCAATGGTTAGTCATGTTAGCATTTCTAAAGAATGAAGAAAGCTATTTCTACGTACATGATTTTTGTGAGGAATCAAAAGAAGCTAATGATTCAAGGGCACTTGATGCCTCTAATGAACACACAATACCAACTAATGCTTCTAAGTCTTAGACTTTTAAAAAAAACCCTCTCTTTAATTGATCAAGCCAGACACGATTTTTTTAAAAAATATGAAGATTGTTTTAGTGATTCACTCCTAGGAGAGTTACCTCCTAAGCACCCGGAAGATCACACAATTGATCTTATCCCATGCAGTTCACCGCCTAACCAACTGCCTTACCGAGTAAGTGCCAGTCAGTAGGAGGAGATCCTAAAATAAGTAAACGAACTGTTGGAAAAAGGGTTAGTTCAACCTAGCTCTTCTCCATACTACTCTCCAATCTTACTTTTTCAAAAGAAAGACGCTTCTTTCCGTATGTGCATAGACTACATATCTTTGAACAAGGTCACAATCAAGAATCATTTTCCTATCCCAAGGATAGATGATATCTTGTATAAGTTGCAAGAGGCTAGTATCTTTAGTCGCATTGATCTCAAGAGCGGCTATCACCAAATACGAATAGCACCTGAAGATATTCATAAGATAGCTTTTCGTACAACGTTTGGACTATATGAGTTCTTAGTCATGCCATTTGGTTTGACTAATGCACCCGCCATATTCAATCAAATGATGGAGAGAATTTTCAAACCTCACTCAAAGTTCACAAGTGTCTTCTTTGATGACATTCTAATATTTTCACAGTGTGAAGAAGAGCACAGAAAACATATATCTATTGTTTTTCAAGAGCTTTGCAAGCATAGACTACATGTGAATGCTAAGAAGAGTGAATTTTTCCTCTCGGAAATTCATTACTTGGGCCATATTGTTTCTCACAATTTGGTGAGAACGGATCGAGAAGATTCAAGCCATTGTTGAATGGCCTACACCTACTTCTGTACATGAAGTTAGAAGTTTCTTGGGCCTATGTTCATACTACGGGAGGTTCATACGAGATTTTGCATATGTTGTATCTCCTCTACATGACCTTACTAAGAAGCGAATGTCTTTTCATTGGGGATCAAGGAAACTACAAGCCTTTGAAAGAATTAAGCTTCTTGTGATTCAAGAACCAATTCTCATAGTTCCAAATCTTCAAAAACCTTTTGAAGTTCACTGCGATGCTTTTGGGGATTGCATTGGAGCCACGCTTAACCAAGAGCATCATGCAGTAGCATTTGAGAGATGATGCCTCAAGGACCATGAGCTACATGCTCCAGTGTATGAGAAAGAGCTTATGGCGGTGATACATGCTCTTCAAGTATGGAAACACTATTTACTTGGTGCAGATTTTGTTATTAAAACAGATCACCAAAGTTTAAGATGAAGTACTTCCTCACTCAAAAGAAGCTCTCAAAGAAACAAATGTGTTGGGAAAATTTCTTATCTATGTTTCATTTTCAAATCCTTCACACATATGGAACTAAGAATATGGTAGTAGATGCTCTATCACCGTGACCTCGAGTGAATGCAATCACAACTGTTTACCATAACGAGTTCATGGATTTACCCAAAATGTAGGCAACTAATTTTGACTTCTCAACCATATGGGATCAGCACTCAGGTCAGTCGATTACACCTTACTCGATTCGAGATGGTTATTTGTATCATTATCAAGAAATTTGTGTAGCATTACCATTGCGACACAAGGTAATGGATGAAGCACATGCATCTCCATATGCTAGACATAAGGGTATTCTACCCACTACTCAAGCATTGGAAATATATTTCTTTTGGCCCACTCTTAGAGCTAACATTGAAAGATATGTCCGTGAGTGCAAGATATGCCAAAAAGTAAAGTATGAGAAGCATAAACCACCTGGTCTACTAAAGCCATTACCTATTCCCAATGAGCCTTGGGAAAGTATAGCCATGGACTTTATCATGAAGCTTCCTCACACACAAGCAGGCAATGATGCAATCTGGACTACCATTGATAGATTCGGTAAGCAAGCTCACTTTATACATGTGCGAAAGACAATCAAAGCTGATCATATGGCTAAGCTATTCATTGCTCATATTTTCAAGCATCATGGCATGCCTAAGTACATTATAAGTGATCGAGATCTGCGCATGACAAGCCTCTTTTGGCAAGCTCTCTTTTGAGAACCTTGGGACTCAGTTAAAGTTTTCATCCTCTTATCATCCTCAAATGGATGGGTAGATATGCTGTTTTGGAACTTTTGAAATCCTATGTCTCTGATAATCAAAGAGAATGGGAAGAGTATTTTCCTTTAGTAGAGTTTGCATACAATAATACGGTGTACTCTAGTACTGGTAAGGCACCCTTTGAGATCATCTATGGTAAGCCTCATTTACCACCCATTTTTCTTATGAAGGATAAGATATTTGTAGCAGATGAGTTTGTTAGAGACATTGGTACAGCTTTCACTCAAGTAAAATCTGCTATCCAAAGGACACAAGAGAAGCATAAACGCGAAGCTGATAAGCATCTTCATAAGTTAGATCTCAAGTTGGGACAATATGTTCTTCTTAAGTTTGAGAAGGCTCGCTTGAAGAAGCAGAAATGTCAAAAGGATAAAGTGGTTAAGCTTTTTAATCGCTATTATGGCCCTTTCAAGATCACAAATAAGATAAATGATGTGACTTTTTGTTTGGATCTACCAAGTCATTGGAACATTCATAATTCTTTCCATATAAGTTTGCTATGTCCCTATATTGGAGAACCTCCAATGGAACCAATCAAGAAAGATTTACCTGACATAGAAGAAACAGAAGAGTTCCTTGTGCCTAAAAGAATTTTACACCATCAGGTCAATACTCTAAGGTCAGGTAAGGTATTATGGAAGTATCTAGTTAGCTTTAAGAATTATCCCCCATTGGACGCTCAGTTTATGACTGAGAGAGAACTACAAGACTTTCCAAATCTTCTTAAGGACTATGTATCCTCTCTACAATTGAGGTCAACTGTTTAGAAATAAAAGGGATGTCACTAAATTGATTGCTTATTACACATTCTCTATTTAATAAATTTATGTCAATAAATTAATGACTCGCTTTTCTTTGAGTGTTGATGATGATCTAGCATCGCCACGAAACCATTTAGAGACCAGTATTCCTAGTGTATCACTTAATGGGGTGATTAGAGCACTGTGACGGGGATATTTGGTACAAGCACTACAAGTTATGAAGGGGGAAAGAAGTGTCTACCAAGTGTAAGAGTATACACAAGAACCAAGGAGTTACACATAAATGAAGATGGATTGAGTTCTACGAAGAGAAAGTGCATTAGCATTATGTATATATATTTATGTGTGCATCTGAGGATGCCTGGGAATGTTTACTTGTGTGTAATGGAATTCAATCTTAAGGTTGATGCCCAAGGCAATCTAATGAACTCTCCTTATCTATGGCTCAAGGTGGTTGCATGGACCACAAGTTAAGAGTAGAGTTTTTTTTTTTTAATTATGGTGAATGCATTTTTAAAATATCTCGCGATAGAAAGACAATCTCTAAAAATGATCCGCGAAGGTTATCGAAAACAACGAGATCTACAACTATCAATCTGAATGTTTTTCCATCCGAACAACGCACAGAGAGATATCTCGAAATTGGTGCTGCAAAGTAGGTCCTAGAACAACCACATCTTGCATGAAGATCAACCTTTCCAATTTTTGCACTCAAGTCTCTCTCCAAGAAGAGAAGCTCTTGAAAGCCTATAAAAGAGAAGGCTCTCCTTGGGTATGGGGGAGGTGAATGAAGCATCACTTTGCAAGCATCCAAGAGGAGGAGAGAAGGTGCAAATGCTGCGGAAGCCCTGCTGAAATCAAGTTGCAAGAGGAGGAGAGAAGGTGCAAGTGCTGCGGAAGCTCTGCTAAAATCAAGTTCCAAGAGAAGATCCCTACACATATTGTGTAGGAGAGAAGGTGCAAGTGTTGCAGAAGCTCTGCTAAAATCAAGCTCCAAGAGGAGATCCCTACACATATTATGTAGGAGAGAAGGAGAGACTCAAGAAGGATCAAAAGGTGCCAACTTCCAAGTTGTGCAAGTTTTAGTTGGTTATATACCGTGCAAGGAACCATGATCTTGTTCCCAAGATCTACAAGTAAGAACTGATTTATGTGTAACAGAGGAGCTTGCTCCTTGTCAATAATATTACTCCACAAGGGGGAGGACTGGCCCATCTTCCAGTCCCTAGTGTGTTGTCAATCTCTCTATCTCCCTCTCTCTCTACATCTTTCTTTTCTCTCATATGTTCTCTCTCAGTGCCAGCATAATATTTATCGTATATCTTTTAAGTATATAAGAAAGTCGAGCGTGTATCTCGGATCTTATAACAGCTTTTCTCACGAGGGCATCGTAAGTGGAGAAAAGAGAAAGCCATTGATTAAGGGAAAGAGAATGGATTTCAAAGTGGGTGGGTGGTGAATTTTTGCCTTGAGGATGCACTAGATTGAGTCTCTTCACCTTCGCCCTCTTCATACTCACACTTTGTAGCATTCTTCTATTATTTGATTTGCTCTTCCCTAATTTCCATAGCTCTACCATCACTACTTCCCATGAGTCATGCCCCACTCTTCACCATTTGCCCTCTATTTATATTTGGGGAGAGGGGAAGGGGGATCTCATGCTTGTGTCAAGGAATTTTGAGGTGTCATGTTTGGAGAGGCTAATGTGTCAACTACTAGAAAATTCTAATTTTTTGTGTTAACTTAGGGAATTCCAAGTGTTAACAAATCTGTTGGATATTTTTAGGGGGTGGGAATGTATTGCGGCACAAGGGTGGACTTATATATTTTTAAATCAATGGTTGGGGGCAAGGAGGGGGGGAAGAGTCATTTGGATTTTTAATTTTTTTGTAAACAACATGGGAGAGGGGGTTGACTTGTGAGTTAAGAGATGAGAGGGGGAATGGCGTGACAGTAGAGGATGAGAAGGGGGTAACAAGCCCAGAGACTTTGCACGTAGCTCAGGAAGGAAACTCGATGATCGAAGTGATTGTGCACTGATTGACAAACCCGAGAGATGAATTGTACGCCGAGGGGAAGAATATAATGGGGCTATTATACCAATAATGGATCACTATAAGGTTAACTACCACAATCCCTCTGGCATATACAAGTCTGAATCAAAGTATGTAAAGGGATTTGAAAGATTCATTCTGGGGTGTATTTGCAAAGACAATAGACTATCCTTGATACTATTAAGGGCACTTAGTCAAGAAGTTAGAAAGCAACAGATTAGCTCTGCTTGCCTACAAACCCAATCCATCAAAGGGTAGATTTTAGATCATTTTCATTGATAAAAAGTAGGAAGCCGGAGGGAGATAATTATGAGTGTCATGCAGTCTATGAGTTTATGACAACTAGGAGATTCACACAAGTAAATACGAGCCAAAATCCCCCTTTTTTAACTAGAAAACATGCATACAAATATTTCAGTAATTCAAGGACAAATCCTCAAGGTCAACAAAAATTCATCAAAAATTAACCTTATGAGAGATATGCTCAAGCTAAGTACCATGAGGAGGAAGTTGGAGAAGACCACAAAGATTTGGAGACAATCAATTTGAAAAAGAGGGGGGCACACAAACTCAAACTAGAAACTAGAGGACAACAATAGGGAAGAAGAGAACAAATTGAAGTGAAATGGAGAAGCCATGATCTTCACTAATATGTGGGCCATCAATTTCACTAGTATGTTAGTCAATGGAATTAGGAAGAAACTAGGTAAGCCATGTGCCTTATTAACAAGTGAGGGTTTGGGGATCAGAGATCAAATCTTCTACACACATGCATCTAACTTATTCTGTAATCTTTTGCAAAGATGTGTGTGTGTGTGTGCGTGCGCATGCGCGTGCGGGGTGCGCGCACACACTCGTGCATGTTTGTGTGAATGTGTATACATATGTCTATACATAAGCATGTGAAACACACACACACACACACATGCATGCACATATACATATAAGATCCAACTTTGTCATCTATAGCCGACAATAGCTTCACTACTTTCAACAATAGCTTCATTCACCCTGGCGAAGGTCATAATTTATAAGAGCATCCCGTGGTTATGGGATACAAAAAATGGCCACAATGATTTTATCAAAAATGCCCTTCCAAGAAAACACACGGGGCTCTAAGTTGCATGTCTGACATTCTCTAGAGCACTTCCATTGTGAATAGCCTCGCTCATTTAACCACCACCCATAGCTTCTATCTCACAAGAGCCTACAACTAGCTCAATTGGCAACTCAGTTTGTTGCTACTCGATTAGCCGCAAAAAATACCACAACCCTGGAGGTCGCAAAAATAGCAAGCAGCCCCATCCCACAATGGCAATAGTAACTCACACTGGTGATTAGCTTCACACATCAACTCTCCATCTAAGATGGGCAATCAAAGAAGGAGCATGTCCCCATCCTTTTCTCACCTTCGCAAGACACAATCTTGAGGCTTGGTTCCATACTTCACAAAAAAAGCACCTATAGTAGATCTCCTTTAGATTGCCAAGACTCTGTGTGAACACGTCCTAAGTTGGAGACTATGTTGAGCTAGAGAAACATTGAGCCTGAGGGATGATAACAATAGAGTCAAAGAACTAGCAATCAAAGGATAACAAAAGTAAGGGATGACAAAAATCAAGAGTCAAAAAAATTAGCAATTGAAGGCCAACAAGCAAGGGATGACAACACCAAAGGAGTCAAAGAAAGGCTTAGTAGTAGCAACTAATACACAAGAAAATCCAAGCACTAAGGGGAAAAAAGAAACAAATCGTGTTTGAATGGAGGGCCCACTTGCAATCATCCCAGAATTGGAAGCCTCCCAAACGGATGGGACAAAGAAACATAAAACTAGTAGATGAGAGCATCAAGAATGTTCACAAACATATGAACTAGAGACCATGACCTAGGACATGCTAACACTAGATAATTCCGAACAAGAATTCCATGCACATCACAAATGCAAGAAACAATCAAACAATTGCAAAATATCATGGTACAAAAAATAACATATTAGTTGTGTGGTAATCTAAGTGCCTCAATGAAGCAAAAAACTAGTTTAAAATTCCTACTCAAATCAAGCAAATCCCATGTGAGATCGAATGAAAGTAACCAAAAAAGACAAGGAATTGGTAATTTTTAGAGGTAAAAATTCTATCATACTCTATATTTCAAAAACCAAAATGATAGGCTTCGTAGGACTAGGAAATAGCTTCAAGTTCATCCAAAATGGGTTGTAAATATCTTATTGTACTCTAACCCTTAGGCTTCTCTGCATGTGTGCATGCATGTTTGTGTGCACACAGAGCAAGGGAGTGATTCTAGATATTGAAAGAGAGATCTCATTCAACACTATCCACTCCAAGTTGACTTTTTTGAATTTCTTTGAACAATTGTCACTTTAAAATGGATATGGGAAATGATTCTAGAAAATGATCCTATAGAAAAATTTTAGGATGTGTACAAGTCAAAACACTCTACATTTATCTCCATTTGTATATATGGTCTATTTTCCCTTTTTGCCATTATGCTCAAGAAATTTGGATGAAGAAGTCCAACAAGTGGTTCTGAAGGGATTGCCACTTCTTAATGATCAAGATTGATAATTACAATATAGCTCTATCCAAAACAACTCAATTAATGCTCTACTTACAAATTTCTCCATTTTCCACCTTATCTACATTAGCAATTAGCCACTGGAAGACTCAAACTTGTTTATATTTGTTGGAAGGAACCAAAAGTTTGGTTAAGTCAATTTTGCTTTAAGTTAATTAAGGTTAGTCAAAGTGTTCAAATTTTTTGGATGTCCTATAGGCACAAGGATGACAATCGAACAAAGGGCCAAAGGGATGAGGAGCAAAGTGAATGAGAAGAATAGGCAAGTGAAAAGTTGCCCCTTTGAGCTTTGCAAGTAAAAATGTATTGAACATGATGCTTGCTTCAATAGTGGTATTCTTAGCGTTTGTGCTTAATTTTAGCAAGTCAATCAAGTCAAGAACAAAGGAGCTTAATGTTTTCTTGTGGGATTTTAAAGGCAAGAGTAGCTAGGTCCTATTTTTTGGGGTTCATAACCATAAAGCTAAGATCTTGGCCTTTGCCTATGTAAAGAGCATTAATTCCATGCAACTCTAGCAAGTGGATGGTCATCATCAAATCTTGGATTGGTAAAGGTGAAAGTTGCCTACCAACTATAACATGGTTTTGAATAACTAACCAAGGAAAAGATCAAGATTCTAAACTCTAAAAATGCACAAGCTCTTGTCAACTTCTTGAAAGTTATTAATAGTAGACTCTACCAAATAGGATGGAACCAAAGACAAAAGAGGGGTTTCATCTCTTCTATAGTCACGTTGGATGTTTCCAAATGCATGACCCCCTTGTTGTCCAGTGGTTGAGGACCCATCACTTTGGATGTTTTCAAATGCATGTGGTCCTTGTTTTCCAAAGGGATAAGGAGATGGGACAATTTTTGGGAACCAAGAGCAACAAAGATTCATAGAAGAATCTAAAATCAAGGAGCATTTCCACCTAAGACTTATTGGCCTACTTTTAACAAAATGCATCAAAATAACTTTGTCAAGTCTATAGCAACACCATATGATAAAAAGCTCAAGTGAGTTCTAAATATGGATTGTTCCCTAGAAGAAAAACCTCATGGACAATGGATAAATTGTTGGCCCCAAAATTGGCGTCTCTTGCAAAACTTTATCTTATATTGCAATCTAGATGAAATACATTGGGATTCCTTGAATCTTCTTCGCTCTCCAATGGCCTCTTTCTATCACGAATAACTAGCAAGTCTTTTGTCAATTTGCCCCTTGATTTCACCCAGACTGGACCTTCAATTGACCATTGGCAAGTCAAACCTACCCCAAATCTAATTTGGATAAGTTGGCTTCTAGAATCTCTAGCCATCGCTTCAATTCCAACTCCTAATTTTAGTGTGCCTTCAATCTTTGGGAGAGGTTGCAAGGTCACTGCTAACCTTAATTATTATTTTAAATTAGAAATTATAATAGTGATCACTTGGTTGTCCACCAAATTGGATACCAATGGCCAAGAATTGCTAAGATACGTTGAGAAAAGGCCGGGGAATGAGAGAATATTGTAGAAAGATAAAGTTCTAAACCCTAATTATTGTTGGAAAGTAGGGTTTATAAAAGCTCTCTCTCTCTCTCTCTCTCTCTCTCTCTCTCTCTCTCTCTCTCTCTCTCTCTCTCGTCCACCAAATCGGATTAGAAGTTGTTACCAATGTTTGAGAATTACTAAGATATGCTGAGAAAAGAATAGGGAATGAACGAATATTATAGAGGGAAATTTCAGTGCAAAATCTAACTTAATTTGTTGTTGCCCTAATCTATAGGTGATTTTTATCGCCTACAATCTAGAGACCCAAATTGGATTGTCACCAACTGTCCAACTATCTTTCCAAGCTATCGTCTCCTACTAAAAGGTCTCCTAGATCAATCACCAACTCTAGTTGGACCCTCTTCTAGCTAGAATTGGACTGAGCATTATTGTAACAGTAATGCCAACCTCTCTCTATTCTCTCTCTCTCTCTCTCTCTCTCTCTCTCTCTCCAACCCCTAGCCTTCTCCCCACTTACATGGAAAGGTTTGGTCAAGTGACAACCTTCCTAATCCATTTTTTAACCATTTTTTATCATTTAATTAACTTTTAAAACTAATTAATTCTAAAATTCTAAAACTAACTCAACCCTTTAACTCTACTATAAAATTGATTGTACTTGTCTACAATTTAATTAGCTAAGCCATTATGGCATCCAAGTGATCCTATGCATTATTTGACCTTTGAATAGAAATTAATGCCTAGTTCCTAATGTCATCTCTAACACTTAATGCTTAAATAATCTAACCTAACACAAGTGCTCCCCTAGTATCTACCAAGTACAACTTGTTACAATTCTTGCTATCTCAAGGTCCCTAGCCTCACATTATGAGATAACCAAGCTGCACGTGACGTGTGCAAGTCACAAGTCCCATTTGCCCATGTAATTAACTCAATCATGTTAAGCGAAGCATCAAAATTACACCCTCATTAGTGAATTCTGAAGCCAGAATGTTGTCTAGAAGAAAAACCTCACATCAATATCCACATACCATGGGCCTTTTAGGAGAAGGTGACATGCCTTTTCAATAAGGTGTTTCCTCACACCTAAATTAGTGAAATTTGAAAGAGGAATATAGTTCACAACCACTCTGTACCAAAATAGAAAACCAGTTTTGACTTTATGATCGACTTTGTAACAATTAAGAGTGAAAGAATTTAAAATTAAAGCAGCTCTTATATCATATCTCAAAACACAATAAACCACGGTAAAATACAGCATCCACCTACTCACACATCCGTTGCGCCTTCAAGCAGCTAGTGATACGGTGGCTCTTCCAGCAGGGAGACCATAAATGCACCCACCAAATCATTTACATGTTAAAGGGTAACTGACTGTCCCACAACCCAAATTTCTGTCATTTAAGTTCAAGAGGCTTATTGTACCATAACCAATTTCAGTCGGTATATTTGCATAACAGGAGGTACAATTAACGTTCAACTCCTTTCATATGCCTGGTCTCTAATTATTAAAAAACAAGAACATGCACCGACTTTGATGTTCCTTGCTTTCGAACTGTAAAATATCTTTGGCCAATTGATTCCTTCTCTATTTAATATTTGACTAACGAATTCTGTTGAACAAGCAGATTCCCTCTGGCTTATAAGGGAATATGCTAGCAAACATTTCGTGCTTGTCTAAGTCACAGAAGACCTCGATTCAGTAAGGCCCATCTGGCAAGGCCGAATTCTCCCAGGCTCCTGAAAAAGAAATCATATTAACAGGATTTCCTACTTCCTCTTTGTGAAACTATAGATAAGAAAATTGCTAGCTTCCACTGTCTATCCAGGTTTAAGCCCAGATGAGTATCACATAAATTTTTAGTTCCCACTTACTGCTGCAGTTCTCCTTTTGGAGCTTGAAAGGAAAACATCAAGGTAGAACAACACTAAATACCAGGAGCACAAGACTTGGTTCAGAAAAAGCAAGCAAAACACAGGCCTGAACTACAGGTGGACAACACTAAATACCAGGAGCACAAGACTTGGTTCAGAAAAAGCAAGCAAAACACAGGCCTGAACTACAGGTGGACAATGAGTTCAAGCCTAAAAGAGTCAACACACAGGACTACAATTGGCTTGTTAAAATCTTTACACAACTCAGTAAATTTGTGCTTGACACTTATCCCACATGCCACTATCTAAACAAGGCAAAGATCGAGGTAGTACAAAACTAATTCGGAAAAGATTGATCAAGGCCAAGATCAATTCAGAAAGAGGGAAGGGGGGAGGACCCATGGGTAACAAAAGAGTTTGTCTGTAATTCTTTTTTGAAACCTAAGAGGTTCGCTACATGCTCCTAGGTCCAATTAAAAACTAGTAAAAACCTCGGCAATCCAGTAATAGCAAGACCATCTGGGGGAAGTGTACCCTGCAACTAATTCAAGTCACAAAAACAAGAGACTGGATGTGTGCACCACCAGTGCACCATGTGCATTGGCTCAAGACGAAACATACAAAATAGCTACAACACACAGCCTGTACTAAAACCTGGAAATACAATCAACTTGCTTACAAGCCTGTGCTTACACAAGATTAGAACTGGAAACTCTTTTGAAGGTGCTGACTGAATGCTGAAGACTATAGCAAGCGTTTCATGAATCTTACAATGAACCAATTATCTTGTGCAGACACAAGTGGAGTAACACTTTTTAAGGGGATGGAATAGCATCGCAGCACTAAAGTAACAAAGGTTATAATGCATATAGCAACAAACTAGCACATCAGTTCCCATGAAACTTGAGAGGTTTCTGTCCACAAAAAGATATAATTTGTCATATATATGAAACAATAAACAACCAGGATCACAATGAAACAACTCTACTATCTGGATTCTGGAGGCATTCTCCAATGTCATAAAAAGTTTAATCTGCAAAGTAACTTCAAAAGTTCCTGTTCTAGCAAAGCTATAAAGATCCACAATCCCACAAATTGTCACCCCTATAAACAGATCTAGCTGCCAGTATCACCATATAACTACCTTACGAACATGGAGGCATTCTCCAATGTCATGAAAGGCAAATTTAACTAGATGATCAACAACACTTAAACTAAGAAATCTACTTGCTGCTTACTAGCTAAATGTTCTCTAAGCCCACTGAAACCATGACTATATCAGGATTTGCATGAGTTAACATGGAGTAGAGCTTTCCTCCTCAGAGCTCTTGTCACTAGACACTCGTCTCTTCAATGACCTTTCCTTCATTTTATAGGCCCATTCTAAACCAGCACAATAATGAAGAGGTGGATTGAACCGGCCATCCATAATGTCGGGAGGTAAAAATGCACCATTTTCAATCAGAAAACGTATAGCTTTTCTGTTCTTCTCCTTGGCAGCATTATGAAGCGGAGTCCCTGAAAAAAGTAATGGGAAATTTACAAGGTAATAAATTTAGCACTTCCTGACATTTATCATGAAATAAGTCACTTCAACAACACTATTCTTGTCTTCAATATTGCAATCTCAATGTTCAATGTTCCATTGAGATACTTACATCCACAGCCACCCTTTGTCCGGGCATCAATATTTGCACCTCGGTCCAACAACTCATCCATGACATCAATATGTCCGCCTGATGCAGCAAGATGCAAGGCTGTTGTACCTGAATCCTTGTGCCCAAAAGAAGTTTCATTAACATCAGCTCCCTCATCTAGCAGACGCTTTACCTGCATCAGTGACAGAGAACATCTTGTCATTTTGTAAAATCCTTCGTAGTCAAACAATAGGTGCCTACATCAAAAACCATAGGTTGTTGGCAGACTAGATAGCAATGTCTTGATATGTATGAGGCTTCTAAAAGCAGTGGCTCTAACAGATTATCCTTAGTGAAATCAGTGAAAAGAGTCAACCATTAGATTTTGTTCTATGGCTTGAAAACAACCATCAAAAACAGTAGGACAAGGATGCGAGAGACATGAGCACTGAAATTGTCCCTGTTGAGCTGCATCTTTCCAAATTTAAGGGGTTGTTTGAAGATACACACAAAGAGCAAGAACAATAGAAATCATTGCAGTTTTACAGCAGAATTTGAAAACTTTTTTTTTCATTATCAATCAGTCTCGACTATTAAGATAATGCAGAGCGGAGATTGAAGCATGCACAATATGTGATTCATACCTCCTGAAGGTCACCTTTCCGGGACGCAACATGAAGAGGGGTCCATCCCCTGTCGTCCCTTCCTACCAGGGTCCTTGCAAAAGAATTGCGCCTGTCAATACGGCGCTGTGCTGAAAAGTTTCGATGAAAATTGGGAGGCACCTTAACCTGTAAACTCATTTCCACCGTATGTCTGCTACAATTCTCCACACACACTAGGTGAGCTCTAACAAGAAACTCCTAGAAGATACACTAAATTAGCTCTGAGCGTCCCTGTAGCAATACAATCAGCTTTGCTTCTGCAATATATAACCGTACCACCAAATCAAAGACTGGTGTGGGATGTCAGTACTGCTGCCCAGCCCCCAGATTGAAACTTGGCACTAGTAATGCCAGAAGGCAAAAATGCCCTTTGGCAATAAGTTGCCTGCTGTGATTGACACACTTCACATGGTAGATGCAAAATCCTCAAGCCTTGCACCATTCACCGCAAGAAGAACTAAACTGCAAAAAATAGATGCTGCGAATGGCTCGGCTTTGGAGCGAGTTACATGACAGAATGAGGCTTTGGAGCGAGTTACATGACAGAATGATGCACTTACATGTTTCAAAGGCAAGCGCAACACTCACAGTTATGGAGAGAGATGGCAACAGAAGGGAGACAGGCCAGGTCCCAAAACCCTAAGATTCTGGACAGCAAACTCCCAGCAAGACACGGTAAAACGGCGAGAGAAAACGAAACAACAAGGCATCCCGATGGGCATCGTCAAGATATAGAGTTCCGGGGTGCTGCTGTGTGAACGGATGATAAAACAGAGCCTGATCAGGCAAAACCGTTACCTGTGCAGGCCAATAGACGTCCGGGAACCCTGTTAGAGGTGCTGCCAGGAGCGAAGGATTCCTGCATCTGAGATGCTGTTGCGAAGGAGTCGGACTGAAAAAAAAAAACCTAAAACGCAGGGTTACCGGAGCGTGTGCAAATGGAGGCGAGGGAGGGCGGGTCCTCTCTGTGCTCCTCTGTGGTCTGGGAAAGATCTGGCCCTGCTTCGTCCAAGATGATTGAGGCTCCCCTTGGGATCTTCTCTCTGGCAGGGCAAGACGGAGGCTGCAGAAGATGAAGCGATGTGTCTCGGACGGCCAGACGCAGGAAGGAATGAAAGGGGGAAGACGATGATGAATTCGATTCCACCTGGCTTTCTGCTTTAGAATTTGGTCATATTTTGTTATACGTTATGTCATGTCATATCTTAGGGCTAATATCCCTAAAGCTTTTGCGTTCGACGACCTTTCTTGTTCCTGTATTGTAAGGGTGCTTTGTTGAATCTCTCCACTTCCTCTTCTTAAGGATAGTTGGTCATACACGACTCATATCTTTCTTTCTTCGGTGCGTGACCTCGGTCCACACATCTTTCATTAGACAAAATGAAATCCATGAAGGTGTCACCAATTCGTGTTTTTCTGTGAGCAAGAAGAAGAGACTACGAAACATATCATGCAGTACTGTGGAGACATCCATAAGTGTTTGAAAAGGTTGTCTAATCTTCTTGACAAAGCAAGAATGCACCAAAAGATTGGGTGGAATGCTTGGCAGCAAAGGGAATTTCAATGGTCTCCTTCAAAATCCAGGTTGTCATTAGGTGAGTCCTTATGAGAGCAATCTAGATTAGCAAAAATACCATCTTATTTGGCTGTAAATGTCACATTGGCTATTTGGGATTTGTCATGGCTTAATTAGATCTAAAGTTGTTATTTTTCAGATGATGGGGAAAAAAGACTCTACCTTTAGGGGGGGTCATGAAAGTACTATAAAAGCAAATTGCATCTCACTAAAGATGTTCTACATATTATCTTCATTGATATTAATAAATCTAATGGTTTCACTTCTTTTTTTTAATTCCTTAATGATCCTCTCTTCTCTTCCCTCTTTGTGCCATGACTCATAATGCACAACTCTAGCTCACCACATAACCCTCTAGATGGGCATTTGATTTTAGATTCATTGGACTTTTCTTGATGTTGGATATGCCTAATGCCCCCCATTATGAGTAGAAGCCATGTGTGAGTCAGGTCCTGACTTGTATGTCAAATAAGATCTATATGATTGAATGGCAAAAAGGTGACCTTTGTGGACTTAGCCTTTAGGTTAGATAGAGTAGTTGAGCTAGTAGCAAGTCAAGGCACATTGCATTGAGTTGCAAGGTGTGGGAGTTATCACATACCCCATTTTTGGGGTTCAAGGGTCACCGAAGAAGCGACCCTAGCTAGGGGTTCTCTAGGGGGCCAACCGTTTTTTAATAAGTATCTAGGGAGTAGTGCTTGCCACTCAACAATAAAGGGAATATTCTTTGATCAACTAGACAAGGTTCATAATATGGTAGGTCAAGCAAGCTAACCTGACCGCCTTCCCAGTTCTTTGCCTATCATCTATCTAGATCTCTATCTAAGATTCACATTGGAAGTGCATGAGTGGACAGAGCCATCTTTGTATTAGCTTGTTTGGAATTAAAGAAGCTTATGTTTATATCTTATTTATTGTGTACGTTGTGTTCTTTGCTCGAATTATGTACATTGTGTCGTCTAATTTTTGCACTTAAAATTGACAAATCAAACATTTTGGATATGCACTTTGAAACATTTATACTATTTCAAAAAATTTCTTTAGAAATTACAATCTATAGGCTTAAGTCGAATAGGAAATCCTCAAAGATAACTAACTTTGAGATAAGCTTAAACACCACTTTCCCAAAAAGTGGTCCATGATTCAGGCTATCATGCTATTTCCAAAATGGGTGATTGTGATTTAATATATATGCATCACAATTGTATGTACATGGTGCACCTTCAAGACATGAACTAGGGTATGCTAGTCTCCAACAAGGGTTCAGTTTCTCAACTATTGGTTATGCTCAAATGGGATCTACTTCAAATCATCAATTTGTTATGCACGTGTAAGTACATTCATCTTCCTCGATGCATGGGTTTGAGGGTAATCTATTGGCTGAAAAGTTTGAGAGTAATCAGACGTCAAGATGTTAATTGTGTGTTTAATGGTGAGCAACTCCCACTTTGGCAAATATTTACGATACTTAATGCCTCATCCTCCTCTCTAATATGTGATTGTCCCCCCCCCCCCTCCCCCCCACAAAATATTGACCATGGAACAATCCCAATGGGTAGGAGGTCACAAGAGGGGTAGGATGGGAGTGATGGCAATTCAACGAAGCTCTGCAGCAATGCAAACTGCATGGACCTCGATTTCCTGGTTGTTGCTAAGAGTAGTGAGGTTGCCGTGGCTGCTATTAAGGAGGCCCTTCACAAGAACCTTAAGCAATTCACAAAAAAAAGGTGACAACAAGCTTTAAAGGCCAAAGCAAATATCCACAAAGCTCCTAGTCACATTCTCACCCAAAGAATCAAGAAGGGGTATGTCAACTTCTCTATCTTCTCTATCACATGTCTATTCTTCTTCTTCATGGGCAAAGTACCATCATTGGAAGAAGAGTTTGCAAGATGATGCTTATAGATGTACTAAGTTAGAGTTGTACAGATTTAATATAAGTTTGTTTGGAAATTATTTTTGGATTCTCACCTCAATTGTTGGGTATAAAGGAAGCTATATGTATGCTTTGCAATCAATTGTTCCACTCTCTCTTAATGATACTCTATTCCATGAATGCCCCAAAATCACATTTGTGGGCTTCCTAACTGGCGCAATGGTGTAATTGCCACCCTAGTTGAATCTCCCGGAAAAGTCATTTACATCCTTGGGCCCTCTAATGGCATCCTCATGGATGTGAATAAAGGCTGCGTATTATGGGATAGGATGAGAGAGACTCCAAGCTTCCTTAAGGCATATGATCCTCTCCATTTTCATACTCTTGTTACATATGTCATGACACTAGTCTCTATGCTCAAGGCTATCCTAAGATTAATCAAGATTTAGGGAAGAAGGTGGAGCTTGCTCTACCTCAAGTGCAAGCCCCTTAGCCTAAGAGACCAGAAATCAAACACACTCAAGCTACTAATGAAGAAGCAATTAGGCTTACCATGCAAGAGAGACAGCCATTGTAGTAAGCTAGCTAGGTGCAAGCCACTTAGCTTAGCAAACCTAATCAAACACAATAAAGCTACTAATGAAAAAGTGGTCAAGCCTACCATGCAAGAGAGACAACTATTTGGTAGCAAATTAGAACCAACAAGCCCAAGTGGTAGACCATCAAATCATCCTAGAAAGAAACTCAAATTCTATTGATTAAGAAAGTATTGGACACATAGAAGCCACCCTAATAGGACAACAAACCTAAGCATGTGAAAGGTAAGTCAAATATCTCCCTTAAGGAACTTGCTCGCCTTTTGTTGATGGACCATAAAAAATGTATAAAGAACTCTTACTAGCATATTCTTTGGTCTACAATTACAAAAGGATATGCTAGTAGTCATTTCTCACTCATGGTAGGATTTTGTTTTAACAAAAAAATCAATAGTTGTAAGTAATTAGAAGTGACCAACAAGAAAGTTGGATCTATATGATTGGTAAATGTTCTAATGATGGCATGAAGTTCCTTGGTTGAAATAGGTAAATGGTGCGTGGGTCCTTAGCATTAACATTAGGGATCTCTAAGAAGCTCTACATCTCATACCTATCACAATCAAAGGAAGCTCCATGCCATCTTGGGTAGGGGCAACACCTTAGATCTACTTCCTCTTTTATAATTGTATTATAATGGTGCGCAAATCGAATGTCGTATGCGTACGTAGCGAATGTTGGAAGGTCCCCAAGAATAAAGAACTCTACTTTAAGCTCAAAATTCAAGAGAATAGACTTGCATGACATGAGGCAAAAAGACTAATTGGGTACAATCTCCCCCCATGCCTTGTGTGAGTGCTCCAATTGTCCTCAATTGCTATTAGCTCAATGTGGAGCCAACAGTGAGGGGTAAGCACTTAGGTCACGAGCGTGTATCCATTGGGCTTCTTCAATAGGATGATTTTTAAATTTCACCAAATATTTAGAATATCTACGGCCAGTTCTAGTGGTCATATAATCAGTGTCTAAAATGGTTTCGGGTTCAAGAATTTCAATCTCTTCTTCTAACCATATTGCTTACCCTGGTGTCGCTTAACTCTTTGACAAATTATGCATTCAGTTACAAAGTTAGAAATATCATATTCCATCAGTGGCTAGTAAAAATCTTCAACCAATGTACGTAAAGTGGAAATAATACCTCTATGGCCTTGATATGGGGAACAATGAATTTCGTACAACACAAATGATCTAAATGGAATAGTTATACACAATCTTTTCTCATAAAACATAAATCCATCAACATAAGACAATGAATCAATTGAAATCCAATTATTTGCAATTAATTTATTCCAATCAGCTTGAAAACTAGGGTCTTGATCATAGGAATCTTTCATAGGAATAAGGGAATCAAAAGATATCACAGATGTTGGGGGTAAAGGCGCCTCTGCCTAGTCGCTCGTGTATTACTACACCGACAGTCACCGCCACTGCACACTGCAGGTGGCGGGCACCCGTCACCGTCACTTTATTCTTTATTCTTTTAGTGAAAGTTTGAATAAAGGAAGGCCTGGTCACACATTGTGATTGTTAGAGTTTCCATTTCTAGTCTCTCCCTTTCTTGCTCTTGCTCTCCCACCATAGCTCTCGAGTCCAACCTTCGATCCGTCGCTCCCTTTTCAACTAGTATAAGAGCTTTGCTTTCTGACTCTTGAGCTTGGTTCATGGTATTCTCAGCATCCCATCGACTCCCTACTTGCATTGGGTCTCCTTCCCGGCAGCCATATCCAACTCCTTCGAGCTCCCGTCACTCCCCGGCTTCCTGAGCACCTTCCCGACATTGTTGGGCACCTTTAAGGCATTACATCAGAGGTATTTGATCATTTTCTTCAGGGTTTACTTCAGCTCTCAGGTCTCACAGGCTCTAAACAAGATTGGGGCAGCCACCATTGAAGCTCCCTTGCTTCATATCTCACTTGCCTTTGAACAAGACTTGCTGGAGCTTGTTTGAGGCCTTCCTTGGCTTTAACTGGACCCCTCCGAAGCTTGGCCACCATTTTTTGCAGCCCCAGGACCAGCATTTACAATTGGCGGAATCACGCAGCCCTCCCATATGTGTCTTCAGCATTGACAGTCACAACAACAGCTCTCCCCCTCCATTGACACTTGAAAAGGCTCCATTTCGGGCATATGAACATGCTTTGATGCTTGGTTTTGATGGTTGATGTGTTGGCATGGTATTTGGACTTATTTAACATTGTTTTGGGACTGTCATAACAGTCCACAAGCAGTTTATGATAGTGTTACACTGACATTTGATGCTACCGCTTGTTTGGCATTGTCATTTGATGCCTGGTTGGTCCCGTTTGATGCCCGGATGTTAGGGGAATGTATGCCTATTGTTTGGCAACCATTTGGAGCTGATTTTGGTGCTAGAATTCTCAGTTTTGAACAATAAATCACTACTGTACACAGTTGGGCTGAAGTCATTTTACTCATGTATACTTATGCCTATGCTTTTCCGGCTATGTTTCGGGCATATATGGTGATGTATTGACACTTGGGGCTCGACATAGAGCTTGGTTTTGATTCGGGATCGTTGGTTGAGCTTGAGCTCGCTTTGCAAAGCATTTGGATGCTCCATCTTGGATGTACTTATGGCATGTATGTTGCTTATGTCTGACCAGTCTTGACATGCTTAGCCTATGCCATTACTACATGCTAGTTACATTTTCCAGAGCCTATTGCTACTGGAGCTCGGTCTTGGCTTGACCTTGGATTCTTGGAGCTTACTTGAGCTATTTATTGGCTTGTCTGAGTTGTATCTTGGGATGTACTTGATGTCTTACATGCTTATGGATGCTACATACGGATGCTCTACCACCTACATATTCGAGATGTATGATTGATGTATTGTCTTGGACTTATGTCATTGGCATTGTGTCTTGCCTTGGCTTGAGCTCTTGAGCTCGTACATATGGCTTTTGTGCCAGTGGGAGCATTCTTGAATGCTTATCAGACATTAAGCATGTGGTACTTTTATGCATTGAGCCATTACATGCTATTGAGCAGTTTACAGACACTTGAGACTTTGGGACTTCTTACCTTTTGGGATGATACATCATATGTCTTGGTTCACTGTATGCTTATGAGCTAAGTCTCAGTTTTGGATTCGTATCTTTGTGAACTGACACCTACTTGTGTTAAGTTTTGGTAGTGGCATGAACACTTTGCCCCGTTGCGTGGGGGGTGTGCCTACTCACTGGCAAATGTTTGTATGACATACTTGGGTGTTGGATTCATGCTTATCGACTGTCATATGCTTATGCTATGCTCGCATGATGCTGGCTTTGGTCTTGGCAGTATCTGATTGCCTTGGGATCCGATTTTGGCACTATTAGCTCTCTTTTATTGAAATCTGAAATTTATTACAACAAGCATATATGCATGGACTGGCATGGATTTTTCATGCTGAAACACTCTGAAATGATGTACTTTCACTAGTACTTGGTGGGCAGCAGCTTTGGTTCCACTTTCTTCACCAATTTTCCTTGATTTTGGTGATTTTTTGGTCATTTTCTGCAGTAAACAACAAGCAGTTTTGAACTGTCTACAATCTTCTAGCCTGCATTATGGCGAGTTCGTCCACTAATCATGCTATTTTCAACATCACTAAGCTTGATGGTATGAATTACTCTTATTGGAAGAGCCAGATTTGGTAGGTGTTGGTGTAGAAATCGCAGATCAAACCTTTGAGGTTAAGCGGGCATCCGCCTGCAACTATGCCAGATGAGGAATGGCTTGAGCTTGATGAGTTATGCAAGTCCACTATTGTATTGTCTCTCACAGAACAGGTTCACTATAATGTCTTTGAGGAAGAACAGAGTGCATGGCAGTTGTGGGAAAAGATCAAAAATCTCTATGACAAGAAAAGTCCAGCGAGTCAGATGTATTGGCTGAAGCAGCTTATGGATCTGCGCATGAAGGAGAATGTGACTATGTCTGCTCACTTGAGCCAGTTCCATGCTATACTCAAGAGCTTGACTTCGTAGGACATCACTTTTACAAAGGATGTCACTTCTCTTTTCTTGCTTGGTACTCTTAATGAGTCATGGGATGTATTCCGCACTGCATTATGTGCCTCTACTGCTACCTTGAAATTATCTTATGTTGAGAGTGCTCTTCTACAAGAAGAGGTTAACCGTAAGAATTTGGATGCCTCTTGTGTGTCTCATGCTATGACAGTTAGAGGCAGGAATGATGGATATGAAAAACATGGCAGTAGTAGTGGCCGTGGACGGGATTCTCAGAAATCTTGGTCCAAGTCTCGTGGGAAGTCACGTAGCAAATCCCGTGGCAAGAATGCATATGTTACTTGTCACCATTGTGGGAAAAAGGGCCATATTAGGCCACAATGCCATGAATTGCGCAATGAAAGGCGCAAAGATAAGGGGAAAGATAGAGTGCAAGATAAGTCTTTTGATTGCAACATAGTACTTGCAAAGTCCAGTGTTAAAATTGAAGAGATCAATGTTATGCAGCCTGAGAATGTTGATGATGATGATTATATCCTAGCAGCTTCTTCTAGTGCTTCGCAAATGACAGAGATACACTCTATGTATGCACAGTGTTGGCTCTTGGACTCAGGTGTGTCCTTTCATGTGACACCTTGCCGAGAGTGGTTTCATTCATACTGTACTATTTCGGGTTCTGTGCACTTGGGTGATGACAGCTCTCTTGATATTGTGGGCATTGGTGATATTAGGCTGCAGTTTCCTTCTGGCAGCAGTTTTGTTATGCAGGATGTACGTCATGTACCTACTTTGACACGCAGTCTCATGTCAGCTGGACAGCTTGATGATGCAGGATATCATGTATGTTTTGGAGACTCTGCATGGAAGATCACTCGTGGCAGACTTGTGATTGCGAGAGGTGCCAAGGATGGTAGTCTCTGCCCCTTGATTGTATCAGCTTCTTCCCTTGATCATGTTTTGTCTGTGGGTTCTATCCCACATGTATCTCTTTGGCATGCCTGTTTGGGCCATATGTCTTTGAAGGGAATAAAAATGCTTTCTGGTTTGCAGTACTTACCGCCCCTTGATTATGCATGTTTTGATTCATGTGAGCATTGTCTTTATGGCAGGCAGACTAGATCTATGCATAAGAAGTCTGGTAGGCCACGCATGAGTGAGCCCTTGGCATTGGTACATTTGGATGTCTGTGGGCCCATGCCTTGTCAGTCTATGGGTGGTGCAAAGTATTTTGTTACGTTCATAGATGATTTTTCACGGAAAGTTTGGGCTTATCCCATTAAGCTGAAATCCGATGTCTTGGCTGTGTTTCAGAGATGGCTTGCATTGGTTGAGAACCAGCCTGGGTATAGGCTAAAATGCCTAAGGACAGATAATGGGGGTGAGTATGTCTTACGTGCTTTTGAGCAGTTATGTGATGAGAGGGGTATTAAGTGTTAGTTGACCGCCCCCTACACCCCCCCAAGAATGTTTTGCCTAAGCGGATGAATAGAACCATCCAGGAGCGTGTACGCAGTATGCTTAGCCATGCAGGCCTACCACAGAGCTTTTGGACTGAGGCAGTTAGTACAGTTGTGCATGTCATAAACAGATCACCCTCTAGTGGTTTGGATTTCCAGGTTGCAAAGGAGGTATGGACTGGAAAACCTCCCTCTTATGCGCATCTCTGTGTTTTTGGATGTGAGGCATTTTGCCATGTGCCCAGGGACAAGAGAAGTAAGCTGGATCCCAAGAGTGTCAAATGCATTTTCATTGGTTATGGGGATGCAGGCGAGGTGGGTTACCGTTTGTGGGATCCACATGCGTGGAAAGTCATCCGCAGTCATGATGTAGTCTTCCATGAAGACAAAATGCATAGGCAGCCTGAGAGAGTTGTTGAGATCCGCAGGGTCATATTTCAGGAGGAGCCGAGAGCTCCCGCACAGCCAGTTGGACTACAGCTGCAGGAGGTGCTCATGGTCAGGGTGTTGGACAAGCAGCAGAGCCTGCCGTGAGACGGTCTACTAGAGACAGACATCCACCTGATAGATTTTAGCCCTCGATTCATTATGTCTTGGTTACAGATGCAGGAGAGCCTTTCACCTATGATGAGGCTATGCGCAGGGGTGACAGTCACTCCTGGGAGAGGGCTATACAGTCTGAGATAGACTCCTTGCATAAGAATGACACTTGGGATTTGGTTTCCTTGCCTACAGGCAAGAAGGCTTTGCCATGCAAGTGGGTGTACAAGCTAAAAAGTACCCCTGGATACCCCAAGCCATCATACAAGGCTAGATTGATAGCAAAGGGTTTTAAGGAGGAGCATGGTATGGACTTTGACGAGGTCTTTTCTCCTATGGTTAAGAATGGCCACCCTGCACTTAGTCTTGGCTTTGGTTACTCAACTTGACTTGGATTTATACCAGATGGATGTCAAGGCGGTTTTCTTACATGGGGACTTGCATGATGAGATTTATATGGAGCAGCCTAAAGGGCTTTGTAGAACCTGGTAGGCATCACCTAGTGTGCAAATTGAAGAAAAGTCTTTATGGCTTGAAACAGGCACCTAGGGAGTGGTATCATAAGTTTGATGCCTTTATGCAGTCACAGGGCTACAGTCGGAGTGCTATGGATCCGTGTCTTTACAGAAGAAAGCCCGTGATGGTTCTTTATTGATTTTGGTACTCTATGTGGATGATATGCTGATAGTAGCAGGGAAAGCTCATGATGAGCTAGATGCTCTTAAGGCTCACCTCAAGAATAGCTTTGAGATGAAAGATCTGGGATAGGCCGCTCACATACTTGGTATGCGCATTAGATGCGACAGGCATCAGGGACTCCTCTACTTGTCATAGAGAGAGTATATTCATAAAGTCCTTGAGCGCTTCCGCATGTAGGACGTAAAGCCTACTGGCTGTCCATTGCCTTCTTATGTGAAGGTATCACAGGCTATTTGTCCACAGACAGATGAGCAGAGGGCCGAAATGGCCAAGATTCCCTATGCATCCGCAGTGGGCAGTCTTATGTATGCCATGATAGCCACTCGTCCAGATATTGCCTTTGCAGTTGGTGTTGTGGCATGCTATATGGCTATACCTGGTAAGAAGCATTGGGATGCCGTGAAGGGTATCATGAGGTACCTGAAGGGCACTGTAGATATGTGCATATGCTATGGCAGCCAAGATACAGAAGTTGTGGGGTACACTGACTCTGATTATGCAGGACATGCAGATAGTAGGAAGTCCACTTCCGGCTATGTATTCACCTATGCTGGAGGTGTTGTTTCTTGGATGTCCAGGGTGCAAAAATACACGGCCCTTTCTATTACAGAGGCCAAGTATGTTGCAGCCCACTGAGGCTTGCAAGGAGGCCATTTGGTTGGGTCGTTTAGTTACTGACCTTGGTATTGATGCTATCCCTACACTGCATTCGGATTCTATGAGTGCTATTCAGTTAGCCAAGAATCCGGTCTTCCATGCGAAGACGAAACACATTGAGGTGAGGCATCACTTCATACGTGGGGTCATTGAGGACAAGTCTGTTGATCTTGTCAAGATCTCAACTGACCAGAATCTTGCAAATCTGCTCACGAAAAGCCTCTCTATAGAGCGCTTTGCCTTCCTCAGGAGGTTGATGGGCGTGGGATGAAATGACGTCTTTCCTCATCCTGTTGTACATGTGTACATGTTGTACTGTCTTTTTTCTTTTTCTTTTCACTCCTCGCTGGGGCAGATTCGCCTTTCAGTGGGAGGTTGTTGGGGGTAAAGGCGCCTCTGCCTAGTCGCTCGTGTTTTACTACACTGACAGTCACCGCCATTGCACATTGCAGGTGGCAGGCACCCGTCACCGTCACTTTATTCTTTATTCTTTTAGTGAAAGTTTGAATAAAGGAAGGCCCGGTCACACATTGTGACTGTTGGAGTTCCCATTTCTAGTCTCTCCCTTTCTTGCTCCTGCTCTCCCGCCATCGCTATCGAGTCCAACCTTCGATCCGTCGCTCCCTTTCAACAGAAATATTATGAATACTTGGTCTTCTACTCAAGGCATCAGCAACAATATTTTCTTTTTCAGGTTGATATTGGATAAGTGGATGAAAACTTTGAATAAAAGTAGTCCATTTAATATGATGGTCAAAGATTTGTGGCTGACTAAGGAGATGTTTGATACTTTGTTGGTCAGTTTTGATCATGAATTCAGATCCCATTAAATAGTGTTACCATTGTTATAAAGCTTATACTACTGCTAGCAATTCCTTATCATAGGTAGAATGCTTAAGTTCAGAGGGTTTAAGTTTGCAGCTAGACTAGGCTATGGGATGTGAATCTTGCATAAGGGCAACTCCTATTCTAGATCCACTAGCGTCAGTGACTACTAGGAAAAATGGTCTATTAAAGTCAGGGAGTTGCAATACAGGAGCATGTGTTAAGGCATGTTTCAATAAATCAAAAGACTTTTGCTGATTTTCAGACCAATGATACACAATACCTTTCTTTAATAATTTTGTCAAAGATAATGCAAGCAATGAAAAATTTCTCACAAATTTTCTCTAAAAGCTAGCAAGACCTAAGAAACAACATAATTCATGCACATTTTTAGGTATCAACCAATTCAAAATTGCTTCTATCTTTTTAGGATCAACTTTAATACCTTCAAATGAAACAATATGTCCTAAGTAATCAATGTGGGTTTGGAAAAATTCACTCTTTTCAGGATTAGCATATAATTGATTCTCTTTCAATAATTTGAAAACCAAGGATAAATGTTCATAATGCTCGTTCTCATTTTTACTGAAAACCAATATGTCATCAAAGAAAACAATGACACAATGCTGATGGTTCAAAAATATGCAATTCATCATAGGTCTGAATGTGGCTGGTGCATTAGTTAAACTAAAAGACATAACAAGGAATTCATAATGTCCAAATTGAGTCCTTAATGCAGTTTTGAAAATATCATATGTGTCTAGTCGTACTTGATGGTATCCAGATTTAAGATCTATTTTGCTAAATATTTCAGCTCCTTGTAGTTTATCCATGAGGTCGTCTACCCTAGGGATCGGATATCTATTCTTGACAATGATCTTATTTAGGGCACGATAATCAATGCACATCCTATACGTGTTATTTTCCTTTTTAACTAATAGGACAGGTGCACCAAAAGGAGAACTACAGGGTCTAATGAGTCCTCGGGTTAACAATTCTTCAACTTGGTTTTGAATTTCTTTCTGTTCAATTTGATTATGTCGATAAGGTGCTTTACATGGCAGTTGTGAACCTAGAATTAAGTCTAGTTTATGATCTTCAAGACGTGTAGGTGGTAAACCAGGTGGTAAGTCATCAGCAAAATAATCTTTACATTGTGAAAGAAATTGTGCGTGCCTAGGATGCATCGGATTTTCTTTAACTTCAATTTCATTCACCCATATTAAGTAGGATTTGCTACATTTTCTTAATGCACGTTTAGCCTGTGTATGACTAAGCAATGGAAAATTATCAAAAGTGTGCATACCATGCAATGTGATTTGTTTTCCATTAGAATAAATCTTCATTGAATGAATGGAATAATCTATATCGGGATTATATTGATGACGCCAAGGCATTCCTAAGATAATGTCACTAGATTGCAAAGGCACAACTAAGAAATTTCTGCGTTCAGCATAATCACCAATTTTAATTTCTAAGTCATGCACTTTTTATGTTCCATTGTATCTAGTGCCTAAGAATGCAACCTTGATGCGATAATGAGTGGAAACAGTACGTAAATTCAATTCTTTGACCAACTTTGCAGAAATAAAATCGTGTGTGCTTCCGTCATCATGTAAAACAGTCTCTTTCTCTACCATGCACAAGACATTTCATCGTTAATAAAGAATAGGGACTTGGCATACCTAGTAAAGTATCTGAAGTAGTACTGATATCGTCATCGTCTTCTGTGAAATCTGGCATTTCGTCATGGTCTTCATCTTCAGTCGCTCCAAAGTAGCTAATGTGAACAGTTGGCTTTTTGGATTGACAATTCACCGAGATGTCCAGGTTGATGGCACTTATAACAGACTATGGATTTGGCATTAGAAACATTATTGGTAATAGCGAGGAGTTTAGGAATGTTGGGATTTGGCTGGAAAGATGGCTTAGGATTTGGATTTGTGTTTGATGGTAAAGCAAGGGGCCGTGTCCAAAATTTATGGAATGAAGATGGAACAAAGCGATTTTGATTGAATCTTCGAAAGTTAGAATTAAATTGCTTTGTACCGAAGTTATCGTTATTTGAGAATTGTTGTGGTCGCTTCTCTTATCCTCGAATTTTGTCTTCAGCATCATGGGCCAAAGAAATCGCATACTCGAGAGTCATTGGCTTGAACATGTTCACTTCTGCATAGAAGTGACCAAGCAAACCAGACATAAACTTGCGCTTATGGGTCGCCTCAAGTACACCTTCGAGCATTCGAAGTTGCAATAAAGCATTCCAAAAACGCTTGATATATTATGAAATAGGCTCGTGATCTCTTTGTTGTAGAAGATCCCACTGTTTGACGTGGAATTGAGGTGGAAGAAAATTCTGCAAAAATTTCTTTTGAAAAGTCTCCCAAGTAGTACCAGTCAATGCTTTTGCGGACAACAGTCCATCATAGCGATGTTGTGTCCACTAAATGATTAGTGACACACTTAATTTTGTATTTTTCCGCATACTGTTCTTCATAGAAATAATCATCAAACTGACTAATAAAAGCAAGAATAGTCTTTCCATCACGTAACCCATTGAAAGTACAGAATTTGAAATTTCTTTTACTTATCTTGGCTTCTTTCCGAATAGATTGTGCTTCAAGTGTCGTATTGATTGTGCGTTGTATAACATCTTCAAGTTGCGGTCCATCTTGATCAGCAATAGATCATTGAAGAGTGGCCAATTGAGCTTGCAAAGTTTGACGTGCTCTTCATTCCTCTTGAAGCCGCATCATAATTAGGTCCAATTTTTGCTCCATCGTTGGTTCTGGTAAATCACATTCGGCCATAAAATCTTCCATATTTTGATCGGTCATCCTACAAAATTTCAAATAACCTCACACACTTGAAATCCTGTTAGCGGGATGAGCGTAGCTCAAAGTTGGGTTTACAAGGCTTGCTCTTTTTTTTTAAAAAGTGGATTTTTAGAAATCTTTCTTCTTTGCGGATACTGAAGTTGTTGAAATCCTTCTTCGAAGAATTCTTTGCCCGTGAAGACTGTGTATAGTAATCTACTTGCTGGAAACACTACAAGATATAGGCCTTATACCGACGTTTAAAGCGACGAAAATGCAAATAACAAAATTTACCCCCGTCGTCGCAAAAAGCGTCGTTATTGGCGACGCCATAGAACAGTCGGTATCACTGTTGCTATCAGCGTCGGTATTGGCATCGGTATCAGCGCGGCGTCGGTATCACTGATACCGATGCCAATACGGACGCTGATAGCGACGGTTTGCGACGTATATAACGATGCGAGCAGTAAAATTTGTGATACTAATACCGATGGTAACAAGGGGAAAAAAAATTTTGTGGCAGGGCTGCCCTACCACATATAGCACTGTGTGCTTTATGAGAGCCATACAAAATAGTTTATGCACTGTGTACAATGCGCTTACAAACAAAAACAATGTATACTGAAATCATAACACTGATACATTAAATAAATACATAATTACATAATAAGCGATTGGTACAATTATGACAATATATCACTAATACATAGAAAATGTCTACATAGATCAGGCGACTCAAAAATAAAGGTGTGTGAGCTCCAGGGATCCAAGGGCGAGCTACATATCCTTGTTCCCCGAAAGCTCGTCCCGCCGCAAAGGAGCATCGAACGGACTCTGCAGAAAAAGAAACAACACATCAGTCCACCATACAATAATGCATTCAAATATCTCACGGTAACTACGGACAAGAAAGATGAGTGACTTACAGGGCCGTCGCGTCTATACAATCGGTCGATCAATGAAGTGAGACCATGCCTCTCTGCATATCGAGTCTCAAGGCTAGTCGGATCTCGATTTGTAATGGAGTGTTGTAAAGAAAACAAAAACATGATTGTCAGTACAAAGAATATTTCAAAAAAATAAACAAGCAAAACAAAAGAAAAACTTACAAAGTCTTCCAAATATGTCATGTGGCCGCCACTCCCAAGATGATGGACCACTTCAACCTCGAGTCGTACCCTCGCCGTCTCACGCTGCTGACTCCAACGTCCTGGAGAATCTGTAGTCTCCTCCCTCAATCTCGACGCCAGTCGTCTGCATCTAACCACTCGGGCTTTGCAGCCCTACTCTTGATTGCCTTGCGTGCGTCGGATCATCTATGTGACATGTATGTATGCATGCAATCCATCATCCAACCCGTAGAGAATCTATCTACTGAGGCTGGCACCGGAAACTCCTCGTGCAAGGATGCTACTATGTAGTCCTTGCTCCCCTCCGATATGTTTTTCCAATGATCCAAGATGTTGTGCTGAAAAACTTGTTGGCACAACTCTCTCATGCGAGCCATCACCCTCCTCTCCTCATCATTCATGATGATGGCTCCTGACCTACTATCGACTAGATATCCATAATTCCCTGGAGTCTGTCTAAGATGGGTCCTCTCCCATCTGCATCCACGCTCCTGGGCATATCTAGGAGACCCCTGTGCATCCGGTGTACCGATCGGGGTAATATCTCTCGGAGTGGCACCCACAGGGGTGCCATCTGCTGCTGAGGGTTGGAGTAGACGTCCCCACAGGTGTGACAAATCCTTAAGGTGACGCAGCTCCAGCTGAACGATGAGACGGAGACACCGCGTCCGTGCCTCCAAAGTATCCACCTGAGCCTGAGTCACGCTCCTTGGAAGGGCCACAAGAGCGAGGAGTCACACTTGTATCCCGTGTCGATCGTGAGCTCACTACCTCTGTATCTCTGCAGCATCCCCTTGATCCCGACGCACTCCCTCCCTCTTGCCCAAGTCATGAGCGTCGAGCTTGTCTGCTCGAAGCCGAAGCATCCGATCGCGCTGAAGTAGATCTAGCAGAGCGCCCTGACGAAGACCGAGATAGCTCCTAGTCTACCATCTCTCTGAATCTCGCGATCTGGTCTGGAGACATGCGTGTGAAGATATCCTGTAACTACTCATCACTCATCCCTCGACTCATCCTGAAAATGTCACCTGCATAGACAAAAATGATGTTAGAATAATCAATTTAAATAATACAAAACACAGTAATATAAATCATTTAAAAAAAATCTCACTTAAAATGCATATCTTATGTACCCTTATAAGCAATTGGTCAACGAATTGAGTAAGTGGATGCTCCAAGTATGAAGTATCCTATGGTCCCATGTTAATCTCCTGACACAACTCTGCATACATTGAAAGGTCTATAGACATGTCACCACAAAAAAATGAGTCCATCTCGTTCTCAAAGAATTCTTGGACTCCTATATTTCCATCATTGTTAGCCAATGCTGGCTCCAAGCTTTCGACAGCCTCCACCCCTTGCAATATCGACCCCTCTATTTGCATATTATCTTCATCTATGCTCAGAACATCGCTTTGATCATATACTCTCACACTTCGGGGAGTTGAATGTATAACATACCACCATCGAGGTTGTCGGGGTTTTGGATAGAAGATTACCTGTTCACAAACACGTACAAGAGAGTTCAAACCATTGTGACATAAACCATGTCGTAATACAATTAGCAAGCAAATGAGTCCATGCACCTATTCACAATGGGCCGGCAACACAAAGGTGTCGCGCAAATCCGTCCATTTTTTTTCGGAATCTATTTCGAGAAATCCAGATGGACCTCGTCGAACTGTTGCTCCAGCTCCTCCAAGTATCACTACTGCACATCGAATAGTATCATGGAGAAGCTATGGTAATCCACCGTAATAATACTTTGCAAGTTCCCAAAATACTCCATCTCATCCACAACCATGTTTGGATCTGTTGCTCGTCGCCGGCTCTCTTGCTTGAACCTTGCCATGATACCACAGTCCATTGTGGAGCTCATTTTGTCAATATGCTCCACGCAAAAATGCCGTCCACACGACCATGCTGCACTATATATTTTGTACTATACATTGAAACACTCAAATTAGATGTCGCATATAAAATTTAGATACGACAGATTCTAAACCCCTTATCACCTTTGGACTACATCCCCTCAAGAATTTCCACTCCTCCATTGAGACTTCTGTCCCTTCGCGAGACGCTTCGGTCAAAGCTCCCTGCAACCATCACGTTGACAGGCATCTCCTCCATGCCTTCGGGATATTGAATCGGTCGATGACATGTACTACGTCGAATTTCAGCTCGCGCTTCCTCTCGATCTTGTGTAGAGATCTGGTACTTGGCGAGCCACATCTCCATAGAGGCATGATGCAACATACAAAAGCGATTCACCTTCTCTTCCATTGAGACATCCATTCTTTTTTCTACCCCATTTCCAACCACCACATCTCCAGTCAGTCTATCATCGTCCTTCAGCAACCATAGCATTTCATTGTCTGGTTCCACCATTGGTAGCCATTGTGAAATATGCACTAGCGCCTCAGACACCAACCAACCTTCAGCCATGCTACCTTCTGGTCGAGCTCGTTGTCGCACAAAGCCTTTCAAGGTTTTCATGAAGCGCTCCAAGAAGAACATCCATCGCGTATGGACAGGTCCAGTAATCTCCACTTCATCTACAAGATGCACAAGAAGGTGGATTTGTATCGTAAGCATGCTGGTGGGCAGGTATTTCTCAAAGAGACAGACCGTCTCCACTGCTCCCCACCTTGCGGATTCAATAGAGGACGTCTTAATCTCCTTCTGTGAGATCCATTGCACCAAAGTCGACAACCTGTAAATGGCCCCGTGTATTTCTGGAGTAAGACATCCTACGATCGCGATCGGTAGTACAAACTGCCACAAATGAGAAAGCATTATGAATAATGGCTACATTCCAAATAGCAAAATGCCCACGCCAATTACAATCCATTCATAGTACAACCTGACATACCTTATGCTAGTCATGGGATTTTAGCCCTGATAATTGGTCGTCTTTAGAAAATGCGGACCTGAGAGAACGCATCATACCCGTCGGAGTGTGGATAGACTTAGTTACTTGCTTCATAATGCGCTCTTCTTTCGTGGACATGATGCCAGGAGGCATATTTCACGGTGGATTCCGTGCCACGGTGGATTCCGTGAGGTTTTATGGTGGATTCCGTAAACTTTGATGATCGGGGCTCATACACAAAGTGGATTCTTTGTGCGAGAAGTTGATGGGGACGCCTGTCCTTTTCGGGCATTTCATTAATTTAGTGTGTACATGGGTGATTCCATAGCGGGTGATTTCGTAAAATGCATATTAAATTAATAAACGTTTATGAGTTTAGAGCGCACTCGTAATAAATTAAGGTTAGGATTTATTTCTAACCAGTTGATTTATTTATGTAGTTGAAGATTGCTAGGTATTCACTTTTGTCGGTTTAATTGTATTATTTTACTAACGATTGTGAATGCTTCAGTTGATGTGTAGAGATAGTAGCAGTGGCTGAGGAAAGCATTGGAGGATAGCGAGTATTCGATTTATGGATTATATTTTGATAGGCGCCACGCCTATATTTTATCATGCATATTTATTGAGGCATCGATTATTTATTATTATTTTGTATGCGCATGGGCGCACGATTATGTTATTTCTATTTGGACATTGTATTGGGCGTGCCAGACTCTTTGGGCACCGTCCATTAGATTTATTCCTATTTTTGTGTTAAAGAAAACTCAAAAGCTATTGGGAATGTATATTTTGCTTGAGGGAGAAGTTTAATTCTATAATTAAGCATTTCAATTCCGTAACAAGCATGTGATCTTTTTCCTCTACAAATAATTGTTTTGAAAAGCACTAATGATGAACATGGCTTCATGACAAGTGACCAACATGGCAGGCTAAGAAGCCATCAAGTTATCATTTTTTGAACAAGAGCAAGCAAAATGTGGCCTCTCCATGGAAACAAGGGTCTTTAACCAATTCAAGTTTAGGCATGTCTTGAACTTGGAGGATGTCACCATGGAGGAACAAACAATGAAGCAGATTGTCGAACAATGCTATCTACAAAGTACATGGAGATAGTTGGCCAAACTATTGACTACAAGAAGTGTGCAGAGTTCATTTGGACCTTTGGCAAAAACCATAGCATAGTCATCGTGTAAGAAGAAGAAGAAACCCGCCAAGTCCAGATCAAGTTGGCTCCAAAGTTGGTGGAAAAAGCATTGGGCCTACCAAACAAAGTGGAGAGATGGCCGAAGAGAGATGTATATTCCATGTTTGGAATGGAAAAGGTAATGGTTCACACAAATGATGGCATCAGCTTGGCAAAGATCCCCGATTCCGAAATTCAGCTCCAAGCCAAAATGATGCATGCACTGTTCTCCAGCCATAGGTACAACTCAATAATGAGTCGAATCAACATGCCTATGCTAGAGAGCATTGCAACAAGATCCTTTGACAAAGTGAACCTAAATGGCTTTGTGCGAAAGACATTGAGTCTTCAACAAAAGCACTGGAAATAGGAGAAAGACCCATAGGAGGAGAATCCCTGGCTACCAAGGCAAAAAGGAAAGCGTCATCCTCCAAGGCCTCAACCATTGGCTTCGGGGGGGTTTTGATAGCTATAATAAGGAAAGCATTGGGGGAAGGATAGGGTGAAGAAGAAGGAGTCAGAGAAACACTAGAGAGGTCACCTGCTCACCACAAACAATAGCCGCACTCCAGTGAAAGGACAATGAGCGATGATGAGGAAGGAGAACAAGAAACGCAAAGTAGCCAGCGAAAAACCAAAAAGCCAAAGAAGAAGGATTCACAAGAGAAGGCCGAGGAGAAAAGCAGGAAAAAAGAAAATGCAAACTTACAAAAAATCAAAAGAGAGTCTAAGAAGGGGAAGAGATGAACAAGAAAGAAAAGGAAGAGTCGGAGAAGTTGAAGGAAGAATCAAGAAAATCTAAGGAGGAGAGAAAAAGGAAGGTAGCAAAAGAAGAGGAGGAGTTGAAAAGGAAGGAAGACAAAGACATGGCTCTGGCAACATGCCTATCTATAGAGCAGCTAGTCAAGCAGGACGAGTTGGCCGCTATGAGCCATCTAGAGATGAGGACCCGAGCTCAAGCACACAAGCACTGGAAATCGCACCAATCGCAGTGAAGGAAGGTAAGGGTAAGGCCCCGATCAATCCCACCTCTACCCTCATAGTACCCGCCACTCCCACAATCATATCTGCACCGAGCTCCATGGCCAAAGTGGATGCTACTAACCTCATGGCTTGGGTATAGTACTTTGTTAAATAAGAAAATGGCCCAAGGAACAAGGGAGGGTACCCCCATAATAGGAACTAAAAGATTGGCGGTAGAGTAGCAAATGCCGAGTCTAGGCAAGATCCCAAGAAGCAGAAGAGGGAAACCTCCACAACCTCCATGCCCACAATAGAGCTGCCACCCTACAGATTATGACGAATAAGTCAAGGAGCTCCTCTCACACAACTAGAGAAGGCAAAGGAAGATAAGAGGATGGCAATGGTTGAACTAGAGGCAGAAAAAGAGGCCATGGCTGCGTCACAATTAGAGAAAACTCGTGAAGTGGCCACATGCCAAAAGGAGATGAGTGAGCTGAAGGAGCAACTGCGAGCCAAGGATGAAGCAGAAACTGAGTGGCAGGCAAGGCTGAATGAAGATACTCAAGCCCTAGTAAGTCTGCGACACCATAATGACAAGCTCGTAAGGCTCTATGAAGACATGCAAGGGGAGATGGAAAAGGTCCATAAAGCCATAGAAGAGTTAGAGGTGGTGAGGGAAGAAAGGGCATGTGGATACCAAGAGGAGATCGAGAAATTGAAGCAAGAGGCAACTTCGGAGCAGGAGGGGCAACATAGGCTAAAAAGAGAAATCAAATATCAAGAGTAGAGGTTGATGATATTGGCTCAAAGGCAAGGAGAAAGCCTTGAGGAAATGGAGAAGAGAGTAGAGGACTGGGCGAACCATAATGAGAGAAAAGTCAAAGCTTTGGTGCATTGTCTAGCTCAGGTGGAAAAGGACAAAGTGCTAGCTAAGAGTAGAGCAGAGGCCACCAAGTGAGTTTCAAAGCCCGGCAACGTGCTTTCCTGAGCACACTATTGGATGTCACTCAAATAGAGAAGGTGGAGACCATTGACTCCATAAAGAAGAAGCTAGGGATTGCATGCAGGGCCATGAGAGCAAGCCTGCAAATGCCAGCGCAACCCGTGGGTGTGAGCCTTGGCCTTTAGGAGCAATAAAGCTATCTACTACAAGAAAGCTTGATCCCACAAGAAGCCAATGCACTAGGGTTCACCAAGGGGCACAATATGAAAACTAGCAAGGAGAAGGGGCTAGCACAAGCTTGAATGTGGGACCTCACGAAGAAGAACTTGTCCCACAGCCTTCTTCCCCACTCCCAAATGAATAGCAACAACGATAGACACCTCTGTTGAAAGAAAAGTAGAGCCTCAGATGAAGAGCCAACTAATGGTGGAGCAAGCAAAGCAAAGATTGAAGGCCAAGCCAGTAGTGGTGCCAACTGTGCCCATCCCACCAAGCCAGGACGACAACCCATCGAGCTTTAATGCCAAACTTGTGATCTGGGAGCAACAGGAGACCGCTAGAAGGCCCTTTAACCTTAATTTTTGATTCCCCACCAACTTGTGCCACAAAGAAGAGGTGATTAATGTGGGAAGCCAGCTAGGAGACAAATGGACCTTGGAGAGAGAGAAGAATCCCACCCTATGGGGAACTGAGGATGCAAATTTTTGGCAATATAAATTTTTTGAAGTCCCTAGGGCTATGAAGGGCTATGAGTGCCAACTCACATGGAGGAGGCGCATTTTTGAAGTGAACATGGACGCCTAGATGGCTTTTTGTAACACCCTACCCTTCGAGCAAAATAATCCAACCTTCATGCCATATCTGAGAAGGGTAGGAGTGGATTTTAACCCAAGCATCCATGGTCGATTCGACTTCCCATGGATCTACAACACCAATGCTACTAAGCCTGAAGAGGCCCTCATTTTCACGCCAGAGGAGTCATTGACAAATTCTCCTCTTGTCCTGATCCCGCCTTCATCACGATATGTAATTATCTTAGACTGCTTAGGATACTACTTAAACAAGATTCCACACCGCAAGAGTATCACCTACACCCCTATTTTTTGATCCCAATGGAATAGACAATTGTGCCATGGCCAAATTGATGATGCCAGTTGCTCTATTTTCTTCATTTTGCTTAGCCCTCTTGGAAGATATGAGTGATAGCCGCTTCACTCGCTGCAATCACCCATTTCTTTCCATCACCACTCTCCAAGTATGCCTGAATCTCAGAGGGTACATGCAGAGCCAGCAATTCCTTAGTAAATCTTGTAATCCCCCAACTCCACCCTCTCTCGGGACACAAATGATGAAGACTAGCTCTCATCATGACTATGTAATTCAAAAAAAAGAGAGAGAAAGAAATAAAGAAAGAGAAGAAAACGAAAAAAAAAAAAGCAAAAGAAAAAGAAAAGAAGAAATAGAATTTTAAAAAAATGAAAAGAGATGAAAACCATCAGTAAAGTACTTAGCTCCACATTGGCCACTGTCATTGCACCAAGGGGTCCTCAAGTTAGACATGTCCGATGGCTTCAGTCAGCTAGCTCCATCCCTAAACCCCTGGCCCATTTAGATTCCCCACTTCACGTTTAGGGCACCTCAAGGGCAGGACTTTTTATCCTGTCTCTCTAAGCCACGCACCGCACCTGCAATGATACACAAACTAGGTCCTCAAGTGGGGGACAACACCCAAGCTTTGACCCAACTCCCAGTTCCACTAGCACGAGCACAATGCACCATACGGCAAGGTAGACACACCCGCAGGTAGTGCATCCTCTTTTCTTTTCAAGTAAATGCAAATATTGCAACCCACCAACTTTGAAGGCCCCATCAGCCACTCAAATCATCCTCAGCCTCCACCACTTCAATCAGTTGATCAGTTTCTTCCAAAGACCAATCCCCATGCAACCACATCATCATCAGGTTACATTACCATTATTGCACATGCCACCATGCAACCAAAATGAAGCAAAGGAAGACCAAGCAAGCCCAAGTCAAAAAGTGAATGAAGAAGCTCATTCTGCTCAGGCAGGCAAAGTGCAGGAGATGGCAACCTCAGAGACAACGTAGGGGAGCTCCAACTACTTTGGCGAGGTCCTCTCAAGGATGAGGGAGGTCCTGTCAAGGATGAAGAATGCTTTCTTGAGGATGAAGGGAAGCACCAAAGATTCTAACAAGGTGCTCCGAAAAGACAAAGGAAAGCACCGAATATTCTAACAAGGCTCTCTCAAGGGTGAGGGAGCGCCTCCCAAGGCTCTAGCAAGGAAAGTGTGAGGCACAATGTAATTCATTTTACAAAAAGTGCTAGATTTCCTCTTGTGCAAGTGGTAAAGTCTGCATGGACATAGGTGAACGCATAAAGCAACTTGAAGGGAGCAGGGACAAGCCATGTCAGGCTCACGTCATCGCAACCTCAAAGGACGAGAGGGGGATCCATCCAACACCATCATCAATTTTAAGGACATTTTTGCCCACCCGCCAACCTCCTAGAGGGATCCATCCAACACCATCATCAATTTTAAGGACATTTCTGCCCACCCGCCAACCTCCTAGAGGGATCCATCCAACATCATCATCAATTTCAAAGGATAGATCCCCCTACTGTCAACGTCAACAAGGACCAACACCATCGTCAATTTTAAGGACATTTCTGCCCACCCGCCAACTTCCCAGAGGGATCTGTCCAACACCATCGTCAATTTCAAAGGATAGATCCCCCTATCGTCAGCATCAGCAAGGACCAACACCATCTTCAATTTCAAGGGCCGATCCACCCAACACCATCCCCTGCAAGGGCTTGTATACAAACTCAAAAAAGCCATCTGGCTCCACCCATCCCACTTTCCAATTACTACCCATCAGCCATGGGAATAGCACTAGGCTAAGAGGGAGGTAATGTTAACCGTAGCACAAGAAAAAGTGAAAAAAGTACAAAAGTGCAAGTCAGGACCTAAAAGAGGTGGCCCAAAAGGAAATTAGACACAATGGAAGAAGCAAGAAGGGAAATGACCGAAAGCACAAGGGCGGTCTCAAAAGCTAAGGCAAAGGAGAAAGCACACTTTTAAATGCGAGGCACCCCTCAAATTTTTTGTAAAAGAGCATCAAGCTCCCTCCTATGCAAACTATAAAGGTAGATGGGCAGTAGGAAGGAAGCTAGGAAGATATAGGAGAACAATGGGAAAAAGGGCCTAGGCCATGACCATGTAAAAAAGGGGATAAGGGGATGATCGCCCAAAAGGGATTTAGGGTTTTGTATATAAAGTTGAAAAGTGAATGAGGAGCTCATTCTTTGGTGTGTGGCAAAGTGGACTCATCTTATTCTCTTCTTCTCTCCTTCTTGCTTGCTTGTGTGCTTGAGAGAGGGAGTGTGAGTGTGAGGGAGTGAGTGTGTGAGGGTGAGGGATCAAGGAGAAGAAGCTTTCCATCATCTCTTCTCTTATCTTCTCTTGTCTTGCACGTGACTATGGAGGATGGAACTTGAAGGTGGAGACTTGAGGTTGCTTGAGCTTGCATCACGAAATGTGGAGCCACTGGTGTGCTTGAGGGAGGAGGCAACTCATTTGGGCATCAAGGTAAGCTCACTACATCCCAGTAGGATCAAAGGTGTGTCGGCTATGTGAGAGATAGCCATAGGTGTTCGCTTGAACAATAAGCGGTTAGTGGGTCTTGGCAGTTGAGCGCGAATGCCTCTACAATGCTTATAGATACAAGTCTGTTAACATCAATTGGTCTTGTTAGTTTCAAGGTAAATAAGAAATGCATACCTTCATTCATACTAGAAAGTAGATGCAACCAAAATGTACCAATAGTTGGGTCCATGGAGAGGGAGATTAGAGGTAGTGGGCTCAAGGTAAAGATCCTTATGCATGAAAACATAAGCACACATACTTCTTTGATTGTCTTCTTGGAGCTACCAGGCCTAAAATCCATTAGCCAACCCTTCCAACATGATAAAAAAGGGTTGGCTATTATTGAAGATCTCTTCCAATTTCTTTGTTGCATGACTATCCAAGTTCCCTTCATTATGGTCAAGGAAACCTACCTATCCTGCTCACATCGATCGTATTGAAAGTGACTATGGACTCAATGGAAGCACTAGGTCTTCTGCACTGAGAATATGTCTCCTCCACTGCCACCACTACTTTCACCACCACCACTATTACCTCCAGCACCACCACATCTTGCTCACCCCCTCCTCACACTAGTACCATAATTAACAATATCACCAACACTTAGTCTCTTTCTTCCCCCCCATTTCAAACTACCTCAAGTACCAATTCTCTCTCTCTCTCTCTCTCTCTCTCTCTCTCTCTCTCTCTCTCTCTCTCTCTCTCTCTCTCTCTCTCTCTCTCTCTCTCTCTCTCTCTCTCTCTCTCTCTCTCATGTTGGGGAACCATGACATCCTCCCTCTCCTCCTCCCTTAATAATGCCCTCTCTCTCTCTCTCTCTCTCTCTCTCTCTCTCTCTCTCTCTCTCTCTCTCTCTAACATATTTGTAGTTCTCTCTCCTTTTCTTTACATCACTAAATTAAGCTTATGTGCTTATTTCTAATAATATTATCACAATATTAGTGGTTCAATTATGCAAATACAAGTGATATTATATTCACATATACATTTACACCCCCTCCCAATTCTTTGCACGTATTTTATACTTACATCCTAATGTATTAGTATTTCAATTGTACACGCATGAGAACAACCATATGTATATACACATTCCTTTGTGTCTTTCTCTTGCTCTCTCTCATCCTCATTTGATTATGCTTACATATGGATTGAAGTTATGTGTCCACTTATAATAACCCTTGCAACTACTTCATAGTCTATTAGCTCTTGATTTCCTCGTTACATGTATCAATTACTCCTTTCAATACTATACTATTTAAAATCAATTATTTTGATATACTAATGTATTTCACATTGTATTGCATGAATTTACTACAAAAAATAATTATAGATCCACAACTGTATTTCCCAGATAGTGAGCTATTATACAAAAAACAAAGAAACATATTTATTGCAAACATTAAATATCAATCCAACTCCATTGTTGGAGGGTGGAATGGATGTTCTATAACACACTCCTAGACTTCCCCATGAAAACTTACTAGCTTAGTCGAATAGGGAAGCATATATTTCAAGCCCATTACAAGAGGACGGTATTCATGGGATTTCCCTCAAATATGGGTGAGCATATAAAGGAGGTAGGTGGGTTGTTTTGCATATTCTCTATACTATCATCCAAAAATAGTGTCGTTTTATAGGGCTAAATTATAGCCATCAATATCATCAAAACATTTTAGAAAGTATATCTTTGCCTGACTTCTTTTGGAAGAATGAGTTATAGGAATTGTTTTGCACTCATCTTGGCCATATTGAAACACAAATTGTGATGCTTGCATTGTTTTCTTTATACAATCACTTCTAATTAGTTGGAGTAGCTCACTCAAGTTCTCCTTATTCATTGAGCTACAAATGACAATGTCAAACAATATAGATATTTCCTTTAGAGACTTGGTGAGGCGGCCTGGCTACAAAATACCCAATATCTACCTACTTCCAAGGGCTTGATTGGTAATGATCCTTTTATCTTGGACATCTATGTAGAAGCACCCCATTCACACCAAATACTATAAGCTTCCTAGTTGTGGAGGGTAGTTGTAGTAGGAAAGGTAAGCACACCAATGTATTGGTATGAAACAAAGATAGCTCTATTACAATTTGATATTATAAAGGCTTATGTAAATTTGTTATATTTGATTTAAAAATCTTTCCTCTTTGGCAGAGCAATATAAGCATACGAGCTACCGTTAAGAATCCAATGCTATTGATGCAAGGTCACCACATCTTGCATTGCAATCTAATATAATGTCCCCTTCTTTTGTGTATGTTTGCAAAACTGAACTCCAAAAAGTCTGTCCACATTGGATGCTATCTGTAGCACATGATATTTGTATCAAGGTATTAGGAATTTACTAAAAGCCCAAACAATAACTCTCCATCAATTTAGCAAGAATGGATCTCATATTGACCTTTCATTAGGACTCTTGCTATATCTCACATCCACTGGTCGCAGTTATATCATCTATCATGATATCACATGCAATGTTTGTGGTTTCTTTGTCAATTGAAAAACAAGAAGCTTATCAAGAATAATTTGTCTTTTTTCCTTTAGTAAATGATGTTGTTATCAAGCTTGGGGAAAGGGCTTCCAATATATACACTCTTTGAACTAGTAATGTGTATTTGCATGTGTTAGGACTTCAAATACGCACACACATACACATATACGAGAGAGAGAGAGAGAGAGAGAGAGAGAGAGAGAGAGAGAGAGAGAGAGAGAGAGAGAGAGAGAGAGAGAGAGAGAGAGAGAGAGAGAGAGAGAGAGCACAATGAATATAAGTTTCTCTAGTACATATCAAAGGCTAAAGATATAACTTTAAAGGTAATAGCTCATAAAAACTCTAATCTCGCTTGAGTAAGTAACTCAAAAATATATTATTACATACTTTGAATTTGAGGGATTTCAATTGGAAAAGCATTAGGACTAAAATGGAGAAGAGAGAAAGAAGAGAGCTAAAAACAACTTTGGGATAAAAATAATTATTAATGAGAGTTAAGACAAAGGTATCATTTCAAACATTATTGATAAAAAAAGAAAAGAAAGACATATGAAGAGTTATCATTTTTAAGTTAATTAAGGGAGTACCAAAAGTATTGTAGTATTATAGGTGAGAGTTTCTAAAATCTATTTAAGTTAAAGAAGTAAGTATTGTAGTATTATAGGTGGGAGTTGCTAGGATTCTTTTAAAGCCAAAGAAGGGGGCGCAAACTCTCTCATATAATACCTTTCACTATCTCAAATATTATTAGCTTTGCACAAAGAGAATGAGCTACTTATGGGGGGGAGAGAGAGAGAGAGAGAGAGAGAGAGAGAGAGAGAGAGAGAGAGAGAGAGAGAGAGAGAGAGAGAGAGAGAGAGAGAGAGAGAGAGAGAGAGAGAGAGAGAGAGAGAGAATGTTGTGTGTGGGAGGAGAGAGAGACAAAGAGAATGAGCTACTTATGGAGAGAGAGAGAGAGAGAGAGAGAGAGAGAGAGAGAGAGAGAGAGAGAGAGAATGTTGTGTGTGGGAGGAGAGAGAGACAAAGAGAATGAGCTACTTATGGAGAGAGAGAGAGAGAGAGAGAGAGAGAGAGAGAGAGAGAGAGAGAGAGAGAGAGAGAGAGAGAGAAAATGTTGTGTGTGGGGGAGAGAGAGACAAAGAGAATGAGCTACTTATGGGGGGAGAGAGAGAGAGAGAGAGAGAGAATGTTGTGTGTGGGGGAGAGAGAGACAAAGAGAATGAGCTACTTATGGGGGGGGGAGAGAGAGAGAGAGAGAGAGAGAGAGAGAGAGAGAGAGAATGTTGTGTGTGGGAGGCGAGAGAGACAAAGAGAATGAGCTACTTATGGAGAGAGAGAGAGAGAGAGAGAGAGAGAGAGAGAGAGAGAGAGAGAATGTTGTGTGTGGGGGAGAGAGAGACAAAGAGAATGAGCTACTTATGGGGGGAGAGAGAGAGAGAGAGAGAGAGAGAGAGAGAGAGAGTGTGTGTGTGTGTGTGTGTGTGAAGGTGGTGGGGAGTGGTGACGATGAAGGTGGTGGTGGTAGTGGAAGTGAAACTGGAGGTGGGTACATCTAAGGGTGGAATAAGTGAATTGTGTGGAACAAGAATAGAGGGATTACCAAAAAAATTGCTCAAAAAACTCGCTTCTTGCCCTTCCCCCATGGTCTCGAACATAACTCCAGTGAAATAATGACCATATGCCATTAATCCTAAGCACATCCATGCAATCAAAGAGGAAATTGATAAACTCTTGGTGCAAGATTCATCTATTAAATCAAACACATGAACTAGCTGTCATGTATAGTCATAGTACTCAAGAAAAACAAACAAATCAAAGCGTGCATGAACTACAAGAAAGTCAATGCAACGAGACAAAGAGAGACAACTACCCTCTACCTTACAAGGAGGAAAGGCTTAAGAGAGTGGTAGGAAAGGAAGCATATAGCTTCCTAGATGGGTTTTTGAGGTATAATTAAGTGCAAGCCTGCCCAAACAACATGCATAAAACGACATTTGCTATTGAACAAGGAGTGTTTGCCTACATATTCATGCCATTTGACCTAATAATGCTCCTACTACCTTCCAACACCTCATGTGCGCTATATTCAAATACATGCTAAGAAAATGGTTGGAAGTATTTGTGGATGATCTCTTGTTCACCCCAATTGGGAGAACCCTTAGAGAAGCTTTGCATTGTCTTTGAAAGGTGTAGACAATATGGTCTCTCATTAAATCCCTTGAAGTACTAGTTCTTGGTTAAACATGGATGCATCTTAGGGAACTTAATGTTGAAGAACATAATTGCTTCTAGCTTTTCAAAATTCAAAGTAATTGTTGAACTCCCACCTCTAAGCAACTACAAGGGTGTGCAATGCTTTCTCGATCACATGGGGTAGTGTCAATGATTCATGCTAAATTATGCATTGATTACTCAATCTCTGTACAAATTGTTGATCATCTTCAAGTGGATTGAGGAATTCCAACAAGCTTATGAAATGTTGAAATATGCTCTAACTTTAGCCCCTCTCTTGAGAGCCCCAGATTACTCAATTACCTTCCATGTGCATATTGATACATCAAAATTCACCATGGGAGTAGTGTTCTATCAGCCTGGTGAACATAGTATGGATTTCCAATCAGCTTCATGAGTAGGCAACTCATTGAAGTGGAGATGAACTACTCGATGATTGAACGAGAGGGATTAGCAACTTAGTTGGAAAAAGAGGCTAACCTAGCAAGGGAGGAGTATGAAGAAACACAAAAAAAAATTGGCGGCTCACAAAAAAGCTAGCTAGACAACTTCTAGTGCATCTACCTAGCAAAGCCAAATGCAAGAGAGTGAGGTCTCACAAATAACAAGAGGCAAAAAAAGAGTGTTGACTTAAAGACAAAAGAAAACCAAATAAGAAAGAAGAAAAAGGGTAAAAGAAGCTCAAGAGGTCACATTGGATGTGATACAGATACAAAAGATTGAGAAAACCAAGTCTAGAGAGGAGGAAGATAAGAGCAAAACCCTGGCAGAAAAAGGAAGGGCACTACTAAAAATGATGGGGAGCCATAGAATATGCCATAAAAAGAAGAGAATCCAGTGGAAAGGGCTCCAAGAAAATAAAAACTGAATGAATAAAAAAGCTTCAACAAGAAGAAGAAGAGTGAAATAGAAAAGAAGTAAAAGATTACAACTTGGCTATCCACAAGTTAGTGGAACAACCAAATAGAGCTAAAGAAGTGGCCATTGAAATATCACCTCACTCTCCTATAACAAAGGTAGGTTCTAGTAAGAGTGTAAAAAAGGTTGGAAGCACAACCATGCTAATGTTCTAGCACCAATTTGAGGCAAAGGAAGGAGCCTTTACTAGCACTACCACCACCCCCACCCCCACCTCAACCAAAAGACTCAACCTCAATGCTCAGCTTTCCATTACCTCCACCCCCCACTATAGAGGGAGGTAGTCAGATATCATGGGAGCAAACATATCATTGGCTATAGGATGTCTACATGATCATGCTAGGAAGCTAGTCAAAAGGACACACACGTACAAGGTAAAAAAGGGCAACAACCCAAGAGGTTGAGTCAGAGAGAAGAGTAGAGAAACTTTCGAGAACAAAAGGCGCATCTACCGAAGTGCCCCTCCTCACACAAGGACCCTTGCAAGACTTTGATGACTTATGTAAAGCCTTAGAAGAGCAAAGGGTTCCAATTAATGAGCCATCTTTACGAGCTTACCGTACTTGAGGGATTGTTATAGACCTCTGCTTTGACCTCATAATGGTTGGATTTATGTTTTGGGCACATTCTGGCCTCCGTTCGAGAGTTAGAGGTTGTTCCTATGCAATTTGATAAGGTTCACAAACTCTGCAAACCTCTTCATTTTCCAAATTGGTTGTAGACATTGGGTGTGGTAGACAATATTTGGATGCTCAGACATTATAGGTGTCACTTAGGGTATGCATATGTACTAAGTTTAGTATGGATGGTAGTTTACTTGAATTAGGAGGTCATTGATAAAAGTAAATTTTTCGTGGATTCTGTTGCACAAAGTCTAAGGAATTTAATTAGGTTGTTAGCAAAAAGCTTGACAAGAATAACTTCCATACTTGGAAGTTCAAATTGACCAATTTCCTTATGGGTAAAGGTTATTGGGACTACACTGAAGGAAATACTACCAAGGCCAAGGCATTTAAGGAATGGAACCAGGGTGCTCGAAAAGTTATGTATTGGCTTTCCATCAATGTTTCAAACAATATGATGGGAATATATAGGATGCAAACAATCCTACACAAGCATGGAATGACTTGGTCAAACAATTTGGTACAAATACCAAAGCTAGAAAGTTGCCATTGAAGTCAGAGTTAAAGCAATCAAGCGTAGCAATCTATTTATTAATGACTATGCATCGAAGATTAAGAGCACTGTTAAAGATCTTAGATCTATTAAAGTGCAAGTTGATGATGATGATCAAGTGGATGCGTGTTTAGATAGCTTGGGCAAGGAGTATAAGCAAATTTTAACCTCCATCAATAAGAGAGACATCATTCCTGTGAGCATGGTGGGACCGATAGAGTGCAAGAGACTCATTGACATCCTAGATTGCAACAATTGGTGAGATTTCTCTTGTTCCACCTCAATCCAACGTGTGCCTACTATAATTCCATTGGAGATGCATGAGATTGAAGAAGTAGAGGTGTTTGAAGTTCGTACTAAGGAATTCCAACCAATAGAAGTTAGGTCCATTGTTGCCTATCACCTTTGACTTCATGATTCTCAAATACCTCAAAAGGTTACTTCCTATCTGCACCATTGATAAGCTCATTACCACAAAAATTAGTTGGCAAATAGTTTAACAAATAGACAAAAAGAGTTTTGTCATATCTAGTAAAGGATAGAAAATCCTAGAGAGTCAAATATTCACTTAGGTCCAAGGATGGTTATGCTGCGGACCAACCAACATTGAGGTTCAACATCTAAGATACAAACAATCATATCTATTTTTATTTTTATATGATGGCAGGACGCATATTCCACGTGGATTCCGTGAGCTTTGCGGTGGATTCCATAAAATTATATTTATTTGCTAGGGCTCATACACAAGGTGGATTCCTTGTGCAAAAAGTTGATGGGGACGCTTGTCCTTTTCGGGAGTCATATTAATTTAATGTGCAAGTGGGTGGTTCCATAGCAGGTGATTCCGCAAAATACATATTTAAATTAATGGACGTTTATGAGTTTAGAGTGCACATTCGTATTAAATTAAGGTTAGGACAGAGTTCCAACCTATTTATTTATTTTGTAGCTGAAGACTACTAGGTATTCACTTTTGTCGGTTTAATTTTATTATTTTCTAACAATTGTGAATGCTTCAGTTGATGTGTAGAGCAGGCGACGGTGGCGCTGGGAAGCACTGGGCGATAGCGTGTATTCAAGTTATTTAGAATAAATAATCATTTTTTATGGGTGCGCGTCTTAGGCGTGGCGCTAATATTTATTTTGGTGCACTTATTTATTGAAGCGCTTGACATATATTTATTAATTTATATGTGCATGGGCGGACAGTTTAAATATTCATTGTTGGACATTGTATTTGGGCACTGCCTGATTCTTGGGCTACCCAACCGCTTTATTCTTTATTTGGACAAAAGCAAACACAAAAGCTAAGGTATGGTAATTGTAATATTGGGCTATTTTTTAGCTTGGAGATGAATAAAATATTAAATACATGCTTTGTAGAGTGCTCACACAAGGCATGGGGGGAGATTGTACCCAATTGGTCTTTTTGCCTCATGTTGTGCAAGTCTATTCTCTTGAATTTTGAGCTTAAAGTAAAGTTCTTTGTTTTTGGGGACCTTCCGACGCTCGCTACGTACGCATACGGCATCTGATTTGCGCAGCAGTGATATCAAAGCGAAGTTGAGATCGAGGGCTTCCAATCGCTTACCATCTCACACAAAGGCGAAGCTCTTAGAACGAATGGGCTTTACAGTCAATCTCGCAATAATCCGTCAATACCAGCGTGTTCTTGGCAGTGAAGAACCCCCTGCTGTGTTGTTGGATCACAAAGGACTAGTCTCTGCTAACGAAGGACCAGTGAAGAACCCCCTGCTGTGTTGTTGGATCACGAAGGACCAGTCTCTGCTGACGAAGGACTACCCGGGAAGTTCCTTTGGAAGATGTTTTCTTCTTAGAGATAACAATAAGCAAAATCTTCATTAATATTTGCTTTAAGCTTTACAAAGCTTAAGCTTTTCTTAAGCTCTTTAGATTTTGACGAATTGTTGCAAGATGATGTACTCAATGATGACACTGTCAACGAAAAGCTGCCACCGTCCTGGTCGTCATTAAAACGCTTGATCAAGCTTTTTAATTAAAGCTTAAGTTTCTTTTAAGCTACTAAGGCTTAAAACTTCCAAGTTTCAATCTCCTCTTAAGCGGGCATTCACACGCAGTTTATACCGAACTCGTCTTAACCTCCCTGCAAGCCTTTGTTCACACCTGTGCTATGACAGAGATAATTTCACTACAAGGATTGTAACGTATAGCGACGGCGGGTAGCGACGCAGGAATAGCGGCGTCGCTATTTGCGTCGCTAACCACAGGGAAAAAAAATAGGCCGAAACCCGAGCGCGGTTCATTTCGTGCATTATGTCAAATGTTTCGAGAGGGAGAGCGAGAGAGAGAGTGACCGTCTTGCATAGGGTGAGAGAGGGAGAGGAAGAAGGCTTGCCGCCGCGCCGGCGCCGTTCGCGAAGGAGAGGAGGAGCCTTCATCGCGAAGAGGAGCCACCAAACCCTCACCATATCTCTTCAGTGAGTCCATTCTCTCCTTCTTTTGCTTGTTTAGGAGAGGAAATGAGAGAGAAAGAGAGGGAGAGGGAGAGGGAGAGGGAGGGAGAGAAAGAGAAAGAGAGGGGGAGAGAAAGAAAAAGAGAAAGAGAAAGAGAGGGAGAGGGAGGGGGGAGGAAATGAGAGAGGGAGAGGGAGAGAAAGAGAGGGAGAGGGAGAGGGATGGGGAGGAAATGAGAGAGAAAGAAATTTGTGTATAATTTACTTTCTCTTTTTTAGTTATATAATTTACTTTCTCTTTTTTGCATTCTCTCTCTCTTTTACTTTTGCTTATATACTTTGTGTATAATTTGTATATAATGAGAGAGGGAGAAGAAATGAGGGAGAGGGAGAGGGAGAAAGAGAGGGAAATTAAAGAGGGAGAGGGAGGGGGAGGAAATGAGAGAGGGAGAGGGAGGAAGAGAGAGAGGAAATGAGAGAGGGAGAGGGAGAGGGAATGAGAAAGGGAGAGAGAAAGAGAAAGAGAAAGAGAGGCAGAGGGAGGGGGGAGGAAATGAGAGAGGGAGAGAAAGAGAAAGAGAGGGAGAGGGAGAGGGAGAGGGATGGGGAGGAAATGAGAGAGGGAGAGGGAGGGAGAGTGCATTCTCTCTCTCTTTTACTTTTGCTTATATGATTTGTGTATATATATTGAGAGAGGGAGAGGAAATGAGAGAGAAAGAGAGGGAGAGGGAGAGAGAGAGAAAGAGGGAGAGGGAGCGAGAGGGAGAGGGAGAGGGAGGAAATGGAAGAGGGAGGGGGATGAAATGAGAGAACGAGAGGAAGGGAGAGTGTATTCTCTCTCTTTTTTATTTATTTTTTGTATAATTTGTATATAATGAGAGAGGGAGAAGAAATGAGGGAGAGGGAGAGGGAGAAAGAGAGGGAAATTAGCGAGAGGGAGAGGGAGGAAATAGGAGAGGGAGAGGGAGGGGGAGAGGAAATGAGAGAGAGAGGGGGAGGAAGAGAGAGAAAATGAGAGAGGGAGAGGGAGGGAGAAGAAATGAGAGAGGAAGGGGGAGAGAGCAAAAGGAAATGAGAGAGGGAGAGGAGAGAGAAAGAGAGAGAGAATGAGAGGAGAGAGAAAAAGAGATAATATGTTAAACATAATAGGCAAATAGAGAAAGAGAGGGTGTGGGTGAGGGTGAGGGCGAGGAAGGGAGAGGAAATGAGAGAGGGAGAGGAAGAGAGAAAATGAAATGAGAGAGGGAGAGGAGAGAGAAAAAAGAAATGAGAGAGAGGAGAGAGGAGAGAGAAAAAGAGAGAAAGATCATTAAACCTAATAGAAAAATAGAGAGAGAGAGAGAGAGAGTCAAGGTGAGGGAGGGAGAGGAAATGAGAGAGGGAGAGAAAGAAAGAAAGGGAGAGGAGAGAGAAACAAATGAGAGAGGGAGAGGGGAGAGAAAAAGAGAAAAAATTATTAAATCTAATAGAGAAAGAGAAAAAGAGAGGGCCAGGGTGAGGAAGGGATAGGAAATGAGACAGGGAGAGAAAGAGAGAAAGGTAAATGAGAGAGGGAGAGGAGAGAGAAAAAAATGAGAGAGGGAGAGAAAGAGAGAAAACGAAATGAGAGAGGGAGAGGAGAGAGAAAAAAATGAGAGAGAGAGGAGAGAGAAAAAGAGAGAAAAACCATTAAACCTAATAGGGAAAGAGAGAAAGAGAGGGTGAGGGCGAGGGAGGGAGAGGAAATGAGAGAGGAAGAGGAGAGAGAAAAAGGAAATGAGAGAGATAGGAGAGAGAAAAAGGAATGAGAGAGGGCGAGGGAGGGAGAGGAATGAGAGAGAGAGGAGAGAGAAAAAGAGAGAGGGAGGGAGAGTAATGAGAGGGAGAGGAGAGAGAAAAAGAGAAAAAACATTGAACCTAATAGGGAATGAGAGGAAATGAGAGAGGGAGAGGAAGAGAGAAAACGAAATATTATGTGCTAGGTACTGAGTACTAGGTACTAAATACTAGTGTTCTATGATACTATATGCTAGGTCATAGAAAAAGAGAGAGATGGAAGGAGAGGATAACAATCTAAGAAAAGAAAATAATGATAACAAAAACAAATTATTTGTTGTAAGGCCAATCTATACCGTCAATGCCAGAGGAGACAGGCAACCTTCCAGACCTACCTACAATCTTAGAGCCTGAGATGGAGGCAATGATCGATGCATTGATTCCCATGGATGTCCAAACTTCTGATCCGCTTAGAGAGGAAGCATCCATACCATTATATGATGGGTGCCGAGTATCTCCGCTGAAGATACTACTTGCACTCTTAAGTGTGCAAGCAAAATACGGGTAGAGCGATACGAGTGTGATCGAGTTGTTCAGGTACCTTGTACATACGCTTCATTGATTTTATTTTTCAGCACTATTATTACAAACATTTGTGCTTTTTCAAGGTATTTTATGATTTTTTTTCAGGTTATTGAAATATCATATATTACCACCTGCAAATACCATGCCTGAGTCTCATGATGATGCACAACATGTTTTATGGAAGCTTGGCATGGACACAATAATATCCATGCATGTATCAACGATTGCATATTGTTTCGAGGAGAATATGAGACTATGGAGATAAGTCCAAAGTGTGGTGCTCACAAGTATCGACAGGACTTGCAAGGGCAAACCATCCCTCAAAAAGTTCTCAGACACTTTCTGCTTATCCCTAGCATAAACCACATGTTTTGTATGTCCGGCATGGCGAGCTTGACAACGTGGCATGTGTAGAATAGGTCCACGGATGGAGTTCAACGAATATTAGTGGATTCATGTGCATGGAGCCACATTGACTCTACCTTCCCAAGCTTTGCCCGAGAGCCAAGGAATCTTCGGCTCGGTCTTGCAATGGATGGCGTGAACCCATTCGGTCTGTGCTCTCTTAAAATGTGTGGCCTATAGTCCTTGTCAACTGCAATATCCCTCCATGGCTTTCTACGAAGAAAGGACATCTCATCCTTAGCTTGCTCGTCCCCGGCCGCTACAAAGTCAAAAATATGGACATGTATCTTCGTCCATTAGTCGATGAGCTTAAGATTTTGTGGGAGGAGGTCATCGTGCAAGATATGAGCAGGCGCGATGGTTGGCGGTCAGCCAATATTCGAGCCATTCTCATGTGGATGATGCATGACTTTTCGGGATTCGAAGAGTGCTCAGGTGAGCAGGCCTTCATGCTCACTGGTAATATCTATATTTTATCTCGTTCAAGCAAGTATTCACTAGGTCATGGTGTTGGAACAGGTCTAGTTACCTCAGGTTATCATGCATGTCCATTGTGTGGGCCACAGTTAGACTCCCGAAGGTCACAAACCATGAAGAAGATGGTATATCAAGGACACGCTGCTTTCTTGCCAGATGACCATGAACTCAGGGAAGGTTTCCTTGGACGACCTCCAACACGTACGAACGCTGCAAGCTGGTACGAGCTGAAAATGGTCCACCCGGAATCACATCCAAATGGAATGCGGTGGTTCTTAGTTTTCTACGAGTTGCCATATTGGACCAACCACTTGTTGGATCCCATGCATATTTTCAAGAATGTGGGCAGCTTTTTATGGGACCACATCACAGGAAAGAGAGACACTATAGGGGCACGAATGGATTTGAAGGAGGTAGGTAAGATGGAGGTGCTTTGGCTGTAGTCGAGTGCTGATGGTCTTGTGCAGCTTCCTCACGCTCCTTGGGTTTTGTCATGGTGCACAGATCGGATGCTGTATGCTCGCGTAGTGAATGCCGAAAGGTCCCCAAGAACAATAGAACTCTACTTTTTGCACAAATTACAATGTAAAAAGCATGAACGACAAGAGTAAGAGACCCATTGGGTGCAATCTCCCCCCATGCCTTATGTGAGCGCTCCACAAAGCATGTATTTTATGTATTATTCATCTTCAAGCTCAAATAATAGCCCAAATTACAAAATAGCAAGCTTTTAGCTTTTGAGTTTGCTTTAACACAAAAATAGGAATAAAGTTAATGGACGGTGCCCAAAGAGTCTGGCACGCCCAATACAATGTCCAAATAGAAATAACATAATCGTGCGCCCATGCGCATACAAAATAATAATAAATAATCGATGCCTCAATAAATATGCATGACAAAATATAGGCGTGGCGCCTATCAAAATATAATCCATAAATCGAATACTCGCTATCCTCCAATGCTTTCCTCCGCCACTGCTGCTATCTCTACACATCAACTGAAGCATTCACAATCGTTAGTAAAATAATACAATTAAACCGGCAAAAGTGAATACCTAGCAGTCTTCAGCTATATAAATAAATCAACTGGTTAGAAATAAATCCTAACCTTAATTTATTACAAGTGCGCACTCTAAACTCATAAACATTTATTAATTTAATATGCATTTTGCGGAATCACCCGCTATGGAATCACCCATGTACACACTAAATTAATGAAACGCCCGAAAAGGATAGGCGTCCCCATCAACTTCTCGCACAAAGAATCCACTTTATGTATGAGCCCCGGTCATCAGAGTTTACGGAATCCACCGTAAAACCTCACGGAATCCACCGTGGCACAGAATCCACGGTGAAATATGCCTCCTGGCATCATACCCCCGGGGTGGGATAGCAATTGACCTCAATTGCTATTAGCTCAATGTGGAGCTAACAGAGTGGGGAAAGCATTTAAGTCTCTAGCGTGCATCCATTGTGCTTCCTCTACAAGATGGTTCTTAAATTTAACTAGATATCTAGAATATCTTCTACCAGTTCTAGTGGTCATAAAGTCAGTGTCTATGATAGCTTCTGGTTCAAGTATTTCAGTCTCTTCCTCTAACAAAGGTGGATTTTCATAAACAGGGTGTACAGGTAATTGGCCTCTAAATGGTCTTAATAAACTAATGTGAAATGTGTTGTGAATTTTCCAGTGAGGTGGTAATTCTAACTTAAATGCATTGTCGTTTATTTTATGAATGATCCTAAATGGTCCATAGAATCTAGGGGCTAATTTGACAACTGGATGTCTATCTACACTTTGTAGTCTACGTTTTTCTATTCTCAACCAAACATAGTCATCAACTTTGAAATTCATTGCTTGTCTTTTCTTGTTGGCTTCTTTGGTATATGATTGCTGGGCTTTAGCAATCATGTCTTTAACCTCATCAAAAATAGTATTATGCATACTAGCAATATCATCAGCACTCTGAATTCTATTTAACAAAGATGCAACAGGTGTAGATAATCTATATCCATAAATCACTTCAAATGGTGCTTTCTTTGTAGATGTGTGTGGTGTATTGTTATATGCAAACTGTAATAAATACAAATGTGTGTCTCATGTCTTAGGTTTAGAAATAGTATATGCATGTAAAAGATCTAGAATTGTGCTATTAGTGGCTTCTGTTTGTCCATTAGTTTCAGGATGAAATGCAGATGAGAAATCAATCTTTGTGCCTAGGTTAGCAAACAGAGTAATCCAAAAGTTGTTACAAAATCTAGAATCACGATCTGAAATAATAACTTTTGGCAATCCATGGTTAGTGAAAACAGTTTTCAAAAACAGTTGTGCTGCTTGTGATGCTGTTAAAGTTTTCTTACATGGAATGAAATATGCTTGTTTACTAAATCTATCTATACTGTCCAAATCATATCATGGTTAGATTTAGTATTAGGTAACCAGTAATAAAATCCATAGAAATTTGTTCCCAAGGTTTAGATGGAATAGACAAAGGCATAAGTAATCCATACTGTTTACCATGATGTCTCTTAACTCTTTGACAAATCAAACATTCAGAAACAAAGTTAGATACATCAGTGTCCATATGCGGCCAATAAAAATCTTCAGTTAACGTACATAAAGTAGATATGATACCTCTATGACCTTGATATGGGGGACAATGAATTTCATTCAAAACAAAAGATTGGAATGGAATTGTAACACACAATCTCTTTTCATAAAACATGAATCCATCATTATATGACAATGAATCAATAGGAATCAAGTTATTTTGAACTAATTTATTCCAATCAGTATGAAAAGTAATATCCTGATGATAAGTATCTTTCATAGCAATCAAAGAATCAAAAGATATAACAAAAATGTTATGAATGGCAGGTCTTCTACTTAATGCATCAGCCACTACATTTTCTTTTCCGGGTTGGTATTGAATGATAGGATGAAAACTTTGAATAAAGGATGCCCATTTGATATGATGGTTAGAGATTTGGGGTTGGCTAAGTAAATGTCTAATACTTTGCTGATCGGTCTTAATCATAAATTCTGAACCCATTAAGTAGTATTTCCACTGTCTTAATGCTTGTACAACTGCTAATAATTCTTTGTCATATGTGGAATATTTCAGTTCAGAGGGTTTCAGCTTACAACTAGAATAGGCTATAGGATGATTGTCTTGCATAAGTACAGCTCCTATTCCTGATCCACTAGCATCGGTCACTACTAGAAAGAATGGTCTATTAAAATCAGGCAACTGTAGGACAGGGGCATGGGTTAATGCATGTTTCAATAAGTCAAAGGATTTCTGTTGATTCTCGGACCAATGATAAACAATTCCTTTCTTCAGAAGTTTGGTTAATGGTAAAGCAAGTAAGGAAAAATTACGTACAAACTTCCTATAGAAACTAGCAAGACCAAGGAATGAGCGTAACTCATGCACGTTTTTAGGTACAGGCCAATTCAATATTGCATCTATTTTCTTAGGGTCAACTTTAATTCCATCAGATGATACAATATGACCTAAATACTCAATTTGTGTTTTAAAGAATTCACTCTTTTCAGGATTTGCATACAATTGATTTTCTTTTAATAACTGGAAAACCAATGACAAATGCTCATAATGTTCTTTCTCATTTTGACTAAACACCAAAATATCATCAAAGAAGGCAATTACACAATACTGATATTTCAGAAATATACGATTCATCATTCCACTAAACGTAGCAGGTGCATTAGTCAATCCAAATGGCATCACTAAAAATTCGTAATGACCAAACTATGTCCTAAATGCAGTCTTGAATATGTCTGACGTGTCTAGTCTCACCTGATGATAACCAGACTTAAGGTCTATTTTACTAAATATAGCAGATCCTTGCAGTTTGTCCATAAGGTCATCAACTCTAGGAATGGGATACCTATTCTTTACAGTGATCTTATTTAAAGCTCGATAATCAATGCACATACGATAGGTATTATTCTTTTTCTTGACTAACAGAACAAGTGCACCGAATGGAGAACTACTAGGTCTAATCAATCCTCTATTTAGTAATTCCTCAACTTGACTCTGAATTTCTTTTTGCTCTATCTGGTTATGCCTATATGGTGCTTTGCAAGGTGGTTGTGTGCTAGGAATCAAATCTATCTTATGGTCTTCTGGTCGTGAAGGAGGTAAACCAGGTGGTAGGTCTTCGGCAAAACAGTCCTTAAAATGTGCAAGAAATTCTTTATGCCTAGGGTGCATATGATTATCTTTTACTTGCAGTTCATTCACCCAAATGAGATAAGATTTACTACTCTTGCGTAATGCACGTTTAGCTTGAGTATGCGAAAGCAGTGGAAAAACATTAGATGCATGCATACCATATAATGTAATAGATTTTCCTTGAAAGTTAATATGCATTGAATGTGTGGAATAGTCTATATCTAGGTTATGCTGATGACACCAAGGCATACCTAAAATAATGTCACTCGACTGTAATGGAACAACTAGGAAATTTCTTCTTTCAGTGTATTGACCAATTTGAATCTCTAAGTCATGCACTTCCTGTGTACCATTATACCTAGTGCCTAAGAATGCTGCTTTGATGCGGTAATGCGTAGGTACAGTCTGTAACTTCAATTCTTTTACTAATTTTGCTGAAATAAAATCATGAGTGCTACCGTCATCATGCAAAATAATCTTTTCCTTTCCATGCACCAAACATTTCATAGTCAATAAAGAATGTGGAGTTGGCATACTTGGTAAAGTATCCGAAGTAGTAGTAGTGTCGTCCTCATCTTCTGTGAAACCAAGCATATCTTCATGTTCGTCTTCGTCCATTGCTCCAAGGTAGTTGATATGGGCAGGTGGCTTCTTCGAATGACAATTTGCTGCTAAATGTCTAGGTTGGTGGCATTTATAGCATACTATAGGTTTGGCTTTGGTTACATTGTTTACAATGACAGGAAGTCTAGGGACATTAGGATTTGGCTGTGGAATAGGCTTAGGATTTTGATTGACATTAGATGGTAATGCAGGTGGTTTTGCCCAATTTTTACGAAAAGATGATGAAGAGAAACGACCTGGATTAAATCTTCTAAAGTTGGAATTGAATTGCTTAGATCCATAGTTACCATTGGCTTGGAATTGCTGTGGACGTCTATCTCTACCTCGTAGCTTGTCTTCAGTGTCGTGAGCTAGTGAAATGGTGTCTTCAAGAGTAGCAGGCTTGAACATGTTAACTTCAGCGTAGTAATGCCCAAGGAGTCCAGACATATACTTGCGCTTATGTGTCGCTTCAGGTACGTCTTTAAGCATGCGTAGTTGGAGTAATGCATTCCAAAATCGCTCTGTGTACTGAGGAATAGGCTCACGATCCCGTTGCTGAAGAAGATCCCATTGCTTAATAGCTTTCTAATGAAATTGTGGAGGAAGGAAATTCTGCATGAACTTCTTCTTGAAATTCTCCCAAGTAGCAGGGCAATCTATACTCTTGCGTACTACAGTCCACCAAAGAGATGCTCTGTCCACTAAATGATTAGTGACACACGATTTTATCTTTTTCTGCATAGGTTTCCTCATGAAAGTAGTCGTCAAACTGACTAATGAATGCAAGAACAGTTTTTCCTTCTCGTATGCCATTGAAAGTACGGAATTTGAAACTTCTTTTACTTATCTTTGATTCCTTGCGGATGGTTTGAGCTTCGAGAGTTGCATCGATGGTACGTCGAATAAGATCTTCAGCTTGAGGTTCTTCTTTGTCGGTAGATGCTCTTTGTAAATTTGCCAGTTGAACTTGCAATGCTTGCCTAGCCCTTCGTTCTTCATCCAATTGCATCATAATTAAGTCCAGCTTTTGCTCCATCGTAGGCTCAGGTAGGTCGCCTTCAGCCATTAGATCATCCATATGTGGTTCCGTCATCCTGCAAAACTCAAAAGACCTTTCTCACTCAAAATCAAGTTAGCGGAATGAGCGTAGCTCAAGCTCGGGAATACAAGGCTTATGTGTTTTTGGGTATAGCTTTCACAATCTTCGGAAAATCTGCGTTTTATCCTTCTTCGTATACTGAAAATGCTTCAGCAAACCTGCGTATGGGTAGAGTACCTTCCAATGAACAACTTTGCAGTTCGGAGTTTCTGCGCAGGAACAGCCCTTCTAGGAGTTTTAGACAGAAGTCGGTTTTGACTCCAGTTGACTTGTCTGACTTGCAGAGTTGCAGACTTATGTGATTTGCAGAGTTGCAGACTTGTAGAACTTAGCCGATTTATGGAACTTGCAGGATTTAGACTTGAGTGACTTGCTGAATCTGAACTTTGTAGACTTGCAGTACTTACTGAATCTGAGAGGCTTATATGACTTGTGGCTTTAGTAACTAAGCTTTTAAGCTTAGTTGATTAAATTGTGAAATCGTGGGGGGGGGGGGGGGGGGGGGGGGGGTTTTACGCCGCCGAAAAATCCGCGACGTCTTTTGATACCTCGATGAGATTTTTAGAAGCTTAAAGCTTCTTAAAGCTTATTAAGCTTTAATACTAAGCTTATTAAAAGTAAAAGCTTTTAAGCTTGTGAGCTATGGAGTTTTATCTCACTGGTTTTTGACGACTTGTATGTGAGGATGTAGGAGTGGTCCTCCGCCTCTACAGACCGATCCTTCGCAATCCGATGATGGAAACATGGGTTCTTGATCGCCAGAAGTCTGCCTGTATCGACGGTTCGCGACGAGATTGATCGTAGAGCCCGATCGTTCCAGGAGCTCCGCCTTCGCACGAGATGGGTAGCGATTGGAAGCTCTTGATCTCAGCTTCGCTCTGATACCACTGGTGCGCAGATCGGATGCTGTATGCTCGCGTAGTGAATGTCGGAAGGTCCCCAAGAACAATAGAACTCTACTTTTTGCACAAATTACAATGTAAAAAGCATGAACGACAAGAGCAAGAGACCCATTGGGTACAATCTCCCCCCATGCCTTGTGTGAGCGCTCCACAAAGCATGTATTTTATGTATTATTCATCTTCAAGCTCAAATAATAGCCCAAATTACAAAATAGCACTTTTTCTTAACCATGAATTGGCTTTGATTCATTTTCCTTTGCTTTTGAGTTTTACTCTTATTTCCTCCTTACCCCCTTCCCCTGCGAAAAGAACAAGAATCCTTACTAGGATTATGGTTAAGGGGTTAAGGGCGTTTTGCACATGGTTACTGTGTTTACTTTTGCATGAGCCAAGGATAAAAATTGGGGTTGTATTCCATTTGAACGTAGTGGTTCATGTCATAGGGTCTGACACCTACTTGTGTGATTGAGAAGGAAATCCTCGAAGTCGACTCTATTAGCAATATGGAGCTCCTCTTCTATGAGAATTTGATCTAAATAGGTATGCCCTCGGATGTGGTCCTCAAGGAGTCGATTACGAACGGTGTTTAACAACCTATAGGAAGTTGGAGCTACATATGTCAGGTCATACTCCGTGGTTTTGACCGTGCATCTCTGTTCTGAGTTTGTCATGGCTTGGCATCCTTCTAGTTCCCATTGAAGTCAAAAAGCATACCATTTGCATAAGAAAGGGGAGTTGTTGGCAGCAAGTTGCTTCAACTTTTCAATTTCCTAGTGCATGAAAAGGACTTTGCTCTTGACATAAGATGTGATCAGGCATTGTTTGTGTGCTTGTTCAATGGAAAGCTCAGTGGTAATGAGTTCCTCGACTGCCTAGGAATTTTTGACAAATACAAATTCAGATTCCTTCCATGAACAAGGTAGCATGCACACTTCGATTGCTAAAGGCTCATCCAAAAGACCTAAGTCTAGGCAATCGTAACTTTTAGCAAGCATGATAAACATGGCATCCAAGTGTCTGAGGCAAGAAATCAAGTTGTCACATGTATTCTCAGCTAAGTTTGCGGCCAAGGTTAGAATGGATCTCCGCTGGTAGGAGGGTCTAAGACCCGGAAGGTGGCTTAGGTTTGGTTGGGCCTGACTATTCCACAGTTGTCGGGTGCAACTCTGATTGTGGTCCTGGCTGGGGTTGTGGCCTTGGTGCACTAGGAGTGGCTAGTGCGGTGGGTAGCACACTACTAGATGCTTAGGCAGCGGTTGGGGTACTAGCAAGGCAAGGTTGAGACGGTTTAGAAGTAGTGAGTTGCGATTTTGGTTGATAGACTTGTTGAGTCTCGATGGTTTAGGTTTTGGAAGGGTAATGGGCCCTACAGCTAGAGGCTTTAGTGATGGTAATGCTTGATTTGTCTTGATGCTTTGTGTGGTCAAGCTTGAGGGCAGCATTTGAGTAGTGTCATTGGTCATCTTGGCTTTAGGTACCCAAATCGAGGTATTGTCCTTTTAATAGCCTAGCGCTTGCAATAAGGTCTTGAGGACCCATCGCGGCTTGGCCATTCGTCAATGCTGCCTGTAGTTTCTTCTGGGCCTCCTAGGTTTTGAGGGAAGGTTCCTAGCCTTGTGAGTTTGTGGTTGGGTGCTCCTAGGCTGCAGTCTTGGATGTTTCGACACCCATTTAAACTAGTGTTCAAGGGTTTTAGCTTTGTGGTCGACTTTTTGGTGGTGTTGAGGTTTGGTAGGGTGTAACGAATCGTGACCCCCTCCTTAGGCTTGATGGTGGATTTCTCTACCTATGGCTTTGCGGAGGACTGTGATGGAGTTTTGCAGCCCTTTTGTTTGCTGAAGGCTGTGATGATTTGTACATTGTTGATGGCCAGGTGAATACACTGCGATCTGGTAGTCGACATTGCAATGAGCCTACTTCTTGAAGGTTCATCCTAACAATGATCTTGTGCCTGCATATTTCGTTTTTGGAAACACATAAAAGACCATGGGCAAGCTTCCATACTCTATAGAGAATGCAACTTTTCACTTTCCCAGAAGTGCATATGATCAGCCCCCAAATGGGTTGAGTTCGGCATTAGTGGGCTGTAACTGCGGTTTACTGATTTGAGTCAAATGACTGTGAGTCAAGATATTAAAGTCAACACCCTCATCGATCGATGCTTCAATGGCATGCATCTGCTGGGCTGTAATGGTCATATGCAGGTAAGCTAGAGCTAGGACTTCCTCATCTTCATCTTTAATCACTATAATGGTAGCTACTTGCATATTGACAGGGGCTTCTAGCATCAGGGGTTCATGAAGTGGATGCATGGGGGGGTAGTACTTCTTTATGGAGCTACCATTAAAGAAGTCTATGCCCTCACCTTCTAAGGTTTCGAGTTTCACATTACCGATTCCGCATATGGTGTGAATTTTGAAAGGTCATAACCCCCTGAGCTTTATTTTTCTGCTTATGTCCTTGACTGAGTACAATTGTACTAAGTCACCCTCTTTGAAATCTCATTGCTTGGCATGCTTGTCAAACCAGCTCTTGTGTCATGCCTTTTCGCAAATCAATGCATGGGTGCCTAGAAGCCGAGTTTTCAATAAGCATTCTACCTCAACTAAATGCTTCATCCAGGCTTCCTTTCCCTCCCACCTCTCTTGAATAGTGATTCTCAAGCTAAGAATGAAGAAATTCTACAAGTAGAATTGCCTCTGTTTCGTAGCATATGGGCTCACCATCCTTTGGGTGCTCCTGGGCCTTTTTTACCCACTCCTTGACCTTTTCGATGGCCTTGAGTTGGTGCTTTGGGTTGGGGTACTCTCGGACCTTTGCACTCCCCTTCTCGGCTGCCTTTGAAGCCAACGTTTCTGCTTCTGCGTCTGTCACCTTTTTTTCGGCAAGCAACATTGTGACACTCTTGGTTTTTAGCATGACATTTGCATAAGCTTTCTTTCTCCTTTGCCTATGACTTTTCTTTCCAATTGAAGCTGCATCTAAGTTGCTGGGTCCAAGCAGTGATATGCTAGCATACTTTGTCCACGCGAGGGTCATGACATGCAAAGGGATGGGTGTATCCTCTCCGTTAAATGTCTCAACTCCAAATAGCCCCAATGGTACATATGGCTTGTTTGCCGCACTAGGGGGTGGCTTTCGTCTAGGGCATTCGGCAAACAGGTGAGTGATTCCATACTCTGGGCATTTAAGATCTCGGCCTTTTCCCTATTAGTCTGCTCCCATTCAGGGTAGTGTGAGGAGATGTGTCATGGGTGACCGCAGTTCCAACACGAGATTGGTTCTCGGGTCTACCCTCCAAAGCCTCTGCCTCTACCTCTACCTAACACCATCACCAGTATAGATTGGTAATCCATAAGGATTGCATTTCCCTCTTCATCATATGATACGTAGGGGTGCACGTAAGAATCTTCATCATTCGGCTCCTCCACATAGTGGACTGGAGTGTCTCTCAGTGGATGGGTTACGTAGGGTCCAGGTGGTTGAGGTATGCCTATGGGGTTTATCTGCATCCTAGGAATGACCGGTTTCCCATCATTAGGTGCTGGGAGAGCCAATGGGGCTCCCCTTTCGAAAAAGTTTTATGGCCTATTCTCTAGGTAAGGCTATTCATATGGATGCGAGTAGTACATGAGTCTCCTCGTAGTCTACAATGTATGACATCATGATCAAACCTACCATAGTTGGCGCAAGGTCGGGACCTTGGGTCCTGACACTCTGCTGGCAAGTGGTTTCTACACAATACACACATTGGACATGAGGGCGTGTTGGTTGTCTCATCATTTATTGTAATTTGGCTACCTCCCCGTCTTCATCTCTGCTAGCTCCTGACTTGCATCCATGCCCTTTTCTTTATCCTGAGCACTTAGGCCTGATCTTTTACTTGACGTTGAAACTCTCTCAAAGTTTCTAACATTAGTCTCCTCTTGGGTCAAGCTCTTGGATTGTCCACTCTGATTGCCTCATTAACGACCCTAGCTAGCACATCTCGCTACAACCTTGAATTGCCTACCAAGACCTTGTAGAGTTCCTCACTTCGCATCCCATTGATGAAGACTGTGGAGACCACTCTTTCGGTAGGTCACTCACTAGTTGGTGGGATCCTCTTAAGAGGCTCCACACGTGGGTGACATAGTCTCTGATGTCCTCCTTGTCTTTCTGCTTGACATTCATCAGCTGCACTAGAAGGTTATCAGAGTATCCAAGCTTAGAGAATCTCTTAATGAAGATATTCTTAAGGTTGTTGAAGTCGGTCTACTTAGCAGCATCCAACCTCGTGTACCAAGTCCTACCCTTATCTCCTGAGCATAGATCAAAAGCTTGCAACATTGAGTAAGATCAATGAGGTCATTGGCCTCACAAACTTGCTTAAACTACTCTACAAAGCTATATGGGTCATCATTTGGCTGGTACTTGTCTAGTTGCTTAGCCATGATAGGGATTCTTTATTGGCTCTTAAAGCCCTGGTTAACCCCTAATCTTGCAAGCAACGAGGTTGCCATTGCAACAGCGCTGTGCTTTGCTGACGACTTGTCCAACATTTGCTTTGTAAGAAGCTTGCTGAACATGAGATTGCCTTCCAGCGCTCTTTTCCTTTCTGCGTTAGGTCTTATCCTATTTCTGCTTGCTAGGGGCTAGCATTCATTGAATGTCACGCATTTCTATGTTCTGTTGTAAGCTTCTAGCAGCTTGTTGTTCCTGATTGTAGGCCACTATGCCCTGCAAAGCTTCCCGCACTAGTCTCCTCTCCTCTTCAAGGTCTACTATGATATCCTCAGGCATCCTACCGTGGTGGTCTATCTAGGTCTATATATCGTAATTGGCGATTGGCTATTGGATTTCTGTCGGGAAACTGCATAGGTCAAGTTCTTGGTCATGTCCGTGATTAGTGCCTGACTCTGCCATGTTTGCAGTCTCGTGCTCCACTAGGTTGTCAATGAGATTGATCAAGTCAAGCAAATCCACTCCTCTAATGGTGTACGCTTGGGGTTCTTGATCACCCGACTACGTTTCAGGGTATTCTCCTACTAGTGGGTTCGTTTAGATTGTTAGGTCTGTGTGAGTTTCTTATTATTTACAAATAGTCCTCAACTTACACTCACTCAATGTGTGTGTGCACGTGCTCTCTTCCATGCACCATGAGAAATCAGGCTTTCAGCTTTTCTTAGGTGCACTTCAAGTGTTTGAAAACAATGTGAGTGTGAATACGAAGTGATACTTGCAGCTTTCACACTCTCATCTAGGTACTCGACTGAATAGGGGTTTACACTCAGTTATTGGCCGCTTCCTCTAGTCTCTAGGGTCTGTGCTACATCGTTTAGCTTGCTCACAGTCAAATGGGGTATGCTAGTTAGCCTACAGCTCTAAGTGTGTCGAATATGTTGATATGAGTGTTAGCACTATGCCTGGCCGTTTGGCTACGATTTCTAGGGTCAAATTTGCATATAAGGCTTTCAATGAATTCTTCTGTTGCAAGTGATACTCTCTGTCACCTCGGACGCACTAAATTTGTCAACTTTGATGTGTCAAGATCTGGTCCCATTTTGCAGAGTCTGATTCTGCAGTGTCCGATTTCAACAATCAAATGTCCGATTTGATAGGTGTTTGATTTTAGCTATCCAATTTTAGGATTGTTCGATTATGGGATGTCCGATTCTAGAAATTGGATAGGTTAGATTGGTTTGATTTGAGTGTGTCCGATTTCCAAAATCTCTCACGGTGGTCTGAGAGTCCAATTTTCAAAATCGAACAAGGTCAGAGTGTTTGATCCTCAGAATTGGATGCATGGTAATGGTTCGATAATTGGGGTGTCCGAGTTTGGTGTGTTCGAGTGTATGAGTCCGATTTGTTGGGTCCGATCTAATCAAGTTAGTCAGCGAGTGTTGGCCATCCGATTCTCGAAATCGGTCAAATATAGGGTGTTCGAGCATCCAATTCTAGGAATCGAACACCTGTGGCTCGTGTCCGATTCTGTCGGCACGTGAACAATGACAACAAAAATTGTTTTTCACACCAATGATTTTTGGCCATGCCTACAAGCAAGATTCTCCAGGATCCAAGGGTAGATGCACAAAAAGGTTTCTACACAACTGATCATCCAAGCGAAAAACTCATGTGGCCTTCAATCTATTTGCCAGAAGCACCAAGTCTTGCACAAGCTCTCAAGCTCTCTCTCTCTCTCTCTCTCTCTCTCTCTCTCTCTCTCTCTCTCTCTCTCTCTCTCTCTCTCTCTCTCTCTCTCTCTCTCTCTACTGTAGAACCTGAAAATGAGGTCTCCCTTTACCTCCTAGGGTCTCTTGTTGGGCTCAACTTTAATCTACCTGATCACTCCCTGTGCAATTCTAACACCTCCAAGCACATAATCATCTTTATTGTTCATAATTGTTGGCTTTCTTTCTTCTTAATTAAACCTGACTGGAGATTGACTATAACAATTGTAAAATACCAAAATACAAAAAATGCCTTATGATTATTGATGCAAAGTGTGTGAAGATCCACTCTCCCATTGGCAAGTTGCTCTGTGGAGTTTGGGGCACTCCAGGATTCTTGGCTACTTTGGCTCTTGTTCTCTCTCGCTCCCTTTACCTCAATATTTGGCAAGTCCATGGGTAAAGAGCATTGATCATCATCATCATCATCACTTGAACTTAAATCAAAATCTAAATCAGAATCCAAAACATCTTCATATCTTTCCATGATCTTTTCAACTATTCTAAGCAATCTCCCAACATGCTTAATGCTTGAACAAGACCTGACTTTCTTGCCTTCGTGATCATCATGCCATTCATAAGCATCATGAAGAATATCCTCAAAATAATCCAAATTCTTCCATGCTTTATCCATCTTCGAACTTGAAGCCCTCTTTAATGTGCTGTTGATGAAAACCACTTGTGGGTACCAACAAACTCATCACACAAATCTGAAAGGGAAGTGGAACCCAGGAGGAAGAAGCTTGGTGGTGAGAGCTATGGCAAATGGAGAGAAAGAGCAAGAGTGAGAGTGAAACTCAAAGTGGAAACTTCAACAAGCACAATGTGTGGCCGGGCCTTCCTTTATTCAAACTGTTACTAAAAGAATAAAGAATAAGTGACTGTGACGGGCGCCCACCACCTGCAGTGTGCAGTGGCGCGGGTACTGTCAATGTAGTAATACACGGGCAGCTAGGCGGAGGCTTCTTTACCCCCAACAACCTCCCACTTAAAGGCGAATCTTCCCCAGTAAGAGAGAAAAAAGAAAAGACAATACAACATGTACACATGTACAACAGGATGAGGAAAAATGCGTCATCTCATCCAACGCCCATCAATCGCTCGGTAGTGAGGCTCTTCGTGAGTAAGTTTGCAGGATTCTGCTCACTTGGAATCTTGATAAGGTCAACAAACGTGTCCTCAACAACCTCGCGAATGAAGTGATACCTCACCTATCTAGCTCCTCGTGAGCTATCCCTGCTAAAAGCATGTCATCCACATAGAGTACCAAAATTAGTAATGAATGGTCACGGGCTTTCTTCGTGTATAAGCACGAGTCCATAGCACTGTGGCTGTAGCCCTGTGACTACATGAATGCATCAAACTTATGGTACCATTCCCTAGGTGCCTGCTTCAAGCCATATAGACTCTTCTTTAGCTTGCACACTAGGTGTTCCCTGCCAAGGCCTACAAAGCCCTTAGGCTACTCCATGTAAATCTCATCGTGCAAGTCCCCATGTAAAAAGGCCATCTTGACATCCATCTAGTACAAGTCTAGGTCAAGCTATGCAACCAAGGCCAAGACTAAGCATAGGGTGGTCATCTTGATCATGAGAAAAAAGACTTCATTAAAGTTAACACCATGATCCTGCTTAAAACCCTTAGCAACCAATCGAGACTTGTATGCCAGCTTGGGGTGTCCAGGGGTACTTTTCCAGCAGCTTGCACATCCACTTGCATGGCAAAGCCTTCTTACCCTGAGGTAAGGAAACCAAATCCTAAGTCTAATTCTTATGCAATGAGTCAAGCTCAGACTGCATAGCCCTCTCCCAAGAGTGACAATTGTCCCTGTGCATAGGCTCATCATAAGTGAGAGGCTCTCCTGCATCTGTAACCAGTACATAATCCATAGAGGGCGCAAAACGATTAGGAGGTCGTCTATCTCTAGTAGAACGCCTCAACCCACCAAGCTCTGCTACCTGACCAACATCTTGTCTAATATCAACATGTCTAACATATGGGCCATGAGCATCAGGTGATGCTGCACGCTGTCTAGCTGGTCGTGGAGCGAGCTGAATGGGAGCAAGTGGCTCCTCCTGAAAGATAACTCTGCGTACCTCAATCACTTTCTCAGGCTGCATATGCATTTTTGTTCTTATGAAAGATGACATCATGGCTGCGGATCACTTTCCATGCCTACGGATCCCATAGACGGTAACCCATCTCTCCTGCATCTCCATAGCCAATGAAAATGCATTTGACACTTTTAGGATCCATCTTATTGCGTTTGTCCTGGGGCACATGGCAGAATGCCTCACATCCAAAGACACGCAAATGATCATAAGAGGGGAGCTTGCCTGCCCATACTTCCTCTCCAACCTAAAAGTCAATGCCACTACTAGGCGACTTGTTAATGAGATGCATTGCAGTAGTAACTGCCTCAGCCCAAAAATAATGTGGTAAGCCAGCCTGGCTAAGCATGCTATGGACCCTTTCTTGAATGGTCCTATTCATGCGTTCAGCCATACCATTCTGGGGAGGGATGTAAGGGGCAGTCAACTAATGCTTAATACCCCGTTCATCACAAAACTGCTCAAAAGCACGTGATACATACTCACCCCCATTATCTGACCTTAGGCATTTTAGCCTTTTCCTAGACTGGTTCTCTGCCAATGCAAGCCAACGCTGAAATGTGTCTAAGACATCAGATTTTCTCTTTATGGGATAAGCCCAAACCTTACGTGAGTAATCATCTATGAAAGTAACAAAGTACTTTGCCCCACCGAGTGACTGACAGGGCATGGGCCCACATACATCTGAGTGCACAAGAGCCAAGGGCTCACCCATGCGTTTCTTACCAGACTTTTTCTGTGTATTTCTAGTCTGCCTGCCATACAAACAATGATCACAAGAATCAAAATGCGAAGAGTCAAAAGGTGGAAGATATTGCAAAGCACGGAGCATTTTGATTCCTTTAAGAGACATATGCCCCAAACGAGCATGCCAAAGGGATACATGGGGGATAGAACCCACAGACAAAATATGATCCAATGTAGCTCCAAATACAAAGGAGGCTGCTAGACTTGGCACCTCTTGCAAGCACAAGCCTGCCACGAGTAATCTTCCATACAGAGTCTCCAAAAGACACAAAATACCCTGCATCATCAAGCTGTCCAGCTCACATAAGGTTGCAAGTCAACATAGGTACATGGCGTACATCATGCAAAACAAAGGAACTAGCAGAAGGAAACTATAGCCTAACATCTCCAATGCCCACAATGTCAAGAGACCTATCATCACCAAGACGCAAAGAACCGAAGATGGTACGATAGGTATGAAACCAATCTCTACAGGGTGTCACATGAAATGACGCACCCGAATCCAAGAGCCAGCACTGCGCATACATAGAATGTATCTTAGAAGCTTGTAAGGCATCACATGAAAAAACTACAAGTATGTAATCTTCATCTGAATTAGTGGCCTGCATGACATTAACATGTTCTATCTTCACACTGGACTTTGCAGGTACAATGCTGCGCTCAGAAGACTTTTCTTACACTTTCTCTTTTCCCTTTTCCTTGCGCTTATCATTGCACATCTTATGGCACTGCGGCCTAATATGTCCTGCTTTCCCACAATAATGACAAGTAAGATCAAACTTCAGTCCCACAGGACTTACTGCGACCACGTGACTTGGACTTGGACTTCTGAGAGTCCTTGCCCTCAATGTCTGCCACCTCTAGTAGCCAATGCATGTGAAGAGCGGGAAGTATCATTGTTTCTCCTGTTGATTTCCTCAGTCAATAAAGCACTCTCAACATATTTGATTTTTAGCCCATCAAGCTTGTTTGTGCATATGGCAGTATAGATTACATCCCATGATTCAGGCAAGGTGCCAAGCAGAAACAACGGGTGCAAGTTATCTTTGAACTCAATACCCTGTGACAACAGATTTTTCATGATAGCATGAAACTAACTGAAATGAGATGATAGGGAGGTCCCCTCCTTCATGTGAAGGTCCATTAACTACTTCAGCCAATACATCTGTGATGCAGGACTCTGCTGCGCATAAAGCTCCTGAATCTTCTCCCATAAATCCCATGCACTCTGATTCTCATCTTCAACAACATTATGATGGACCTCTTCTAAGAGTGACAAGATAATGGTAGACTTGCATAGCTCATCAACTTCCATCCAAATATCATCATCCATATCCTCGGGTTTAACACCCTTGAAACGCAAGGGTTTAATCTACAATTTCTGCACTAAAACCTGCCATATCTCGGACTTCTAATACCCATAGTTGGTACCATCCAACTTGGCAATGTTAAAGAGAGTTGTGTCTTTCAGATGACCAGCCATACTGTCCCAAATCAAAGCAAAAAAGCAAAATTGCAGGTTGCTGTAATTAGCAAAAAATGCACTAAAACCATTGCTAAAACTGGTCGAAAGAGTGGATATCACCAAGAGAAGCATCTGTCCACCAAATATGACCAAGATAACATCAAACATTAAGCATTACCCTCATATAAGTGCTCAAAATCTACAGATTTCAGTTGGATGCAATAAACGATGCCAGTATGTAAAACTGTCCCAAAATGAAGCAATTACTAATACATATGTCACTGCAACTGCCAGGTAGCAAGATACATCCAATAGTGAGTGTCCAAGGGCAAGAAGGTACCGAGAACTCTCAAACCAATAACCTATCTCACAGGCAAGAGACATCTCATAGGTCTAGAAGTCATGCATGTAATGGGTCTTGGGGTAAGAGAAGAGACAAAGCACAAGCACAACTGATAGAGGAAGAAGCTCAATGCATAACCATCCAAGATGCATACAAAACTGACAAACTGGGGACAGAGATAGGTGCTTGCCCCAATAGGCGTATCAAATCAGCCCATACAGACTAACTGCAGACATAAATCTCTCAAGAGAGCAAATGCGTGTAATTGTCCCACAAGCTCAAGCTCAAGTGTAAGTAAAATTGTGTGTACATCTGAATATACCAAGAAGCTCCCACTGGAAGTAAAGTCAGATGCAAAGAGAGCAAGCAACGCTCTAATACATCGAATACATAGCGTCAGACATGCCAAATCCCAGTAGGGTACATCCGGAGCATAAATCCCAAGCTATCTCAAATCTGTAAAGCATAAGCCTGAAAGCATTCAAAGAGCATGTAACTGACAACCAAATGTAATGCCCAATAGGTCCAAAATGCTCAAATACATCTGAAGACAAAGCTCCAAGTAACTGTCAAGCATGGGCAAACCAAGTGGCATCCATATCTGACCGAAGCATAAATGCAAGAAGCCTAAATGTCAAGTAGTGACAATGGGCATAAACCAGTCCAAAGCATGCCAACTGAAGCCAAATGCCAGTGAATGACGACCAAGGCTGAGTCTATTCCAAGCTCAAAAGCATTCCGAAACCAAAAAGAAGCATTTGAAAATCTCCGAATACATCAGTATGATCATTCAAACCTCTAGTAAGCACCCCGTATCCAAGAATCAATGCATACACCAAGTAAATGAGCTTTAGCCCACTATATTATAGCAACATATTTACTATTAAATGAAGCTCAATCGGTGCCCAAATCTGCTCCAAATCAGTCCCAAAGCATAGACATAGCATCCCATAACATCCGGACATCATCGAGCATCAATAAGCATCAAACGAGCAATGCCAAGAAGCATCAAACAATAAATGTCAAGTGCTGCCCTATTTTAACAGTCCTGGGACTATGTATACAGCAATGGCTAAAGGGGGAAGCACTCAAATCAATCATTGGGAGCCAAGCACTAATGCTGGGGAGTCCAATAATGATCGGAAACGTTGCCAAGAGTGCTGGAAAGCTAGGGAAGAGGTGGGAAATGCCAGGAGCAGGTCAGCCCAGCCCCCTAAAAATGCGCCGCATTTTGTGATGCCTGTTCCTGGGGGCTGGGGGGTCTTCAACAGTACTTGGGAGCACTTAACAATGTCGAGGGGGCTCTGCTGCAGCCTTGGAAGATGCCAATGAAGGTCCGGAAGCTCGGGGAGGAGGCGGGAGATCAAAACATACTTGCAAATGAAGGTGCCATGGATACCATTGAAGCTCGGGTTGAAGCTCTTCAAATCCGGGCTGAAGAGAATGTCAGGCAAGCTCCAATGCCTTTGCTCTGATACCAATTGAAAGGGAAGTGGAACCCAGGAGGAAGAAGCTTGGCGATGAGAGCTATGGTGGATACAGAGCAAGAGCAAGAGTGAGAGTGAAACTCAAAGTGGGAACTCCAACAACCACAATGTGTGGCCAAGCCTTCCTTTATTCAAACTGTCACTAAAAGAATAAAGAATAAGTGACTGTGACGGGCGCCCACCACCTGCAGTGTGTAGTGGCGGGTACTGTCAATGTAGTAATACAGGGGCGACTAGGCGAAGGCGCCTTTACCACCAACAAAATCAAACATGCAGAAATACTTGCAGGTTTTCCTTCTTCACAAGACCCATGAACATAAGAACAATGCTTTGAAGTATGTCCAAACTCAAAGCAAACTTTGTATCACTTTTTCTTCTCCTTTGATTTACACATTGTTTCAAGTAGTTGTCACTACTTCAAGTAGTTATCATTGCTTCACGCAATCTGCCCCGCCATGCTTCATGTCTTGATAAAAATTTCAAATTCAGGACATTCTACTTTATACAAAAACTCTACCTCATGCAAGAATTTTGCTTCATGCAACAAGTTTGTCTCATGCAGGAATTTTGCTCCATACAGCAAATTCGAATTTCTAGCCTCAACCTTTGCCACTTTTGATGGTATTTTAACACAGAGAAACAGGGAAGGGATGGCAGTGTATACAAATAGAAGACCCTTCAAACTCATATTGAATGCCTTTCTCCTTGGACAATTGGCATACAAGTGTGTGACTCCATGCTTTGGGCATCTAAACTCAACCTTCTCTTTGTTGATCTACTCTTTTTTAGGGCATCATGATGAAATGTGTTGAGGATTATAGTTCTGGTAGATTAAAGGTTCTTGAGATTGCATTCCACCATTATCTAACCTCTTCCTCTTCCCAAGGTCATTGTTGGATCTGATCTATAATCCATAAGGATTGGATTTCCCTCTTCATATTATGAGATTTAAGGGTTTAGATATGGCTCTTCTTCCATTGGTTCAACTATGTAGTGCACAGGTGCATTGCTATGTGGAAGAGTTATAATTGGTGCAGGTGGTCTAGGTGTACAAGTTGGATTAATGTCTTTTGTAGGTGTGTTTGGTCACTAGCCATCAAGTGTTGGGAGGTTCATGGTGCTTCCCATCTACCAAAATGGAACTATTGGTTCACTGGGTATGGTTGCGACTTGTATGGTTGAGAGTAAGGCATGCATCATAGTAGTTGGCAATGCATAGCTATCCATAATTTACACAAGTCCTAGATCTAGTTTCAAGGCACTGTGCTAGAAGATGGTTTCCTCCATAGTGTGCATATTGAATGATTGATCTCATGGGCCTTCTCAGAGCTTCTTACAACTTCACCAATTCCAGTTTTAGGTTAGACATCTCCTACACTATGTCTAATCCTTTTCCCTTTTCATGGATTTTTTACTTTGCCTATTCGCTACAGATAGTTGAACATTCACTATGAATGGTAATAACCCCCATTTGTTGGATAGTCTTGTCGCTTCTCTCATCTAATAAGTCATAGACTCTTATGTCTTCCTCATACATGCTAGCCAATACATCTATTTACAAGTTCAAATTACTTGATAGGGCTTTGTACAATTTATAATTTTTAATGACATTAATAAAGATGGTAGACACTACTCTAAGCATGGCTTTTTTAGCTGCATGGATTCTTTGGTAGAAACTTCACGTGTGACATAGTCTTAGATCTCTTCCTTGTCTTTCTAGCTCATTGTCATGAGCTTAAGAACCAAGACATCTGCATATCACGCTTCTGAAAAATCCTTGATGAACAATTTCTTGAGAAAATTGAAGTCATTATTCTTAGCATCGTCTAGCTAGTGAACCATGTTTCGACCCTTCTCTCCTAAACAGGTTTAAAGGCTTGAGCCCTCCTATTAGCATCCATAAGATTGTTTGCCTTGCATACCTACTCGAATTGTTCAACAAATATATATGAGTCATTGCCTACACTATATCTATTCACTTGCTCCATGATGATTAGTATTTTATTTTGGCTTCTAGCCCTAAGTGTTACCCCGAGGTCCAATTAAAAGTGAGGTTGTTAAGGTAGCACTGGCCCTCGAGGTAAGATCAGCTTCAGATACCTTAGTCTCCCCTGCTCCCTATCTTGTTCTTGCTCCTCCTACCAAATTTAATATGAGTTGGACCTAGTTTAGCTCAGTTTTCTTCCTATGCCTATCTATCCTTTGGCTACCATCTAAGCACCATAGTAGCATCCCCGAAGTGTCAAAGATACATTGTCAAATTTATTATTTGTTGTCCAAACTAAAACTATTCTATTCTACGTGAAACAAAGAGTAGAAAACTATACAAAATCAGCTACGTGAGTGCTTAGATCTATGGCTATGATTGCATTCTTTGTTTCTAGCTGTAGAATGCCTAAATCTGATATTGTATGCAAAAGTTATGGCCAAAATATGATAGTATTGTCAAGATATTATAGCCATCCATGACTTGACAACATGCTCTATATCCACTCAAAATGGATAAAATGATTGCTCCTTAGCTCAATAAGCACTCAACAAGACTCGATTAAGCATTGGGAAGCTTCTTAGCAAGTGAGGAGCAAGCTGGAATAAGCTAAAGAAAAGACTCAATGCATACCTCGAGAGGAAGAAACAATGGCTATCATGAAACCTTGAGTTGAAGCTTTGAATCTAGGCTGAAGCAAATGATAAAGAAGCTCCTTGAATGGTTGGCTCTAATACCAATTGAAAGCTAGAGCCCAAGTGGAAGCACACAAGTGGAAGCAAGAGTAAAGCAAGAGCTATGGCGGATGGAGCAAGAGAGCAAGGGAGAGAGACACTGTATGTGGGAACTCCAACAAATCACAATGTGTAACCAACCTTCCCTTATTCAAATGTCACTGAAAGAATAAAGAATGAAGTGACAATTATAGGTGCTTCCCATTTGCAATGTACAAGTGTGCGTGTATTGTTAGTGTAATGAATATATGGGTGGTTAGACACACACACCTTTACCCATGCCTCAATGTCTACAACATACTTTGCCTCAGTGTTAGATAAAGTCTTGCATGGCTCCAATTGAGAGATCCAAGAGATTGCATTACCTATATAAGTGAAGAAAAAACATGTAGTAGATCTCCTAGAGTCTACAGTACTTCTAAAATCAGCATCTAGATATAAAAAACATATGCATCCTTCCTTTCAAAGAATATTCACATAAACTTAGTGCCATTTAAGTATCTCATGATGCTCATTACTATCTCCCTATGTTTCTTGCTAGGGCTATTAACTACTTCCACTACATGGGCAATGTCTAGACATTAGCAACCATGGTGCATATCAAGTTACCAATTGCGAATGCATACAGAATCTTGGTCATTTCAACCTTCTGCTTATCTAGTGTGGGGGTGTCTCCTCAGCTAATTTTCAAAAATAGAGGTAATGGAACACTGTGGGAGCTTTCGCTCAACTGCCAAGACCCATGGACCGCTTATTGTTTCAAGCGTTCCAAGCGAGCTCTAATAGCTATCTCTCACCTAGCCGATGCGCCGTCGATCCTACGAGTGTAGTGAGCTTACCTTAGCGCCGATACAAGTTGCCTCCTCTCTCCCACACACCGGTAGCTCCATGATCCTAGATGCTAGCTCAAGCCTCCTCCACCTCCAAGCTCCATCCTCCATAGCCGTGCATGCAAGAAGAGAGAAGGGGAGAGAAGAAGAGAAGAGGAGATGATGGAGAGCTTCACCCTCTTGATCCCTCACTCTCACACACCCACTCCCTCACACTCTCACACTCCCTCTCTCAAGAGCACACACAAGCAAGAAGGTGAGGAGGAGAGAAGAAGAAGAAGACTCCTTTTGTCACACACCAAAGAATGATCTCTTATTCACTTTTTGAACTTTATATACACAAACCCAAAAATCCCATGGGCACCCATCCCTTTTTTACATGACCGGCCTTGTGGCAAGGCCCTTTTTCCATTTCCCTCTTCTAGCCTTGTGCCTCTAGCCTATACCCATCTAATATTTTACAATTGGCACAGGAGGGAGCCTGGCGCTCTTTTACAAGAGTTTTCCGAGTTTTTTGAGGTGCCTTTTCATTTAAGGTTGCGCTTTTTGCCCCGGTTCATCTTTAGAGGCCGCCTGTGTGTCCTTGCTCTTTTTCCATCTTCCTTTTTCTTTTTTCCTCCATTTTTTCGCCATCTCAACTTGGGGTTAACATTACCCCCCTCCTAGACAGGTGCCAGTCCCATGGCACTTCAGTGTTGGTGTAAGGGTAAGGGCCACAGGTAAACTCGGGTGCTTGTGGAAGCTCAAGAATGGTGTTCGTCGGAGTAGCTCACTGGATGTCATGGGTGGACGAGGGCCTCCGAAGTTGGTGGTTTGGCACTTTTGGTGTGCCTGAAGAAGAAGGTGCGGTGCCAGTGGCTTAGGTTGACCGGTCTAACCATAGGTGAGTGTTACCTCCCTAGGTGTGTCCGGCCCTTGATGTGCCCTAAGCGTGACGTGGGGGAGCAAAAAGGGGCTACGGGGTTAGGAGCGGAGCCAACCGACCGAAGCCACTGGACGCGCCTAACTTAATGACCCCTAGGTGCAGTGATCGTGACATCAAGAGTATGACAGCCAAGTCTAATTCTCATCATCGGAGTGAGGGGAGAAGGGAGGGCGGATGGACTTGCATAAAAATTGGTGGCTTTGCATGTACCCTTTCAAGTTCATGCAAACATGGAGAGAGGTGGTGGATAGAAAGGGATGATTACATTTAGTGCTGTCGCTCATATCCTCTAGGAGAGCTAGGCAAAAGGAAGGTAGTAGGCTAGCTCTCATCATCAAGCGGGTTATAGCGCAGCTATCAATAGCATTAGGATCAAAAAAGAGGGGAGGCAAGCCGTTTTCTTGCGGTGCTGGATCTTTCTTAAGTAGGAGCTTAAGGAGCCTAAGGTAATTACAAGTGGTTATGAAAGCGGGGTCTGGACAGGATGAGAATTCGGTGAGGAAGCGCATCATGGAGGCTGTTAGGCTTCCTAAATCAAAAAGTAGAGCGTCCTCGAAGGAGGTGGCATTAGAATTGTAGATGACGGGGAAGTCATGCCTCCCATGGAGGGTGGCGACAAAATCCATGCCTACCCTACGGGGATATGCCATGAACATGGGGTCGTTCCGCTCGTAGGGTAGGGTGTTACAAAATGCCATTTAAGCGAGCATGTTGGTATTACATATTCACCCTCTCCAGAGGGATTGGCAGTCATATCCCCTTACTGTGTGTGGCACTTCGTACACCTTGTCTTGTCAGAATTTGGCTTCCTCCGTGCCCCACAAAGTGGGGGTCCTTGCCCTGTCATCTAGCCATTTTTGGCCTAGTTGGCTTGCCAGCCGCAATCACCTCCTCCATCACTTTGATCGGCAGGACCCTTCTCAGGCTGTAAGGCATGAGGAAGCTGAAAGAAAAAGGGTCCTTTTCGCTTTCCTGCCGCTCCCAGACCACTAGCTCTGCGTGGAATTGCGTTGGGAGGTCTTCGAGGCATGGTGGGAGGGATGCGGATGGCTGCACAATTGGCTTAGCCTGCTGCCTTTTTCTAGCTTCTTCCACCAGCTTTTTCCATCGCTCTTTGAGGGTGGCTTGTCTGTCCAGGGGCGAGTTGAGTTGTTGTTGATCCTGATCATGCGGCAAGGGGGACTGCAGGATTACATCTTCTCTAAATCTGTTCGTGTCGACTTCGAGTTCAGTTTCCTCCCCCTGTCGGTTTTCTTGTGGTGCTCTTTCTTCAAAGCCGAGGGCATCTGCCTTCTGGGGGATTAGGCCAGCCAGTAGTAGATACTTTCTTTGTTCTTCTAAGCCCAGCCTAACCTCTGCAGGTTGGGGTGGCATCTGTAGCCCCGCATGCAGGGCTCTGTGTGCGATGCCCAATTTCTTTTGCACCACCTCCAACGGCTCCTTTCCCTCTGGTTGAGTTGTGTCTAGTAGTGTGTTGAGGAAGGCCTGTTGCTGGGCAGTGAAGACCGTCTGGGCAGTGTCTGCTTTGCTTTCTGCCAAGATTTTCTCTTTCTCCACCAAGGCGAGGTGCCGCGCCAGTGCCTTCACCCGTCTCTCATTCTGCGTGGCCCATTCCTTAGCCCTTTTGCTCATTCCTTCCATGCTGTCCCCCTGCTTTTGTGCTAGGGTTACGAGCTTCTGCTCCTGGGCCTTGAGCTCTTTGCTCATGCTCTCTTGCTCTTTCTTCCCGAGGCGTAATTGATCGGTCATGGACTCGATCTTCTTTTGTTGTTGCTCCCTCTCTTGTCTTCTCTCCTCTTCTTTGGCATTCAGTTCCTCCATCATCTGCCCAATGGTGGCGGTTTTTGACTCCAATTCCTTAGATTGCATCAAGAGGAGCTTGTACTCTCGCTGCATCTGCACAAGTTATTGATTCTCATCCTCCAGCCGCCATCTGTAGCTTTCTTCCCTGTCCTCTTTTGCTTTCAATTCCTACTTGAGTTCAAATATTTGGCGTTGCTGCATGGCGATGATGCGGGTCTTCTCCAGTTGGAAGGCTGCCACTGACTCTTTTTCTGTCACCAACTCAGCCACCGCCATTCTTTTTTCCTCCTTCGCTCTCTCCAGTTGGGAGAGCAGCTTAGTGACATATTCATCGTAACTGGCTGGTGGCGTCACTGTTGTGTGGGTGGGGGTGGTCGAGGCCTCCATACGCGGACACTTCTGGTCCTGCCTCGATTCTGCATCTGTAGCTAGCCTTTTTGGTCCCGTGGTCATGGTTTCCGTGCTTTTCCCTTGGGCCATTTCCTTACTGATGAAGTATTGCATCCAGGCCACCAGGTTGGACACTTCCAAGCTAGTGGGGATGCTAGGGGTGAGCATTGTGGGTTCAGCGGGGGGTGCCATGAGGGTGGGGATAGGATGGAGGGGTGCTTTGCCTTTTCCTTCCAGAATTGCAGGAGGCGCGGGTTCTGGTGCCTGCATGCTACAGCTAGGCCCTTCTTCCCTTGGCTGATTCCAGGCTTCTAGGTCATCCGCCCTGCACTGCTGCTCGATGGACCGGCGTGTAGCCTCGGCCAGGTCCTCCTCCTCCTTTCTTCTTAACTCCTCTTCCTCCTCCGCGACTCTTCTTTTCCTTTCCTCTTCGGCCTTTTTGTATTCTTCCTCTACTTTTTCTTTTTCCTCCTGCTCTTCTCTTCTTCTCCTTTCGGCCTCTTGCTTTGACGCCTTTTTAGCCTGCCTGACTTGCTTGGTTGTTTCTTCTTCTTCCTGCTTCCTCTTCCTTTCTCTCTCCTCTGCCTCCCTGAGGGATTGTCTTTTCGCTTTCTCCAAGTCTTCCTTCTCCTTTCTACGGCCTTCGTCCTATTTCTTTTTCTTTTGCGCTGCTCTTTTCTTGGTCTCCTTGACCTGCTTTTTGCTTTTATGTTCTTCCCCTTCTTCCTCGATCTCCGTCCTATCGCTGGACCTCTCCTGGTGTTGGTGAGGAGGTGATCTCTCGGGTGTTTCCCCCTCCCCCTCTTCTGCTTCCTTCACGGCCTCCTGGACGAGCGCCGTTAAGATGCCCCCGTAGGCAATGAACGAGGCTTTGGAGGAGGCCCTCTTTCTTTCTGCGGCCTTCGACACTGGAGATTTTCCTCCTGTCGGTATGCTTCCTAAGGCTAGCGCTCGAGCTACCTAGTCGATGGTCTTGCACACGTAGCCGTTCCAGTCGACTTCGTGCAGGGTTTGGGCCGCCACATTTTCCAGTATTGGTACACTGATCCGATGCATCAACGCGTTGTAGCGCTGGCTGGAGAAGAGCGCATGTATGAATTTTGCCTGTAACCTGGTCTCTGCATTGGGGATGTCCTGGATATTAATGCCATCGTTCATCAACACGTCCTCCTTTCTCATCCCCAGCATGGCGTATACATCTCTCTTCTGCTTCTTTTCCACCTTTGGTTCCAGTCCCAGTGCCTTCTCCACCAAGGTCGGGGTTAGACAAACCAATACTCGCTTAGCATTCTGTCCTCTTCCCACTGTGACGGTGCCGCATTCGCTATCAGGGTTGTGGGGACCTAAGAAATTCCACACAGCTCGTGTGGTTAGGTTCTTGTGCGAAACTTCCCAGGTACTTCTTGAAGTTGCAGCTTTCCACAACTCTCCTGGCCACCTCTTCCTTGGCCACCAATTCTTCTAAATTGTGAATAGTTCGGAATTTCAATTGATTGTAGGCGCGGCTCTCCAGGTTGATGCTGTACCGCATTCTCTCCTCCTCCGTGAAGGGGAGTCGGTGGGCTCGATCCTGCTGTGACATTTTTTTGTTCCCGTCATAAACCATAATTTTCATTAATGCTTGCGACATAATAATTGTTTAAAAAAAAAACTCTATGATTTTGAATGAATTCATTAAGATCTAATGCAGATTCTCTTTTTCAAACTTTGACTTTTTGCCCTTTAATTCAAAGTTTTCATGCCCTTTTCCTACCCCATCTGTTTTTCACAATGTATGTCTACGTGCTTCACTGACTTTGATTTGATTTACTGATTCTGATCTGATTCACCTTACCCCCTCCCCTTCCAGTTTGAGAAGAATTCTTCCTAGGATTTAGGGTTAGAAGGTGAAGGGCTTTCGGCATGGAGGTGTAGGGGCTACTTGTGAAGGAGCCAAGTATAGAAATTGGGGTTGTATTCCAAATAGCTTCGCAGTCCAGGTCAGAGGGTTTAATCCCCACTTGGGTGATGTATGTGAGAACATCAGTTAGGAAGTCACCCGAGTTGACTCGGCTAGCAATGTGTAACTCCTCCTCGATCAACAAGCGATCGAGGTAGGGGTGTCCTTTGATGTGTTCTTCTATAGGACGGCCCCGCAGAGTGGTTAACACTCAATATGAGGTTGGCGCGACATATGTGGGGTCGTACTCTACTATTTTGATAGCACGGCACTGCTCAGCGTTGGTTATTATTCGGCATCCTTCAACTTCCCATTGCAACCTAAGAGTGTACCAATGCCTTAGGAACTGGGCTTTCGTCTCAGCAAGTCTTGACAGCTCTGCCACTTCTTGGTCAGTGATGGCAGAAGTGGTTAGCTAATCATACGATGTGATGAGGCACTATTTGATTGCTTGCTCTTTGGAGATCTCACTGTTGAGCAACTTAGCAGCAGAGGTAGCGACTTTTGCAAATGCAAATTCAAACGTTTCCCAAGAACAAGGCATCGTTTGAACTTCGGCTGCAAAGGATTCGTCCAATAGGCCTAAGTCAAGGTGATCGTAGCTCAAAGCTAGCGACACAAAAGTGGCATCCAGTCGCTTAACGCAATCCACCACGTCATCCCCTGTTTCTTTGGCTAAATCAGCTGCTAGTGAGTGAAAGGATTTCCTCTCGTAAGAGGGCCTAAGGCCTGCGTGGGTGGTTAGGGTTTTGTGGGACTTGAGCCTTTGGCGACGGAAAGTTGCAGTGATGAGTGTTCTTGAGCTTGCGATTGGGTCGCTGGGACGAAGGCTGTGTTAGCAACAACATCGAGTGATGGCCTGTTGCTTTCAGGATGGATTTGGAAAGTCAGATCGACTCCAGTGGGTGGTGACTCTTGAGATGGCAGTTGTTGCTTAGGTCGACAGGCTTGGGCGACTCGCGTGGGTTCGCGCGTGGATGAACTTGATGGTTGCATATCGGGGAAGCTCTGCGGCTTGTGGTTTCGAGGTTCTACGGTTTTTGGAATGATCAAGCTTGAGGCTGGCGTACGAGTGGTGCCTCTAGCCATGTGGGCCTTAGGTATCCATAGCCAAGCATTGCCCTCATAGTAGCCTTGTGCGTGCAAGAGGGCCTTTGGGACCCATCTTTGACTGATTACACCTCTATTCCTGTAACTGTGTTTGGGTTTCCTAGGTTTAGAGTTTCTGGTCTTATAAGGGTAGAAGCGTCGACTCCTAGGCAGTTGTTGAAGTTGTTTAGGCATCCATTGAAGGCGAGGCTGTAGGGCCTTAGCTTTGGCCACTATGGGTTGCAGTCTATGAAGCTCGGGGAGTGGCGGTCGTGCACTACCCCCTCCTTAAACTTGCCTATAGATGTTCCTATCGGTGGCTTTGTGGCCCGTGATGAGGTTGCGCCACCCTTGCTGAAAGTTATAACAATGCGAACGTTGCCTATTGTGAGGTGGATGCACTGCGACGCGTAGTCAACATTGCAGTGGGTCTGTTTTTTGAAGGTGCACCCCAGCAGTGACTCTGTGCCTGCATTTTTAGCATTTGACAACACGTAAAAAATCATTGGAACAGTCTCAGACTCGATAGAAACGACTGCTTTGCACTTGTCGAGTAGTGCGTAGGAATGGGCCCCATATGGGCTTAATTTAGCGGTGGTGGGTTGAAGTTATGGTTTGCCAAGTTGAGTCCAATGATCATGGGTTAAGACATTAAAGTCTGCTTCCTCATCGATCAAGGCGTTGAAAGCACATGTTTGTTTTGACGTGACCGTGATATGGAGGTATGCGGGTTTTACAGCCTCCTCATCCTCGTCGTCGATTTCAATGATTGTGGCTACTCATACTTTGACAGGCGGTTCTAACATCGATGACTCATGCAAAAGGTGCGTAGGGGGGTAGTACTTCTTAACGTGGCTGCCATTGAAGAAGCCTATTCCTTCACCATTTAGGATCTCAAGTTCGACATTGCCTGTTTGGCTGATCGCACAAACTTTGAAGGGTCCAAGACCTCTAAATTTCATTTTTTGCTTATGCCCCTTAACTAAGTAGAGGAGCACTAAGTCACCCTGCTCGAACTCGCGCTGCTTGACGTGCTAGTCAAACCAGCTCTTGCGTCAGGCTTTCTCACAGATCAGTGTATGGATGGCGAGAAGACAAGTCTCCGAGAGGCATTCGAGCTCAACTAGTTGTCGCGTCCATGCCTCCTTCCCTTTCCATCGTTCTTGAAGCGCTATTCTCAGGCTAGGAACGAAGAACTCTAATGGTAGAATCACTTCTGTTCCATATGTCAGTCTAAAGGGGGTTTGACCGACAGCCGTTTTATAAGCTGTTTGGTAAGCCCACAAAGCTACCATCAACTTGTTGTCCCAGTCGCTGTGTGAAGCAGAGACAACCTTGGTTAGGACATTGACAAGAATCTTATTCATTGATTCGGCCTGGCCGTTTGCCTGAGGGTAGTATGGCGAGGATTTGTGATGTATGATGAGGAAGGTGGACAGGAGATGCACGATCACTTCATTGATGAAGTGCATAACTTGGTCACTGACCAGTTCGATGGGGCAGCCGAATCGTGAAATCACTTGCTCCCATAAGAACTTAGCCATCGTTCTTACGTCGTTTTTTCGTGTCGCTCGCACTTCTGCCCATTTAATGAGGTAATCTGTGGCCACAATGATGTACTTGGCCTGTGAATATTGTGCCGCAGGACTGATGGGTCCAATGAAATCAATTCTCCATTTTTCGAAGGGTTGTCAAGCAATAACTGGGGTCGATTCCATTTTATCTTTGCGAATTGGGACCTTCGTCCGCTGGCACTCGTCATAGTGCTTGACGAATCGTGCTGCGTCACGGAAAAGCGTGGGCCACCACAATTGAGACTACAACACTTTTCGTGCTATCATATCTCCGCTAAAGTGCCCTCTGGCAATGCCACCGTGCACTTCTGAGAGCACATCGTGCATCTCATATTCGCACACGCATCTGTGCAACAATTCGTCTTGCCCTAGCCTATAGAGTTGGCCTGCAATCAGCTGATAGGGCTGGATTTTAAGGATTAACCGCCTAAGTCGAGCTTTTTCTATTGATCGGTCAGGCAGTACGTGCTCAAGCACTTGGACTATGTCATCTGCCCAATACGGCGTTAGATCAGCCTTAAATAGGTCTCTCTCGCTAGAAAGGTTAAATAGATGGGCGTCCGACAGTTCATCAATAATACCTTGTCCAGCGGCTTCTCCGGTGGGAATGCGCGACATGTGATCAGCTATGTAATGGTGTTTTCCCTTCTGTACCACTACGGAGAAGTCAAACTCTAAAAGCAGAAGGAGCCATCGAGCTATGTGTCCCATAGCACAAGGTTTATTTACTAGATAGAGCAAGGCTTGATGGTCCACAAAGAAGGTAAAGAGCATGGCCAAAAGGTAATGCCAGAATTTCTTCACTGCGAATACCATGGCTAATCCCTCTCTTTCCGTCGTCGAGTAATTCATTTCCATCTCAGTGAGTTGCCTGCTAGCAAAGCTCACTGAATAGTCTAAATTGTATTGTCCAGGTTGGCACAATACTGCCCCCACGGCGAACTTAGAAGCATTGATGTGCATGTGGAAGGTAGTGGTCCAATCTGGGGCTCGTAGGACTGGTGCTGTGGTTAGAGCCTTCTTCAATTCTTCGTATGCCCGCTGGCATGCTTCAGTCTATTCGAACACAATAAGCAGCTTGCACAAGGGTCTGGTGATCAACACATAATTCAGTACAAACCGTCGATAGTATCCAGTATGGCCTAGGAAGCATTGAACTCCCTTGTAGTTGGTTGGGGATGGAAGGTCAACAATGACCCTGACCTTTGAGAAGTCAGTGGTAATGCCATTCTTCGACACTACATGCCCTAGGATGCATCCATGCTTCACCCAAAACTGGCACTTTAAGGGGTTCAAGGAGAGACAATATAAGCGACACCGCTCGAAGACTGCTTGGAGTTTGTCTAAGTGTTCGATCCAGGTCGAGTGGACACAGAGGTCGTCGACAAAGACTTCTGACTCCTTGCGAAGCATGTCCTTAAAGATGGTGCACATGAGGCATTGGAAAGTGGCAGGGGCATTAGTCAACCCGAAGGGCATGACCATGTAAGCAAAGACGCCCCACTCAGTGGCGAAGGCAGTCTTATGCCTATCAACAAGATGCACTTGCACCTGGTTGTACCCTGAGAAGCCGTCTAGAAAACTATAGGCTTCCTTACCTGCCACTCTCTCAAGCATGTGCTCGGTGTATGGCAATGGATAGTTGTCCCTCCTAGTAGCAGCGTTTACCTTCTTGTAATTGACGCACACTAGGATTTTTCCATTCTTCTTCATCATGATGACTATGGGCGATACCCAGTCTGTGTGCTCAATTTCGTAAATGAATCCTACTCTCATCAACTTATCAATCTCTTCCTTGACAACATGAGCATGTTTTGGATTCATAGGGTATAGTCGTTGCTTGACCGGCGTTGCATCTGGCGTCATGTGTATGTTGTGAGTCACGACACTCGGATCTACCCCCTTAAGCTCTTCTAAGGACCAGGCAAATACGTCTATGTACTCTCGCAAGAGAGCGACAAGACTCGTTTCTTCTTCATTAGTCAAGTCATCGGCAATGAAGACCGGTCAACGTGTTTCCCCTTCCTGGGCTAGGTCCACCTCCTTGACCTTGGCTAGTCCCTCGATTGGTTCGCTTGTCTGTGCTTGACGTTTGGCACCTAACAGAACTACCACCCTAACCCCTTTTTTGAATTTCGTAAATCGTTTAGGGAGGTCCTGCAGTTTCCATTGTTCTTCCGTTTAAGTATCCCTGGGTTGTTTTGCCTTTTCCTGACTTAATCGTCTGCACCTCAGGTGGACAAGTAGGTCCCCCTTGGTGCGTCTGGTTGTGGGCGGCCTAGGGATCTCTAGATCACTATCCGACTAACCTCTGATTCAGAGTCGAACCCTCCGTCTTCGCTAGAAGAGGTGGTCTCCCCTGGTGGGCGCAATTCAGATGGTGATTCAGTCCTAAACACTGATGTCATTCCTGGCTAGGTGAGTCCTGCTTGCTCAAGGTCTATGGCTCCCACGTGTTCCAACCAGGTGCGATCACATTCCACGCGCATGAATCCTCATCCATCCTGAAGATACTCCTTTTCTGCGGCTTGGAGTCTGCTTGTATTTGCTCTATTTCTTGTCCTTCAGTGTCGTATTCCACGGTATCTACCTCACCCTCACTTTCATCTTGGCAGTCTTCGTATTCGTCGTTGGAATCCTCGTCATCAGACTGCTCGTCGTCTCCTAGGGCTTGGTATCTCTCTGGTCGTTGGTCAGGAACCAGGGCCCAGTTATACATGAGGTTCAAGTCATGCACTCTGGTCCATTGCCATTTGGATTCATCCAAGAGATCCTGGAGTGGTTTGAAATTTGCAGCTGGATTGCCAGCTAGCTTGTCCGTTAGGTATTCCAGTATCTCCTGGAGTTCCCTTTTGTGGTTGGGACTTGGGAGCTGACGGGCTTTGGTTTCCCCCAAAGTCTTCCTGTCACCATGCAAAATGGTACGGAGGGTGTGTCGTTAGCCTTGCCGATTGTTTTGATGGCTTGCTCATACGCCTCGTGATCAGAGAACGGTAGGTCGATTGTAGCAAGGACATGCATCCAATCTCGCTCGTCCTCTGGGCATGGGATATACTTGGTCAAGGGCCCATAGGATTTCTTGACCTGAGCATTACCCTTGAGCATAGCAGAGATGGCATCTAAGTCGATTGGTGAGGTCTTCCAAGTGTCCATCTCTACTCTCACGGCGTCTATCCTATTGCCAAGGAAGATCAAGACGTTACCCCAATCTTCGATGACTCTAGCGTTGCGCATCTAGGGGCGGCCTAATAGGATGTCATAGTCCACTCCCTTCATGACTATAAAGTCAACGAAGAACTGGACACCTGCAATCTTCACTGGCCAATTCTTAAGCACCCCAAATGGCTTGACTCTCATACCCTTTACTAGTGTGACATTAAACCTAGCAATCTCAACACGTGGGTTTCCCCAAGTCTGAAGCATTGCATGGCTAAGCACACTAACCCCAGCCCCCGTATCCACAATTCCCTTCCTCGTTGTATCGCCTAGGGCTAAAATCGGTAAGACCGCATGCATCTCGGAACCTTCCCAGAAGGCATTGTCGTGCAAGGATTTAGGCATAGAGTGTAGTGTCAAACTCGATATTTGCATCTCTGCATCGTGGTCATGGGGGTCTGCCGTAACCTGCTCTTGTGACCCTTCAACCCATTGCTTAAGATCTTGCCATAGGGTGGGATGCTACCTAAGCAGATCTCCCAGGCTAAGTGTTACAGGGGTAGTCACCAACGTGGTTAGGAGGTCATTGGGTGTTCGTCTCTCCCCTAACCTAGATTGTCCTGACCAGTGGCTGTGTCTGAACCGCGGCCCTGTAGCAGCACCGAGACTTGGCCTCAACGGCTTCATCTGTGGTGCAATTGCTTCTCTTGACTTTGGTTGTGGAGGCGAGGTTAGTGTACTTATGCTGGAGAGATCATCGATCCCGTCCTCTATGATGGGCTTAGCATCTTTTAGATGCTCTTGGGCTTCCTTCACCCATTCCTTCACCTTTTCTATGGCCTCTAATTGTCGCTTCGGGTGTGGGTATTCCTCTACCTTAGTGCTTTCCTTTTCGGCCGTCTTAGGGGCTGACGTCTCTGCTTCTACGTCAGAGACCTTCTTTCCAGCAGGCAGAGTTGTAGCACTCTCCATTTTTAGTGTGATTTTAGCTTCCGACTTCTTCCTCTGCTGTCTACGGCTCTTCTTCCCAATCGAGGCTGTATCAAGATTGCTAGATCTTGGCAGAGAGATGCCGGCCTGCTTCGTTTGGGCACGGGTCATGACCCGTAATGGAATAGGCGTGGCCTCCCCATCGTGGTTCTCGACACCAAATCCCAATGGGACAGATGGCTCATTGGCTGAGCTAGACGACGGCTTTTGCCTTGGGCAATCGACGAAGAGATGGGTGATTCCACACTCAACGCACCTTTGGTCCGCCTTATCTCTGTTTTGCTGCTCCCTTTTAGGGCAATGCGATGAGACATGACCTGGGTGGCCACAAGTCCAACAGGTGATTGGATCTTGCGTCCGCCCTCCTAGGCCTTTACCTTGTCCTCTTCCTAATGCCATCCTAGGCCTTTACCTTGTCCTCTTCCTAACGCCATCACTAGTACGGGGCGATAATCCATGAGGACAGCTTTGCCCTCATCGTCATGCAAGACGTAAGGGCATATGTAAGCTTCTTCCTCATTTGGTTCTTCCAAATAGTGGACAGGAGTGTCACTCGGTGGATGGGTTACGTAAGGACCAGGCGGTCTAGGAATGCCCGTAGGATTTTTTTCCATCCTAGGAACAGCCGGCTTAATGTCGTTAGGTGCAGGGAGGGCCAATGGGGCTCCCCTTCCGAAAAATGGATGTGTGATGTCATGACCGAACCTACCGCAGTTAGCGCAAGGTCTTGACCTAGGGTCTTGACACTTGGCTGGCAAGTGGGTTCCACCACAGTACACGCATTGGATGTGTGGGTGCGTTGGTCATCTCAACATATCTTACAACTTGGCTAGTTCCATCTTAATGTCGGCCAAGTCGTGGTTCATTTCGGTGGTTTTCCCCTTATCCTGGGATGGTAGGGCTGATCGCTCACTCGAGGCTGACGCTCTCTCTGAGCTTCGCGAGTTGGTCTCTTCTAGGTTCATGCTTCTAGAGCTCTGCTCCTTCAGCTGATCGTCAACTCGAATGGCTTCCTCAAAGACCTTGGCTAGCACTCTCGCTGCAAGCTCGAGTTGCCTGCCAAAGCCTTGTATAGTTCTTCATTCTGGATCCCACTAATGAATACAGTTGATACTGCTCTTTCAGTCGGTCATTCTCCAGCAGGGATTCTCTTGAAGAGACTCCGCACATGGGTCACGTAATCGCGAATGTCCTCCTTCTCTTTCTGCTTGACGTTCATCAAGTGTACTAGTAGATTATCGGAGTATCCGAGCTCGGCAAATCTCTTAATGAAGAGATCCTTGAGGCCATCGAAGTTGGCTCGCTCTGCATTATCTAAGCTTGTATACCACGTCCTACCCTTGTCGCCCAAGCAAAGCCCGAACGCTTGAGAGCGTTGAGTCAGGTCGTTGAGGTCATTGGCTTCACAGACTTGCTCGAACTGCTCAACAAAGCTGTATGGATCATCATGGGGTTGGTATTTATCGAGTTGCTTGGCAACAATAGGGATTTTGGCCTGGATCTTTGAGCCCTGGTTTGCTCCTAATCTTATGAGCAGCGTTGTCGCTAGAGCCGTGGCACTTTGCTCTACAGCCGTGTTATCGAGCAGCCGCTTCATGAGAAGCTCACTCAGCGTTAAGTCTCCTTCTAGTGCTTTCTCACAGTCCGTTCGATTTCTGCCAGCCAGGTTCAGCACCTGCTACACCTCTCGCAACTCCATGCCTTGCCTTTGGCTCCTAGCCTGCTGGTCCCTATTGTACTCAGCCATGCTTTGCGGGCCAGCTTTCTCATCTTCTAGATCTGCAATGATAGCATATGTTGTCCTACCGTGGTGCTCATACCGAGCATGAGTGTCGTAACTATTGACCAGCTATTGAATAGTGTCTGGAAAGTCTTCTAAGTCGAATTCCTCGTTAGATCTGCGGTCTGAACTTTCTTCTGCCATTGTCGAGTTATCACGCTCCACGAAGCTATCGATCCGGTTCAATAGACTTGTCAAATCCACTTCGTCGGCATCCCCCGCTTGGTCCTACTTTTGCACGTTGATGGTTTGTCTATGTATTGGGTTCTCTCCTATTGGTGGGTTCCTTGAGTAGTTTATCTGGGTGAGTTCCTTCAGTTATTTAATACAGTCCTCAATTTATGGCCACTCAATGTGTCTTTTCCCTATGCACTTGTGCTCAATCAAGCTTTCAGTTTCCTTAAGTGTACTTTAAGTGCGAAAATTCAGGGTGAGTGCAGCAACCAATGTCTAGACGTCTCACGCACTCTCGCGTTGTTTTGGACCGAATATGCTTGTTGGTCAATTTTCTGGCCGTCTTGGCAGAGTTTAGGGTTTCTCTAATATGTTGCCTCGTTCGTTTTGGTTCAATCAGGCTTTACGCCTCAGCGATTTGCGTCTAAGCCCCTAGATCTCACAATTGCCCACTTCTAGCTACTAAGCGGAGGCACCCTACGATTTTGCCTATTCCTGTGCCAAAATCAAGTTCCGAGCGTCCTAAGGGCTTTCGACAGTTTGCGCTACTAAGCTCTAGCCGGGTCAGGTCAAATTTTCTGAAAATTTGGTGAAAATGCACACTTGGCCCAACTGGTCCGAATTGCAGGGTCCGAGTGGGTTACTCAAATGGGCCGAGGGCCGAATCTGGGACTTAGGCAGGGTGGGCTCGGATGGGCCGAGGAGACGACTCGGACGAGATCACTCGGACGGATTAGCTCGGACGGGCCGAGTGGTTGATTCAGACAAGGTTGCTCAGACCGACCGAGGCACTTGGGCCGAGGCGAGTGGGCCAAGGGTCGAATTTGACACATGGCAGAGGGCCGAATTTGTCCACGGTCCGAATGGTAGACTTGGACGGCCGAGTAGGCTTGGGCCGAGTGGGCCGATTAGGGTTTTGGCCAGATGGGCCGAATGGCAAGGGGCCAAGGGCCGATTCTGGGACTCGGCCCAGAAGTGACCTTTCGGACGGCCGAGCACGGCGCACGTAAACAGCGCGAGTTTGATTTCGATCGTTTCTCGTGCTTCACTCAATCATACCAGGCACAAACCTCGAGATCCTACCTAAGGGGGTAAGAGAAGGGATTCATATACCTGGATAGAGTGGTGGGCTCGTCATTGGTGCGATCAAATCGAATCGGGCGGTAGCTAGCTCTCTCTCTCTCTCTCTCTCTCTCTCTCTCTCTCTCTCTCTCTCTCTCTCTCTCTCTCTCTCTCTCTCTCTCTCTCTCTGTGTGTGAAATGGTTGCAAATGAGTCCTCCCTTGGCCTCTTGGCTCTTATACCCCTTCTCGGGTATAGTATTGATGCCCCCAATCACTCACTTGCCAATCTTAGGCATCACAAGCAAGCTTTTTGCCATTTTTGTACGATTTTTACCATGTTTTGCCCTGTTTTGCAACAGTAAACCCTACCCTTCTCCAATGCGATTTCCTAATCCTATCCTACTCTAAATGCAACAAGAATCAAAAGCAAAATACTGAAATGATTTCTCCATGTTTCCTAATCATCAAACAAACAAAATAACCCAAAATACTTACTTGTTTTGAAGATTAAAAACACCCAAACTTCTTACCTATCTCAAGCTCCGTTTCGGGGATGAATCCCTTCGATGCTCGATATGAGGCACACAAGTGCTCAAGCTTGAATCCGTTGGTCCCGGCAAACGGAACCAAAATGTGGGAGCTTTCGCTCAACCGCCAAGACCCACGAACCGCTTATTGTTTCAAGCATTCCAAGCGAGCTCCAATGGCTATCTCTCACCTAGCCGACGCGCTGTCGATCCTACGAGTGTAGTGAGCTTACCTTAGCACCGATACGAGTTGCCTCCTCTCTCCCATACACCGGTAGCTCCACGATCCTAGATGCTAGCTCAAGCATCCTCAAGCCTCCTCCACCTCCAAGCTCCATCCTCCATAGCCGTGCACGCAAGAAGAGAGAAGGGGAGAGTTGAAGAGAAGAGGAGATAATGGAGAGCTTCACCCTCTTGATCCCTCACTCTCACACACCCAGTCCCTCACACTCTCACACTCCCTCTCTCAAGAGCACACACAAGCAAGAAGTTGAGGAGGAGAGAAGAAGAAGAAGACTCCTTTTGCCATACACCAAAGAATGATCTGTTATTCACTTTTTGAACTTTATATATACAATCCCTAAAATCCCATGGGCAGCCATCCCTTTTTTACATGATCGGCCATTGTGGCAAGTCCCTTTTTCCATTTCCCTCTTCTAGCCTTGTGCCTCTAGCCTATACCCATCTAATATTTTACAATTGGCACAGGAGGGAGCCTGGCGCTCTTTTACAAGAGTTTTTCGAGTTTTTTGAGGCGCCTTTTCATATAAGGTTGTGCTTTTTGCCCCGGTTCATCTTTAGAGGCCGCCTGCGTGTCCTTGCTCTTTTTCCATCTTCCTTTTGCTTTTTTCCTCCATTTTTCCACCATCTCGACTTGGGGTTAACAAACACTAATAGCCCTCTCCCTCTCCATCTCCAATGCGTTACTGATGTATTTCTTTTGAGACAAATAAAGTATCTTTTTGTCTCAATCTCGCATATTATGCATATCAAGAATGTGACTAGTATTCCCCATGTCCTTCATGTCAAAGGTTTCATGTAGCCTTTTCTTTAAAGTATCCATATCCATAATGGACTTCCTAGTAGCAATCATCATGTCATTTACATATAGAATCAATATCATAAGGCTACCAAGGGCCTTCTTCATTTATAGGTAGTAATCTTTCTCACTCCTAGCGTACCCTTGAGATTGCATAAAGGCATTGAACTTATGATATCATTCCCTAGGAGCATGTTTCAAACCATATAAGCCCTTATGTACCTTACACATCGATTGCTCCTTACCTTCCACAATGAATCCCTCATGCTACTCCATGTAAATATCCTCATGTAAGTCCCCATGCAAGAAAGTGGTCTTTACATCCACTTGAACCAATTTCATATCCTCCCTAGCAACCAAAGTAAGAACCATATGAAGGATGGCACTATCGACTAACTAATTAAAGTATCTCATTAAATTCAATCCCCTTCTCCTACATAAACCCTTTGGATACCAATCTTACATTGTATTTAGGGAATGCATCAAATGGTTACATGGCAATACATGTTTGCCATTAGAAAAAGAAACTCACTCCTTGGTAGCATTCTTTTTCAAAGAATCCATCTCTTATTGCATAGCTCTCTTTCATTTATAACTATCATCCCTAATCATAGCATTTTCCTTATAAAAAGGCTCACCATAATCTCTAACCATGGCATAGTCTAGGGATGGAGTGTATCTATGTGGTGGTCTAGAAATCCTTGTAGACTAGAATTATTTGGCTCAACCAAAGCCCCTACCTATCTCATCTGTTTATCTTGTAAAATATGAGGTTATCCACTATCTTGTGGCACTTCCACCTCAACATTTCTTGGCTATCCAAGCCCTATATCATGTGGAATAGGTCATACAGTTTGCTCATGTGTTGACTACCCCTCCTCTTAAAACACTATTCTACGAATCTCAATAGTTTTAATGGGTTGTTTATGTATTTTATCCTCATAAAAGATAACATCATGGTTGCATATTGCTTTCTTTTATTCAGGATCTCACTAGCAATCGCCAAGTTCACCCAATTTTCCATAGCCAAGAAAACTTTGTTTTTTATACTTAGGATCAAGCTCACTCTACTTGTCCCTATGTATATTCATAAATGGCTAATCATGAAAGTGATCATAACTAGGTCTCTTGCCATCCAATAGCTTGCTAGGAGACCTATTAATCAAATGTACTACTATCTTTATAGCTTTAGTCTTAAATCCATAGTGAGACCAACATTAGACAGCATACCATGTACACTTCACATTAGGCATGTGAGGTGTACTCTCCATCATTATTAGTCCTCAAGCACTTAAGCTTCTTACCTGATTGATTTTCTACAAATCTTAAGAACTTTTGAAATGCATCCAACATATCACTCTTCTTGCAAAGAGGATAAGCCCAAACCTTCCTTGTGGCATCATCTATAAAAGTGATAAACTACAATACTCCACCCAATGAAACCATGGATATTAGCCCACATAAATTGTTGTGATAAACTATAATACACCACCAAATGAAACCATGGGTATTAGCCCACATAAATTGGCACGAACCAAAGCATTATGATCTTCTACTCCCACTATCTCTCTTATGTGACATTTTCATTTGCTTTCTAATTAGAAAATGCTCACAAAAGCCAATATCATAAAAATTTGGAGAGAAGATAATGCAAGTAGCATAAAGCCTTCATTCCAATGGGTGATTGATATATATCCCAAATGGCGATACCATATAGAAATAGATTGTTGTTCAATGACTACTAGAACATGGTCTTTAACACTAAAAACATGCAAATGATACAAATTATTAGATTCCTACACATTTGCTACAACAAGAGATCCCTTGTAAATCTACTTCACATAATCATCAATAACCACAATCATCAAGCTATCTTATATTGATCAAACTCTTTATCGAGTTTGGAACATGCCATACATTGTACAAGATAAAAAAGAACCATTTGACAATTATAAGTGTATATTTCCAATGCCAACAATATTCTATACATAGTTGTTTCCAAGATGAACACGTCCTCTTTTTCTAGCATCATAAGTAGAGAACCACTCCCTATGTGGAGTAACATAAAATGATGCTACAAAATCCATAAGCCAGCTATGAGATATGCCATTATCCATGGAAATCAAGAACAAATTACTAAAAGAGGATACAAAAAGACATCACCATCATCATTGCCACATGCATTAATCTCAAACATTACTATGCTTTTCTCTTTGCCATCATCCTCATTTTTCTTCTTGCCTTTTTGCTTGTTCCTTCACTTGTTGTAGCAATCCTTTATTATGTATACCTTCTTATTATAAGAGCAATCCTTTTTTATGTGTTCCTTCTTATTTTATAGAAGTAGCCTTTTTGCTTGTTCTTCCACTTATAGTGAGTGCTTTTTATATGTCCCTTTTTGTTTTACAAAAGTAGTATTCCACATCCTTTTTATACATGGCATGTTCAAAATTGCTTCTATCTTTTTAGGATAAACTTGAATACCATCAGAAGAAATAATATGTCCTAAGTATTCAATGTGGGTTTGAAAAAATTTACTCTTTTCAAGGTTAGCATATAATTGATTCTCTTTCAATAATTTGAAAACCAAAGATAAATGTTCATAATGCTCGTTCTCATTCTTACTGAAAACCAATACGTCATCAAAGAAAACAATTGCAAAATGCTGATACTTTGCTGTCTATAATTCAAAGCACAAACTTTGTTTTTTCAATGCCTGTAAGAACCATCCATTCTCTAACTTTCTAAAACTTAATCTTTAGTTCAAAGTGTATCTTATTGTTTCAATAAGAAGTTATAGATCTTGCAACATTCAAAATGTGATTACATAATGCAACCTAATCTTTCCAAAACCTACAATCAATTCTACATGTACTCTCTTACATGTTACTGTTTTTGAAGAATCCTCTAATTCTCTTAAAGATTTGTGAGTGGAAGCCCAAACATAAAACATCGTGCATGTATGGAGAGTTAAAATCTAATAACCATGTATTGAGGTAACTCGTGTTGCACTTGTAAAACTTTAGGTATGAGTTAGGTATCAAGGCTTGTGAGCTTGACTAAGTTTCCCAAAGCAATTAGCAAAAATAATCCAAGTGGTTGCTTTCTACATGGATATCTTCATTAATAACAACCAAGACTTGGAAGTATATACCACCTTGTAGATTGCATTAGTGTGTGACTTTAAATGCTAATGTTTCAACTAGATAGAGATATACTAGCATGTGAAAGATAATTGCTCAAACTTTTTAAATGTAAAATGTGCCAATGGAAATATTTAGATCATGGAAAAATATGTGCTTGGTTTACCCCAAAAACCATCATCCTAGCTACTAGAAAGGAGCTTCAAGGAGATCTTATTGGTATAACCTTTCTATACTATTTGAGTAACACTAAACTTTCAAGTACACATGATCTAAACAAAACTTTAGCATGCATAGTTCTAGCTTTTTTCATTAAAATCTTATATCTATAAGACCAAATAGGCGCTATAAAAGCATAGCTTTCATAATGTTCTAGAGCTTGGGGATTTCATCATTCAAGGAACCTTTGTTCCCAAAAGTGCCTAAGGAATGCCAAGAAAAGCATTAAGACTTGCTTGGGAGATCCAATTGTTGACTTTGGTCCACAATGTCTTGCCATTTGGAAGTGCCAAAATAAGTGCAAGATAGTGTTCGTTTACTTAAAACATAGAGCTATAATGTTGAGTCTTTCTTGAACTTAGAATTTTATCTTTGGTTGATGGCTTTCTACCATTATTTTCCAAATCAACTAATTCAATTTAGCAGTGGGGTAGCTTGCCAAAACATCCAAGAGCCTGCTTTCCCAAGTTCTCCAAGGGGTTCAAGATAAATCCTTTGAGCTATCTTTCACATTCAAGAAAATTACTTTGTCATTCTTCTAAACTTCCATCCTCTTCTTTAGCTTGATAGTGGAATTCTTCCTATGATCAATCAAGCTATGGACTACATAAACAAGGATAACAAAAAGTGAAGGAGGCAAATTTTTAGATTTCTTCAACAAAGACAATGATTAAATCCTTCAACTTTCTTACCAATTCACCTATATTTAGGAGCTATGCTGCATAAGGACATCATTTCACATGTTTTCCCATCACATATGTCAGTCCATATTTGAATCCCTTTCTTAAATAACTTTTTGAATATAACCAAATTGTGTTGGAGGACCAAATTCATCCTTATAGGCACTAGGGTAAAACCAAAATTATATGTAGAAAGGAAACATCTCCTTTACGTCCACATTTATTTTTCTAAGTTAAATGCTTGAGGACATGTCTCAAACATCTAGGAGAGTATGAAAGTTTTGAAGGCTTGCAATTTGGACTTCACAACTAGTCATACAAGAAGATGTCTTCCCACATCAAATCATTCTACTTACCTCAAGATATTTACTTGAGCTATGACATTTCTCTTAAGATGTAAGCCTAGGGTTGTTATGATTGGAGCCTAGGCAATATCTCAAATAACAACCTATGGGCCCTAGTATCCAAGTGTTCTAGGCCCAAATTTCTAGAACCTTATGGAGGATTGATAGTTTCCCGATCAATAGTAGACCACCTACTCTTGTCATCAAGATTCACAAGAAACCCCATCAACAACTTTTCCAATCTTGCCTATTGCACTTTAGAGAGTGGATGCATTGCTATAACATACAAAAATGAGGGTAAAATAATATTATCCATAGCAAAGATTCCACCTCCAAAACTAGGGGTAAAGCTACCTAAGCTTTTAAATTTGACATCTACTCAAACTTCTAAGACAACATTAATCCCAAACCCAATGGACACCCCAAGTATCTAAAGCTTTTGCCTAGGGAATCACTCTTAAGCCAAGTTGTTGAATCCGATCACGAAGATCATCTAATCCAAGATAGAGCACCTCATTTTTGGCACTGCTAATCTTGGAGCCTAACACTATATTTAATGTATCATACACATGAAGTATCTTATCAACATTCTAGTTGTCTATGTGCAAGATATTAGAATTGTCATTTGCAAATAACGGCATGCATGGTTGGGTTTCTCCAAGTAGAGGAAGCGACTATGGATCCCTTTCTTATAAGTTAAAGTTGATCATCCTTAGAAGAGGGTCAACTAATATTTTGAAAAGTGATGGGGCTAAAGGGAAACCCTACCTCACTAATCTATTTTGGGAAAAGGATTGAGACCATATCGTATTGATCCCCATCAATGTAGTGGCATTGCAAAAAGGGCCATTCACCATATGGCTGAAGAAGGCCCTAATACTAAGGTTTGATAACAACCAAGAGGAAATCCTAATGAATTCTATCATACATTTTATCTTGAATGATGTTGATCAAGATAAATTAATGTCCCCTATCAATTTCATAATCCAAAAGAGGCCATAAGATCGAGTATGGTAGCATGGATCTTGCACCTCTACGAGAAGCCATAGTGACCCATATCCAAGATGCTAGGAAGAATGAACTTAATTATGAGAGACAAAGCTTTGGGAACAAGATTATAGCAAACATTTAACATGGTCAATGGCCCCCATTGGCCTAGTTTCGATATATCAATAGATTTGGGCAAAACCTTAATGTGCCTAGCATTGGCAAATAAAGGGGGAATACTTGATCGTTAGAACTCATTTCTAAAGTCACAAATATCATTCACAAATGTTTACCGCATCATATCATAGACTTCTACTAGAATGTCCTTCAGGCCTGGGATTTCCCCTTCTTCATCTTCTCCACAACAAAGTTTAGTTGATCAATAGTAAAGGGATGGGCCAATAAGAGAGCTTTCTCTACAAAGATCACTAGCATTGAGGGTGTAACAAACTCCTCTAATGTTTTCTCAAAGTATAGATTCTTCTTGAGCTCCTCGCCAATAGTAGGTGAGAGATTATTAACAAGAACATTGGCAATTTCATGATCATCAAAATGATGACATTCATTCTCATCTTCAACCATAACTTTCATATCTTTCCTTTGCTTTCTCTTTAGAGTCTTGAAAAATAGAGGAGTGGGAGCATCTCCCTCTATTTAGCACCTTCTCTTCAATTGGACCTTAGGACCTTCAATCCAATGGCACCCTTAAGCTACAATGAAAAATGTTAAATGTCTTGTAGGAGCCACGTGAGAATAGTATTATTAGTAGGTAAGGGAAATGGCACACAAAATAAACTCTCTACATCTAGAAGCAGCAACCATAGTCTTTCTTCTAAGCACAACCTCATCTCAACCTTTAGTTGAAACAAGGTAGTGAGATCATAAATGCAACTTTCTAATCTTAAAAGGAGTTCTAAGTGGCCTTTGACTAGCATTGGCTTGAACCTATTTAGCATGCTCAACGAATTTATGGTCCTTTAGAAACAATAACTTAAGAGAAAATAGAGGTGGCGCAGGATTTGTGTTGATGAGGGCAATATCATTCTAAATACAATTTTGATTAGACTATACTTGGAAGTCACAATCTCTAAGACAATCCTCACCTTAGGATGAGAAGCCAACAACTAGCTTCCTTGGCTTAAGTATGCCATGTCTTATCTGGTTGCTCTCCATGTTGAATCCTTTTAGCAATTTGCCATGTGAACCATTATGAAACTGACAAATTGAAAATGTGCAAAACATTGAGAGGTACCTTTCATACAAAGAAAATTCCAACTTTTCCTATTCCTCTAATAGCACTGTACAAGACACAGGTGATTTCTCACTTGTACATCGTGTCATATTCCAATCTCTAATGAGGAAGTACAATTAGAGAAAAGTTGATTGTTGATAAATTGCCATGTAAGGCCCTATTATCAAAGATAGGGGGTCATATATAGAGACTAAGACTAGTTCATTTTGTCCCATCCATCCAGTTTAAAGTAAGGCACATGATCTATTTGATGAAGACAATAGAACTAACTCTTAATTTGCTCCAAGCTAAGAAAAAGCATGCATATTAGGAAAAACAAGATTACAGACAATAACGACCATAAGTTTTACCTCCTACAATGCAAGTATGTCAAGTTTCCTCTATTTAAGAATCCCATGACAAACCTCTAGCCTTTCTCAAAGCATAGACATCTAGCATCCCATGAGGCTACTAACAACTTCTTAGAGATCTTATCCATGAAAAAATATTGTATCAAAATCCAAAATATCTCCATCCTCTCACCACAATACACATATATTTTTTGGTCAACCAATGGCAAATGGATAAGTTTGTTGAGAGATACCTTCCCTTTACCTTTGTTTCCTTTGGACTCATATCCTTTTCATGCTTCCCTTCCTTACTTTGCACATGTGCAACTTTAGGGGCTTTCTTCAATTGAGCTTTCATTTTGGTTTGTTTCCCTCTAGTGCTTGAAATGTCTTTTAGTTGGATGTAGGGGCTATGAGAGCCCTCTATTCCATGTCTTTTTCTTTGGCCATAATTGGGTTTGCCTTGATATTGCTCTTCTCCTCTATATCTAGTTTGTTTTTTGTATTTTCTATCCATGGATAATCTCTAGAGTAATGGCATGATTGGTGGCATAAATAGCATGTGTCAAGGAAGTATGAAGATCTAACCTTGCTCACCATCTCTACCCTGTGCAAGTCATAGACATCTAAATACCAAAGGATCTTGACTCTTTTGTTCCCAAAGAGTGGACATTTTCTTCTCTACTTGTAGTGCACCAGCATCCATCCAATTGGGTAGACATGGGAAGGAAACCCAAACAGGACACTTGTGCATTAGAGTTTTCTCAAGTGAGAAATTTGGATCCTAAGGCATAACAAGTGCTTTAGTCAACCATAGCCTAGAACAACATCAATGTAGCCCATATCAAGTACAATCAAGTCCAAAAATGACACATAATTTTCAGCCAAGCATAAGGGTACTCTACAACATATCTAAGTGTCAATTTCCTCATCACCATTTGCCATTTGCACTCTTAGGGGTTGTTGTAATTCAGTGGGAAAGCATCTCAAACATTTTATGGCTGATTTGTTAAAAAAATTGCGAGTGCTACCACTAACCACAAGAATAAAAACATGTTTCCCATTTATGTTCCCTTGTATTTACATTGTGCTTGGACTCTTAGAGCATGCCCATGCATCCATAGAAATAGAGCATATTGAAGTGGCAGCATGTGGGGGTATGGTAGAAGCAATTCCATCTGAGTCATGAGGCAAGCATCCACTCGATTCAAAGGGAAAGTCATCCAAGGGGTCATAGAATTGCTTTTGGGTTGTATCCTAATCATAGTCCTCATGACCAGAATGTACCATAGTATTGAGATCTTCATCTTTTTCATCCACATCTTCCAAGACATACATACTATTAAGTTTAGCCCTCTGATAAGCACATTTTGATGCATGATCAACGATGTATTTTTTGCCACATATAAAACATAAGCCCTTTTCTTTGTGCTCTCTAAGGAGGTCCAATGGGATGAATTTTTGGCCCCCTCGATTGCCTCGGGCTGTGAAGCATTCTTTAGTCTATTTTCAATTGCTTTGTGTTGCTTATTGCCCTAAAACTTGGCTATTGTTTTGAGGCATTAAATGGAGGGTAACTAGGTATTTTAGAGTTGTTATTAGGCATATTACTTCCCCCATAAGCATATCCTTGAGGGCTTTGTCTAGCTACAGCTTTTTGCTATCCAAAAGTGGGCTAAAATCTAATGTCTTTCTTGTATTTGTAGCCATACCTTTTGGTCAACTCTATTGCTTGGAAAAGTGTAGTGGCTTTTGTGCCATCATATCAGTGGATAAATTAGGATTCAATCCATAATATTACTTGTGCAATTTGAAGTCATCACTAAGACTTTCCACACATATTGTCAAGTTGGGAAATTGGTTTGTGTACTCTCATGGACAAGCTACCTTGCTCTAGTTGGTACCACCTCCTAGCCAATCGCTTCACTCAACAGGAGAAACTAACACTTGTACCATGTGTTCCTTGAAGTCGTCCCACCCATGGATAGGCTGACTTTCAAGCTTTAGAGATCAAGATAGGATTCCAACTTGGTTGTCCACTCCTCTAGATCTAATAGGGACAAAGATTGCCCATTGTATTTGGTGAGGATTATCTTGTCCCGGATCTCACGATCATAAGCATTTTGCTAGCTATTCAAGCCATGTTGGCCATTATAAGCATGTTGCCCATTGTGACCATGCTGCACATTAAATGCGTGTTTCCCATTGTGGCCATGCTGCGCATTCAATGCATGTTGCCAAGACTCAACCACAAACTCACTATTGAGCAATGAAGTCCCTTCCCAACTCATAGGTTTCAACATGACTCAAATGCATACAAATAATTAAAATGGGGTTGTATCCTATGTGATTTGAGCATGGATTGAGTTTAATGAGTGTGGATTCAAGCTTTTGATTGCAACCCTAGCATCAAGATAAGTTAGCATCCAAAATACACACTATAGAATGCCATCTCACGTATACATCATGTCTAAACCTATGAGTGCACACTTTAGAATCATAATAAAAGATATTACTCAACAAAAAAAAAGTTTAACAAAGACTTTCTATTCCTAACAAGGATATAACAATAGTCTTTCACATAATGAGCCGAGTCCTCTATCGAGTAATATAATAAACAACATATAGTTTTGAATTCTCCACAAGTCAATATAGGAAACTTTTATTGATACAATGTGTTCTTAAAATGAATCTCTCTCTCTCTCTCTCTCTCTCTCTCTCTCTCTCTCTCTCTCTCTCTCTCTCTCTCTCTCTCTCTCTCTCTCTCTCTCTCTCTCTCTCTCTCTCTCTCTCTCTCTCTCTCTCTCTCTCTCTCTCTCTCTCTCTCTCTCTCTCCCCATCCATCCATGCTTACTCCCTCTCCAGAAGAATAACAAATTCAAGCTTAGGCATCATGGCATGGACAAGCCTATGGAACCTGTCAAGCTTTAAGAGTATGAACCAAATTGCTAGAGTAGAGCATTCATGCTATGCCAACTTTTAACATAGTGGGTCATTTGCCTTTCACCATCATGAATTATGAATCGTATATAATGGTGATGAAATTCATAAGAGGTACCTTGGAAATGAAAGAGAACTTGTGTCATATTGAGGTACTTGTAAGGTTGGTGGGTTGGTGGGAGGTGAATGTAGATTGGTTTTGTAACAAGACAATTGTAATCATGAGAGTCTCTGAAAAGAGAACATGCATTGAAAAATAACTTTGAGGGTTGCACCTTTTAGATTTGTGAAGAGATAAATATTCTTAATAGTATTGTTTTATTATTTAATTGGTGCCAAAGGTCTTATAAAATCAAAGGAGACTCTACTTTAATATTTAATTGATGGCAGAGAAGGCCCTACTTTGATGATAATAGTGGCATGAAAGCATTATTCTTAGGCAATGTACAATGATGAACCAAAACTATGTTGATTAGGAGGATTCCGTGAGACTCAATACCTAAAGTTTAGTGTCTTAGAAGAGCTTGAAATCTCCTTAGTAAGATAGGGCTTATTCTTGAGCTTGATGTCTTTACATAATAGCTTATGTTGCACAATTTGATGACTCTAGTCATCACAATTATATCCAAATGCCACCAACTATTTAGGTGTGAAAACGAGTGCAATGAAATATGCAACCAAGTGATATTCATGCCTTTCCCTTTCATACATACATCAAAATAGTCCTCACTAAAAAATAGCTAAGAATGTTATGCAATGGGCATTTATCCCCAATGAACAAAAAACTATGTGTGGCATCTAGTTGGAGTTGTGTGGTTACTACCAACTATTGTTAATCACATATTTTGCTATAAGTTCTTTGTATAACATTGCAATCCTTCACCACAACAAATCTTACATTTATTGTGTACTAGTCTAATGCTCCATCATAACGGTTTTTATTGATATTATTACAACAGATCCTTGTCTATAGCCTTGTTTGGGTAGTTAAAGTCTTGGACCTCGTTTGTTATGGTTTGGTATCATAATATTGGTCCCAGGTAGTATTAAAAGTGTGTTGATCTAGCATTCAAACATGTGCTTCTCCAATACCAAAATATATCTTATGTAACATGAAAGAAAATGAAAGAGTACTACCTAGTGATACTCACTATTATCATTCTAGCTTTGTCTTATGCAAGATTTAGTGTTTTGACTTTTCCAATTGGGATGATTTGGATTCAAATGACTTCTTTGGCCCTTTTCAAGCTCTGTTCCTCTTTTTTTGCCACTGCCATTGGGCATAACTACACGACAAACATAGGTGTTATCCTTGAAATCAAAGCAACCAACTTATAAGCATGACAAGATTATGTAATGACTTATTCCAAATATGATTTATCAATCCACCTAAGTCATCACACATATGCACTCGAAGTAAACTTGTATTGGAGATGAGTGACCATGAGACATAGACAACCCAAAAAGTGTCATGTCATGTTGTGTTTTGCATGTGTATCTTGTTTTTGGAGAGTTCCATTAACCATGTTTTCTAATTACATGGTGGATTTTAAAAATTCCATAAATGGAATTGTATAATCGTTTGATAATTTCTCAATTTTACAATATTTATTTTGGTTGTGTAAATTATGATACATGTTTAACACATCCCACTCAATAACATACAAAACCTATTTCCACATTTTTAATGTACATTGAGTAATTTCATTTAACAATTGACTTTTTTTGGTGGCACAAAAAGAATAATACATACAATGATGACATAAGCTCATTACTCCTTGGTTCCACAACTTTTAAGAAGCCACTTTGCCTTTCATGTGTAAAGAGTCATCTTTATTTTGTTTTGTTTGTGATAAAGCTGTGAATGTGACTATTGGAGAATGTGATTATTATTGGAACTTTACTCCAAATGATTGGGAATATAATTCTAGTGCTTAGTTTTGCCGTGATGAATACATCAAGTGTGCTAACAATCCTTCTCCTTTTACACAACGATTTCATGATGTCAACTTATGGACCAAAGTTATCATGATTTACTCAAGGTTTTCACTTTTAGAATCAATTAGACAAACTTGTTGGCTATGAGAAAAATAAAGATAACTATACAAGTTTAGATAGCTATTATGCAAAGATACAGGCATAATGAGGATGTTGTTCACACGATTTTATGCTTGGCTAGGTAGTGGTTACAAGCTACAATATGTTTAGAGCCTTTTTAATGTTGAAGAGTCCACCGTTTCTTTTCAAAAGATGAGCATTGCAGAAATCATTCAAAGTTCAATGAGTTTCTTATTTCCATAGCCAAGTTAAAATTAGAATGGTCAATCGTGTACAACACCAATATATGAGTAATGGAACAAGTTTAAAAGACTTGTAAGCTTGAACATCTTATTCAACAAAGCAACTCTAATGGTGTTTGTATGTGTGGCATCAATTACTTCAATATCTCAAAGAACCTTACTTGAGCTTCAACATCTTGTTCATAAGGCTTGTTAAATAATTGTATGTAGGGTTTTAACCAATACTAATAATAATAAATTGTTTTGAAAAGTATATTTGAGACATTCTCACTATAATCTATGTATTTGACTATATGAGAATTCATCGTAACATCCCCCCAATAGATTACATGATAAACATATCTATAGCATTTGGATAGGGTATTAAAAAAAATGTGCAAGTCTTAGGAAACAAGAGCATTATTGGAGGGGGTCATTTGCAAAAAAGTGCAAAAATAAAAAATGAGCATTAGTAAGTGTGAAATGTTAAGCTATATACTTTGCTCTCCTATCTTTGAGTTTGCAAGTTTCTCATTGCCCTTTTTGGTAGCTTGGTTTTGTTGGTCCAAAATGAGAGAGTTTTTTTTTTTAAATGTGAGAGTTATATTGATTTTAATAAAAGATATTTACATCACCCTCAATGGGGAAAAGCTTTAGCTTCTTCTCTCTTGAAGAGTAGCAGGGAGGACATACATGTGGTTAGCACATCCAAATAGGATATTCTTTCTAAGATTCCAGATACTAAGACAAGTGGTGCCTCTGAGGGCATTCCAAAATTTTTTTGAAACCTCGTTAAGGTTGCCTCTATCACCTAGTAGCATTTGTTTCCACCCAACTAGATGGTGGAGCTTTAGTTCTTCCATCCTCTTCTTAATCTTTTTCCACAAAACTTGAGTCTCTTGGCAATCACAAAACACATGCATGAGTATTTCTTCTCTCTTCCTACAAAAGACACACATCGGGGAGGTAGAGCTGAACTTGCATAATTGGTCCTTGGTGGCCATATTATTAGCTGTAACTCTCCATAGTAGTACGTCAATGATTATGCGAGAGAATGTCAATATAATTAGGCCATAGAGGCTCTTTCTATGTAGGCTACACCATAGCCTTGTTAATGGAGAACAATGTGTCACATTTATGCAAATGAAACAAGGTCGTCTCTAAAAACCATTGTTTTGGCAAAGAACAATGAGCCCAATTTTAGGTTGATGTTCATCATGCAAAGCCTCTCATAGAGTTTGTTTGTGTAGGTGATACCTTGCAAGCACCTTGTAATTTGTTTGGCACTTTCTAGACTACAGAGAAGAGGATATTGGCAAGTAATTGCTACTATGCACTTGAGAAAACTAGAAGTTGAGGAGTACTAAAGAAGTTAACGATTCTAAGTTGAGGATGTTCTTCTTGAATACAATGTTGAGCATTTTCCATCAAACATGGATCTACTGCCATCTTGTTTAAAGAAATTATTATTTTCTCCTGCCTTCCAATGGTTTGTCTTAAATATGAGAAACTCAAGGGCAATTGCAAGGCAAAATAGATCGCAAGAGCTAATATGAGAAACTATTAGCTCAAATTATAAGCTTTTAATATTCCATGTGGTTTGGACCAAATGAAAGCAACAAAGTGGCTATCAATGCAGTTGGACAGGGTAGCTCATGAGAAGAGACCCATATTCTAGCAAGAGAAAAGGAGCAATAATTATTGCAAGAGGAAAATGACAACATATAAAGGGAAGGGTCATGAATGCCATTGTTGGGATTTCTAAAGCTTCCCCATGGGTCCTATAGGCATGGAAAAATTTTGAGTTGCTAGTCCATCATGATTTCTCTTTTCACTACACTATTGTGATATGATAGGAAGCCAACTATCCCTCATAGAAAAAGGTGAATTGGTGGATCCACTTGGCCTACAACTTGATAGTCTAGCTTGGATTATGATAGCTTGATAACAATTAGGTGGGCATATGACAGCTCAAATTGACAACACCTATAGAGCTTGTGCATATATACTTTTTTGTACTTATTGCATTTTGCTTGAAATTAGCAATTTTGAATCTCGTGAGTTCAGTATCAACATGGATTGTATTTTAATAGCTACATGAAAATTTAAAAGCCTTTGGATAGGTTAAGCAAATTGCAAGAATTGGAAGAAAAACCTTTCAACTTCTAGGAATGAGGTTTTAAAATTGGTAAACTGAGACCACTTTAATTATATTTGTATGAAAGTGCCATATTGAGCCTCGGGAAAAAAACACAAATCTTTAAGTTTGAGAATTTTGGGCCTTCACTCATTTCTTTGTCTCATAGGTCATTTTCACTTTTTGGAGACATAAACACTTATTTCTTTCTTCTTCTCTCTCTCTCTCTCTCTCTCTCTCCATGTATCAATTGGGTTGAAGGTTAAGTCAATGATACTTTTATCTGGTTAATGAACATTGGAACAACCTCTTTGTATATTAACATTAAGTTTTGCACAACTCACTAAATTAGTCCCTTACTAATTTTATCAACTCTAACATACCCTTATTTAAATTATCACCATGTTAGGGCAAGTGTGCTAGTGAGCTAGTCATTTCCAAAAAAGAGATCAATGCATCCCCCAAAAGGGACTAATTATTCTCTAGCATTCCTTCACTTTCTTGAAGTAAGGAGCAATCAATTCTCTCGTTTAATCTCCTTCTTCCCCAATTTAACCTTCTTTTGGCACATTGGATAAGTGCTATTATGATGGACTCTTTAAATGGATACTTACATGTCTAATTTCTCCAATATACCATTTGTCACAACACAAAACCTCTGCACCTCCACAAATGTAAGATCTAACTTCTGATGGTAATATATGTAACTAGATCATCCTCTTCAACTCCCTAACCTAAAAGATAACCTTGAGTGATTGCCCTTCCTATGCTTCTCTAACTCATTTTAGGCATGCATGAGACTTCACTAACTACTATTTTCACTTTTTTCCATTGTTGTCTTTTAAAGGCATGTATGGCACTTTAGTGACTACTCTTTTCCCTTTTTTGCATTGTCTTTTCTATAGCTTATTGTATCCTTTTCTACAACTCCATGATCCTGCTACCCATTTCTACAACTCTACAGACCTCTTGATTACATAAAAAAAATTGCTTGAGTGAAGAAAGAAGATTATTATGGAGTATAGGCAAAATACAATTGCTTGACATGCCTTTTTAGCAAAACATCCTTGAAAAGTAAAATGAAATTTTACTCGATCAAGGTAAGGGTGTCTAGTGGCTACTTGAACTCTACCATAGTGCCTCACCTCCCCCACCCCATTCAAAAGAAAACAAAAAAGTAATACTAAATCTAGCGAGTATAAGGTTTAGTGGGGGAACAAAATAACAAAACCTTGATTGGAGGAGCCAAAATGACAACAAATATATAGCTGCCACATCATGTGTTTTCATTATTGGTCCACGTCTTCCATTCTTTTGTGGATAATCTTTGAGTGATTGGAATGGTTTTGGAAGATTTGATCTTAGTACAAAAAGAAATTTAGTAGCTTAGGAAATATTTTCTAACCTCGACACAAGCATAATTGAAAGGGGGCTTGTGAGAAGATTTTGTGGTATGAAGCTTAAGAGGGAGCTAGTTGTCATACATTACTAGCCTAGTGATTTAGGAGGAGGGTCCTAGTATGATCAAGGTCTTCTATTCATTTGGCTTGGAAGCTATTTTATTTGCAGATAGGAAAATGCTAGCACAACTCTTGTTTGCAGTCTTAGCTAATATTTAGAGGGGAGGTGCCCTCACTTCTTCACATTCAGGTCTAGGGTAAAGGAGCTAGTAGGGTAGTAGGTGCCGAAAGTAGGGTAATGTAGCCCCCAATGGTGAGACTTTTTTGCACAAGGCAATGGTTGTGATGTTCGGATCTTAGATTTAGATGATCCTAGTTGATCATTTCCTTTGCTCAAATTGTACTCATTTTGGTCCCTTGGTGTCATCAAATTCTTTAAACTAGCGATTATTGATTTTCTTGCATATTTGCTTCTGCCTTTTTTGCTGCTCTTCCTCTTTGCTTGAGCTCGACGCAAATGAAATTCATGACACCGATGTGAAGATTGAAGAGCACATGTGTTAGTCACTCATTGGGGTCCTTTTACCCTATGTGTATGTAGGTGAGGAAAGAAAAGAACAAATACCATTGGGTGTGAGGCTGTGAGAATCAAAAATCAATTCACACACGATACACATAACCCAGCTCATCGGACGTTGTGAGGAAATTTCCGAGACGCAACAACTGGCCTCTTAGGCCTCGTGAGCCCGGTCGGGGGTCGTCCCTCTGTGGATTCCGAGTCTGGAGTCTACCCCTGCGCTTCTGCTTTCTTTCCGTCTTTCTGTCTAGGCTCGCTATGGTGCTGATCGTGGCGATGACAAGGAGGCGAGCGTGAGACACAGAGGGGGCAGAGGGAGAGAAAGAGAGACAGCTCGTGTGTGTGATCATTGTCTGTGCGCGCGCTCTCTGCATCAATGCTGCTGCCGGTACCTCCCCTCGGCATCGCCATGGAGCTCCCCCACCACCCCACGCCCGACGCCTCCTTCCTCGCCTCCTGCTCAGCCCTCTTCATCTGCGTCTACGTCGCCTCCTTCGCCCTCCTGGCCCGCCGCGGCTGGAAGCGTGCCCCCCGCCTTGAAGCTGCCAGCTGCTGCATGTCCATCCTCCATGGCTCCCTTGCCACTCTCACCACCGCCTACAACATCCACCGCTCCCTGTGGCGTCTCGATGCTCCCAACTCGCGCTACCAGGAACTGGTCATGGAGTTCAGCACCGCCTACTTCCTGGTTGATTTGCTCCACTACGGTCTCTTCATGCCCCAGGAGGTGCTCTTCATCCTGCATCACATCGCCACGTCTACATACATGCTCTCGTGCCGGTACTATACTGGCCATGGCGCTGTCTCCGTGATGGCCCTTCTCGGCATGGCTGAATGTACAGGCCCTCTTCAGAATATCTGGAACCTTACTCTGCTCGGCTCCACTCACTCGGCTTTGGCTGCGCGCATCCACAATGTTATTAATCCCTTTTTCATTACATACTTCAGCATCGTCAGGGGTGTTTTGGGGCCATGGCTCACTTTTCACCTCTGCAGATTCTATTTCTCAGGCCAAGCAGATCATGTGATCCCAAGATGGTTGGCGTACTATTGGATGTGCACGGTCATCTTAGCGATTGCAGGTAGCCTTTTCTGGGTTTCAAGGTTATGGATGAGGCTAATAGAGTCTCGGAAAGAAAAACTGCAGGCAAAAAAACTATGATGGGATTTTTGAGGTTGCTCAGAATTACTGTAGGGTCCGAGTAAACAGCCATTGGCTGAAAGAAATACAATTTTTGTAGCTGGGAAGGGGACTCATTTTTCCCATGTGTCAATGGGGGAATGTATACATGTAACGGGAGCTTCCATGCATCAACACATGTAAATTTTGATAGGTTTGCCTTCTTCTATCTTATCAAGTCAAAAGAGCCATTGCCCCCCTTCATTTACTTGTGATGGTTACGAAGGTAGCTTAAGCTTTCTTCACGATTAAACTTGCGTGTATGAATTGGCTACATGCTGTAAACCTTGTTCGGCTTCTGCTGCCTTTTGAAATGGCTTTTAAGTTTGAAGCTTAGACCAGTATTGCTCGTCTTGTGGGAGTTCTTGTCACTGTCCTCCCATATTTGAACTGACATGGAGAATAATGCAGAATCTGTTTCTGCACCGAATAAGTGCTGCTGCTGCTTTGACTGTGAACGTGTGTGACTACTGTAATTCTATCCATTGAATACTGGAAGCATGGGTGAGCATCTTTTTTGTTCTTGTGTGCCTTACTAGCGGAGTTTATTTTAACATGTTTTTATGCCCTTGGAAAAACTGGGATGGGGCAAAACCTGAGTGCGAATGAGTGTAGGTGAGACATTTATGAGAGTTCAACTATATTAACATCAAAGGTGTGTTTCTCATGGATGTTTTGCTGTTTGGGTCTTCCACAAAAAGAAAAACACCATGTAAAGCAAATCTCTCATTTCTTATATACTCTTTGCAAGGCAAGATTGTGGTAGAATTTTCTGGCTATGGTGTTGGTGTTGATTGTACTTGGCAAAATAGTTGACAGAATCTTCTGCCTGAAACTTGTTGTCAAGGACATGACTGCTGGATGAGAAAGGGAAAGCTCCCCATGATTTGGAGTATTGTGGCAGCTGATATGGCTTAGCAGTATCCTAGGGATTTCAACATCACAGTGAGTGGTGGGGGCAGGCAAACTAATTGAGACTTGGGCGTAGCTTTGTTGGTGACTTTTCACTCAAGCTAGTGGTGTTGAGCCACTAGGTTTAGGGTTCTCATTAACCCATCATTAAGTCTCTTTAAACCAGCCTAAAGCAGACTAATGCTTAATTACTACTATTAACTAGCTTATTTTTGGCAGTAGGCCAAGTGCACCCCAAATTTCTTATAAATAGGAATCTATGTGATTGCATCCATCATTCCAGCCAGCTATCATCAGCCCTCTCCATGCCCATTGCTGTCTACACCCTCCTCCTGGCAGATACCTCTGTTCATGATGCTTCAAGGAGAGCTGCCTCAGCGGTCCATGCAATCCTAAGCATGGTGACTTGATTCGGGGCATTTCTGTCCATTGTCAGCATCAGAGACACATTGCACAGCTGTTGACCATCAGTCCTCAGCCAGGCGACCAGTTTTAGCACCAGTATCAGACTGTGTTTTCATAATCTGATTTGCTGCCACCTATTTGGCAATTGGGACCATTCAGCAGCTGTTGGCTTCATTCACAGTTGCGTTTGCTGCTGTTCCAGACTGACCAACACTCACAGACACTTTTCAAAAGCTGTTGCCCCACTGATTCCAGCCTCGTGTTTGCTGCAGAGGTCACCTACATTGCCATCTGTGTTTTTGTATCAGGAAGAATGCTCTGCTGCCATGCAGCCTCCTGCTGATTGGGTCAGTTAACAATATCATCTTCTTAGCTAGACTTGTGTTTACAGTAGTCAGGGCTGATACATTACTGCAACTTTCACTCAGATATCATTAGAGATTGCTTCAAATGTTAAATCAATTGTCAAAACAAAAATTGTGATGTCTCATAGGTCGAGGTTTTAGCCACTGATGATGGTTTGCCATAGCTTTGGAGTGGTAGCTCCCTTGAGTTTAGTCATCCGTACTACCAAATATACACATGCATCACCTTAACACAGAAACTCGAGCATGGGTATTGGATAAGAAACACACGTGCCATACCCACCACCTGCAACATGTGACCTTTGTGCATGCTCGTCTTACTAGCAGTTCATGGTTGAGTTTGTGCATATTATTCAGAGGGCTAGGGCACTAGTATATTTCCTAGGTTATTTAGGCATTTTATGATGTCTATTTTGGGCATTTTATGTTGGATGACTAGGATTAAATGCTGGCTGACTTGTTGCTATTTGTGGCATTATCTTTGCCTATTTATTTCATGTGGCTCCTCCACAGTCATCATTCATCATTTGACAGGTTGTGCTAGAGGGAGAGGAGTAGGTGCCAGTGCCTTGGCAGCTAGTGACTCACATCGGTTATGTACTATCTCATATCTTGGTATATGGATTCCATTTCCCGAGCATCTCTTTGCTATTGAGTTCTTTGTGTAGTGTTCTTTTCTTTTGTAGTGTTTCTCTTTTCTTTGTTTAGTAGGTTTCCATGTTTCCATCACTGCATCCACTTTTGACACCAAGTGGTTTTGTGCATGTCATTGACTCTCGCGCTAGATTGTAGGTCAACTCTCTGATGTCAATTAAACATCCCCATAGGATCCAATCTACATACGAGATACAACATAAGCCACATTCACGAATAAAAGGGACTGGACATTAAACTCACCTTCGAGTTATAGAGCCAAATGGGCTCACCCAAGAGCCCAGGAGTTAGCTGCCATAGTAGTTAAGAAACGCGCTTCTTTGAATTCGAAACTTACGAAATGTTTCTTAAAGTACGAAACGTTTCTAAGAGTTAAAAACGCGGGCTTTTTTTTTTTGAATTGAAACTCAAAACATGGTTTTTTGACAAAAACTATTAGGCAATGTTAAACATGATGATGATGTGTAATGACTCGTGAGAGCTCAAGATTTTGAACAAGAGATTGATTTTTTTGTGATTTTGTTCAGTTATTGGACTTTGTCAATCTAGTATCTATTCTTGTCTTGAGAGTTGAATATTATACGACTTTAGTCTCATTTATGAGTTATTTATGATATATTATGATTCATTCTCGATTTTGACATTTTGTCAATTTGTTTTGAAATGAGAATCATGATGTTGCAACTTGACTCAATCGATATTGTAGATAGGCTATTTACATGTTAATTTCAATTTTCTTTGTATGATATGTATAATCATAATATTTGAGTTCTAAACCATAGTATAGCTTGTCCAAAGACTAACTTTGACATAAGTGACAAGTTAATAATGGATCATGGATATGTAATGTATTATTCTCAATTGACTCTATTATCACTTAAGCTCAATTGGCCATTCTTTGTTTAAGAGAGAGTTCAATAGAGGTTTAAAACCTCTTTTCTTAGTCAAAACACTAAAAATCCCTATATAAAAAAACCCGCGTTTCTTATTTTACCCCCTCTTGAAAGAAACTTATAAAACAAGTTTCTGACGTTTCGTTTCTAAACGTTTCTGACGTTTCTGGCTGCTATGTTAGCTGCGCTTCGTGTTGTGAGCACATCCCAAGGACTTGGCATTCCATACCACCAATCTACACCATCCTAGTGTATGGATGTGTTAGCCACTTGGCCAAGAGTTCAAGAGTGGTGATCACACAATGATTGTGCACAACAGGGGCTTGAGTCCTATGAATAAGACACGGCTGTCCTAACCCTGAAGTGCCCTTAGTGCATTCGCATTAAGTCACTCTATGACCATTGATCAATGCTACTAGTGGTCATCCGGATGTCCAATGATATAATAGCCTTCACCGAGGATTCTTCTATAAGAGCCACTCTTGCGATAGGTTGGCAGGGGAGGGGGCTATACATGCTCCATTCCCCTTCTCTTGTGAAGGGCCCTTCGAGTCAGTCTTCCATTGCCACACACATTCGCGGTTATACACCATCCACCCCACAGGTTCCATCCCAACCCCCCACCATCTCCTTTGGTGGTTTCCTTGTACCCTTTCAGAGGGGACGATATTGGTGACATGGGTGTGGATTTTTTGGCCCTTTGTATTTCAGAGGGGGATTCCTAGGATCTTGAGGAGGTTGGTTATAGTCTACTTCAGGCCTTTCTCTCATGTTGTAACCTTTTTCCTTTGTCATCAAGCCACCAGTCCCTTGTTAGAATGATGATAGGGTTTGTGGGAAGAAAACACAAAGTGTATGGCAAAGGCTAAGGCAAAGAAACTCAGATACACCAAATAAGAGGGAGATGAAGAATGATGAACATTGAATCATGTTGATACAATGGAGCAAAGCTCTAGGATGACTGCATTGTCTTGACTGATCAAGTGGCAGGACTTGAAGGGAATTTGCATTGTGAAGGGAGTGAAACGCAATCCTTCGGGTAGTAGGTTATTGAAGTAATCAGTGGAAGATGAAGTACAGCTGTAGAGGGAGCAAAATGCAGTCCTTAGGGGCTGTCAGAGTGGATGAAGATGGTGACCAGCAATCATTGTGTGCTCCAAGTGGTGGAAATCAGCTGGCTGGCCTGCTATGACAGCAAACGTAAGTGTGGGAGGGTTTGCAACAGCAAAACACAAATTTGCGAAGCAGAAAATAGCGAATAGGAGCTATGTGCAAAGCCAAGAAGCAGCTGGACAGCAAAATGCAGATCCAGACTGCTTAGAGAATGGTTGACAGCAGACAATCTGATGTCATCAGCATGAAGAAGACAATTGCTAGTCAACTGGAAGGGGGTGGCAGCTGGGTGGCCAGATCTGCCTTGAAAACATAGCCAGAGAATGATGGAACAGGGTGCCAACAGTAGACAACACAAGAGAGTCCTCCGTGAATTGAGATGTCCTCCTTGTAGGGGTGTAGACAACGATGGAGAGGCTGAAGAATGTAGAGAAGAATGAGACCTAATTGATGGATTGATGAATGAAGTGAGTGCCTTATTTATAGGTACTAGATAGTCTCGGGTAGCACCCTAGAATATGGGTGCCCAACAATTTTGGGGCTATAGGTGGAAACCAAATAGGAACTAAGGGAAAGAAATGCACTTAATGATTGGGGTTTCTCAACAGCTTTGTCACTTGGCCATTGGTCTTTGTTGTTTCTTTGCAGGTTATTATGCCTCACTATCATCTCACAATTGGGTTAAAGGCTTGGCTTAACTATCGTCGATTGGAGTTTTCAGGAGTGATCCATTCAAGGTCTCATTGTTTTCATTGGCCTATAGTGAATTTCTGCTTGATTAGGCTTTCATTTGGAGAGGGGGTCTTACTCCTTGGCTAGCATTCTCATTGACGAACTTCATTGACACTCTTCCTACCATCCTCAAATCCGCATCTTCTTTGGCCTTTGACCACATCAAGGATTTGAGAGGGGGTGTTAGCAAAGATGAGTGTCTTATACTGTCATCTCTTGCATGTGAACCTTAATCTGAGTCAGATGAGGACATTAGTGGCTCTGACATTGTCTTTGTCTGTCATTTTATGTGCATTAGGCAATTTAGATGGAGGGTACATCAGTGCATTTCTTTTTGGGTGCTGTAGGCTATCTTGGGCACCCACGTGATGGGCTTGGCCACTTGATTACCAGTTGTGGCCCTAGTCCTATTCATCGGTGGCATGCCCTCTCATTCATTCATCGCATCATTGTGATCATTCAGCCTACCCTCCTCATTCTCTGTCACCCCTCTACTATTATCTAGTGCCCACATTGTGTGGAGATATGCTAGGTTTTGCAAAAGATACTAAGTGTATGACCACGACTGAAACACAGAGAACTCAAACACATGCAAAAATGCGGGCCATAGTAGCGGTCAGAGCGTGAGGTCCACAAGAGATGGATCCCAAGTGCTATAACCTCCAGTCAAAATCGAGATGAGGCTGAAAGTGGAAGGGCAGCAAGGTGAAAACCAAAACACAACAGTCTTTGGAGTTGGAATTGGTAAAGGTAGCAATGCAACCACTCGAATGCGAAGGTAGCTGATCATTGGCAGCAAGCAAGAGCTGGGTGACAGTTGGAAGATGATGACTTGATGTAGGGCAGCTTGTTGATGTTAGAAAATGCAGGCTGTAGGGGGGGGCAAGGGGATGACAGCTGATGACATCAGCAATGTGCAGCAAACATAGCCTGGAAGAGGGTGCCAGTTGGTTGGTGACAGCTGGTATGAGGCATTAGGTGTTGGAGAGGACAAGGAAGCAAGATAGCTGATGGTGTGAACTAGCAAAACAAGGGATGAAGCTGACTGGTGGGACAGCTCTCTATTTATAGATGAGTGGATCAGCCGAAATTAGGGTTTTGGCTTATGGCACACATAAACTTTGGTGATCTTTGAGTTTTGGGGCCATTTTAATGAGCTAATGAAGATTTAGTGTGTAATGCATCTTTTATTAGCCTAACACAATGATGGTTAGTGCTACTTGTTGGGGTTGATCGTTGCTGCTTTGTATCTTTCAGCCATTGCAAGCAGTTTGTTTGTTCTCTCGTTCGGTCTCCTTTTTCTCTCCTTGTTGGCTTTCCCTTTCCATTCCACTACACACTTTCACAAATAATACAATAATCTGATCAAGTATGTAGATAACGAATGCTGAATACTGAAGGCAGATATGTACAAGGGTTGTGTGAGTACATGCAAAATGAAGTAATTGTGATTTCAGGGGCAGGCTAGCCTAAGTAGGCTGAAAATAATACAATAAATGGATCACATTGGCTAGTAAAAATTGGGCTTCTGTTGCAATAAATAGGTTGATTGCCCCCCCCAAAAAAAGCTGCGAAAAAGTTGCATGCCATGTGGCAAGTTTGTTCGACCTACCTGCCCTAATCCACCTACCCAAATTGCTGCCCAAACTTGGTGACTATACAAAATTATTGTCCAACCTTTGTGACTTGTCTTATAATACTCCACATCAATGTTCCCATCCAAGATCTTCTCATGAATGAATTGATACCGGATCTCTATGTTCACCATCCTAGCATGAAATACAAGATTTTGTGCCAATTGGTGCATAGGAGTTTAGTATCCCTTGTCTGGAAACAACCAAGCTTCTTCAACAACCTTTGAAGCCAAATGGTCTCACAAGTTGTAGAACAAGTTGCTCGGTACTTAGCCTTTGTAGATGAAAGGGCAACTATAGGTTGCTGCTTGTTGCTCCAAGAAATTGCACCTTTACCTAGAAGAAACAAATAACTTGTCGTCAATTGTCTACGATCAACATCACCAATCCAATTTGTATTTGTTCAACCACGTAATACCAAGGTTGAACCACCTACACGTGCTAGATAAAATAGTCCTAGATTAGGGGTTCCTCCTAGAAAACACAATATTCCTAAGGCAGTCAGCCAATGAACTTGCTTAGGTACACACAAGCAAACCTGTTGGAAAGCACAACTCAATCTTGGTAAAAGCCAAATCAATGACCAAGTCAATTGTCTATAATAGGTAGCATTTGTCGTTCGCAAATTTGTAGGAGCCATGGCCTTCTAATTTGGGTGCATGGGAGTAGAAATGATCCGACACTCCTATATCTCAAAGGTGGCTAAGAGCTGCACATATCATTGTTGGGATAGAAATGTCTATAAAAAATAATAGGTATGCTTCGATACCATGTAAAAAATAACATGTATGTTTGATACCATGTCAAAATAAGCGATAGCGCAGAGAGAGAATACAGTTTGCAGGGAGTAACAGTGTATACGGCAAAAAGTGAGAGAGAAGAGAAATTTAGAAACACAAGAAGAACAATGGGCTATCGAAGTAATCACTGGAAGGTGAACGACAACTGTTGAGGGAGTGAACCGTAGTCCTTAAAAAGCCGTCGGAGATGTGGAAGATGATCACCAGTTGTCGAGGGAGTGAACCGTAGTCCTTTGATGTTGGGGAGTGACATGGCCAGCAAAACACGAATCCCAGAGTGTTGGAGCTGTCAAATGTAGGGAAAGCAGCCCAAATGTTGATGCCAAGTGGATAATGATGATGCTAGATGATGGAGGATGAGCCGGGCTGCAAAAACGCAGGTCCTAGCAGTCTTTGTGACAGACGAGTGACGCCAAATGATGGAGAGAAGCCAGGCTGGAAAAACGCAAGTCCCAGCAGCCCTTGTGATAGGTGAGTGATGAAATCACCGACTCTTGGTGATGTAGATTGTTGCGAGTGGCTACGATGTTGATGCCAAGTTGGAGATAATGATGTGAAGCAAGGAGAAGATCTTCATAGTGTAAAATGTAGGTGAAGGTGGAGCTTGATGGAAAAGGGTGTTGATGGCAAGCAGATGATGGTGACGCAAGGTGGAAGATGCTCCAAATGCAAGGCCCGATGAAGGAATAGGGCGCTTGAAGCAGAAGAGAAAGGGTGAAGGTAGCCATGAGCCACAAATTGCAATGTCCTCCTAAAGGGGTGTGAGGGTAGTGGAAGGGGCTAGTGAGAGAAGGGAAGGGTGTTTGATGACGGAGGAAGAGGGGTGAAGAATGACTGAAGAGTGGTGGGGTGGTGAAGAGTGAGTGAAGTGACTACCTATTTATAGGCATAAGCTGCCTAGGGTGGCACACCATTGTGTGCGCGCCCTCTGAAAAAGTGGCCAAAATGTAGACACCAGCCCTTTTTGGGGCTATCTGTGCGAAATCCTAAATGAAGTGTGTAAACTGAAGAAGTGGTTTTTCAACAATGCCTTTCTCTAAGTCTGCCATATCTCATGATCTAAGAAGAAATAAAGAAACCCTATATTTGTCATCTCAAACTTTGGATGGAGTGGTTCCTTAGTCAGCTTGATAATGTGGGCATGGTCACTTTTTAGAATGAGATCGTCCACATAAGGCACAAGCACTATGTGCCTAACTAACGTGTGGATCCGATACCCCAACCTCTCTCAAATGAATGAGTCTATTTTCTCATTCCATGCATGGGAAACTTGCTTGAGGCTGTAGGGGGCCTTCTTTAACCTATATATCTTACCATTAGAGGTAGAAAAGCCAAGAGGCTGCTCTACATAGATCTCCTCCTTTGATTGCCATTGAAGAATGTGGACTTGATATCTAATTAGTAAATGGGCCATCTCCTATGGCTGGCAAGAGCAAGTACCATTCAAATGGTGGCCATACGAGTTGTGGGGAGAAAGTACCGTGGAAGTCAACACTTGGCTGATGTGCAAAGCCTTTGGCAACCAATTGTGTCTTGTGCTTGTCGAGTGTGCCATCACTGAGATGCTTAGTCTTAAGGATTCAGTTGACTACAATCACCTTTCAATGAGTGGGCTGAGGCACAAGGTACCAAGCGTCATCTCACTCAATGGACTCCAAATCTTATTTCGTGGCCTTCCACTAATGATCAAACTTTGATGCCTTCTTCATTGACATCGGTTCCCTATCCATGGTACAGGTCAAGAAACCATAGTTAGTATAAATGGGCTTGATGGAGTGTGTCTGGCTCCTTTGAGGTTGCTATGGGCCATCTTGCATCTGCTAGCCTGCTACTCCTTGGAAAGCCTCTCAATCTGTGCATCACAAAGTGTCTCATGAGCTCAATAAGGAGGCCGATACTCCTCTTGTATCTCAGGCTCAGCCTTTGTCGAAGTCTTTGGAATATCCATTGGTGGGGAATCCAGTGGAGAAGCAATTTTCCCTCTGCATTTTTGAAATTCCAGCCACTTAAACCAATTATGATTCACATACATGAACCATAACCAATGTTAGAACCATAGGGGATGCATCCACGTGCCAAATCCCAACACTGCTCTAACCACCAAGGCATTGTAATGCATGAACTGAGCATAAACAACACCTCATAGCATTCAAGGGGCATAGACTCCATAGGCAATGGTTTGATGCCATGCCAAGAAATGACTGCTATGAAAGCAAATGAGAGGGACAATAAGGTTTGAGGGGGAAACAAAGAGTTTGTACGGCAAACATTGAGAGAGAAGAGAAACTCAAAAAACACAAAAGAAGGTGACGAAGCATTGAATCATGCTTAGTGAACAAAGTTGATTCAGTGGAGCTGAAGCTTTAAAGATGATTGCATTGTCTTGTTTGAAGTAGGCAGCTTCACTTGAAGGGAATTTGCATAGTGAAGGGAGCGAAACATAGTGCTCTGGTTGTAGGATGTTGAAGTAATTTGAAGATAAAGGATAGCTTGAGGGAGTGAAATGCAGTGCTCAGATGACGTCAGAGTCGATGAAGAAGAAGATCTTTAGTTATGAACGTATACTTGAGAAGATGAGGATCTATAGGACGACTTGGTAGATGAGGAAATCCATTATCCAAACCTCGATGAAGCAAGAACTGCAAATGTGCAGGTATTTGAGGCAACAATTGCCTGTTGGAGTCGTTGTCGATGCTAGGGAGATGTCAGATTGTGAAACACAGCGTGAGAGGTTGACGTCAAGTGGAGAGCACAATCGTTAGGTAGAGAGAGGTGATCTGGCAGCAAAAACGTAAGTGCTTGTTGATGCCAAATAGAGATAGAGAATCTCCAGCCCAAAACGCAGCTTGGAAGATGTGGAAGATAATGTTAGCAATCATGTTTGTCATGCCTTGTGATCTCCTACCTGTGAGCCTCAGTCTGAGTCAGACGAGGACTTTAGGAGCTCTGACTTGTCTATCACTTTTTTTGATGGAGGAGGTAGCTCATTCTAGAGCACTCAATTTATTGCATTTTAGTGCATTTTCTCCTTCAGTTGGGATTTTATGTGCATTTCTTGGGGCAGTTTTTGCATTCTTCAGCTTGCCTCACCTATTGAGCATTGTCTCCCCTTTTCGAGATTTTTTTGAGCATTTCAAATTCAAGCTCCTAGTAGTTGGTGACTACATCTGGTGCTTAGGTGTCATCATTTGGAGGCTACTAGGTGGAGGGGATTGTCTATTGGCTAGATGACTATCTTTTGTAGTCAAAAGCAACCTTTAAGGAGTAAGCGACAACATTCACATCAGCGTTTTGGTGCTTTTGCATCCTTCGTGAGCATTCGAGAGTATTTCCTCCCCCAGGCAGACCTTCTACATCAAGATCTTTGTATCTTGTAGCTGATTCCTCCTATCTTGGGGCTGCCCATAGCCAAACACAACTTTTTGTGGGTGCTTTGTAGATATATAGGAAGATGTCTTACCACCACTTCTTTACTAACTCAGAGGATGAGATCTTTGTTCCTTCTCTGAGAGGCGGAGAGATTTTCGTGCTAGTTCACACAACGACCGGAGGTCACCTAGCCTGTTTGTACGAGATCTCTCTCCTCCCCGTTCTCATGTTTCACAGAAGGCTCATTCTATTGGTCTTCATATGCCTTCCATGGCACCCTCTATATGGATCTTTGCCCATAGAAGACCGGCTTGATGGTTCCAACTACTTGCATTGGTTGTATAAGGTGGAGTGTATCCTTGACACCTTTGATCTTTGGGAGTTTGTTACCCACCCTATTTCCTGTCCAGTGGAGGATCCCACCGTTGGATCATCGATGGATTGTGTGGCCTTATGGGATCGCCTCAACTCAAGAGCTTGATCTTTCCGCTTTATGAGCTTACAGGATTCTGTCCTAGTGCATGTGTGCAGGTTGCGGAAAGCAATGGAAGTGTGGACAAAGCAGTTTGAATGCATCTTCATTTAAAAAATATATTAAAGCTTTGATTTCGTTGCATTAAACGAAGGGATTATAAGAATAGTTCTGAATGTAAATCAACGTCACACAAGGCAAGGAAAAGAAAAGATCACTATAGATCCTATAGTTGCAAAATGGTCTATGGCCTTGAATTTGCATATTCTCATGGAATGATGCACCTCACCTATCTTGCAGTTACTTACATCTTTTAGGGGAAAGTACTTGAAAATTTAGAAGGAAGTATTTGCATCTTTAAAATGGAAGATCATCTTAAATCGTGGGTTGGTTAGATCAACTAAGTAATTCGCGTATAATTGAGTAGCTTACATGAGAATCATAGAGGTATGACTAGTTAGCATATGACGATCACCTCAATGTGCTAGGTAGGGTTAAGCCATGATAAAATTTTGCCCAATGGGCGAATGGACTCATTCAACCTATCCTATCCGATACGACTCATCCAATGTCATACAATGGCATCTAATCCAAATTGTTTTTACCAATTTGAAGTGTATGTTTGTGATGACTGGTTGGGGTTACTTTTGGAGGGACTATAAGTGTTGTTTAGGCTTCCACTCCCACTACACACACAACCCCAATTTTTGTGTGTGTGTGTGTGTGTGTGTGTGTGTGTGAATAGATTCTCTCTCTCTCTTTTACCCTCTGTCATTTCCATTCCAAATTTCAAGCTCTCTACACCCTACCCCCTCAAGCTCTACCCTCTCATTTCCTCGAGCTCTCACATAGTTGAATGTAGTCATTGTGTTCATATTTGAGTGAGGCTATTTGAATGTAGTCATTGTGTTCATATTTGCGTGAGGCTATTTTTTTTCTTTTTGGCTGACCAATAACTTTGTGCAATGACTATCTTGCATCATTGGACAAAGCAGTGCTCACTGATCACGTGTACAATCCACCAAATACTTCTCAATCATCATCGTATGAGAATTTCTTCTTTGTCTTCTCAAAAGGATATTTGTACCCTTCATAGTGAGTAAGAGTCAATCCATATGTACAACATTTTTCCTGAGTGCTCGCAAACTGCACTAACTAAGCCAACTAGCTCTTGTTCTCAGTTTTCTCTCAGCAACAAAGCATGATAGCATAGTCTTCGGCTTCCACAATTCCAGCCTTCAGTTATCATAGCCCTACATTCATGTAGTATAGTGTTCAGCTTTCTAGCAGAGTGCATTGTACTCCGTTCTCATCCGTAGATAAACTCAATAAACTATGCAAGGCTTTATAGTGCACTACGAGATATTGAGAAGGGGGATGCCGTACTGACTTGCATAATGCAGCTGGCATAACTTTACACTATCCTTCACTTTAATCATGAGTTAAATGTTATCAGTAATAAAAAATGCTCTAGTTCTTTTCACACAATGTATTACCACACTTGAGTCCTCATGAGTGGCATACACCTAGCTAGAAAAGCCTCGCACCTAAGATCGTATCTCAAGAATGGTTCTCTCCCCCTGATGAGAAATAACCCTTTTTCAAGAAGCTTGAAGAAAGCTTCCCTCTACCTTTCCAAACCTTCTAGAAAGACGTCTATTAAATCTCCGAAGACACTGACAGGAGGACTTGAATCGCAAGACACTGATAGGAGAGACGATGCTGATATGATGGTAGATCACCAACCAGGAGGTCCTGTGATGGTTGATATCCAATCGTAGAGATTGTCGCCCTTAGGCCCAGCTGAGCAGTGGGGCGCGGGATCCGCGGTCAAGTCTGCGAGCTCCTTCTGTATTCTCTTGGCCGAGGATGTGATGGAAGCCATGGCTCATTGCTTGGATGGGGATGAAGCGGCGGCAGGATGCGCGTGGGGGGAGATGATCGTCCGGCCATGGCTTCTATCACATCCTCGGCCAAGAGAATACAGAAGGAACTCGCAGACTTGACCGCGGATCCCGCGCCCCACTGCTCAACTGGGCCTAAGGGCGACAATCTCTACGATTGGATATCAACCATCACAGGACCTCCTGGTTGGTGATCTACCATCATATCAGCATCGTCTCTCCTGTCAGTGTCTTCGGAGATTTAATAGACGTCTTTCTAGAAGGTTTGGAAAGGTAGAGGGAAGCTTTCTTCAAGCTTCTTGAAAAAGGGTTATTTCTCATCAGGGGGAGAGAACCATTCTTGAGATACGATCTTAGGTGCGAGGCTTTTCTAGCTAGGTGTGTGCCACTCATGAGGACTCAAGTGTGGTAATACATTGTATGAAAAGAACTAGAGCATTTTTCATTACTGATAACATTTAACTCTTGATTAAAGTGCAGGATAGTGTAAAGTTATGCCAACTGCATTATGCAAGTCAGTACGACATCCCCCTTCTCAATATCTCGTAGTGCACCATAAAGCCTTGCATAGTTTATTGAGTTTATCTACGAATGAGAACGGAGTACGATGCACTCTGCTAGAATGCTGAACACTATGCTGCATGAATGTAGGGCTATGATAATTGAAGGCTGGAATTGTGGAAGCCGAAGACTATGCTATCATGCTTTGTTGCTGAGAGAAAACTGAGAACAAGAGCTTGTTGGCTTAGTTAGTGCAGTTTGCGAGCACTCAGGAAAGAATGTTGTACATATGGATTGACTCTTACTCACTATGAAGGGTACAAATATCCTTTTGAGAAGACAAAGAAGAAATTCTCATACGATGATGATGGATGAATGGGTGGAGTCAATGCTATATATATAGGCATAGATTGTCTAGAGTGTCGCCCATTGAAGTCTCTTGGGTGGTGCCTCAACTCTTGGAAGGTGCCCAGAAAACCTTTTTGGGGTTGTAAATGCTTGAATTGTAGTGGCCATTGCTTTGGCCTATAGACAGTGAGGTGTTTGCGGATGCTCCATCATAGTCGAGCCATCTCAATCATATTGTTCTTCTTCTGCTCCAAGGTGCCATTCTCTTGAGGAGAATCGGTATTGGTAAACTCTTGATGAATTCCTAGATCCGTGTAGAACAGAGCTAATTCATTGGAGGCAAACTCTCCACCTTGTTGGATCTTACTATCTGAAGCTTTTATCTTGAATGGTTCCCCTTGAAGATAAGCCAAGCCTGAGAGAAGGCTTCTAACTTCAATGTTAGAAAATAAACCCATGTCATCATGCTATAATTATCCACAATCAACATAAAGTAAAGACTTCCCTATAGGGATATTGTTCACGTAGGTCCACACAAATCTATAGAAACAATCTCCAAGGGCTCCTTTGCCTGCCTTGAAGCCTTTGCTTGGAATCACATCTTTATGGTATTTACCTTAGATGCAAGATATACACCACGGATGGCTCACTCAAACATTTGACATTACCACACACTAGTTGTTTATGAGTTGCCTTTTGAAGGTACTTGTAATTAAGGTTGTTGAAGTGAGCACGCCACAACTTGGTTTGAGACTGTGAAGAGACAAGAAGAGAAATAAGGGCATGCATCTTGTAGATATCATTCTCCTCATGCTCTTGGCAAAGTATGTGTCCAGTCTTTCCATCAAGAACCTTAAAGGAATCTTTGTCAAACGCAACTGTGAGACCAAGTCCACAAATCTTACTCACCGAAAGTAGATGATAGACCAAGCTTGGAACATAAAGAACCTCCAAAGTGTGTGCAGTGTGGTTCCCATTTGGAATTAGCTACATGTCATGTTTGTGTTGTATCGGAACCGGAGAATTGTCACCAGTGAGAAGTGCCCATGCATCGGACATATATGGGAAATACTATTTGGAGAATGGAAGCACCACTATCCACTTCCAGTCTTGAGACTGTGGGGCCACAAATATTGCATTAGGCGGATCCAGGGCTGATCGAGACCCATAAGTGGGAGGAGCTAGTTCCTATGGTCTTAGACCAAGAGAAGCAATTGAAGGATACAAATTTCTAGAAACCTGAGCTCTTACAGGTCAAGATTCCCAAAAGCAGGGGAATCAAAGCACAAGAAGGATGGCAAGAACAAGAAGGATGAGGAGTCCACTTATCACATTTGTGGTAAGACAGGTAGACATGTCACTGGAAGAAAGATTGCCCCAATAAGGATAAAGAGGACACCAAGAAGGAGAAAAAAACCACAAAGGACTTAGGAGTAGTGGCTGCTCCTTCATCAACAGCTTTCCTACATTCAAAGGTGATTGAGCCTTCTTCACATCAATCAAGGCGGAATGGAATGCATTGAATCCAAGGGGCAATTGCAACAACAAAGTCGTTGCCATGTCCTCGGAGGTAATTGCCTTGCTTGCATTTTGAATGTATTTGCAATTGTCGAAGGTTGTTCACATGGCAACTTACAACGAGGTCATCGCCAAGTTCTCCAAGGAAATCGCCTTGCTTGCATTTTAAACAAATATCATTGGATTCCAAGTCCACTTTGCACCTCCAAAGATACCATCTTCATGACGTCATCCTGTTATAGGGTTGATCTAACTCCAGCCATATCTTACAAGCATTGGTCAGATGCTCAATGTAAACATTCACGATTGGTGTGCAAGAGAGAGATAAGAATGAGCAAATGCAGGCATTCAGCTTGTTTGAGTGGGCTTGTACCTTCGCAAACTTTGCTTTCTTCGTCGAAGAAAGTTGGGAAGGGTCATTGGCTGTTGGATGGTCAATGGACTCGGTCACAAGCTCCGCCAGATCATAAGACTCCAAGATAGCCAGCATCATCACCTGCCAAATGCAGTAGTTCTCTCCACTAGCTTTTGATCCCGTGGAAGAGCCAATAGTACTGGGACCTTACAGTCCATGATAGCCTGAAACTCCATGTTGATTTCAAAAGACATGGTTATCTAAATAACCTGCACAAGAAAATGGATAGCCTCATCTGACTCCAAAAGACAACCTACGAGGGCTTCCTCCGCTTGTCCCAAACTTGCAATTAAAATTTGAAATCTGCTGAAAGGCTGAAAATGTAGGCTTTCCTCCTTGAACAGCAAATCCTGCACAAAATTAGCAAATTAACTTCCTTTCCCCCATGTATCCACTTGCTTCAGTTGTGTGTTGATGTGTAGCCCTCCCTGCTCGCCCTCAAATGCTGAAAACGTAGCCTTAGTGTTGCGCTGAAGTGTGCTCGTCAAACCTGCCCATGATTGATCAGCCTTCAACATTGCTTTGATACCATGTCAGAGTGCAGCAAATGCGGAAGCATATGACTGGGCTGAAAGGAGAGAGAGAGAGAGAGAGAGAGAGAGAGAGAGAGAGAGAGAGAGAGAGAGAGAGAGAGAGAACTGAGCTGAAGATTGCAGAGAATAAATGCTGAATAGTGAAGGCAGATATGTACAAGGGCTGTGTGACTATAATCAGCTGGAGATCTCTCTCTCAACCTGGACGCAAAATGAAGTAATTGTGATCAAGGGGCAGGCCATCCTAAGTAGGCTGAAAATAATGCAATAATCTGATCAGGTTGGCCAGTAAAAACTGGCCGACTGCTGCAGCAAACAGGCTGACTGCAAAAAATAATAAAATAATAAAACTGCTGTGAAAAATGCTGCATGCCGTGTGGCAAATCTGCTGGACCTGCCTGACCTGAACTGCCTGCCCAAATTGCTGCCCAAACCTGGCGACTGCACAAAACTGCTGTCCAGCCTGCATCTGAACAATGCGATACTCTGCACAAACTGACCAAGTCCCTAAAAGACCTGTCTTTAAGCAAACCAAAAAAAGAAATGTTTGAAAATATAACAATGCCAAAGTTTCAGGCTCTTTTTAGAAAATATCTATTGGCCATGTGGTTTGACCACTAATAGTTAGTGATAGAGATGGAAATGTTAACAACAATTTTCGGGGAGTGGTCTTTCAGAAATTGGAAATTGCCTTGAGTATGGGTTTATTAGATCATTCCATAGTATGATGGTATTTAGTGAGTCAATTAAGTCCTAGAATATACGTTGAAAGCTTATGTAAGTGTAAGAAAAATTAGATTGAAAAGAATACTTACCTTTGTAAGAATCAGAACATTCTATTGTAGGCTTTGGGCCTCTCATGTTATTATATGCTTTAAACCTAGAGTTCCTATGACTGCAGGGCTGGAGAAAGAAATGATTCAGTAGTTCATTGTCCCGAGTTAAAAATTTCGTTATTTATCAATTTAGTGACATTATAGGCATGCTTGAAAGTTTTCAAGTTCCAACTCTCTATTGACATTGACAATTGGTGATCCATGACAAAAGAAACATAATCACATGTTAAACTAACCACATAATTATTTGTTGCTTCAAACATGATTCACAATGCTCAGGGCCAATCAATGAAATTGAACTAGATTTACCATAATTATAGTTTTTCCATGGCCGGGGGATGTAACTTTAAGAATCAGAAACATGTGTCACTTTTCTAGAAATGGCAAGAAACTGAAACTCTGTTCTTAGCACGAAATGGCGTTTTTTGCAACCATGAAGGGAAGAAATTCGATCTTAAAAGTTCTAGAAAATTTCTAACCTCTAAATACTATCAAAAGCACTTGTTATCTCCTAGGTATCATGGTCCATCCACAATACATGAGAATATAGGTTTTGTAGATTGTAAAGCAGAGTGAAGTGGTGCATCTTCCTTTTAAGTTGTGTGTGTCTTGGAGAGTGCAATAACATGGGATGTGGTGGTCAAGATGATGTTCGAGAAGCTTGTGGCCTTTTGTCCCATTGTTGAAGCTAGTGTTGTCTGCTGCAGAGTGTGTGTGATGGTGATTGTGTGCTGTTGTCTACTCCATTGCATGTTAGCGTTGAGCTCTGTTTTTGGAGCAACAATGTTAATACTGCTTGTGTATTAATCTCAGCTTGTTTTTGTATAGCAGAACTGTTCAAGACTCCTATGTTTTTAGGCAAACAATTGAGTTTCCTTCATAATACAGATCAAATCTGTCAATGACTGCTGACTTGCTGCTATAGGGTCATTTCATGGCTTCAACCAGTTTTCTTTGATGCTATTCTCAAAGCATGATCCCTTAGTGACTTCAATCGTAATGAGCAGGGAGATCTAGCTATGTTTTTCTAGTGAAGAGATGACAAATTTTGCTGCTAGGCATGCTCAAGCTGCCAAAAGTACATGATAATGAGTGTTGGTATTGTGGTGAAAAGGGTCACTATATAGTGATTGCGAGAAGCAAGAGGAAGAAAATGTTCAAGTTATTTCTGACAGTGATCAGATAATACAGTAGCCATGTAGCTTTTATAGAGAGCAGTATTTTACGCGGGCTTTCTAATTTTAGGAGTGCTGACTCATTTTCCTTCATGCAAGGCGAGTGAAATGAATCAAGTCTGTTACTGCTCACGAATTGTGTTTGTGTGTCTAAGCAACTCTTTCTTCCTTTCATCTATCTACTAATGCTTTTGACCACTATGTCAACATCTCTAATGATTCTGCTGATTTAGAAGATGTAGTAGATTGTCTTAAGAATTCATAGTACATTATCAACTTGCAGAGTCAAATTTGTGGGCTCTCCCTATGTCCGTAATCTAGGCCAATCACTGGAGAACCAACTTGCTATTATTGGATCACCTCACGATTTCAACCAGTTGACTTACATGTTACTGTACAAGCTTGCATCACTTACATATAATCTTGTGATCCCTGTTACTGTGGTTAAGAGTGCACAAATCCTGAGACTCACTCTTTGCACATGGGATTTGAGGCCTAGGTGGTTCTGCTGGTTAGCAAATCTGCACGGGGACAGCTGCTGTGGCTGCCCAAGCCGTAATAGGTTCTTTGTCTGATAATGCGAGTTGTGTACCAAGGTTCCAAATCAGGTTGCCCTGGTCCCTTCTACAGGTGCAACATTTGAAATGGTTTTCTAATTTGATAATGGCCAAATTATATCTTGTTGCCAGGGGGGGTGATATCAATCAAGTCTCTTACTACTTACCCACTCTTGTAATGAAAAGTGTGTCCAAGTTTCTCCCACTTCTCATCTGTCTGCACCCTCTTGCCATAGCTGATGCTGTACAAGTATCACGTCCAAGGCCTTTGTGTACTAACTTGGTGATTGGACTTGGTATTAGCAAAGGACAGAGTGAAAGATGTCATTGTGCCTGGCAGTAATGCTCATCTCACTGTTTAGGGTCACAGCTGTGTTTTCCATTGGGCAAAGGCACTTGGCTTTGTTGGTACAAGATTGCACTTTGCTGAGAAATTGATGCTGTTGTTACATTGTTTTGCAATAGCAATGTTATGTAGCCCAAAGGGGGGCAAATTTCACTTCCCATATAGAGTGGTTCTGAACAAGAGGAGGCAACCTTACTTTACATGGATATAGCTTGTGTCTCTCCAGTGAACAGGTACAACAAAATGGCAGCTACATTGAGCCACTCGCATATTGAGGTTGAGTGTAATCAGCAGGTAAAAGTAAGTTCTTCTCGTTGTGAAAGAAACTAGACATGCCAATTTTTGGAGAAGCGACCTGGCAGCTGGGCCAGTATTTCTCCGTTTAACTTTTATTTGCAACAGCTACAGTTCTTCTAGTCTGCAGGCTTGTCTTACTATAAAGCAGCCCTGATGTAGTCCTGTGTTCATTCAGACAACATGTTGGTGTCTAGCGAGTGTTTTACACATTCAGTTGAGCAGGGAATGAAGTTCAGTCTCTGAGGTGTGTTACAGATGAAAGGAAGCAGGGACACTGCCATTGAGCATCCAGGAGCTTCTAGGCCTCCAATTGAATGATATTATGTTTACATGAACGTCATGACAATGCAATAAGGCTGCTCAATGAAGATCTTGATGGAGAAGACCTGGGTTTGGCCTGTCCGTCAGGTTTCTCCTAATGAAGGATGCAATATTCGAGATTGGAGGACTTATGGCAAGGAATATGAAGGTCTGAATGAGCTCTTTTAGTAATCTTTTCTAATGAAGCATAAGTAGGTGCAGAACTTGAGTGCTGAGGAATGGAACTGTCTAAAATCAAGTCTATTTTGGAACTAGTTGGAGGATGGATGCGCTAACTACTTATATGGTTTTCTGGGCATATGCATTTTGTGCTGCAGTTTTATTTCGGTCAATCGGATCTCAGCGTCACACTGCTATTGAAGCAGATAAGTGTCCAAATTATGGGCGTACTGATGATAAAAAACTTTGTATTGACTGCATGATATGTGTGTGTGTGTGTGTGTGTGTAGAGGAGCAAGATCATTGACATATATAAATGCCCATCTAGAATGTGGTGGCAAGTTAATGTGATTATTTGAGAGGGATTCCTTACTGAGAAAATATGAACTGAACTAAAAATTGAGATACGCTTGTACATTAGTAACTTTCGTTAAAGGCCTGGGATATATACATGCTTTCACTTGTAGTTGACGGCTTTGCCATTGCTACTTGGCATCTATACAAAAATATTAAGGGCAGAACCTTAAATACCAATAGCTATTGGTGCATAAACTAGTAGTTAGTCATACAACCTTAAATAGTAATAGGTATTGGTGTATAAACTAGTAGTTAGGCATATAGTATTTGCTTCGTGCTTAACAATACATACATTAAACATTAGAGGCATAATTTATCCTTGAAACTCTCTATGCAAGGTCTAGGTTATTGCATTACTGATGACAGACATGGGTGCATTAGTAATCAATGTCATACGAGTGAAAAGGGAATTAACTAGAATAAGTTGTGTACATTTAATTGAAGTCATCTGAATGATCCTTAATGCAAATTTCATTTATTTGACTGATTTTTGGTATGAGCCAAAGTTTTGGAATGAGATGTGTAAATTTAATAAAGTAATGCTTGAAGGAATACGGTTTAAGATTAATTCGAGCATTCAATTTGAATTATTCAAGTAGAAACCTCATATGGAAAAGTTAGAGAAATGGAATGAATTTCGCACATTTCATTATCAATCTTTTTATTTAGGGAGGTCATGGAGTGTCATTGTTAAAGCAATCATTTTGTTTCATATGTTCATGATGTCAATTTCCATGTTGAAGCAATCATTTGTTGAGTAGGTTGCTTTTTGTATTCATGGGATCATTATTGTTTTACTTGCATCTCATATTCTTAATCTTTGATGGAGAGAATAGTTGGAGATAGCTATTTGAGCATTGCAAATTTATTAATAGTTGTATTGGATTGGCCGAGGGTTGAGTTTGAAAGTCAGTGATCAAGGTTCTTCGAGTAGTAAGAGTTGTACATGCAATTCAATAATGATTAGGGAGTATAACAAGGGGCGCTAATAGTTTTTTGTTGATCTTTCTTTGTGCTTGGGCAAGAGCATTCTAGCTCTGTCATTTAATTTGTTTTTTTGGTGCTAAATTGTTATTGTAAAGATAAGTGCTTGCAAGTTAAAAGTTCATTGTTCTTTAGTCCGTTAAAGGTTTATTTTATAATTTTGTTGCTGTGAGATCATTGACTTCCTTAAAAGGGGTGAGCTTTAAATTTAGGCAAACAAAAAAGAAGAATGCATGAGGAATGCCTTGTAGAGAATGAAGCATGAAGGAACGATATCTTTGGATGAGATATCTTTTGGTATATGTTGGTGATGTACTTGGAGGATTGAAAGCATTGCTTAGTGTAGTTGACAAGTTTATTCAACTTTTTAGTGTAGTGGCGACTTTGCTTATGAAGAAATCTAAGTTTGTTGTTGGACTCTTTAGACTCAACAAAGGTGAGGCGATGGGATGTGTTCGTTCGAGATCCTAGGGTGGTTGGGTGATAGTTTACTCGACTTTAGTTAATAGTTGTGGACAATAGATAGTAATTCCACCAAAGTGTTTCAATTCAACGATTTGGCTTTGCTTTGGTGTTGAAGTCAATGATTAGCTTTATAATTTTGAGCAAATACAATAAGCACAACTAGTTGCTTAGTTACTATGAGTGCATCCTAGTTAATTTGGAGGAGACTATATTTGAGACTATGACGACCAATGCCCGAGATGGCCAAGGCCTTATTGGGGGTGTATTGTTAGGTTTGCAAGGGAATCTATTGTAGGTGTGCAAATTAACCCACCTGGTATTATGTATGGGAATGTGGGTCCTCAACTAGGGTTTTAGGTTGGAATGTAGCCATGTCTATATCATATATTTTTACTAATAAGTGATTATGTGAACTTAAAACCATTGGCTGGGAATGTTGGTTGACTAGTTGGTAGTTCAAGTCACACTAGATGGTTACCTATTTATGACAACCTTACTCTAAAGGAAAAAGCGAGAGACGATAATGAGGGAGGACTGTTGGGGATAAAGGCATATGTGCTTGATGCCCTTCTCGGACATCCGGACGCCCATTTGTTACAAACCCTAACTAATAAAGGAAGGCCCTTGACACACATTGTGTTGGGTTGGAGTTCCCACATTGTGTCTCTCTCTCTTTCTTGCTCTTGCTTTCTCGCCATAGCTCTCTAAGTGCAAGCTTCGATCTTTCTCACCTTTCAATTGGTATCAGAGCTTGGATCTCGTAGAGCTCGATCTCGACTCGCATTACTTTAACTTTCAAACGAATACCTATAGCCATTCTCAGGTTCATGGCAGCCATAGCTTGACCTTCATGGTATGTATCTTTATCTTCCCACCTTCCCGTCCTTTACCACTTATTGTAGGCTATCTCGGGCTCCATTGGGCTCAATCAAGAGCTCAGATCTTCAGATATGAGAGTACACAGGGTGCAGTCAAATAGGGTAGCAGTACTCACGTTTGATTTGTTGGTTTGGGGTGCTCTCTCAATGATCTATGGTGCTTGAGACTTATTTTGGGCACTTTGGCACCTGTTTTACCCTCCCCAACCTTTGTATCAAGCTTTGTGGAGTCATACAGTAGCTCACGTATGCTAGAATCATTGTGCCATCAGGGTAGAATCGGGCATAACTCATGTTTGTTTTTCTCTAACTCCTTTGAAGGCTCTTAAGTAGCCCCTCTATCACTTGGTACCCTTTGTACCCACCTTAATCCTTCCCAAACCCTCTCAGCAGCCCATGGCTTTTTGGCCCCTCCCAACAGATTGCGCGGTCTTTCGACGTGGCGCTTGTTGGTTGAATGCCTTCCCAATCTGCTCCTCATGTCCTAAAACTCCTCTTGGCACTCTCTTATTCACTTGTACTACATTTGGTTGCTTGGCTTTGATGCTAAGCCTTAACCCTTGTCATTGGAGGTGCCTATACTCTGTTTGGTGGCTGGAAACTTCATATAGCAGGCTGCATTACAAGGCAACACATGTTTGGTTGTGTTCCATTCTCATGGATAATGCTTGTGAGGTGGATACTTGATGCATACTTATGTCTCTTGGATGTTGAACATTTGGGGATGATGCCACGACTTGGATATGCTTTTGGGGTTGATTTGAGCCACTATCGGCTCAGTTTTGGACAGTGATTTCATGCAATTTATAGTAGGGTTGATCATACTTCTCAGTGGATATTTAATGCCTATTGGTTACTGTAAGAGATGGGGAATACAGGGGAAAATACGGGAATAAATAATGGAGGAAAAATACATGTTACACTGGCGCTATATAAGATGTAAGGGACCTGACATTTGCAGCATCAGATTATAATACAAGTCTCCTTTCATTTTCACCTCTCTCCAAGCTTTCATGGCTTATTTCTCTCTCTTTCTGCCTTTCTCTCTCCTTTTCTAGTCTCTCTCCTCGTCACTCTTTCTCTCTCTTGCAATATTTCTGCCTTTTGCACACACTCTCTTCTCTCTCTCCTGTCCTCTTCTTGACAAGTGGTATTGGAGCTCTAGTTCTGATCCATTTAGTTACCTTACATGCTTAGTTACTATCCTTTTCAATTAAAAATCCAAGAAGCTTCAGGTACACAAGGAAAAACACTAAAATGGAGGAGCACTAAAGGACCCAGGGGTCAAGGCCAGTAGGACAGTAGTCAGGAGCATTAATTGTGTCCTTGGACCAAGTTTAGAGGTTGGAAGACCGGATTTGGCAGCTCGTGGGTCATTTTGGACCAAATTTGAAGGTAAATTTTTAAAAAACAGTGGTGATAGGAGTATAAGAGGGTATAGTTACTGTTAATTTTTAGGGAGAGTCTTTCTCTCTCTTTCTTTTCAAGCTCCTCTCAAGCTTCCATGGAGGAGATCAACCCATTCTTTCTTACTGTCACTACTGGTTTCCATCATGCTCTTCTTTTTTTGAAGCATCGAATCTCTCCTTTCTATGGCTTTTGCTTTTGCTACTTTTGAAACCTTTAAGGAAGTTTTTTTCCCATCTATCGGCCTGTAAATGGCCTTTGAATCGATAAGTCTCCCACTTGGTGTACTGCCCGACTCCGTTGATGAAGAACTTCCTAATGTGCGTCCAACCCCTTGAAATGGAATATGCTTGGGTTCTGGAGGAATTGTCCAGTCTTCCTTCCTCCGCACAAGATAAACATGAACAGGAGTGCCTCGATCTGTTGGCTCCAACTCCTTAGGACATTTAGACTTACTGATACTCATTAAAAACTGGGCATTAGGAGGATCATCAAGCCTTCTAAGAGGCCCATTGTCCACTGTAAATCCATTCCTCCAAAAGATAATGTTATGAATTATAGGCTCTGGTTGATGAGGTGGTGGTGCTGCTACTGGTGCACGAGTATCTCCTTGATGTACTGGTTCTCCTGTAAGTGTGCGTCCCACCCCAGTGAATGTACTCTTGCCTGGTGTACAAGCTGAAGGAGGTTCTGAGGGCCCTTCTTGAGCACCCATCCGTCTGGCCTGTTTGAATATTGCATCCACTTGTAAAAGCGCATCACTGCATCATCTTGTTGGAGCTGCGACATGGTGAAAAACACACAGACAGAAAGACATGACAGACACAGATGAGAGTGTGCTGTTAATTCCTTTCCTCCAAAAGAACTGTGATGTAGAAGTTCAGACTTCTCAGGAAGTGCCATAACGTTTTCACCAAGTTCATCAACTAGACGATCTGCTATGTCGAAGAGCCAAGGGATCGCAGCTGTGGCATATGCAAGGGGAAGGCGACCTGACTCCTCCAAAATTTTCACACGCTCAAGAACAACACCCAGAAGCAAGAGCAATTATAATATTTCCAGATTCAATTGCAAGATTGAACTGAGTACTTTCATCCTCCACAAAATGCAAAGCTGTCTGGAAAACCTTGCTGAAGATAAGCAATTATAGCGTGCCCACAAAGTTGAGAACTCTTGATCATTTTCAGAACTTCATCAGATTTTTTCTTTATCATAGCAAGCTTGAAGATGTACTCTGCTGAGTCTATATGTAAGACTACATATTTCACAAATGGAGCATTGATTTCACCTAAAACTGTTCTCTGCTGTACATCAAAAAGGACAATTCGATCTTCTACACGGTACAACAAGTTACCTGTACTGGCATAGAAAAGGGCATCAGTGGGAGATAAAGGGTTGTAGCTCATAGATTTCGGTGCTTGGTTCATGCCTATTGTTCCTGGCCTTCTAATAGAAAACAAAAGTTGAGGCAAAGTCATAGCTCCGAAGATGCAGTCGCTCTTTCACATAATAAAGAGTCCCTCCATACACAATATATGCTGGTCTCTCTCTCCAGCTTGAACACAATCATTCCACTCATAAAAAAGTCATCAACCACAGCACTTGCTTCAGGCTTGGTAGCCTCCATTAAAGGTAGTAAATTATCTGCCTTTTCTAAAACAAGCTCCAAGGACTCAACTTGCGGCAAAATTCCGCCCTCCCCTACATGATCTGTCGACTGCAAGGATGCACCATGACCATTCTCCAACGACTTCACATTTAGTGAATGTACACTTTCCCCTTCCATAAGACTATCAACCGAAGATTTGGAGGGCTCAGGATTGAGGGAAATACCACCATCTTCGGTGAACAAATCCACATTTTCCAAGTCCGAGGGCTTACATGCAGGCCCGTTTTTCACCCTCTTCAGCAATTGGACTTGTTTTGGCTAACAATTGGCTGTTTTCTACACGCTCTAAACTGTGCAGTGGCTCAACTACAGCAGAATCCAGAGGATCTAAAGGCTTCATTTTCGAGGTAAATTTAGTCTGGCCTTCCACCAGATCAGTATCAAAAGGCTTCACCTTTGCACTGGTCATTTATGAAGAATCATTTGTTAGCGCCACAACCTTCAAGAAGAAGAAGAAGAAGCATCAGTAGCAGCTCTCCTTCTAGATGTGCCTATCATCACGACTCAAGCAGTCTCTAGACTGAGAGATAGGGGTGTGACATCTAGAAGCAGGAGATCTTGAACCTTCTCATTTCCTTCACCGCTCAAAATGGTAGCCTGTACAGCTACACAATAAGCAATGGCCTCATATGGATTGATACTCTTACTTAGCTCCTTTCCATTGAAGAAGCCGTGAAGCAGTTGTTGAACCTTGGCAACCCTCAGGCACTTCTCCACAAGCACGACATCGCGGATGTTGCTCTTGTCCATCTTGGCATCCCTCATGCACTTCTCAATAGGCTGCATGCATTTTTTGAATAGTGGATGAAAGAGCATGAATTTCTTGGAGTGGGCAGCCACTACCTCTTCCCCAAGCTTAAGTAAGGTATGTCTCATGGTTCTTGGTCTCTCTTCTCCAACCACTGCTAAGCCCAATCTCTTGCTTGGAGAGATTAAAGAATTACATGAATTCTCGTTTAGATTGAAGCTATGGATCACCTATTGATTGCCTTCTTCCATTATGCACTTCTTGAAATGCATGGATGACTGAGCACACTTCAAATTTCTTTCCTGTTTGTTGAGAATTTAACTCCTAACCCATAACTGTGCTTGGTCTTGATTCTTGATCATTAAGCCAAAAATTGTAAGAAAGGGTAAGTGATGCAATCAGTGAGTCACTGATTCGTAGAGGTAACCCCTTTCCCCATCCCATTTTCCTTATTAATCATGCATATCATGAAAGGCCCAATCCTCAATTTGTAAATGCATATCATGCTGGTTGCTTAATAATAAATGTTTACCATGTATATTCCGGGTGAGGAAAAGCTCGATGCCAGGCGAGGTGGCAAGACAAAAGAGGGGTGACTCCCCTTGCCATCAAAGACCCTGAAGGGGTGCACAACTCGGCTTGGGGGGGACGTTGCCCACCTCCTGGTGATCCAGAGCCCGAAGTTGCTTGCAAGTGCATGTACTCTCTTGAAGAACTGAGATATTAACTTGGAAATGATGTATGGATGTATTATTGGCCGCAAATGTATGGAAAAATAGTAATGAGGATGTATTTGCAGACATGAGAATACATATGTAGTCAATGGCAGTGAATATGATGCTTGGAATGTATGGGAGATGCCTATGCATGGGGAAACTATGCTTAGAGATGCTTATGACATGCTCAGTTTTGGAATAAGGCTGCAAGCACTGAATTTGGATGAAAGGGCAATGTATTATGCCATATGGGATGACCCTTCAGTCATGCATTGACAAGTTGATCCATTGCAACCCCTTTCTTAACCCCCACAGGGTGTTGTAAGCAATTTTCTTACATTTACAGAAGTATACCTACTCCCAAGAACTAAGGTGCAGGTCTTGTAGAGTGCCCATAGGTCCTTCTAAGGGATTTGATCAGTTTTGGAGCTCTACTTGGACTCTACAAGATACTTACAGGTCAAAACAGGCCTGCTACAGGTGTAGACAGGGTGCTGGACTGCATAATACATCAATACTTTTCCTATCACAGAATTTCATGTATAAAACCTTGGAGCGCATGCTTATGCTCACTTTGAAGAGGGCATCCTTGACTTCGACTTGAACAAAAAAGACCAATTGGAGCTTCCTAGCTCAACTTACGGGCAAAATAGTGACAGGTGGTCTAATGGGACTGCACCTAACCATGGCAGGGAATAAGGGAAAAACTAAGGCAAATGATGAACTCTAGCAACAAATAAGGGATGCACGTGCCCCAAGGACTGAAACTAACCCTGAGGTGGAAGATGAAGATTACTCTCATGATGTGGGGAGCCTCAGCTCGCTCACTAACACCCTTAGTTCGCATGAGACAAGGCATGCCAAGAGGCATAGAGAATTGATGGAAGGCATTGGTCAAATGAAGACCACTATAGACACCCTTGATGCCCAACTCACTAAGTGGATGGAATTCCAAATGAAAGGAAAGGAACATGAGGATAAGTTGGGTATGTATGCTGAAAGAGTGACTGGCCCATCAGTGAATTCAGCAAATATAAACTCCCAAGGTATTTTGGGGAGAGTGGGCATCCCTAACAACACTTTTGAACAAGGAGAGCCTTCACATAGGCAAGAAGAGCCCATAAACAATGCAATGAGGGGTAATTCCCAGCCATCGCAAGGGCCCATGCCATCTATGCGAGTTCGGCCATCTTTTGGCAGAAATTACTCTAATGGATCATTTTTGGGCAGCCATATGGATCAACCTCAGTTTAGATATATGGGACAACCACCTAATCATGAAAGAAAGCTAAGAGACAAGATTATTTTCTCAAAATTCAATGGTCAATCATCATCTCCAGCTGAACTCGAAGAGTGGCTTTCTAAGCTTGAGGATTATTTTGACATCTTGCCTCATAGTGATGACGAAAAGATCTATTTTGCAACCATCTACTTGGAAGGATTTGCACATACATGGTGGAGGTACATTAAAAAAACAAATTAACAAGTAGACTCATGGGAAGCATTCAAGGCACTCATGGTGCAAGTATTTGTCTCGCCGGTGGAGAAAGAAAAGCTTGCCCGCCAATGGTATGGCCTTGAACAGCATGGTCTTACTGTTAGAGAATTCACAAATCAGTTCCTCAACCTTACCATGTATGTTGAGTCGATTAGTGATGATGCCAAGTTACACAAGTATGTGTATGGGTTGGATCCCCAACTCTCGGCCGATGTTTTAGCTCAAAATCCATGGGATTTATTCAAGGCTATTGAATTGGTTGAAAGATACTCCCGTAAGTATCATAGGGATACTTCAGTTCAGCCACTATATGGACAATAAAGAGGCTTATCTCAGTCATCTTTTGGGTAGCCTAGAGGGCCTACACAGTCCAATTTTGGACAACAACGAGTTTTTGTAAAGTAGGGCCAGTTATGGTGGTGCAAATATGCCATTTAGCACCCCTAGAGTTCCCACATACCCAACCTTCAATGCCTCAAGGAAAACCAGTAATTTCAGGAAAGCAAACAATGGCAGGGTTGAGAATAAATAAGGGGATAGCAAGAATGAGAATACCTTAGCCTGTGGAGGTCAACGATCCATTCCCATGGATTTTTACAAAGAAAGAAAAGAAAAAGGACTTTGTTTTAAGTGTGGGGAAAAATACACAGCTGAACATGCTTTCAAATGTGCTTATAGAAATGCAAAGGCAAGACTCCAAAGTATGTTGGTCTTTGAAGACTTGGAGGATGACCATGAGGATGCAAGTGCCTTTGTAATCACTGCTGAAAATGATGAGACTAATGAGGAAATTGGGCAAGAAGAGTTCTTTGACCTTGTAGATACCTTTCCTTTTGACCCCGGTGATCATGTAGACCCTGCAGACACCTTTGCTTTTGACCCCGGTGGTTATGTACGTGTAGATATGGGTGATGAGAATGACTCACATGCTTCTGTTGCTATTTGTACTATCTCCTATGGATGAAGAGGGTATCATCTAATACATTCCAAGGCAATCAAAGGTCAAAAGGAAAAGAAGCTACGCTCAAGATTAATCATGGAATACTTGATCAAATGGCAAGGATTGCCCCTTGAAGAGGCCTCTTGGCGACCAGCTTCAATCATGGAAGAGTTCCCTTATCTTATGGATACTTACTTGGCTGAAATGTAGTCAACAGGTAGCTTATCCAGTTCAGATAGCTTGCAAACAACTCTCTGTTTTCAAACAGCTTTGATTTTGAATTATGGAAAGCATTTAATGCTATACATGGGCTGAAAGTACTCGAAGTAAGCTTTGTTTCTATGTAACAAACATCCCGATCAGAGTTACCTATAAAAAGTTATTGCAGATTTACTATAGCAGGGTCCTGCAGTAGACAACATGTTGTCCATTGTCTACATCATTCAATTCCTCACTGAATATGGGTCAAAATTGGATTTTTCTTATTCCCCAATCATACCCATACATCATATTGTATCCATAACCCAATAAACATACATAACCCCCATATGATTTATTGAAAAAGCCCTTGTAATCATGCAGCATAGTAGTACTCTGGACTGCCCTACCCTGCCCTATTCTATATTAAGTGCCCATTTTTTTTTTGAGGGCAAAAACCTTTGGGTGGGGATGGAATGTAAGAGATGGAGAATACAGGGGAAAATATGGGAATAAGTAATGGAGGAAAAATACTTGCTACACTGGCAGTATATTATAAGATGTAAGGGACCTGACATTTGCAGCATCAGATTATAATACAAGTCTCCTTTCATCTTCACCTCTCTCTCCAAACCTTCATGGCTTCTTCCTCTCTCTTTCTGCCTTTCTCTCTCCTTTTCTAGTATTTCTCTCTCCTCATCACTCTCTTTTCCTGCAATCTTTCTCTCTTTTGCACACACACTCTCTTCTTCTCTCTCTCCTGTCCTCTTCTTGATAGTTATGTGCTATGCTTTGGGTGTTATGCGGGTCACTTACATGCTTGGATGCTTGTTACATGCTCCATGCACTTGCCTATATGTAGTGCTAACCTATGTGGGCTGATTTGGTTTGGGTAATGCCTTGGATCTAATTACAGTCTTGCCAACCTATTGTCAGTGACAATGATATGTCTCTTCTTTATGGCTTGAGCCTTTGTTCATTTGGTTATGCATATGGCAGTTCTCCAAGGGCCTTGGGAGACATGTCATGCATGCGAGTTTATGCCTATTGGGGGTATGCCCTTTTGACGTAGGTGGCTATGTCAGACATGAGTACGGATGATGGCATGCCTTGGCCAGTTGTTTGGTTTTATTCCGACTTGTTTACCAGTGGGATCCTCCTTGCTCAGTTGCCTACACTTGGTTATGCTGTAGTTGTGCTTACCTTACACACATGCATTCCTATTGAGGGCTATGACTTGGATGTGGCAGTTTATTACATACAGTTGGTGTATATCACCCCGCCTTGGTGGTTTTCCAAGTCTTCCTAGACTTAGTTGGCTCTACATGTACGTTGCTTGACGGTGTTTTTTTGCTGCTACTGGACTTGAGTCCACTGCCTTATGGCTTTTATGCATTGCCGTGTAGGAGGGTGTTGATGCGTATGCATAACCCTAGATTCCCTATGCCTCTGATTGCTTATTGGGACTTGCCTTATACTGCTTATATTCAGTTATGCCCACTTGCAACTTTGATGCTTATGCATGGCTTTTTTTTGTGCCTTCGCATGATGTTGACCTTTATGGTCTTGTCTATGGCATGTTTATCGCCTGGTTGTTCTCTTGATGAGTAGGGTGTCTTGTTTACTCCGCTCTTGCCTGGTTTAAAGACCCCATATGTAGTCACCTTTATGGCATCACATGCCTATGATGATAGCCCGGTTGGGAATACTCTATGTGTTGAGATCTCAACAAGATTTCTAGCCTTCCTTAGGCGGATGGGCATTAGATGAGATGACCTCTTTCCTCATCCTGTTGTCGGGTTTGTCTTGATTGTATTGTATGCACATGTTGTACTACTATTTTTTTTTTCTTTTCACTTCTCATTGAGGCACATTTGCCTTTAAGTGGGAGGTTGTCGGGGATAAAGGCATATGCGCCTGATGCCTTGCGGGCACCCATTCGTTACAAACCCTAATTAATAAAGGGGGGCCCCTAACACACATTGTATTAGGTTGGAGTTCCCAGATTGTGTGTCTCTTTATTTATTGCTCTTGCTCTCCCACCATAGCTCTCCAAGTGCAAGCTTCGATCCTTCTCACCTTTCAAGGACAATAAGTGAAGTTAAAGATGTTCAATGAATTTAAAGTTATCTTTTATGCAAGAGTTTTACATGGCTTATTTAGAAGGAAATTGTATTGAATGATGTAAGGTGTGCAATGCATCTACTTTTCTCAAAGGGAATTCAAGAAGCTCATACTTTGTGCTTTGAATGAACTAGTGCACTCTCTACTCTTTAGGAAGCTATGGAAGCAAAAGAATGACTTTATGAGTGCTGTGTGGTAGACTCATCCTTTTACTTCTTTGATTGTAGTCAAAGTCACCAAGAGGTACTAAGGAATGGCCTCATGATCCTTGGTTGAGCTCCTTGGACAATGTAGCTCCTTTTCAATTCAGTCATATCATTGTTACCATGAGCAAAGAGAAGAAAGATGAAGGTAAGATATTCCTAAGCTCTCTCAATCACACACACACACACACACACACACACACTCTCTCTCTCTCTCTCTCTCTCTCTCTCTCTCTCTCTCTCTCTCTAAATTTTGTTCACAAAAGAATGAGAGATTATATTCACTTTGAGCTGTAAATATCTAGAGTTACATAGGTGTGTATCCTTAAACTTTTTCTACTCTCTTGTTTGGTCCATTGGCTTATGTACAATGGTCAGATTACACACATTCAACTAAGAAATTGGTAAGTTATGCTCACGGATTAAAATGATCATACAAGACTACTATATATACATGTGAAACTTTAAGTTTTTATTTGCAAATGATTTTACTCATGGATTAAAATGCTTGTGGATTATATGTACATGGGAGACTTACACTTTAAAGACATGCTTGTGCATTAAACTTATTATTTGAAACTTTTATATGTACCTAAAAGACTTAAGATATGCTTGATGTTGGATCTTGCAATAATAACTTCCATGTTTAGTAGCTATTGTTTTTACAAATGACTATTTTTGGTAGTTTGTTGCTTTTAGATTCCAAGTTGCTTGCTTTTTTGACTATTGGCATTCTTTGACTCTTTTTAATTTTTCTTTGATACCCTTTGATGACCTTTGAATAGCTTTGAATTTCCCATTTTCCTTTGATTTACAATTATTGCCATTTTGGATTAACGTTAATCCCCTTTTTATTTGAGTGCTAGTTCCTTTGCACTCAATGTGAAAGGAAGCATATAGGGGAGTTGAGTTGTTGAAGGCTTGATGAAGAGGTAATGGATGTTTAAAATAGTTATTGATGAGATTAGGGTCATTGGTGGTCGTAGTTGAAGGTGCTTCAAGCCTTTTGATCATACTTGCAAGCACACAAGCACTCCTTTGGGGTGTGTCTAAATTGACTACGTAGGGTAGGTGAGTGGAGATGGGGTTGATAGAGATGTAGCGTAGGTGATTGGGTGTGGGAATGAGAGAGATGGATATAATTCTAGGAATGTCTATACTTCCTAGATATGTTTTACACTCAAGGATCTAATTGAGGTAAGGGGCGGCACAACATGGTGGGTTTTATTGTGACAAGTCTAAGTAGCAATCTGAGGATGTTCCACCCTTGATATGACATCAAGTGTGAGGTGGGGGAGGGGCTAGGAGACTAGAGATGGAGCCGTTTGATTGAGGCTTGAAGGGGTCTCTAACTTGAGAAACTATTTGTGCATGTATGCTCAAGATGGAGTATTTGCTCTCTTTTCTCATATGTTTTAAATTTCTTTTTCTTTAGGGATTGGGTGTAGTTACTAAGAGTGAAATACCTCACATATCATATATTCTTTAATTGATAGTTGCATTGAAAATGGAGCTTGTGGGAGAAATGCATGAGAGCAATGTGTGAAGCAACTCTTTCTTGTGTCTTCTAGTAGCTCCAAGTAGTAGGTAGGTAAAAATGCTACATGGAGAATAAGTTGAGATATGGAGATGTGATTCATTCCAATGTTGATGTAAAAAAATATGCCACATGCTATCTTCATACAAAGATTTCCTATGGTGAAGTAGGACCACAAGAAGCCTTAGGTAGTTCCATGTAGTGATGAATGAGGGATATAGACAGATTGTGAATGCTCTAATGAAAGCACTAGATGATGCCATTGCTTCTTGAGGTTGGAATAAGTAAATGATCTTTGAGCCATGTGTATTGTAGTGGGAGCTCACGCTCAACCGCCAAGACCCATGGTCTACTTATTGCTTCAAGCGTTTTAAGTGAGCTCTAATGGCTATCTCTCACTTAGCCGACGCACCGTCAATCCTACGAGTGTAGTGAGCTTACCTTGATGTCGATGTGAGGAACCTCCTCCCTCTCACACCTCGGTAGCTCCACGATTCTTGATGCTAGCTCAAGCATTCTCAAGCCTCCTCCATCTCCAAGCTCCATCCTCCATAGCCGCACGAGCGAGAAAAGAGAAGAGAAGAGAAGAGAAGAAGAGAAGAGGAGATGGTGAAGAGCTTCACCCTCTTGATCCCTCACTCCCACACACTCTCACACTCCCTCTCTCAAGAGCACACACAAGCAAGAAGAAGAGAAGAAGAGAAGAAGAAGAGAGCTCTTGTTAGCCATACAGCAAAGAATGAGCTTCCATTCACTTTTTGAACTTTATATACAAGCCCTAAAATCCCATGGGCACCCATCCCCTTTTTTACATGACTGGCCATTGTGGCAAGGTCCTTTTTTCATTTCCCTCTTCTATCCTTATGCCTCTAGCCTATGTCCGTCTAATATTTTACAATTGGCACAGGAGGGAGCCTGGCGCTCTTTTACAAGAGTTTTCAAGTTTTTTGAGGCACCTTTCATTTAAAATTACGCCTTTGGTCTCGGCTTAGCTTTTAGAGGTCACATGCATGTCTTTGCTCTTTTTTCATGCTTTTTTCACTTTTTTCTTCATTTTTCATCATTTTTCGCCATCTCGACTTGGGGTTAACATTACCCCCCTCCGAGACGGGTACCAGTCCCATGGCACTTCTGTGTTGTTGTAGGATGGTAGGCACTTGGGCAATGATGGTGTAAATGGAAGGGCTACATGTAGATTCAAGTGCGTGTGGAAGCTGATGTTTGTCGGGGAAGCCAGATGGATCGCGAGTGGTTAACGGGGGCCTCTGAAGTTGGTGGTTTGCCGCTTGTGTGATGCCTGAAAGGAGAAGGTGTGGTGCTCTTCCTAAGGGGAGTGTCTACCTTACTGTGTTAGTGCATTGTGCTCGTGCTAGTGGAATGGGGAGGTGGGTCTAACTGCAGGAAAGCCTGAGCGATGTCCCACACTTGAGGATCCCATTTGTGTTAAGGGAGGTGTGGTGCAAGTGGCTTAGGGTGACAGGTCTAACCATAGGCGAGTGTTAGCTCCCTAGGTATGTCTTGTCCTTGATGTGCCCTAAGCATGAAGTGGGGAAGCAAAAAGGGCTAGGGGGTTAGGAGCGGAGCCGGCCGATCGAAGCTACCAGGCACGCCTAACTTGAGAACCCCTAGGTGTAGTGATAGTGCTCTATGTGGTGTTTAAGTGCTTCTGCAAGTGAGTGCTTGTGTGCTTTTCCTTTCATGTTATTCTTTTCTTTGCTTTGACTTTCCTTTTCTTTCTTTCTTTCTTTTTCTCTCTCTTTTTTTTTTTGGTTGCAGTTGTGGAATGATAACCAGGCCTAATTTTCTTCATCTGAATGAGGAGGGGAAGGGGGTCGGATGGATTTGCTCAAAAATTGGTGACTTTGCATGTATCCTTTCAGATTCATGCGGACGTGGAGAGAAGTGGTGGAGAGGAAAGGGTGATTGCACCTAGTGAATTGGTTGTCATTCATATCTTCTGGGAGGGCTAGGCAAAAAGAGGGGAGGAGACTAGCCCTCATCATAAGACGAGCCATGGCGTAGCTATCAATAGAGTTAGGGTCAAAGAAGAGGGGAGGTAGGCCGTGCTCTTGTGGAGTCGGGTCCTGCTTAAGGAGTAGCTTAAGTAACCTAAGGTAATTACAGGTTGTTACAAAGGCGGGGTCAGGGCATGAGGAGAAATCTGCAAGAAAGCGTGTCATAGAATCATCTAGGCTTTCGGGGTTAAAGAGAAGGGCATGCTCGAAGGATACTACATTGGAGTTATAAATAATAGGGAAGTCGTACCGCCCGTGGAGGGTGGCATCAAAATCCACATCTACCCTTCGAGGGTATGCCATGTAGGTGGGGTTGTTCCGCTCAAATGGTAGGGTGTTACAAAACGCCATCCAGGCGAGCATACTGATGTCGCATACTCGCCTCCTCCACAGGGGTTGGCTTTTGTAGCCCTGTACAGTGTGTGAAACTTCAAAAACTTTGTTCTGCCAGTAATCAGCCGCTTCTGTTCCCCAAGAGGTCGGGGTTTTTTCTCGCTCTTCTAGCCATCTTTGCCCCAACTGGCCACCAATCACAATCACCTCATCCATCACCTTGAGCGGCAAGACCCTCCGCAGATTGTTGGGTAGGAGAAAACTAAAGGTGAATGGATCCTTTTCTTGTTCTTGTCTCTCCGACAGCACCAGTTCTGCGTGGAATCCAGCGGGGATATCATCAGGGCAAGGTGGGAGGGGTGCGGACGGCAGCACGGCTGGTTTGGCTCTCAACTGTTTTCTGGCTTCCCCTACTAGCTTTCTGCATCTTTCCCTAGATGCGGCTTGTCTTTCCGCAGATGGGTCCTCTTGTGGTGGCTCGTGAGACTACGGTGAGGGGGGTTGTGGGACTACATCCTCCCGGAATCGGTTCATGTCGATCTCAAGTTTTGCTTCCTCCCCCTGCCGTTCTCCCTGTGGTGCTTTCTCTTCGAATCCGAGGGCGTCGATTTCTTGGGGGGTTAGGCCATCTAGCAATAGGTATTTTCGTTGCTCGTCCAAGCTCAGCCTAACCTCCACAGGTTGGGGTGGCATTTGCAATCCAGCATGTAAGGCTCTGCGTGCGATGCTAAGCTTTCTTTGTGTCACCTCCAACGACTCTCCTTGCTCTGAGTGGGTGGTGTCCATGATGGTGTCGAGGAAGGCTTTTTGTTGGGCACTGAAGGCCACTTGGGCGGCTTCCGCCTTGCTCTCTGCAATGATTTTCTCCTTCTCTACCAGAGCAAGGCGCCGTGCTAGTGTCTTCACCCTCTTTTCATTATGCACAGCCCACTCCTTTGCTCTCTTGTTCATTTTCTCCATGCTCTCTCCTTGCTTTAGCGTTAGTGTCATGAGCCTTTGCTCTTGGTCCTCCAACTCCCTGACCAGTCTCTCTTGCTCTTCTTTTTTAGAGTTTAGTTGATTTGTCAGGTGCTCAATTTCTTCTTGCTGCTCCTCTATGTCTTGTTTTCTCTTCTCATCTCTGGCATTCATCTCAGCCACAAGCGCGTCAACCTGAGCGGATTTTGTGATGAGCTCCTGGTATTGCACTATCAGGAGCTTGTGCTCTCTTTGCATCTTCACTAGCTCCTGTGTTTTGTTCTCAAGCCGCTGTCTCCAGTGCTCCTCCTTGTCATCCTTAGCCTTGACTGCTTGTTTGAGATCTGCAATCTCCCTTTGCTGCATGGCTATCATCCTTGTTTTATCCAACTAGAAGGTGGCTACTGATTCCTTCTCAGCTGCCAACTTAGCCACGGCTATCTTGGGTTCCTCCTTAGCTTTCTCCAATTGGGAGAGCAGCTCGACAACGTACTCGTCGTAGTTAGCAGATGGCGTCATCGTTGTGTGGATGGGTGAGGTTGAGGCTTCTACCTTCTGCCGTTTAGGATCTTGCCTGGATTCTGCATCAGTAGCTGGCATCTTTTGTCCTATGGCCATTGTTTCTATGCTCTGTCCCTGGGCCATCTCTTTGTTGATGAAGTATTGCATCCATGCCACGAAATTTGACACGTCGGCACTGGTCGGGATGCTAGGGGTGATGGTGGTGGGTTCAGTGGAAGGCACCAGGAGGGTAGGAATTGGATGAATTGGGGCCTTGCCCTTACCCTCAGTGACTGCAGGTGGCATGATCTCCGGCACCTGTGTGCTAGGCCCTAGCCTTCCTTCTCTATGCGGGCTCAAGTTTCCCAATTCATCAGCTCGGCTTTGTTGCTCGATGGACCGGCGTGTGGCTTCAGCCAGGTCCTCTTCCTCCTTCCTTCTTAGTTCTTCCTCTTCCTCATCAGCCTTTCTTCTCCTTTCCTCCTCTGCTTTTCTCTGCTCTTCCTTCTTTTTCTCTTTTTCTTCTTTTTCCTTTCTTTTTTTCTCCTCTGCTTCCTGTTTCGATGCCTTTTTTGCTTTCTGTAATTCTTCTTTCTCCTTCTCTTCCTCCTATCTCTTCTTCCTCTCTCTCTCCTTGGCCTCTTTTAGGGACTCTTTCTTTGCTCTTTCCAAGTCTTCTCTCCTCTTCTTTCTGCATTCGTCATCCTTCTTCTTTCTCTGCATTGTCTTCTTTTTGGGCTTCTTGTTTGTCTTTTTGCTTGTCTATCGTTCCCCTTCTTCCTCTGTCTCAGTTCTATCGGTGGACTTATCCTTGTCTTGGTGAGGAGGCGACCTTTCTGGCGTTTCTCCTTCTCCTTCTTCTGCATCCTATGCTTTCTTCACTGCCTCCTGGATGAGCGCAGTTAAGACACCTCCATACCCGATGAAGGAGGCTTTGGAGGAGGCTTTGTTTCTTTCTGTAGCTTTAGAGGCTACAGATTCACCTCCTGTTGGCACACTTCCTAGGGCCAATGCTTTGGCTGCCTAGTCGATCGTTTTTCACACATACCCGTTCCAGTCCACTTCATCTAGGGTATGGGCTGGTACATTCTCCAGCACAGGTACGCTAATTCGATGCATCAATGAATTGTAGCAGTGGCTGGAGAAGAGCACGTGTATCAGCTTGGCTTGCATCCTCGCTTCTGCGTCGGGGATGTCTTGGATGCTTATGCCGTCATTTGTGAGTACATATTTCCTCTTCATTTTAAGCATGGCATAGACATCCCTTTTCTGTTTCCTCTCTGTCTTTGGCTCCAACCCCAAAGCCTTCTCCACCAAGGCTGGGTCTAAGCGGACCTCTACCTGCTTTGCATTTTCTCCTCTGCCCACCGTCACAGTTTCACATTCTTGATCTGGGTTGTACGTTCTAAGGAACTCCATGCACTTCAGGTGGTCTGGCTCCTGCGAGAACTTTTCAAGATACTTCATGAGGTTGCATTGTTCAACCACCCTCCTAGCCGCTTTCTCCTTGGCCACCACAACTTCTATGTTGTGGATGGTTTGAAATTTAAGCTGGTTGAAGGCGCGGTTTTCTAGGTGGATGCGGTATTGCTCTCTTTCCTCGTCTGTGAACGAGAGTCTATGGGCGTGGTCTTGCTGCGACATTTTATGTTCCTGCCATAAATCATAACTTTCATTAGCGCTTTCCACATATTAATTCGCTGATTGCTGGAAAAGAAAAACTCTATGCTTTTTGAATGAATTCATTAAGAAGCAATGTAGATTTTCCTTTTTAGACTTGGACTTTTTGCCCTTTACTTCAAAGTTTTCATGCCCATTTTTCTACCCCCTCCATTTTTTCATAATATATGTTTATGTTTTTCATTGATTTTGCTTTGATTTACCCCCTTTGATTCATTTTTCATTTGATTCATTTCACCTTACCCCTTCCTCATCTGATTCATTTCACCTTACCCCTTCCTCATTTGATTCATTTCACCTTACCCCCTCCCCTTCCATCTTGAGAAGAATCCTTCCTAGGATTGAGGGTCAAAAGGTCAAGGGCTTTTGGCATGTTGGTGTAGGAGTTACTTGTGAAGGAGCCAAGTATAGAAATTTGGATTGTACTCCAATTGAGCTTCGCGGTCCAAATCAAAGGGTCAAATTCCCATGTGCGTGATGTATGTGAGAACAATCTGTGAGAAAGTCACCAGAGTCGACACAACTAGCAATGTGTAACTCTTCCTCAGTCAACAAGCCATCGAGGTAGGGGTGTCCTTTGATGTGTTCTTTCATGGGTCGGCCCCGAATTGTGGTTAACACTCTATATGAGGTGGGCGCGATGTAAGTGGGATCATACTCTGTTGTTTTGATGGCGCGGCTTTGATGGCGCGGCATTGCTCAGCGTTGGTCATTATGCGACATCCTTCAACTTCCCATTGCAACCTAAGAGCGTACCACTGCCTCAAGAAAGGTGATCCAGTATCAGTGAGTTGTGATAACTCCACGATTTCTTGGTCAGTGATAGAGCAGAAGTGGTTCGTGGATCATATGACGTGATAAGGTGCTGTTTGATGGCTTGCTCCTTGGAGATTTTGTTGTTAAGCAACTCAACAGTGGAGCGAGAAGCTTTTGCGAATGCGAATTCAAAGGTTTTCCAAGAGCAAGGCATATTTTGCACTTCAGTTGCAAAGGGTTCTTCTAATAGACCTAAGTCCAAGCGGTCGTAGCTTAGCGCGAGTGACACGAAAGTGTCATCTAGTCTTTTAATACAATCCACCACGTCATCCCCAGTGTCCTCAGTGAGGTCAGCGGCTAGCGCTAAAAATGATTTTCATTCATAGGAGGACATAAAGCCGATCGGTGGTTGAGGTTTGACAGAACAAGAGCTTTTGACAACGAAGATGGGCGGTTGGGAGGGTACGTGAGTTTGTGGTTGGGCCGCTTGGATGTTGAGTGGATTAGGAGCAGCCACGACGGACGGGCTGTTGCATTCAGGTTGGAGTTGGGGAGGCGGATTGACTTCGGCGGGTGATGATTCTTGTGACGGAGCCTGCGGTTTGGGCTGGTAGGCTTGTGGGACTCTCTTGGGCCTAGGCGTGGATGAGGCAGATGGTTGTGGTTCAGGAGAGCACTACGACTTGTGGTTTTGAGGGTTTATGGAACGTGGTTTGATCAAGCTTGAGGGCGGTGCATGAATGGTGCCTTTGGCTGTGTGAGCCTTAGGGATCCACAGCCAGGTATTTCCCTCGTAGTAGCCTTGCGCATGTAAGAGGGATTTAGGGACCCATCTTTGCTTGATCATGTGGCGCTTTCTGTGACTGCGTCTTGGCCTCCTAGGTTTAGATTTTTTGGTCTTATGAGGATAGGAGCGTCGACTCCTAGGCGGCGATTGCGGCTGCTTAGGCTTCCATTCAAATCTAGGCTGTTGAGCCTTATGTTTTGCTACTGTGGGTTGTGATTCCTGAATTTTGGGAGGTGGCGGCCGCGCACTACCCCCTCCTTAGATTTGGTTATGGAGAATTCTATCGGTGGCTTTGCGGACGGTGATGAAGTCGCGTAGCCCTTGCTAAAAGCTGTGACTATGCGAACGTTGCCTATTGCGAGGTGGATGCGCTGCGACTCATAATCAACATTGCAGTGAGTCTGCTTTTTGAAAGTGCGCCCTAGCAGCGACTCCATGGCTGCATCTTTAGTATTAGGCAACATGTAAAAAATCATTGCGACAGTCTCAGACTCGATAGAAACGGCTACTTTGCACTTGCCGAGGAGTGCATAGGAATGGGCCCCATATGGGCTTAATTTAGCATTCGTGGGCTGAAGTGGTGGTTTGCCAAGTTTGGTCCAATGATCGTGAGTTAGGACATTGAAGTCTACTCCCTCATCGATCAAAGCGTTGAAAGCGCAGGTTTTTTTTGCGGGCTCTACGGCTTCCTCATCCTCATCATCAATCTCAGTGATTGTGGCCACTCGTACTTTGACAGGCGGTTCTAACATCGGGGGCTCCTGCAAAGGATGGGTGGGAGGGTAGTATTTCTTGACATGACTGCCATTGAAGAAGCCTATTCCCTCACTGTCTAAGGTGTCGAGTTCGGCATTGCCTGTGCGGCTGATCGCACGAACTTTGAAGGGTCCAAGGCCTCGAAATTTCATTTTCTGTTTATGTCCCTTAACAGAGTAGAGGAGCACTAAGTCGCCCTGTTCGAAGTCGCACTGCTTGACATGCTTGTCAAACCAACTCTTGCGATGGGCCTTCTCATGTATAAGTGCATGGGTGGCTAGAAGACGGGTCTCTGATAGGCGTTCAAGCTCGACTAGGCGTTGCGTCCATGCCTCCTTCCCTTTCCATCGTTCTTGAAGGGCTATTCTCAGGCTAGAAACAAAGAATTCTAAGGGTAGGATTGCTTCTGTTCCATAGGTCAGCCTGAATGGGGTTTGATCGACAGCCGTTTTATAAGCTGTACGGTAAGCCCATAAAGCTGCCATAAGCTTGTTGTCCCAGTCACTACGTGAGGCTGAGACTACTTTGGTCAGGACATTGACGAGAATCTTATTCGTGGATTCTGCCTGACCGTTCGCCTGAGGGTAGTATGGCGATGATTTGCGATGGATAATGAGAAAGGTGGACAGGAGATACGCTATCACTTTGTTGATGAAGTGCATGCCTTGGTCACTGACCATTTCGATGGGGCAACCGAATCGCGAGATCACTTGCTCCCATAAGAAATTGGCAGTCGTCCTAGCGTCATTTTTACGTGTGGCTCTTGCCTCTGCCCATTTCGTGAGGTAATCCGTGGCCACAATGATGTATTGTGAGTACCGTGCCACAGGACTGATGGGTCCTATGAAGTCGATTTTCCATTTTTCGAAGGGTTGTCGAGCAATAATTGGGGTCAACTCCATCTGATCCTTGCGAATCGGGACTTTTGTCCGTTGGCACTCATCACAATGCTTGACGAATCGCATGGCATCGCAGAAAAGCGTGGGCCACCATAGTTGAGACTGCAGCACCTTCCATGCTGTCGTGTCTCTGCTAAAGTGTCCTCCCGCAATGCCGCTGTGTGCCTCCGAGAGCACATCGTGCATCTCATGCTCACATACGCATCTACGCAACGATCCGTCTTGCCCCAGCCTATAGAGTTGGCAATCAGCTGATAGGGCTGGATATTAAGGATTAAGCGCCTAAGTCAGGCTTTTTCTATGGGCGCTCAGGTAGTTCGTGCTCAAGCACTTGGACTATGTCATCCGCCCAATATGGCATTAGATCAACCTTAAATAAATCTCTCTCACTGGATAGGTGGAATAGATGGGCGTCGGGTAATTCATCAATGATGCCTTGTCTAGCGGCTTCTCCTGTGGGAAGGTGTGACATATAGTCAGCCATGTAGTACTATTTTCCTTTCCGCACAACCATGGAGAAATCGAATTCCAAGAGTAGAAGGAGCCATCGAGCTATGCGTCCTGTAGCACAAGGTTTGTTTACTAAATAGAGCAGGGCTTGATGGTCCACGAAAAAGATGAAGGGTGTGGCCAATAGATAATGCTGGAATTTCTTCACAGCGAATACCATGGCTAATCCCTCTCTTTCTGTTGTCGAGTAGTTCATTTCAATCTCAATGAGTTGTCTGCTAGCAAAGCTCATTGGATAATCTAAGTTGTGCTCACCAGGTTGGCACAACACTGCCTCCACGGCAAACTTAGAAGCATTGATGTGCACGTGGAAGGTAATGGTCCAATCTGGGGCTCGTAGAATTGGTGCTGTTGTTAGAGCCTTTTTCAATTCTTCGTACGCTCGTTGGCATGCCTTGGATACCTCTTGTCGTTGGTCAGGGAGTAGGGCTTAGTTATACATGAGGTTTAAGTCATGCACTCTTGTTCATTGCTACTTGGATTCACCTAAGAGATCCTGTAGTGGTTTGAAGTTTGTAGCTGAATTGCCAGCTAGCTTGTTTGTCAAGTATTCCAGCATCTCCTAGAGTTCCCTTTTGTTAGTTGGGACTTGGAAGTTGACAGGCTTAGGCTCTCCCCGAAGGGTTTCTGCCATCATGCAGACCGGTACGGAGAGTGTGTTGCTAGGCTTGCCGATCATTTTCATGGTTTGCTCATATGTCTCATGGTCTGAGAATGGCAAGTCGATTGTAGCAAGAACATGCATCCAATCCCGCTCATCCTCTAGGCATGGGATATACTTGGTCAAGGGTCCATAGGACTCCTTGGCGTCTAGGTCGACCGGTGAGGTCTTCCAAGTATCCATCTCTATCCTTAGGGCATCCGTTTTGTTGCCAAGGAAGATCAAGCCATTACCCCAATCTTCGATGACTCTAGCATTGCGCATCCAGGGTTGGCCTAATAGGATATCGTAGTCCACTCCCTTTATGACTATAAAGTCAATAGAGAACTGGACGCCTGCAATCTTTACTGGCCAATTCTTAAGTACCCCGAATGGCTTTACTCTCATACCGTTTGCTAGTGTGACATTAAACCTAGCAGTTTCGACAGGCGGGTTTTCCCAAGTCTGAAGCACTGTGTGGCTAAGCACACTAACCCCAGCTCCCGTGTCTACGATTCCCTTTCTTGTTGTGTCGCTTAGGGTTAGGACCGGTAAGACTGCATCCATCTCAGAACCTTCCCAGAAGGCCTTGATGTGCAAGGATTTAGGCACAGAGTGCAGCGTCAAACTCGGTATTTACGTTTCTGTGTCATGGTCTTGAGGGTCTGCCATGACCTGCTCTCGTGACCCTTCGACCCACTGCTTAAGATCTTGCCATAGGGTAGGATGCTGTCTAAGCAGATCTCCCAGGCTAAGTGTTACAGGGGTAGTCACTAGCGTAGTCAGGAGATCGTTGGATACTCATCTCTCCCCTAACCTGGATTGTCCTGGTCAATGGCCATGACTGATCTGCGGCTCTATACCATCAAGGCTTGGTCTTAGCGGCACTGCTTGTGGTGCGGTTGTTTCTGCTGATTTAGGTTGAGGCGGTGATATTGGCGTGCTTACACTGGAGAGATCATCGATCTCGTCCTCTATGATGGGCTCAGTGTCCTTGAGATGCTCTTGAGCCTTCTTCACCCATTCCTTCACCTTTTCTATGGCCTCTAACTGTTGCTTCGGATGCAGGTATTCCCCTACCTTAGAGTTTCCCTTTTCGGCCATCTTAGGGGCTGAAGTCTTTGCCTCTGCGTCTGAAACCTTCTTTCTAGCAGGCAGAGTCGTAGCACTCTCGGTTTTTAGTGCGACTTTAGTTTTCGATCTCTTCTTTTTTCGCCTGCGGCTTTTCTTCCCTATCGAGGCTGCGTCAAGATTGCTAGGTCCTGGCAGAGAGATGCCGGCTTGCTTCGTTTGGGCTCGGGACATGACTCGCAATGGGATAGGTGTGGCCTCCCCATCGAGGTTTTCGACACCAAACAGCCCCAATGGGACAGATGGTACGTTGGCTGAGCTAGAAGATGGCTTTTGCTTTGGGCAATCTACGAAGAGATGGGTGATTCCGCACTCTGCGCACCTTTGGTCAGCCTTGTCTTTGTTTTGCTGCTCTCTTTCAGGGCAGCATGATGAGACATGACCGGGGTGACCACAAGTCCAACAGATGATTGGATCCTGCATTTGCTCTCCTAGGCCTCTACCTCGTCCTCTTCCTAACGCCATCACCGGCACGGGTCAATAGTCCATGAGAACAACGTTGCCCTCGTCGTCATGCGAGACGTAAGGGTATATGTAAGTTTCTTCCTCACTTGGCTCTTCCACATAGTGGACTGGAGCATCACTTGGTGGATGGGTCACGTAAGGACCAGGCGGTCTAGGGATGCCCGTAGGATTTATTTCCATCCTAGGAACAACTGGCTTCATATCATTAGGCGCGGGAAGGGCCAATGGGGCTCCCCTTCCAAAGAATGGCTGTGGCCTGTTCGCTAGGTAAGGCTGGCTGTAGGGTTGCGAGTACGGAAGTCTTCTTGGTAATCTACAATGCACAACGTCATGGCCAAACCTACCGCAGTTAGCACAAGGTCTTGACCTAGGGTCTTGACACTCGGCCGGTAAGTGGTTTCTGCCACAGTACACGCATTGGATGTGCGGGCGCATTAGTCGTCTCAACATGTCTTGCAACTTGGCTAATTCCATCTTGACATCAGCCAAGCCTTGGTCTGTCTCGGTGGCCTTCCCCTTATCTTGGGATGATGGGATTGATCGCTCACTAGAGATTGACGCTCTCTCTGAACCTCACGAGTTGGTCTCCTCTACGTTCGAGCTTCTGGAGCTCTGCTCTTTCAGCTGGTCATCGACTCTGATGGCTTCCTCAAACACTCTAGCTATCGCGTCTTGCTGTAAGCTTGAATTGCCTGCCAAAGCCTTATATAACTCCTCGTCTCGAATTCCGCTGATAAATACAGTCGAAACTGCTCTTTCAGTCGGTCGCTCGCTCAGAGGGATTCTCTTGAAGAGACTCCTCACATGGGTTACATAGTCGCGGATGTCCTCCTTCTCTTTCTGCTTGACGTTCATCAAGCATACTAGTAGGTTATCGGAGTATCCGGGATTGGCGAATCTCTTGATGAAGAGATCCTTGAGGCCATTGAAGTTGGCACGCTCTGCAGCATCTAAGCTCATATACCACATCCTACCCTTGTCGCCTAGGCAAAGCCTGAACGCTTGCGAGCGTTGAGTTAGGTCGTTGAGGCTGTTGGCTTTGCAGACTTGCTCAAACTACTTAACAAAGCTGTATGGGTCGTCATGGGGTTGGTACTTGTGGAGTTGCTTGGCAACGATCGGTATTTTGGGCTGGCTCTTTGAGCCTTGGTTTGGCCCTCTCCTGTGAGCAGTGATGTTGCTAGTGCCGCAGTACTTTACTCTGCAGCCGTGCTATCTAGCAGTCGCTTCATGAGAAGCTCGCTCAACGTCAAGTCCCCCTCTAGGGCTCTCTCATGATCTGTTCAGTTCCTACCTGCTAAGTTCAACACTCGTTGCACCTCGCGCAACTCCGTACTTTGCCTTTGGCTTCTAGCCTGCTGATCCCTATTGTATTCGGCTATGCTTTGCAATGCTTTGCGGGCTAGCTTTCTCTCCTCTTCTAGATCTGCGAGATGATAGCGTCTGCTGTCCTACCGCGGTGCTCATACTGGGCGTGTGCGTCGTAAGTGCTTACCAGCTGCAGAATAGCATCTGGGAAGACGTTCAAATCGAGTTCCTCATTAGACCAGCGGTCTGAGCTTTCCTCTGCCATTGTCAAGTTGTCTTCTCCACCAAGCTGTCGATCAGGTTCAGTAGACTTGTTAAATCCACATCATTGGCGTCCCTTGCTTGGTCCTAATATGGGCTTTGATGGTTTGTCTATGTCTTGGGTCCTCTCCTATTGGTGGGTTCCTTGAGTGGTTTATCTGAGTGAGTTCCTTTAGTTATTGAATGCAAACCTCAATTTATGATCACTCAGTGCGTATGTCGTTTATTGTGCACTTGTGCTCAATCAAGCTTTCAACTTTCTTAAGTGTACTTCAAGTGCAAAAATTCAATGTGAGTGCAGCAAGCAATTCCTCAGCGTCTTACGAACTCTTGCTTGTTTCGGGCCTGATAGGCTTGTAGATCAATTTTTTGGCCGTTTTGTCAGGGTTTAGGGTTTTTCTCGTATGTCGCCTTGTTCATTTTTGGTCAGTCAGGTTTTATAGCTTAGCGGTTCGTGTCTAAGTCCTTGGGTCTCGCAACTGCCTACTTCTAGCTACTAAGCGGTTGTGCGCTACGATTTTTTTCCTATTACGTGTGCCAGAATCAAGTTCTGAGCACTCGAAAGAAACTGGCTGAGGAAGAGAAGAAATAACAGGGATAGAAGCAAGCATAAGAGCAAAAGATAGTGTCGGTGTCATAGATCCATTCTGTAGGCAGGTCTTCCATATCCTCCTCTTGGTCAAAGTCGAGACTGTATCCTGGGCATCTTGCCAATCCGTTTTAAGACCCATAGGCTTCGTGCGATCCTCAAGAAGCTCTCCTAATTCTTCTTGAAGAGCAGGATCTGCAGCTTGCAAGAAAAGCTCAACTTTCTCAACATCCAATGCTCTTTGTTCAATGGCATCAAGCTGACTATACCTCTCTTCAAATTCTCGTATCAACTCTGAAGCAGCTAGACCTTTGTTTGGCATGTAGACCCACTCTCGGAATGACCGCCGTGTAGCCATCCCAAAGTGCTCAAGGAAATACTCTTCTTTTAGGGCCTTCTTAAAATCTTGCCAATGCGAATTTTGAATAAAAAGATCAGTCACTTTTGCCCTCAAGGCCTCGACAGTTTGTGTCGCTACGTTTTAGCCAGGTCAGGTCAAGTTTCTGAAAAATTTGATAAAAAATTACACTCGAACCAACTGGTCCGAATTGCAGGGTTCGAGTAGGTCACTCGGACGGGCCGAGGCACAGGGCCGAGGTCCGAATTTCAGGGTTTGACTCGGATGGTTTTGATTCGAACGGGCCGAACGAAAAATTCGGACAAGGTGATTCGGATGGGCTGAGGTACTTGGGCCGAGGGCCGAATTTGAGACTTGGACGGGTCGTTCGGATGGGCCGAGGCCGAATGTGCCACGTGGTCGAAAGTTTGACTTGAACGGGCCGAATGGGTGGACTCGGACGGTTTGCCTCGGACGGGTCCGAGGGCCGACTAGGGTTTGGGCCGAGTGGGCTGAGTGATAGGAGCCGAGGGTCGATTCTGGGACTCGGCCCAGAAAAGGCCACTTGGACGGGTCGAGTGCGGCGCACGTAAACAATGCGAACACAAATTTGATCGATTCACAAGATTTAAGTAGGCACAATGGCCATGCACTTCCAGATCCTATCTAGGGGAGTAGAGGGAGAGATTCATATACCTGAACGGGCCGGTAAGCGCGTCCGTGATGCGATCGAATCGATGCGGGCTGGAGCGCTCTATCTCTCTCTCTCTCTCTCTCACTGAAATGGCACAAATGAGCTCTCCCTTGGCCTCTTGGCTCTTATACCCCTTCCCGAGTGTGGTGTTGATGCCCCCAATCACTCATTTGCTGATTTTAAGCATCACTAGCGAGCGTTTTACTAATTTTTGCATGATTTTTTCCCTGTTTTGCTTTGTTTTGAAACAGTAAACCCTACCCTTCTCCGGTTCGATTTCCTAATTCTAACCTACGCTAAATGCAACACAAATCGAAGGCAAAAAATTGAAATGAATTCTCCATGTTTTCCAATCATCAAACAACCAAAATATCCCGAATTACTTACTTGTTTTGAAGATAAAAAACACCCAAACTTCCTACCTATCTCAAGCTCCGTTTCGGGGATGAATCCCCTACTTCGATGCTCGATATGAGGCGGGCAAGTGCTCAAGCTTGAATCCGTTGGTCCTGGCGGAACCAAAATGTAGTGGGAGCTCACGCTCAGCCGCTAAGACCCACGGACCGCTTATTGCTTCAAGCATTTCAAGCGAGCTCTAATGGCTATCTCTCACCTAGCCGACGCGCCGTCGATCCTACGAGTGTAGTGAGCTTACCTTGATGTCGATGTGAGTAGCCTCCTCCCTCTCACACCTCGGTAGCTCCATGATTCTTGATGCTAGCTCAAGCATCCTCAAGCCTCCTCCATCTCCAAGCTCCATCCTCCATAGCCGCAGAGCGAGAAAAGAGAAGAGAAGAGAAGAGAAGAGAAGAAGAGAAGAGGAGATGGTGAAGAGCTTCACCCTCTTGATCCCTCACTCCCACACACTCACTCCCTCACACTCTCACACTCCCTCTCTCAAGAGCACACACAAGCAAAAAGAAGAGAAGAAGAAGAGAGCTCTTGTTAGCCACACACCAAAGAATGAGCTTCCATTCACTTTTTGAACTTTATATACAAGCCCTAAAATCCCATGGGCACCCATACCCTTTTTTACATGACCGGCCATTGTGGCAAGGTCCTTTTTCCATTTTCCCCTTTTATCCTTATGCCAGCCTATGCCCGTCTAATATTTTACAATTGGCACAGGAGGGCGCCTGGCGCTCTTTTACAAGAGTTTCCAAGTTTTTGAGGCACCTTTCATTTAAAATTGCGCTTTTGGTCTCGGCTTAGCTTTTAGAGGTTGCCTGCTTGTCTTTGCTCTTCTTCCATGCTTTTTCCTCTTTTTCCTTTATTTTCTGTCATTTTCCGCCATCTCGACTTGGGGTTAACATGCATTGATATGCTAAATCATTGGCATGTTAAACTTCTTGTGCTCAGGTAGATTGCATGAAGGCCCATGCCACCTTGGTTACATGCAATATGTAGGTCTACTGTCTCATTGAAGTCTTACAAAAGGTGAACCATGCATGGTCATAGTTATCAATGATATTGCAACACTATGCTAGTCACTTTTTGTATGTTTTCTTTGGCTTCCATGCATACATATTTGCAACATTGGCCAAAGCTTCCTTGTGGATTTGGTCTAACCATCTTCCAACTTTGAATGTGCATGTTTTAATTAAATAGTTGAGAACAGGAGTTGGTAGTGCCCTCCTAAGAGTTAATGGGATCATGAAGTCAAACATGATATGGATCTCTGGTCTAGCTTGTGAGGATGCAAACTTCTTAGAGGATAGTTCCAAACCTTCATCCTTCTATATTGTAGATAAAACAAGTGGAATTTCAAGAATGTGTTGGGTGGCTAACTTGAACATCTTGATGAGATGATTGCGTTTCAAGGTCTAGCTTAGAAATCGTAGATGGTGCTTCTAGTGAAAAAATTCTCCATTAGTTAATGATTTAGGGTGCTCAAGGGCTTGAACTTTTGGTGGCTCTCCTTTCTCCCAAGTGTCATCGTAGGAAAATGATGATGGGGTTACTCTTGAGGGTTCTAGTGATGGCTTTTCTACTACTTTTCAGGCTTGTGGACACTTACTAATTAGGACTAGTACCATCTATACTATGTCCTTCTCTTGGATATTATAACTTGCCATTTGGAGGTTATGGGCTCCAACTTCCTTGGCATAGATGTATTCAACTCTTAAGCATGGTGCCAAAGCTATGGTTGAGAGATACTTGTGTAGTGTACAGCTTAGCCATTAGATTCTCAATATCTTCTTCTTCTATTAGTTCTATGATGTCATATATTGGTCAAAGATACTTCTACTATTTTTGGATGGACATAAGATGACTTCTCACCTTCTCATGCTCCTTCAACATGTCTCTTTCATGCATTGTTTGTGCCAAATCCCAAGTGATCTTTCCCATTAGTCCTTGTTCTTCTATTCTAACCAATTTATTTCATTTTGTATTGTTATAGTGCTTTGGGGGTTCCTTATGGTGGTTGGGAGTCCTTGAAACACTTGTGCAAGTTTTTCTTGTGTCCATTTTGCTTCTTGGAGTTTTCCCTTTAGCATAGTGGTTTTTACTTGTGCTTGTGCAAGCAATAGCTCTACTTCTATTACTTACTTCTTGAGAATCCTATTCTTGTGCAGAGTTTTGTTAAAGCTATTTACCTCGAGTTTGTCCCATCAACTCTCTAGCTACCTTTTTCTTGTTTCTTAGTGACGGACTCTCTCTTAATCTCGTAACCTTTAGGTTGGTTGGTGTTCTCTCAATGTATTCTCATTATTTTTTGTAAGCTTGTGAAAGAGGTCTTTTTACATGCATGTGCTTACTTGTGTTCAATCTAGCTCTTGTAGGGATTGAAAGGGAGCGACGGATCGAAGGTTGGACTTGAGAGCTATGGCGGGAGAGCAAGAGCAAGAAAGGGAGAGACTAGAAATGGGAACTCCAACAGTCACAATGTGTGACCGGGCCTTCCTTTATTCAAACTATCACTAAAATAATAAAGAATAGAGTGACAGTGACGGGCGCCTGCCACATGCAGTGTGCAGTGGCAGTGACTGTCAGTGTAGTAATACACGAGCGGCTAGCAGAGGCGCCTTTACCCCCGACAACCTCCCACTTAAAGGTGAATCTACCCCAGTGAGGAGTGAAAAGAAAAAGGAAAAAGACAGTACAACATGTACACATGTACAACAGGATGAGGAAAGACGTCATCTCATCCCACGCCCATCAACCTCCTTAGGAAGGCAAAGCACTCTGTAGAGAGGCTTTTCGTGAGCAGATCTGTAGGATTCTGGTCAGTCGAGATCTTGACAAGATCAAAAGACTTGTCCTCAACGACCCCACATATGAAGTGATACCTCATCTCAATGTGTTTCGTCTTTGCATGGAAGACCGGCGGATTCTTGGCTAATTGAATAGCACTCATAGAATCCGAATGCAGTGTAGGGACAACATCAATACCAAGGTCAGCAACTAAACGACCCAACCAAATGACCTCCTTGCAAGCCTCAGTGGCTGCAACATACTTGGCCTCTGTAGTAGAAAGGGCCTTGCATTTCTGCACCCTGGACATCCAAGAAACAGCGCCTCCAGCATAGATGAATACATAGCCGGAAGTGGAATTCCTACTATTTGCATGTCCTGCATAATAAGAGTCAGTGTACCCCACGACTCATGTATCCTGGCTGCCATAGCATATGCACATATCTGCAATGCCCTTCAAGTACCTCATGATACTCTTCACGGCATCCCAATGCTTCTTGCCAGGTGTAGCCATATAGCGTGCCACAATACCAACTGCAAAGGCAATATCTAGACGAGTGGCTATCATGGCATACATAAGACTGCCCACTGCAGATGCATAGGGAATCTTGGCCATCTCGGCCCTCTGCTCATCTGTCTCTGCAGACAATCAGCTTGTGATACCTTCACATAAGAAGGCAATGGACAGCCAATAGGCTTTATGTCCTGCATATGAAAGCGTTCAAGGACTTTATGAATGTACTCCCTCTGTGACAAGTAGAGGAGTCCCTGATGCCTGTCGCATCTAATGCGCATACCAAGTATGTGAGCGGCCTGTCCCAGATCTTTTATCTCAAAGCTCTTCTTGAGCTGAGCCTTAAGAGCATCTAGCTCATCATGAGCTTTCCCTACTATCAGCATATCATCCACATAGAGTACCAAAATCAATAAAGAACCATCACGGGCTTTCTTCTTGTAAAGACACGGATCCATAGCACTTTGGCTATAGCCCTGTGACTGCATAAAGGTATCAAACTTATGATACCACTCCCTAGGTGCCTGTTTCAAACCATAAAGACTTTTCTTTAATTTGCACACTAAGTGCTGCCTGCCAGGTTCTGCAAAGCCCTTAGGCTGCTCCATATAAATCTCATCATGCAAGTCCCCATGTAAGAAAGCCATCTTGACATCCATATGGTATAAATCCAAGTCAAGCTGAGCAACCAAAGCCAAGACTAAGCACAGGGTGGTCATCTTAACCACAGGAGAAAAGACATTGTCAAAGTCCACACCATGCTCATGCTTAAAACCCTTTGCTACCAATCTAGCCTTGTATGCCGGCTTGGGGTGTCCAGGGGTACTTTTTAGCTTGTACACCCACTTGCATGGCAAAGCCTTCTTGCCCGTAGGCAAGGAAACCAAATCCCAAGTGTCATTCTTATGTAGGGAGTCTATCTTAGACTGCATAGCCCTCTCCCAGGAGTGATTGTCACCCTTGAGTATAGTCTCATCATAGGTGAAAGGCTCTCCTGTATTTGTAACCAAGACATAATGCATCGAGGGCTGAAATCTATCAGGTGGATGTCTATTTCTAGTAGATCGTCTCATGGCAGGCTCTGCTGCCTGCCCAACTACCTGTCCAACACCCTGACCATGAGCATCTGGTTCTCAACCAATGCAAGCTATCTCTGAAACACAGCCAAGACATCAGATTTCAGCTTAATGGGATAAGCCCAAAATTTCCATGAAAAATCATCTATGAACGTAACAAAATACTTTGCACCACCCACAGACTGACAAGGGACCCACAGACATCTGAATGTACCAATGCCAAGGGATCACTCATGCGTGGCCTACCAGGCTTCTTATGCATAGACCTACTCTGTCTACCATAAAGACAGTACTCACATGAATCAAAACATGCATAATCAAGGGGCAATAAAATAAGTACTGCAAACTAGAAAGCATTTTTATTCCCTTCAAACACATATGGCCCAAACGGGCATGCCAAAGAGATACATGTGGGATAGAACCCACAAACAAAACATGATCAAGGGAAGAAGCTGATATAATCAAGGGGTAGAGATTGCCAGCCTTGGCACCTCTCGCAATCACAAGTCTGCCACGAGTGATCTTCCATGCAGAGTCTCCAAAACATACATGATATCCTGCATCATCAAGCTATCCAGCCTTGGTACCTCTCGCAATCACAAGTCTGCTACAAGTGATCTTCCATGCAGAGACTGCCAGCCTTGGCACCTCTCGCAATCACAAGTCTGCCACGAGTGATCTTCCATGCAGAGTCTCCAAAACATACATGATATCCTATATCATCAAGCTGTCCAGCCTTGGCACCTCTTGCAATCACAAGTCTGCCACAAGTGATTTTCCATGCAAAGACTGCCAGCCTTGGCACCTCTCGCAATCACAAGTTTGCCACGAGTGATCTTCCATGCAGATTCTCCAAAACATACATGATATCCTGCATCATCAAGCTGCCCAGCTGACATGAGATTGCGTGTCAAAGCAGGTACATGATGTACATCCTGCATAACAAAACTGCTATCAGAAGGAATTTGCAGCCTAACATTACCAATGTCCACAATATCAAGAGAGCTGTCATCACCCAAGCGCACAGAACCCAAAACAGTACGGTATGAATGAAACCACTCTCGGTAAGGTGTCACATGAAAGGACGCACCTGAGTCCAAGAGCCAACACTGTGCATGCATAGAGTGTATCTCTGTTATCTGTGAAGCACTAGAAGAAGCTGCTAGGATATAATCATCATCATCAACATTCTCAGGCTGCATAACATTGATCTCTTCAATTTTAACATTGGACTTTGCATGTACTATGCTGCGATCAGACGACTTATCCTGCACTTTGTACGTGACTTCCCACGAGACTTAGACCGAGATTTCTAAGAATCCCATCCACGGCTACTAGCACTGCCATGCTTTCCATATCCATCATTTCTGCCTCTAACTGTCATAGCATGAGACACACGAGAGGCATCCAAATTCTTACGGTTAACCTCTTCCTGCAGAAGAGTACTCTCAACATCAGATAATTTCAAGGTAGCAGTAGAGGCACATAATGCAGTGTGGAATACATCCCATGACTCATTAAGAGTACCAAGCAAGAAAAGAGGAGTGATATCCTCTGTAAAAGTGATATCCTGCGAAGTCAAGTTCTTGAGTATAGCATGGAACTGGCTCAAGTGAGCAGACATAGTCACATTCTCCTTCATGCGCGCAGATCCATAAGCTGCTTCAGCCAATACATTTGACTCGCTAGAATTTTCTTGTCATAGAGATTTTTGATCTTTTCCCACAATTGCCATGCACTCCGTTCTTCCTCAAAGAAATTATAGTGAACCTGTTTTGTGAGAGACAATACAATAGTGGACTTGCATAACTCATTAAGCCCAAGCCATTCCTCATCTGGCATAGTTGTAGGCGGATGCCTGCTTAACCTCAAAGGTTTGATCTGCGATTTCTGGACCAACACTTGTCAAATCTGGCTCTTTCAATAAGAGTAATTCGTACCATCAAGCTTAGTGATGTTGAAAATAGCATGATCAGTGGGACGAACTCGCCATAATGCAGGCTAGAAGATTGTAGACAGATCAAAACTGCTTGCTGTTTACTGTAGAAAATGACCAAAAAATCACCAAAATTGAGAAAAAATGGCGAAGAAAGTGGAACCAAAGTTGCTGCCCACCAAGTACTAGTGAAAGTACATCATTTCAGAGTGTTTCAACATGAAAAATCCATGTTAGTCCATATATATATGCTTGCTGTAATAAATTTCAGATTTCAGTAAAAGAGAGCTAACAGTGCCAAAATCAGATCCCAAGGCAATCAGATACTACCAAGACCAAAGCCGGCATCATGTGGACATAGTATAAGCATATGATGGTTGATTAGCATGAATCCAACACCCAAGTATGTCATACAAACATCTGCCAGTGATGAGTAGGCACACCCCCCAGGCAACGGGGCAAAGTGTTCCTGCCATTATCAAAACTTGACACAAGTAGGTGTCAGTTCACAAAGATACGGATCCAAAACTAAGACTTAGCTCATAAGCATACAGTGAACCAAGACATATGATGTATCATCCCAAAAGGTAAGAAGTCCCAAAGTCTCAAGTGTCTGCTGCTCAATAGCATATAATGGCTCAATGCATAAAAGTACCACCTGCTCAATGTTTGATAAGCATTCAAGAATGCTCCCACTGGCACAAAAGCCGTATGTACGAGCTCAAGAGCTCAAGCCAAGGCAAGACACAATGTCAATGACATAAGTCCAAGACAATACATCAATAGTATATCCCAAACATGTAGGCGATAAAGCATCAGTATGTATCATCCATAAGCATGTAAGACATCAAGTACATCCCAAGATACAACTCTGGCAAGCCAATAAATAGCTCAAGTAAGCTCCGAGAATCCAAGGTCAAGACAAGACTGAGCTCCAGTAGCAATAGGCTCCAAACAATGTAACTAGCATGTAGTAATGGCATAGGCTAAGCATGTCAAGACCGGTCAGACATAAGCAACATACATGCCATAAATAGATCCAAGATGGAGCATCCAAATGCTTTGCAAAGCGAGCTCAAGCTCACCCAATAATCTCGAATCAAAACCAAGCTCTATGTCGAGCCCCAAGTGCCAATAAATCACCATATATGCCCGAAACATAGCCCGAAAAGCATAGGCATAAGTATATATGAGTAAAATGACTTCAGCCCAACTGTGTACAGCAGTGATTTACTGTTCAAAACTGAGAATTTTAACACCAAAATCAACTCCAAATGGTTGCTAAACAATGGACATACATTCCCCTAACATTCAGGCATCAAACGGGACCAACCGGGCATAAAATGACAATGCCAAACAAGCCGTAGTATCAAATGTCAGTGTAACACTGTCATAAACAGCTTGTGTGTTGAGATGACAAGCTCAACACATGCGGACATTGATGATGGACTGCCTGGTTAGATGGGTCTACACGTCTACACTTAGCACGTCGGTGGTCATTATGACTCTCACATGGCCACTGACTCATTACTTATTATATTTAGGTTGTTACACCTATTTACAGCTGGTATAGTTATAGCACCAGTCGACTAGTGTAGTCGGTTATGCATTGTTTGACTTAGTAGGCCACTTTCCTTTATGTTGTATCTTATCTATACTTTGTGTACATTGTAAAGAGTATGGAAGAAGAAGAAGAAGAAATCAGCAAGAAAACGTTTTGGCCTCCATCTCTCTTCTTGTCTCTTGAGTGAGTTTCTCCTTGTGCATTCTGTGTGTGTTCGGCATAGCATCTTGAGCAAGTCTCCTCATCACGCGATTCTTGACATGGTATCAGAGGCGCGCCACTGAGAGAGGCTGATTTCGAAGGCTGAAGCAAAGGAGAAGAAGCAAGGTTCGAGCAAGCAAGCCACGGGTAAGAAGCTCTCCAATCCTTCCACTCTTTCTCTTGGATAGTGCTTGTGGAGGCACCGGAAGTAGGGCAGAGCAAAAATCTCAGATTGCAATGAGATTTGGTGTGCGCGAAGAGCGCTGTGTATTTTGCAGATAAGCCCTTTAGGGTTTTGCCGTAGTTATTTTGGGCATCTGAGGCTTTTTCAGGCCCCGTTTTAGAGCCGCAAGGTTGCGGACAACAGTTTCAGGGTACATTGTGATTTTGGCCGTTTTGACCAAAAGTGGGTGCGCAGGTTACAGATTGCGAATCTGTAATTCTTGAGGTGTTTGTAGGAAGCAAACATAAGATGTATCTGCAAACAGGTTGCAGATTGCATGTATTGTTGAGCAGACAGTGAAAAAGGCTGTCTCGTGTATTGCTGTGTACTACAGGTCGAGGATTGTAGAAGATTTGCTTGCTGTTTGGTATTAGTTTTGTGATATAAGTTCCGTGTCACGAACTTCCTTACTGGAAAAGGCCTCTACGAGTTTGTATCAGGTGAAGAAAAGGAGCCGGAGGTGAGTGATCCTCCAACTGCAGAAGAGACAAAGGCACAGAAGGAATGGAATGCAAAAGATAAAAAAGTCATGTATTGGTTGTCTGCAGTAATTGACAATAATATACTGGGACATATTAGAAATGTAGAGAATTCATATGTAGCTTGGACCATACTTGAAAGTATGTTTTCCGTAAATACAAAGGTACGAAAGATTCAACTCAAGCAAGAGTTGAATACATTGAAGAAAGGGAAGATGTCTATCAATGAGTATGCAGTGAAGGTAAGGAGCATTGCAGATGCCTTGGCAACGATTGATGCAATGCCCGATGATGATGATTTGGTGTCGTCTACCTTGGGTGGACTTAACAATGAAAAGGCTTGGAAGTCTTTTGTAACTTCCGTATATGTTAGAAAGCCATTTCCAGATTTCGATGAGTTGGTCTCCCTTATGATCACTAAAGAGATTAATATGCAGAGTGAGACATCTGAAAAAAGTGGTGAATAGGTCCAAGCTTTCTACCCCACTTCAAGAAGGGGACGTGACAGGTTCTCTTCAAGAGACCATGGTACAGGACATGGTAATGACAACCAGCAAAACAGATTGAATCAACAATTTGGCGATATGCAGGTTTCAGGAGGTCGTGGTAACTTTAGAGGCAGGGGGAGCTTTAGAGGAAGAGGTGGATGGCAGAACAGAGGTTCTAACAACTCTGGTATTGTGTGTCACTACTGTGGCAAAATAGGTAATATTGCAGCCCAATGTTATGCTAAGAAAGATAATATTGGCAGTGGTAAGTTGCAGCAAGGAAACTATGCATCATCTTCACAACAGAATGAAGACAAAAATAAACGTCTGTTTGTTATGCAGCATATGCTGAATGCTGTTACAGGAAAGGGAACACATGATGATGTTTGGTATGTTGATTCAAGTGCATCCAATCATATGATCAGCCATGCAGAATGGTTTGGAGAGATGCAGGATTTGCAAAATACAGGTTATGTGCAGACGGGTGATGATTCATGCCACCCAATTTCACACATTGGAAAAGTTTCCTTGTCCTTGCATGATGGTAAGACAAGGAGTCTTTCAGATGTATTACATGTGCCATCTATTACAAAGAACTTGGTGTCAGTCGGTCAAATGGTAGAGCAAGGGCTGCAAGTCAGGTTTAATGCAAAGGGCTGCTTTGTAGAAGATTTCAATGACAAGTGCAGGTTGGTAGCAAAGGGAAGTAGAGTTGGACGTATGTTTACTCTGGATGTTGGAATTCCTACTATGAATGCTGCTATGTATGCTAAAGGAAAAGGTGTTGTTGCAGATATTGAAATTTGGCACAAACGCATTGGACATGCAAATATACAAAGGCTGAAATTAATACAGTCCAAAGGGTTGGTTACAGGTTTGCCTACATTTAGAGTTGCAGAATTTCATAAGGTATGCGAAGCATGTCAGTTTGGTAAGCAGGCAAGACAACCCTTTTCACATGACAGAGATATAAGTAGAAATATTCTTGATGTTGTGCATACAGACATTTGGGGGCCTACACAAAATGTATCTCTTGGAGGCAGTTCATACTTTGTCACATTCATTGATGATTGTTCTAGAAAGCTGTAGGTATATTTTATGAAGGAAAAGAGTGAAGCATTTGAGCAATTTAGAACTTTCAAGGCTGTAGTTAAAAGAGAAACATGCTTGAAAGTAAAGTGCTTGAGGTTAGATGGAGGGGGAGAGTACCTCTCAAATGAGTCCAGTGATTTTCTGAGGTCTCATGGGATAAAGAGACAGTTCACATGCAGGTATACCCCACAGCAAAATGGGGTTGCAGAAAGGAAAAATGGGCATATTACAGAAGTTGCACGTACCTTGTGGCTGAAAAGAATATGCCTAAGCATTTTTGGTCTAAGGCTGTTCATACTGCTGTTTATATTATGAACAGAACTCCCACAGCTGCAGTTCATGGGATGACTCCTGAAGAATGCTTTACTGGCAAGAAGCCTGATGTATCGCACTTGAAGGTATTTGGTTGTATTGCATACGTTCATGTGCCAGATGAGCTATGGAAGAAGCTTGATCCAAAGGCAGAAAAATGTGTTTTTATTGGATACTCTTTAGAGCAGAAAGGGTATCGCTGTTATAACCCTGTCACATGTAAGTTCAAAGTGAGCAGGGATGTCATCTTTGATGAAATGAACAGTTGGTATGCATCTCATGGTGATGCATTGGATGATGATGATGATCATGACACTCATGTGCAGGCTGAAAAGCAAGAATCATGGACTCTTAGTGGACCCGAGACATCATCTGGTAGTCCTTGGTCCGGGAGACTAAGGAGTACCTCTACATCTTCAGGTGCATCTAGTAGCACTACAAGTAAAGACAAAGGAAAGAATGAAGTGTCAGAGGACATTGATGCAGTTCTTGATGGAGACTCCAGTGGCTCAGAGAGCTTGGATGATGAGCTTGGCATTCCTTCTATCAGGACACCAGGTGTACAGAGAGCTCATAGTAATGTAAAGGCTCCATTGAGTGATCCGGTAGTATGCAGATCTAGCAGGGTCAGATACCTTGTTAAAAGATTTGGTTTTGAAGGTTATGCAGCTCACCATTATACTTATATAGTGAAACTAGTTGAGGATGTTGAGCCCACATGTTTTGAGGAGGCTGTTGGTCATGCTCATTGGGATGCAACAATGGATGAGGAGATGGCTGCATTAGAGGCCAATAAGACTTAGGATCTAGTATCATTGCCGAAGGGCAAGAAAGCTATTGGATGTAAGTGGGTTTATAAGATTAAGCACAATGCAGATGGTTCTATTAGTAGGTACAAAGCTAGGCTGGTTGCAAAAGGCTATGCCCAGACATATAGCATAGGTTATGAAGAAACCTTCAGTCCAGTTGCTAGGATGGCAAATGTCAGATGTGTGATTGCTTTGGCAATAGCCAAAGGTTGGAGGTTGCAGCAAATGGATGTGAAGAATGCCTTCTTGCATGGTGATTTGCAGGAAGAAGTGTATATGGATCAACCAACAGGTTATGAAGATTTAGAGCATACCACGTATGTGTGCAGGTTGAAGAAGACGCTCTATGGGCTCAAGCAAGAACCTAGAGCATGGTCTAACAAGATCAGACAATATCTTGTCAATATTGGGTTTTATGTTTCTGATACTGATCACTCACTTTATGTGAGAAAGGGAGATGCAGGTTTGGTCATCATGGTCATCTATGTGGATGACTTGATTATTACAGTTGATAGTGATAGTGGGATTGCTGAAGTCAAGGATTTTTTGAAGAAGAAGTTTGAGATGAAGGATTTAGGTGAGCTAAGGTACTTCCTTGGCATTGAGGTGATTAGATGTGATGATGGTATATGGCTATCCCAAAGACAGTATGGCTTGGATATGTTGTCCAAGTATGGTATGATAGCATGCAAACCACTTTCAGTCCCATTGGAGCAGAATGTAAAGTTGAGTGCTGATGTTGGGGATGAGATAGAAGACCCTACTATGTTCAGGAGGATAGTGGGGAGTTTGATCTACATGACCATTACAAGTCCTGACTTGAGCTATGCTGTTGGTCTTGTGAGTCAGTTTATGCAAGTACCTAGAAAGCCACATTTGGATGCAGTCAGACACATATTGAGATATGTGAAGTCCACATTACATTATGGACTTTTCTATGAGGTAGGTACAGATGTACAGCTCTTTGGATACACAGATGAAGATTGGGCTGGTAGTATGTCTGATAGAAGATCTACCAGTGGATACATGTTCTCTCTTGGTAGTGTAGAAGTTGCTTGGAGTAGCAAAAAGTAATCTACAGTTGCTTTGTCGAGTACAGAGGTTGAGTATAGAGGTGGTGCTGTTGCGACATGTGAGGTAGTATGGCTACAAAAGTTAATGTCTGATTTAGATATGCAGGTGGAAGGTCCAGTTGTCATTTATTGTGACAACATGAGCAGTATACAATTGGCTAGGAACCCTGTGTTCCATGCCAGGACAAAACATATTGAGGTACACTACCACTTTGTGAGAGAGAAGGTACTAGCAGGTGAGATTGACTTGGTGTATGTCACCACACAGGATCAGATAGCTGACATCTTCACGAAGGCATTGGGTACAGAGAAACTTCAAAAGTTTCGAAGCTTACTTGGAGTTGTAGAGATGCAGTTGAGCTTGAGGGGGAGTGTTGAGATGACAAGCTCAACACATGCGGACATTGATGATGGACCGCCTGGTTAGATGGGTCCACATGTTTACACTTAGCACATCGGTGGTCATTATGACTCTCACATGGTCACTGACTCATTACTTATTATATTCAGGTTATTACACCTATTTACAGCTGGCATAGTTATAGCGTCAGTCAACTAGTGTAGTCAATTATGCATTGTTTGACTTAGTGGGCCACTTTCCTTTATGTTGTATCTTATCTATACTTTGTGTACATTGTAAAGAGTATGGAAGAAGAAGAAGAAATCAGCAAGAAAACGTTTTGGCCTTCATCTCTCTTCTTGTCTCTTGAGTGAGCTTCTCCTTGTGCATTCTGTGTGTGTTCGGCACAACATCTTGAGCAAGTCCCCCCACTACACGATTCTTGACATTGTGAACTGTTATGACAGTCCCAAAACAGCGTTAAATCAGTCCAAATGCTATGCCAACACATCAACCATCAAAACCAAGCATCAAAGCATGTTCATATGCTCGAAATGGAGCCTTTCCAAGTGCCAATGGAGGGGGAGAGCTGCTGTTGTAACTGTCAATGATGAAGACACATATGGGAGGGCTGCGTGATTTTGCCAACTGTAAATGCTAGTCCTGGGGCTGCAAAAAATGGTGGACAAGCTTTGAAGGGGTCCGGTTAAAGCCAAGGAAGGCCTCAAACAAGCTCCAGCAAGTCTTGTTCAAAGGCAAGTGAGATATGAAGCTGTTGGGGGTAAAGGCGCCTCCGCCGTGCCGCCCCGTGTATTACTACACTGACAGTACCTGCCACTGCACACTGCAGGTGGCGGGCGCCCGTCACGTCACTTTATTCTTTATTCTTTTAGTGACAGTTTGAATAAAGGAAGGCCCGGTCACACATTGTGACTGTTGGAGTTCCCATTTCTTGTCTCTCTCTTTCTTGCTCTTGCTCTCCCGCCATAGCTCGCGTGCAAGCTTCGATCCTTCTCACCTTTCAACTGGTATCAGAGCTTGGCATTCTCTTGCTCGAGCTCGACTCGGTGCTTCCCGACCTTCGCATCGACTCGCTTCACGCATTGGGTCTCCATCCCGGCAGCCATATCCGATCTCCCCGAGCTCCCGTCACTCCCCGGCTTCCCGAGCACCTTCCCGGCCTATTGAGGCACCTTCAAGGCATTGATACTGAGGTATTTGATAATTCTTTCAGGGTTTTATTTCAGTCTACAGGTTACAAACAACAAGGGCAGCCATAGCTTCAAACCCTTGAAGCTTATTCCCCTCATATTGTGCCTTACACCTATCAAGGCTCAAAGCGGCTTGTCATAGGCCTTTGATAGGCCCTTCTTGAGCCCCCCATTACCCCCTTTTCAGCCCATGTGGAGCAACAGCAAGTTCAACACCAACAGGGCAGATTGCATCATTTTTTTTCAGGCTGTGAGCACTCATCTACTTCAGCTCCACACTTGGCCATTGCTTCTTGCTCTCTACCTTGATCAAGAGGGCTATAGACTTCATGTTTGATGTCATTCAAGCTTTGGGCATTGGTCTTGATCATTCGGGGCTGATTTCTTCAGATTTGGGACTGTTATAAACTGTCATAACAGGCTGAAAACAGGGCAACACCATTGGCATTAGCATTTGTTGCTTATACTCCATTCCGGTTGTGCTATTTGATGCCCGTATGCGGTCTACATGATGCCTAGTGCCTTGGGAATGTATGCACATGATTATGCCATGATTTTGGCTTGAAATATTGGCTGATTTGGGACTGTTATTTACTGTTATACAGTGCTGGAAACAGGGCAGCCACACTTGGCATTGGCATTTGATGCTTATACTCTACTCCGGTTACCTTGTTTGATGCCCGTATGCGGTCTACTTCCTACCCGGATGTATTGGGGATGTATGCATTTGGTTTGACCATGATTTTGGCTTGAATTCGGGGCTGAAATCTACTGTTTAGAACAGTAAATACATGCTGGAATAACAGTGGGCTGAAGGTACTTTACATGCCTTGGCACTTACCTACCGATACCGGATGTATGCTTTGAGCTTTGGCATGATGTCTCTGACATTTGGGGACGACTTGGAGCATATGTATGAGATTATGGGATACTTTTGAGCTTCGCATTAGCTCCGTCTTCACTGGCATTTGGACCGACTTGGCATGCTCGTGGACCGCCTATGCCTCATGTCTCTGCTTGACAGTTAGGCTTTTGCATTACATGCTTTGGTTCGTGACATATGCTATTTGGTTCGTGTATGCCATACCGACATTTGGAGCTTGGATTTGGATGTATTTGAGCATTCCCGGCTTACTTGATCACTGATCTTGGTTGCTATTTGGATGTCATTGAGTTGACCGAGAGCTTATTTTGGGCTTATGTATTGCTTCATGGTTAATACGACCGGTGCTTCATGTATGTCATGCTCTCTTGGATGCGCTTGATGCATTGACAGGGTCACTTATCACTGGTGCTTTCTCTTGGGTTGTTTGAGCTTCTAAGCTTGCTTTGTACGCCTTTTGTGCCAGTGGGAGCATTTTACATGCTTGCTTGACCTTTGACAGTTGCATGCTATTGGAGCACTTACATGTATTTGGAGCAGTTTATGTCTTGAGCAGCTACATACGCATTGAGACTTTGGGATCATACTCCGATCTTTATGGATATGCATTTATGTACTCTTGGTTCACAGGATGCTTATGAGCTAAGTCTCATATTTGGATCTTTCTTTTTGAGCAGACACCTATTTGTGTCAGGTTTTGGCAGTTACAGGAACACTTTGCCTAGAGTGTCTGGGGGTGTGCCTTTCACTGGCAGATGTTATTTTTTGATATGCTTCGGATTGAGCTCATGTTCTTTTCATTGTCATTGGCCTTGCTTATGTCCGTTTCATGCCCGCTTTGGACCTAGCATTGTTTGCTTGACATTGGATCCTATTTTGGGACAGTTTGCTCTCTAGACTGCATACCTGCAATTTATTACAGCAAGCAGTTATTGGTGGGCTGAGGTGTACTTTTCATGCTGAAATATCCTGATTTGGTGTACTGCACCTAGTACTAAGTGGGCAGCAACTTTTGGCACACTTTGCTCGCCCTTTGGACCCCGTTTTGGTCATTTTTGGGCAGTTTCTGCAGTAAAATAGCAAGCAGTTTTGGGCTGTTTGGGCATTTCCAGCCTGCATAATGGCGTCATCTTCGCATGATAGTGCCATCTTTAACATTACAAAGTTGGATGGTACCAACTACTCTTATTGGAAGAGTCAAATTTGGCAGGTCTTGGTGCAGAAATCTCAGATTAAGCCACTTCGGTTGAGTGGGGAGCAGCCTGAAACTATGGACAATGACGACTGGCTTGAACTTGATGAGCTATGCAAGTCCATGATTGTATTGTCTCTCACTGAACAGGTACATTATAATGTATTTGAGGAAGCACAGAGTGCATGGGATCTATGGAATAAGATCAAGAATCTTTATGATAAGAAAAGTCTGGCGAGTCAAATGTACTGGTTGAAGCAGCTTATGGATCTGCGCATGAAGGATAATGCGACTATGTCTGCTCACTTGAGCCAGTTCCATGCTATACTGAAGAACCTGACTTCGCAGGATATCACCTTTGGAGAGGAAGTAACTCCTCTTTTCTTGCTTGGGACTCTGAATGAGTCATGGGATGTTTTCCGTACTGCTCTTTGTGCCTCTAGTGCTACTCTAAAATTGGCAGATGTTGAGAGTGCTCTTCTTCAGGAAGAGGTGAATCGCAAAAACTTGGATGCCTCTCGTGGTAGTCATGCTTTGACAGTTAGAGGCAGGAATGACAGGTATGACCGTGGTAATGGCCGAGGCCGTGACTCGCAGAAGGGTCGGTCTAAATCTCGTGGCAAGTCGCGTAGTAAGTCGTGTGGGCGCAATGCAAATGTCACTTGTCATCATTGTGGGAAAAAGGGCCATATCAAACCACAGTGTCATGAGTTGCACAATGAGAAGCGCAAGGATAAGGGAAAAGATAAAGTGCAGGAGAAGTCCTCTGATCGCAGCATAGTACCTGCGAAGTCCAGCGTCAAGATTGAGGAAATTAATGTCACGCAGACTGAGGAGTCCGATGGTGGTGATGAGTTTATACTTGCAGCTAGTTCTTCTGATGCTTCACACTTGACTGAGACATCTAGTATGTATGCACAGTGCTGGTTATTGGATTCAGGTGCGTCCTTCCATGTGACGCCTTACCGTGAGTGGTTCCACTCTTACCGCACTATATCTGGTTCAGTCAGACTTGGAGATGACAAGTCTCTTGACATTGTGGGCATGGGTGATATTCAGTTGCAGTTTTCCACTGGCAGTTCATTTTTGCTTAGGGATGTACGTCATGTACCTGCGCTTACGCGCAGTCTTATGTCTGCAGGACAGTTGGATGATGCAGGGTTTCATGTCTGTTTTGGGGATTCTGCTTGGAAAATTACCAAAGGCAGACTTGTGCTTGCTAGAGGCGCCAAGGCTGGCAGCCTCTATCCTCTTGTTGTATCTGGGTCTTCTGTAGACCATGTTTTGGCAGTGGGCTCTATCCCACATGTATCACTTTGGCATGCCCGTTTGGGACATATGTCTTTAAAGGGAATGAAAATGTTATCTGGTTTGCAGTATCTTCCACCTTTGGATTATGCATGTTTTGACTCGTGTGATCATTGTCTTTATGGTAAGCAGAATAGGTCTACGCATAAGAAATCGGGTAGGCCATGCATGAGTGAGCCCTTGGCATTGGTGCATTCCGATGTTTGTGGGCCTATGCCTTGCATGTCTATCGGTGGCGCAAAGTACTTCGTTACCTTCATTGATGATTTTTCTAGGAAAGTGTGGGCTTATCCCATAAAGCAGAAGTCCGATGTCTTGGCAGTTTTTCAGAGATGGCTTGCTCTTGTTGAGAACCAGACTGGGTATAGGCTGAAATGCCTTAGGACAGATAATGGGGGAGAATATGTCTCGCATGCTTTTGAGCAGTTTTGTGATGACAGGGGTATTAAGCGTCAGTTGACCGCCCCTTACACCCCACCCCAGAATGGTTTGGCTGAGCGCATGAACAGGACTATTCAGGAGCGTGTGCGCTCTATGCTTAGCCATGCAGGCCTACCCCAGAGTTTTTGGGCTGAGGCAGTTAGTACGGCAGTGCATGTCATAAACCGATCGCCTTCCAGTGGATTGGATTTCCAGGTTGCAGAGGAAGTTTGGGCTGGTAAGCCACCCTCTTATGCGCATCTCCGTGTCTTTGGATGTGAGGCATTCTGCCATGTGCCCAAGGACAAGAGGAGTAAATTGGATCCAAAGAGCATTAAATGCATATTCCTTGGCTATGGTGAGTCAGGAGAGATGGGCTATCGCCTATGGGATCCGCAGGCGCGGAAAATAGTACGCAGCCATGATGTCGTCTTCCATGAAGACAAGATGCACAGGCAGCGTGAGAAGGTGGTTGAGATCCATAGAGTGATCTTTCAGGAGGAGCCTAGAGCTCCAGCACAGCCAGTACTACAGCCTGCAGCAGTTCCTCCATAGGGCCAGGGTGTTGGACAGGCAGTTAGACAGGCAGCAGAGCCTGCGGTGAGACGGTCTGCTAGAGACAGACGTCCACCTGACAGATTTCAGCCCTCTATGCATTATGTTTTGGTTACAGATGCAGGAGAGCCTTTCACTTATGATGAGGCTATGCGCAGGGGTGACAGTCACTCCTGGGAGAGGGCTATGCAGTCTGAGATAGACTCCCTACATAAGAATGAGAATTGGGATTTGGTTGCCTTGCCTAAGGGCAAGAAGGCTTTGCCATGCAAGTGGGTGTACAAGCTGAAAAGTACCCCTGGACACCCCAAGCCGGCATACAAGGCTAGATTGGTAGCAAAGGGTTTTAAGCAGGAACATGGTGTGGACTTTGATGAGGTCTTCTCTCCTGTGGTTAAGATGACCACCCTGTGCTTAGTCTTGGCTTTAGTTGCACAGCTTGACTTAGATCTATATCAGATGGATGTCAAGACGGCTTTTCTACATGGGGACTTGCATGATGAGATCTATATGGATCAGCCTAAGGGCTTTGTAGAACCTGGCAGGGAGCACCTAGTGTGCAAGTTGAAGAAGAGCTTGTATGGCTTGAAGCAGGCACCTAGGGAATGGTATCATAAGTTTGATGCCTTTATGCAGTCACAGGGCTACAGCAGGAGTGCTATGGATCCGTGTCTTTACACGAAGAAAGCCCGTGATGGCAGTTTGCTTATCTTGGTACTCTATGTTGATGATATGATGATAGCAGGGAAAGCTCATGATGAGCTAGATGCTCTTAAATCTCAACTGAAGAAGAGCTTTGAGATGAAGGATTTGGGACAGGCCTCACATATACTTGGGATGCGCATTAAGCGCGATAGGCATCAGGGGCTTTTGTATCTCTCACAGCGGGAGTACATTCATAAAGTCCTTGAGCGCTTCTGCATGCAGGACGTAAAGCCTATTGGCTGTCCATTACCTTCTTATGTGAAGGTATCACAGGCCGATTGTCCGCAGACAGATGAGCAGAGGGCCGAGATGGCCAAGATCCCTTATGCTTCAGCCGTGGGCAGTTTGATGTATGCCATGATAGCCACTCGTCCAGATATTGCGCATGCAGTTGGTGTTGTGGCACGCTATATGGCTACACCTGGCAGCAGACATTGGGATGCCGTGAAGGGTATCATGAGGTACCTGAAGGGCACAGCAGATATGTGTATTTGCTATGGCAGCTAGGATACAGGGGTCGTGGGGTACACTGACTCCGATTATGCAGGACATGCAGATAGTAGGAAGTCCACTTCTGGCTATGTATTCACCTATGCTGGAGGGGCTGTCTCTTGGATGTCCAGGGTTCAGAAGTGTACGGCTTTGTCTACCACTGAGGCCGAGTATGTTGCAGCCATTGAGGCTTGCAAGGAGGCCATATGGTTAGGCCGTCTAGTTGCTGACCTTGGGATTGATGCTACACCTACACTGCATTCAGATTCTATGAGTGCCATTCAGTTGGCTAAGAATCCGGTCTTCCATGCGAAGACGAAACACATTGAGGTGAGGTATCACTTCATACGTGGTGTCGTGGAGGACAAGTCTGTTGACCTTGTCAAGATCTCCACTGACGAGAATCCTGCAGATCTACTCACGAAGAGCCTCACTACTGAGCGCTTTGCCTTCCTCAGGAGGTTGATGGGCGTTGGATGAGATGTCGCCTTTCCTCATCCCTTGTACCTATGTACATTTGTACTGTCTTTTCTTTTTCTTTTCTCTCTCACTAGGGCAGATTCGCCTTTAAGTGGGAGGTTGTTGGGGGTAAAGGCGCCTCCGCCATGCCGGCCCGTGTATTACTACACTGACAGTACCCGCCACTGCACACTGCAGGTGGCGGGCACCCGTCACGTCACTTTATTCTTTATTCTTTTAGTGACAGTTTGAATAAAGGAAGGCCCGGTCACACATTGTGACTGTTGGAGTTCCCATTTCTTGTCTCTCTCTTTCTTGCTCTTGCTCTCCCGCCATAGCTCGCGTGCAAGCTTCGATCCTTCTCACCTTTCAGAAGCAAGGGAGCTTCAATGGTGGCTACCCCAATCTTGTTTATAGCCTGTGAGACCTGAGAACTGAAGTAAACCCTAAAGAAAATGATCAAATACCTCTGATGTAATTCCCTGAAGGTGCCCAACAATGCCGGGAAGGTGCTCGGGAAGACGGGGAGTGACGGGAGCTCGAAGGAGTCGGATATGGCTGCCGAGAAGGAGACCCAATGCAAGTAGGGAGTCGATGGGATGCTGAGAATGCCACAAACCAAGCTCAAGAGTCGGAAAGCAAATCTCTGATACCAATTCAAAGGGAGCAACGGATCAAAGGTTGGACTCGAGAGCTATGGCGGGAGAGCGAGAGCAAGAAAGGTAGAGACTAGAAATGGGAACTCCAACAGTCACAATGTGTGACCGGGCCTTCCTTTATTCAAACTGTCACTAAAAGAATAAAGAATAAAGTGACGGTGACGGGCGCCCACCACCTGCAGTGTGCAGTGGTGGTGACTGTTAGTGTAGTAATACACGGGCGGCTAGGCAGAGGCGCCTTTACCCCCAACAGGGATGAATCTTGATCTTAGTTTTAGACTCATTTGACCATTTATTCATGGTCATAGAAATTGTTGAGAGCTCTTTTGGAGTCTTCTTCTCCAATCTCTTCCTTCTTGCTATTAATTTCTTTCCTATAGTTGCTTGGTCCCCCAAGAGTAAAATGAGCTTGGGGTGGGGGTGGTGCTGAAGGTAAGAGGTGGCACTGCTATTGACTCCTTACCCTTTCTTAAAAGGAGTATATTATTGGGAAGTTTTATGGAACCAAAACACATTGAATTTTTCCTTTGCAGGGGAGTTGAGAAAAAAGTACCGACTAATTAGAGAAGAATCCAAGCAGATTAAAGAATTTAGGCTCAAGAAGGGAGAAAATTCATTGAGGGCCAATGCAATCAAACATGCCAACACAACAAGATTTCTAGGAATAACTATAGATAAGCCTTTATGGAAAGGTAAAAGGGCGAGAAAACTTTTCCAAGATTTAACAATCCTTGCTCAAGCGTGGGCTAAGAGATTCCCTCAAACAAAAATGATGACATGGAAGAGAAGCACTAGAGTAGTATGGTCTGCTACACCTTCAACATGGGTGAACTTGATGCTTTGGAAGATTTTAATGAACAAACTTTCTACTAAAGAAAGTCTCAACGTGGTGTTTCATAAATCTCTAGTTTGCATCTTGTGCAAAAGAGAGAATGAAAGTGTCATTCATCTTCTTTAGGAATGCAAGTAGAGAAGGTAATCTAGAATTGTCTTTGGAGGTAGGTACAAGAGGGGTGCTTGATGCAACAATCAATCTTATGGTGGCTCTCTTTGGAGATGCCACATAGCTTAATGAAGAGTCACATAGACTCTAGAATGTAATTAAAGGACTAACTATCATTTATTTGGATTTGGAAGGAAAGGAACGTCAAGATTTTTGAGAAAAACACTTTAGCTAAATGCTTAGTTGAAGGAAATGAATGACAAGATTTCTGAGAAAAAACACTTTAACTAAACATAAGGTTTTTGAGAAAAAACACTTTAACTAAACGCTTAGTTGACAATTGGTCTTGTAGATTTGAGAGAACATTTTACAGTTTTTGTAGATGGTTAAAACCCGTCCTACTTCTTCAACGTAGTCTCCACATGGCTTTGTAAAGCCAAAGGATAGAGTCTTATGAATCGACATTTTCCTTTTAGGGGAAGGGATTGTATATAATTTTCATAATAATATAGTTCTCGCACCATTAAAAGAAGTTTCCTCTTTCATGACACTTCCAAGGCTCCTCAAAGCTCTACTTCCTCTTCGAGGTAGATCTTTTTTACACATGTAGCTAATGGTGGTTTTTAATTAAAAAACCCTTTTTATCATTACTTGCACAACAAAATAAAATTTTATTGTACTATGCAAACTAAGAAGCAAACCCTAATAAAAATTAAAAGGTAAATGGTTAAAATTGTCGAGATGAGAGAGCAACAATAAAAATAAGATTAGCACTAATGGGGTTGTGGCATAGTGGATCGTGTGTGAGTTGCATTTGAAGGGTGTGTGAGTTTGATCCCTGCATCTCACATCCCCCGTGGCACCAACCTATTCATGTAGCTCAATAAAAAAAGACTAGCGATTGATGAGACGAGTTAATATCAAGACGAGAGACGAGACGAGTAGTAGATAGTTAACAATTTGACGAGTGTTGAGAGAGAGAGAGAGAGAGAGAGAGAGAGAGAGAGAGAGAGAGAGAGAGAGAGAGAGAGAGAGAGAGAGAGAGAGAGAGAGAGAGAGAGAGAGAGAGAGAGAGAGAGAGAGAGAGAGAGAGAGAGAGAGAGAGAGAGAGAGAGAGAGAGAGAGAGAGAGAGAGAGAGAGAGAGAGAGAGAGAGAGAGAGAGAGAGAGAGATTAGTCAATTGTACATTAACACGAATAACATACCTAATTAGTCATGGCTAGTGTTGTAAAAATTGAGTAATTAGATAGAGAATGTGTAGTTAGTGTATATTGTAGTAAAAAATAACTAATGTCTTAATACAATACAATGGTGTGTATTATAGCTAATAACCAATAAGTTAATTATAGTATTCCAATCAAGAGACAGAGAGAGAGAGTGTGTGTGTGTGTGCATGCCTGTGTGTTAAACATGAAATGAGTAATTGTTATACTTAGAATTAATCTACTTTCCCCATTCGACTCTATCTCGTCATTGGAGGTTTTAATTTAGCTAAGGTAATTGCAATCTTCATATGTACAATCTTCCACAAGGTTAGAATTTACAATTTTTACTTTTTTTTGATAAAAGATAGTAAAGAAAAGCAAAGGAAAGAGAATAAATGAATACTAAAGGAAAGTAAAGAAAAGAAAAGTTCATATCTTCTCATAAGTCGAGGAAATGACACCTTTTGCTATAATTATAAAACAATGAAGAGATATGTGCCAACTCTTTGACATGTAGTGTTTGTGTTTTCTTGTGTTATTGCTAGGCTTTTGCAAAGTTACAAGTTAATTCTTAAAAAAAATATTAGTTAAATGTGAAAGCCACCACAACTTAGAGTTTGATCGAGCAACTCTCTTTTTTTGATTTTATGTTTTGCAAGGACTCTTCATCAATACAACATCTCATACTATATGACAACTTTAGCCAAATCAAATTAGCCTAAAAAATTTCTAACCAACCTCGATCAAAATATTCTAAAATCATGTAGTTTTTTCAAACATAGAGATTGAAATGTAAAATGATAAGTATACATTCTCATGCTAATAGAACATAGAACAACAATGCACTCCATGCAAATACCAAATCACAGGGCCTCATAAAAGTCTTTTAGGAAAAGGAAAACTAGAGATTCAAGATAAACAATACTACAATAATGTGCCACAAGTTGGTACGATATATACAAATTAGAACAAGTTGGGCAACCAAATGTACAAGCATTATTGGTACACTAATAATATGTGCAAATTGTGAAGTAATCATGATGCAGCATTAGAACACCATCTCACAAAGGATTGATAGATGCATAGAAGAAATGTAAGTTTTAATGGCTTTGTCAAGTATAATCCTCATTTCTGCATGCCAACATCACAAGGTTGACATCATAATAACAAAATGTGGATTGTGTCATGCAAACAAAGATAAGAATAAGCACATAGTCGCCTTATTGGTACTAGCATATACAAGAAGGATTTTGCATGTTGATCAATTAAATTTGCGTCTCCTGAGCATCATCGATTTGTCATTATTAGTGTCCAAAACAACAACAATTGTTGCAAATGGAACATTGGACTGATGATCAATTCTCGATAATACTTTTGTATCTTGGAATGATGCATAATACCCTTTGCTTGGCAATGCACCATGCTTTATGTTAGCAACATCAAGCATTATTGATGTGTTCACTTTTAATATGCTACATAATCTAGTGATGTAAAAAGATAACTCACAATAGCAAATGTTAATGGATTTTTGAAAGCATAAAGATATTGGAAAGTGCATCATTTTTGGAAATTGTATCAACTGGTCAAAGTTTCATAGTAATTTGATGGAGAGCCAGGCTCTTCTCCTAAGAAAATTGTGAACTATAGCATAGGAAAATGGTTTAAGAATATGCAAGAGGGAGAATATTGGTCAAATGGCCAAAGGATGGGTAGGATACCCAAGGGAAAAGGGAAAAGCCTAATCCTAGACCTCATATATAAATGTGATGAGTTTGAATAGAAATGGTCATTCTTATATGTTCAAATTTTGATTTTTTACTTTTCTTATTGCAAGTCTTGTGAGAGAGAAGGAGTGTAGGAGTGTGAGATTGAGGGAGGGAGAGAGAGAGATAGGTGAGGGACTGGTGCGCAGATCGGACGCAGGTAGCTCACGTAGCGAATTCCCAAAGGTCCCCAAGAACAAAGCACTCTACTTTTTAGCACAAAAATCAATGTAAAAACAAGCACGACATGAGACAAAAGACAAATTGGGTTGAATCTCCCCCATGCCTTGTGTGAGCGCTTCACAAAGCATGTATTTATTTAATATATATTTCCAATCTTTTTGCTCAAAAATAGCCCAATTACAAAAATATGACAAGCTTTTAGCTTTTGAGTTTGCTTTCTACCAAAAATAGGAAAATAAAGCTAATGGACGGTGCCCAAAGAGTCTGGCACGCCCAATCTCAATGTCCAAATAAAAATAACATATCCAGGCGCATAAGCGCATACAAAATAATAATAAATAATCGATGTCTCTATAGACATAACAAAATATAGGCGTGGCGCCTATCAAAATATAGTCCAAAGATCGGAAACTCGCTAGACTCCAATGCTTTCCTCCGCCACTGCTGCTATCTCTACACATCAACTGAAGCATTCACAATCGTTAGTAAAATAACACAATTAAACCGACAAAAGTGAATACCTAGCAGTCTTCAGCTACATAAATAAATCAACTGGTTAGAAATAAATCCTAACCTTAATTTATTACGAGTGCGCACTCTAAACTCATAAACGTTTATTAATTTAATATGCATTTTGCGGAATCACCCGCTATGGAATCACCCATGTACACACTAAATTAATGAAACGCCCGAAAAGGACAGGCGTCCCCATCAACTTCTCGCACAAAGAATCCTCTTTGCGTATGAGCCCCGGTCATCTAAGTTTACGGAATCCACCGTAAAACCTCACGGAATCCACCGTGGAATATGCCTCCTGGCATCATACCCCCGGGGTGGGATAGCAATTGACCTCAATTGCTATTAGCTCAATGTGGAGCTAACAGAGTGGGGAAAGCATTTAGGTCTCTAGCGTGCATCCATTGTGCTTCCTCTACAGGATGGTTCTTAAATTTCACGAGATATCTAGAGTACCTTCGGCCAGTTCTAGTGGTCATGTAGTCAGTGTCTATGATGGCTTCTGGTTCAAGTATTTCAGTCTCTTCTTCTAGTAAAGGTGGGTTTTCATAGACAGGGTGGATAGGTAATTGTCCTCTAAATGGTCTCAATAAACTAATATGAAATGTATTATGAATTTTCCAATGTGATGGCAGTTCTAACTTGAATGCATTGTCATTAATCTTATGAATGATTCTAAATGGTCCGTAGAATCTAGGGGCTAATTTGACAACTGGATGTCTATCTACACTTTGCAGTCTACGTTTCTCTATTCTAAGCCAAACATAATCATCAATTTTGAAATTCATGGCTTGTCTTTTCTTGTTGGCTTGTTTGGTATATGATTGTTGGGCTTTAGCAATCATATCCTTTACCTCATCAAAAATAGTGTTATGCATAACAGCAATATCATCGGCACTTTGTATTCTATTAGACAAAGATGCAACAGGTGTAGATAATCTATGTCCATAAATAACTTCAAAAGGTGCTTTCTTTGTAGATGTGTGCGGTGTATTATTGTAGGCAAACTGTAATAAATGCAAATGAGTATCCCATGTTTGAGGTTTAGAGATAGTGTATGCACGTAAAAGATCTAAAATAGTGCTATTTGTGGCTTCTGTTTGTCCATTTGTTTCTGGATGAAATGCAGATGAGAAATCAATCTTTGTGCCTAGATTTGCAAACAGTGTAATCCAGAAATTATTACAAAATCTAGAATCTCTATCTGAAATAATCACTTTCGGCAATCCATGGTTAGTAAAAACAGTTTTCAAAAATAACTGTGCTGCTTGTGATGCTGTTAAAGTTTTCTTACATGCAATGAAATATGCTTGCTTACTAAATCTATCTACAATTGTCCAAATCATGTCATGGTTAGATTTAGTATTTGGTAAGCCAGTAATGAAATCCATAGATATATGTTCCCAAGGTTTAGATGGAATAGATAAAGGCATTAATAACCCATACTGTTTACCATGATGTCTCTTTATTCTTTGACAAATCAGACATTCAGAAACAAAATTAGACATATCTGCATCCATATGCGGCCAATAAAAATCTTCAGTTAACATGCGTAATGTAGAAATGATACCTCTATGACCTTGATATGGGGGACAATGAATTTCATTTAAAACAAATGATCGGAATGGAATAGTAACACACAGTCTCTTTTCAAAGAACATGAATCCATCATTATATGACAATGAATCAACAGGAATGAAATTATTTTGAACTAATTTTTGCCAATCAGAATGAAAAGTAATATCCTGGTGATATGTGTCTTTCATAGCAATCAAAGAATCAAAAGATATGATAGAAATGTTATGAATTGCAGGTCTTCTACTTAATGCATCAGCAACTACATTTTCTTTTCCAGGTTGGTATTGAATGATAGGATGGAAACTTTGAATGAATGAAGCCCATTTGATATGGCGGTCAGAAATTTGGGGTTGGCTAAGTAGATGTCTAATGCTTTGCTGGTCGGTCTTTATCATAAATTCTGAACCCATTAAATAATGCTTCCATTGTTTCAATGCTTGGACAACTGCTAAGAGTTCCTTGTCATAAGTGGAATATTTAAGCTCAGAGGGTTTCAGCTTAGAACTAGAATATGCTATTGGATGGTTATCTTGCATTAACACGGCTCCTATTCCTGATCCGCTAGCATCAGTCACAACTAAAAAGAATGGTCTGTTAAAGTCAGGCAATTGTAGGACAGGGGCATTGGTCAATGCACGTTTAAGTAAATCAAAGGATTTCTGCTGATTTTCAGTCCATTGATAAACAATGCCTTTCTTAAGAAGTTTGGTCAGTGGTAAAGCAAGTAATGAGAAATTACGTACAAACTTCCTATAGAAACTAGCAAGACCAAGGAATGAACGTAGTTCATGTACATTTTTAGGAATAGGCCAATGCAATATTGCGTCAATTTTCTTAGGATCAACTTTTATTCCTTCTTTTGATACAATATGACCTAGATATTCTATTTCTGTCTTAAAGAATTCACTCTTGTCAGGATTTGCAAACAATTGATTTTCTTTCAGTAATTGAAAAACTAATGATAAATGCTCATAATGCTCTTTTTCACTTTGACTGAATACTAAAATATCATCAAAGAAAACAATCACACAATATTGATATTTTAGAAAAATACGGTTCATCATTCTACTGAAAGTGGCAGGTGCATTAGTTAATCCGAATGGCATAACTAAGAATTCGTAATGGCCAAACTGTGTCCTGAATGCAGTCTTAAATATGTCGGATCTATCTAACCTCACCTGATGATATCCAGATTTAAGGTCAATTTTACTAAATATAGAAGATCCTTGCAGTTTGTCCATAAGGTCATCAACTCTAGGTATAGGATACCTATTCTTTACAGTGATCTTGTTTAATGCTCGATAGTCAATACACATCCGATAAGTATTATTCTTTTTCTTGACTAGTAGCACAGGTGCACCGAATGGAGAACTGCTAGGTCGAATTAAACCTCTATTTAGTAATTCTTCTACTTGAGTCTGGATTTCTTTTTGCTCTATTTGATTGTGCCTATATGGGGCTTTGCAAGGTGGTTGTGTGCCAGGTATTAGGTCAATCTTATGGTCTTCTGGACGTGATGGAGGTAAACCTGGTGGTAGGTCTTCTACAAAACAATCCTTAAAATATGCGAGAAATTCCTTATGCCTAGGGTGCATATGAGTTTCTTTTGCGTGCAATTCATTCACCCAAATGAGATATGATTTAGTATTCTTGCGTAGTGCACGTTTTGCTTGAGTATGCGAAAGCAGTGGAAACATATGAGATGCATGCATACCAAATAATGTAATAGATTTTCCTTGAAAATTAATATTCATTGTGTGCGTAGAATAGTCTATATTGGGATTATGTTGGTGTCTCCATGGCATTCCTAGGATAATGTCGCTAGACTGTAATGGGACAACTAAGAAATTTCTTCTTTCAATATATGGACCAATTTGAATTTCTAAATTTTGAACTTCTTGTGTGCCATTGTACCTAGTGCCTAAAAATGCAGCTTTTATGCGATAGTGCGTAGGTACTGTATGCAATTTCAATTCCTTTACCAATTTTGCTGAAATAAAATCATGCGTACTACCGTCATCATGCAATACAGTTCTTTCTTTTCCATGCACCATACATTTCATAGTCAACAATGAATGTGAAGTAGGCATACCTGGTAAAGTATCGGAAGTAGTAGTAGTATCATCCTCATCTTCAGTGAAATCTGGCATATCCTCATGCTCTTCTTCGTCCATGGCTCCAAGGTAGTTGATATGTGCTGATGGCTTCTTTGAATGACAATTTGCTGCGAGATGGCCTGGCTGGTGACACTTGTAACATACGATAGGCTTGGCTTTGGTCACATTATTTGCAATGGCTGGGAGTCTGGGTATATTTGGATTTGCTTGTTGAATAGGCTTAGGATTTGAATTGACAGTGGATGGTAATGCAGGTGGTTTAGGCCAATTCTTGCGGAAAGATGGTGATGAAAAACGACCTGGATTAAACCTTCTGAAATTTGAATTGAATTGTTTAGATCCATAATTACCGTTTGCTTGGAATGGCTGTGGTCGTCGATCTCTTCCACGTAACTTATCTTCAGTGTCGTGAGCTAAGGAGATGGCATCTTCAAGGGTAGCAGGCTTGAACATATTCACCTCAGCGTAGTAATGTCCAAGAAGTCCAGACATGTACTTCCGCTTATGTGTCGTCTCTGGTACGTCTTCAAGCATGCGTAGCTGTAGAAGTGCATTCCAAAAACGCTCTGTATACTGTGGAATAGGCTCACGATCGCGTTGTTGAAGTAAATCCCATTGCTTGATTGCCTTCTCATGAAATTGCGGTGGAAGGAAATTTTGCATGAACTTCTTCTTGAAATCTTCCCATGTAGCAGGACATTCTATGCTCTTGCGGACGACAGTCCACCAAAGTGAAGCTCTATCTATCAGATGATTAGTAACACACTTGATTTTATCTTTCTCAGGATAAGTTTCCTCATGGAAATAGTCATCAAACTGGCTAATGAATGATAAAACAGTCTTTCCTTCTCTTATGCCATTGAAAGTGCGAAACTTGAAACTTCGTTTACTTATCTTGGATTCCTTGCGAATGGTTTGTGCTTCAAGAGTGGCGTCGATGGTACGGCGTATCAAATCTTCAGCTTGAGGTTCTTCTTTATCAGTGGACGCTCCTTGTAGCTTTGTCAATTGCGCTTGCAAGGCTTGCCTAGCTCTTCGCTCTTCGTCTAATTGCAACATGATAAGATCCAGCTTTTGTTCCATGGTAGGCTCGGGTAGGTCGTCTTCAGCCATAGGATCATCCATATGTGGGGTAGTCATCCTGTAAAACTCAACAAACCTTTCTCACTCAAAATCAGTTAGCGGGATGAGCGTAGCTCAAATTTGGGGTTACAAGGCTATGTATTTTGGGTATTTTCTTCTTCAATTTTCAGAAATTCTGAAATATTTCTGTCTCCATTTGCTGAAAGTACTTCAACGAACTTGCAGATAGGTAAAACAGCTTGCTGCGAACAACTTTCCAGTTCTGAGTTTTTGCAAACGAACAAGTCTTCTAGGAGTTTCAAGCGTTAGTCAGTTCTGATTTAGTCTGACTTGCAGAGTTGCAGACTTAACAGACTTGCAGGGTTGTGAACTTGCTGAACTTAGCTGACTTGCAGGACTTGCAGGACTTGCAGTACTTGATTCCAAATAGACTTGCAGAACTTGACTTTTGCTGTGCAGGACCCGGAGTTTGGTGACTTGCTTGCTTTGCCCAACTTGGTGAAAGCTTAATGATTTAAGCTTTATAGCTTAAACTTAATGGAGAAGATTAATCGTGGAGAAAACGACGCAGATGATGAAGACGTGGGCAGCCGTTTTATGCCGTCGCGAGAATCTCGGGCGTCCTCAGATACCTCAACGTCAAGTTGTGAAGCAATTAAGCTTCTTCTAAGCTTAAGTCAAGCTTAAACTTAAGAGAGAATAGAGATATGAACTTTGTTTTCTCACTGTATAACCACGACTTGATGAAGGAGATGGATGCGTGGTCCTCCGCCGACAGAGCCTGGTCCTTCGCGATCTGACAGTGGAAACAGGGGTTCTTGATCGCCAGAAGTCTGCCTGTATCGACGGTTCGCGACGAGATTGACTGTAGAGGTCGTTTGTTCCTGGAGCTCCGCCTTCGCCCGAGATTGGTAGCGATTGGAAGCCCTTGATCTCTGCTCCGCTCTGATACCACTGGTGCGCAGATCGGACGCAGGTAGCTCACGTAGCGAATTCCCAAAGGTCCCCAAGAACAAAGCACTCTACTTTTTAGCACAAAAATCAATGTAAAAACAAGCACGACATGAGACAAAAGACAAATTGGGTTGAATCTCCCCCATGCCTTGTGTGAGCGCTTCACAAAGCATGTATTTATTTAATATATATTTCCAATCTTTTTGCTCAAAAATAGCCCAATTACAAAAATATGACAAGCTTTTAGCTTTTGAGTTTGCTTTCTACCAAAAATAGGAAAATAAAGCTAATGGACGGTGCCCAAAGAGTCTGGCACGCCCAATCTCAATGTCCAAATAAAAATAACATATCCAGGCGCATAAGCGCATACAAAATAATAATAAATAATCGATGTCTCTATAGACATAACAAAATATAGGCGTGGCGCCTATCAAAATATAGTCCAAAGATCGGAAACTCGCTAGACTCCAATGCTTTCCTCCGCCACTGCTGCTATCTCTACACATCAACTGAAGCATTCACAATCGTTAGTAAAATAACACAATTAAACCGACAAAAGTGAATACCTAGCAGTCTTCAGCTACATAAATAAATCAACTGGTTAGAAATAAATCCTAACCTTAATTTATTACGAGTGCGCACTCTAAACTCATAAACGTTTATTAATTTAATATGCATTTTGCGGAATCACCCGCTATGGAATCACCCATGTACACACTAAATTAATGAAACGCCCGAAAAGGACAGGCGTCCCCATCAACTTCTCGCACAAAGAATCCTCTTTGCGTATGAGCCCCGGTCATCTAAGTTTACGGAATCCACCGTAAAACCTCACGGAATCCACCGTGGAATATGCCTCCTGGCATCAGGGACAAGGAGAGTGAAACCTCTAGCCTCCTCTCTAGTACTATCTCATGCTTGCCATGCCTTTTCTTGTATGATGAAGGTCGTAGAGGGTTGAGGGGCAATGGAATGCTCACTTGAATTGTGGAGCTAGTGCTTATGACCTTCTTGATAGGAGGCTCATGACTCGATGCTCACTACAATGGTCTATTCTCAATCCATATGCATTCAAGCTCTTGAATGAATAAGAGTGTACGCAATGGTCCAGACATATGAGCATGTAGTGCAACGTTTTGGTTCCATTGGCAAGACCTAGGGCACATGGATCTCAAATCGCTCGTATGGTTTTTGTCGAGGAATATGAGGGTGCTAGTGGCATCAACTTCGAAATGCATATGAAAGTTAGTTAGGCTCAGTTTCATTTTTATTGTTATGATTTTGACATTCTTATTGTATGTTGATTATGGATTTGACAAGTTGACTTTGATCTGGGTTTTTTTACAAACCGGATTTCTACCAAAAAATTGGCTGAAACCCTTATCAAGAGCCTTACCCATAGCTTAAACCCTACATCTTATCACTTTGGATTTAGTCTTCAAGCACTAGGTATGCTACATTGCTTCTCGATTATGATAACTCTAGCAAGTGGAGAAACAAGTTCTTAGGAGGGATGTCAATGTAAAGGGTAAAAGGGATGGGTTATCTCAGTGAAGGTGGAAATTGATTATACCCAGGGGTCGAGTAAGTGCATAGATTTTTTCAAAGGACTAACCTCTAACTACACTTGGGTTCAACTTGCATCACTAAGATTTGGGATCTATCACCATCATTAGAGGACACTTCACCATTGTACACAAGTCAATGTCCACATCATGGTGTCATTTGGATCTTACACAAAAGCTTACAAGCATGGACCCCCTCTGTCATATACTTATATGTATATAAGGAATTAAAGTTAAAGCATCTTTTGAAAGTATTTTTTAATAATTTTAATAAATCCCAAGGAAAATCAAATTTCAAAAAAATTTCCATGTAACCCGACCAGTTTTGACATTGTCTACAAAGTTGCAGAAGAAACCTTTTTCAGATTCTTCACCGATTTGAAGTTATGAAGACGCAGACTGGTGGATGCAGGCGATTTTCTTCTCTCTTTCACCCTTATCACATCAACTTTTTATTTTATCCTTCTTGTAAATATATTATAATAATGTGCTTTGGACACCCACCTCTTGTAATCTAGCTTTATTTCTCTAGCTTGTCTACCACCACCCTCCTTGGCTTCTTACATGATGACCAAGGTGGGGACTTGTCCCATCCACTATTCTCCATATTATCAAAGATGCCATACATAATCTAGGATTATGTTAATCAAGAAGATTAGCTTAATATAATCCCTCATGGAGGCTATATAAGGTGCCTATGGAGATGTAAAGAAACACAATCACAAGCATGTGAGAGCACTCTAGATCACCAAGCCCAAAGGGGAGCCACTAGGAGCACATTATGCAACACCCTCATGCTAGTCCATATCTTTGAGGTAGGCCATGAGTGAGTCTCCTTTTTTTAATGTAACATTCCATGAAAACATAATGGCAAGATTCCTCTACCTCTTCTCCTCTTGTGTCCCTCTCTTCTCATCCCTCTCCCTCTCTCTCTCATATTTTAATATGATGTCTAGATCTTATGGTGTCTAGATCATATGTACTCTCTTCGAATTCTCCCTCTACAATTACACTTAAACTTATTAAGTAAGACTTTCCATATACTCTATTGGTGGGGAATCCTTATTCCCTCATGTTATATATATGTTCATGGGAGAAATTAGGAGCCATCACCTCTCTTAACCTTCCATCATCTTCATTTCCCTTAAGATGGGCTACAAATTCTCTATTGTGAAGTTGTGTTTTGGTTCTTTCCACTTACTCAGGAAAGGGATGTCCTAGCCCATTCTCCCTTTGGCTAGGTGCTGTCCTTCTTTAGCTCTCTTAGTGAGGATTGGAGGCTGGGTGGGTAAGAGACAACCCACTCATCTTTTCAGCTCTTATTTTCGGTGCCCCCGCTGAGGACTTCTCAAGCTATGCTCTAAAATTTCTATGAAGGAAGAAATATCTAAGGAGTTGTCATCTTCTTCAACAACGAGTATTTGTCAAGGGATCACTAAGGAGGAATATTTATCAAACCCTATTCAAGGGATTCATTGCTCAAGAGTACCACTATGGTCTTCAAAAGAAGCTCAAGAGAGGAAGAGTCTTTATCGGCAAATGGCACGTATGCAGGTAAAGTAAGTTAATTACACACACCCTTCTTTACTTCAAGAGAAATCTCGCTCTCATAAAGTCTCTAGGTCAAGGCATTGTGTTGAGTGCTTTGTGTCTAGTGTAAAGAAACTCCCTAAGGAGCCTCGTCTTCAAGTGGTGAAAGCCTTTCAAATTCAGGGATTAACAAGTTTTTGGAGGTGGAGTTATACATCAATGGTGTGCGGTATTGGCGAGAGGCTACATATGGTGATGTACTTCAACTACTAGTAGCAAGAAGGCTCAAAGTAATTGAGAAGGTAGTTATTGAAGCCTATGAACTTTACAAGGCTGATGATGGTCGCACCAAAGCTTAGGCTAATCACTAGTGAGCAAATCCTTCGCATCTCTCGAATGGTGGGATCTAAGAGGCCAGAGCTTCAACAACACGCTTCATGAAAGTTTGTAGTAGAAATTTGTAGTTAATGCATAAATGAATAATCCTATTTTCTACAACTTTTAATCGGTTCAAAACATTAGGGTGGATGTGTGGATTAGTAGAAAGATACATTTTTAGCAAAGGTTGGTCTTCTATTTTGGAGCTGAGAAGTTGAGAGAGATCTTGTTGTTCCCTGACCCCATAATATTTCCTATTTTGGATTATAACGTCTCCTTTAATGTGCACATATTCATTTTACTCTAAATACATCCCACGAACCATAGGGATTTGCACGAACCTATCCGTCCTCTTGTTAGGCAAACCGTGCATATAATAGCTAGCACAAAGCTTAGGTTCCAAAATATCATAAGCGACTTATTGGGCCCTCGTCATCTTGCTGAGATTAATGCATTTGTGAATCCATTTATTCTACCCTTAATAAGATATGACTTGGGCTTATACGTGTTCATCTTTGTTTTGTATTGAGCTAGATCAACAGCTTCATATTATGGTTTTTCCAAGCTTTTTTGGGCACAAAGGGGAGAAATCTCTAAACTTTCTATATGACTTAGAAATGGCCTTTCTAGTCACAGGCCTGGATGATGAAGCAATCAAAGTATGAACCTTCTCTTTAGTTCTAAAGGGTGATGCTTGAGTGTGGTATCAAGCTCTCCCGGACGGTACAAGGGATAACTGGGAGGATCTCAAGATCGCATTCTTGCATGAGTACCAAGATATAGAGCCTCCTGAAGATCTTTGGAGACAACTCCTAGATATTTGCCAAACCTTACCACAGGAGTACCAAGGATATAAAGGTATATTTGTAAAATTGTGGGATAAATGGACAGCCTCCTTAGCCGAGGGAGAGAGAGTACATGATTGCCTTAAGAAAGATTATTTTCTGGCTGGACTCCACCCTCTACTAAGGGAGAAGGTCAAAGGCAAGTTTCCCACATATTATGAAGAATTAGTCACTTATGCTAGGGAGAAAGATAGGAAATTGAAGTATCAAGCCCAGTTGAAGGGGGGAGTTGAGCCCATGGAGGTTTTACCAATCATGCCAAGGCCTAGAGAAATAGTAGAGGCCCCACCCGAACAAAAAATGCCACAGCAAGAGCTCCTACAATGCATTACTACTCAACTTGAAAGCCTTTTGTTGAATTTAGTGCAAGGAGTACGGTCCCCTCCCCTCACAAATGAAGGCAATTGAGGCCCAAGGAGACAAGAAAGAGAGTATGTTTGCTATAATTGTGGGGAGACTGGCCATGGTATGTACTTTTGCCCTCATCCTAAGTGTCTGCCTCAGAAAATGGGTTCCAACCAAGAAGGAGGGGACAACAAGTGACACCACCTAGGGAGAGGCTTGTTCCATTGAATCCAGGGCCTCCACCGTCGGTTCAAGTTCTCCAGTATCCTCGACCACTTGCAAAGGTGCCGCCCTTACCTGTCCAATCGCCAGAGAACTGTGATGTTAGGATGATTAGTTTGGATGAGAGTGATGTCAAAGGGAAGACCAAAGTAGCAAAGATTGAAGCAATACCGATGAATAAAGCTCGTAGAATTGAGAGGATGGAGCCTACACCACTAGAGGAGGTTGAAAATATGGAAGAAGAGGCAGAGTCTTCTAAGACTTCAAAGACACACAACAATAAAAAGAGGAGGGCTCACTCATGCCGACGCATTGAGTTAGATGATTTTTCCATGGGTAAAGGTACTAGAGCTTATGATTTGCTTTTTGATGTGAGGGATCAAGGGCCAAAAATTTCATGGCCACAATTACTGCGTCTATCTCCAACAGTACAACGACAATGGTCCAAGAGATGGTAAGCATTAGACCCATGAAGAATAGACACATGAATGAAATCAAGGCTAGAAAGACGAAAGATATTGTGCCTCTGTGGAAGCCAAAATCAATGGGTAGAGAGTATCAAAGACATATATGGATGGAGGTGTAAAAATTTATGTCATGACGGAAAAGTTGATGCATCGTTTGGGATTAGAGGTAAGTGAAACCACTGAATTTGGGGCCAAAATGGCTAACAATCTAGTAGTAAATTATTTGGGAGTTATAAAGAAAGTCAAGGTAAAGGTGTGTGGAGTGCAATTGGAGCTTGACATGTATGTGAAGCTGGTGAAGGGGGATGGCTATCCACTCATTCTTGGGTGACCATGGCTAATGGGAATGAAAGCTAGACAAGATTGGGAGACATGGGATTTAGAGTTAAGTCCGCAAAAGGGGCTGCAGAAAAAATGGAAGAGAACTATCTACAACATGAAGGAGGGTCGACAGGAGGATCTTGTATTAGAGACCACTGCTGATGAATGGAGTTCCAGCAAGGATTGGTCATCTACAATAGAGGGTGAGTCTTCTAATGAGGAGGAAGAAAGCTCTCTAGAAGTGATGGGGATTACATTGAAAGGGCCTTCTAGTAGTAAAATTCTGCAAGAACTTTCAAAGGTCGAGAAGGAGGGGTTAGAAAATATGTTGGCTAAGGATCTATCAACTGAGAAGAAGGCAACCTACTTTGAAGTGGTGATAAAACACTTTGCACTTTTTATTTCTGATTATGAATACATCACAGGTGTGATGGCAGTACAACATCACATTAATCTAAAAGATGGAGCAAGGCTAGTGGGGCGGCGGCTACGATGGTTGAGAGTAGTTCAACAAAACGCTCTACTCATCGAGGTGCAGCGACTTTTGAAGGTAGGCTTCATCTATCCAGTAGGGGACTTAGAGTGGTTTCACCTATAGTAGTGGTACCCAAAAAGAACGGCAAATGGTGGATTTGTGTGGACTACATGCCGCTAAATGCTACAACCAAGAGAGATCACTTTCCTCTTCCCTTTCAGGATGAAATACTCAACGAGGTGGCCGAGCATTAGAGATACACTGTTTGTGATGGGTATTTAGGTTATTTCCATACCCGAATAGCTTAGGAGGATTGACATAAGACCACCTTCATTATGCCTTGGGGGTGTTTTGCTTACAAATTAATGCCATTTGGATTAACAAATGCCCCAACTATCTTCCAGCAATTCATGAATTATGTCTTCCAACCATATTTTGGTAAGTCCATAAGGGTCTTTATTGATGATTTTTGTATTTATAGTTCTAAGGCTCTACATCTAGGGAAGGTGGATGAAGGTTTCAACCACCTCGCACAAATGGAGAGACAGCTAAACCATGAGAAGTGTCGTATTCGTGAAAGTAGTGTAACTTTGTTAGGGCATGTCATAAGTGAGAGGGGCATTGAAGCGGATCCAAACAAAATTAAGGCCCTATTGGTAGTGCCGTCACCATCTTCTATGAAGTAACTAACCTCTTTCATTCAGAAGGTGCGATATATAGGGCGGTTCATTCATCTCCTTTCCCAATTAGTGTTTCCACTGCAACAATTGACCCACTCTGAGGAGCTCCTGTGGAGTGACGAAAGCGAAAGGTGCTTCCACGAGGTGAAGAAGGCTCTCAGCAACCTTCCCATAATTTTACAGCCTTGTTGGGATTAAGAGTTTTTTGTCAACCCGAGTTTTGGGAAAGATACTCTAGGGGCAGCACTAATACAAAAGGATGCTAAAACTAGCTTGATGAGGCCGGTTTACTTTTCTAGCAGAGTAATGACAGTATTAGAACGAGGGTACAAGATGGTGGAGGTGATGGTTTTGTCTCTAATGTTTGCTGTAAGAAAGTTTTGTCCTTATCTACTCCCTAGGTCGTTCATAGTGATCACAACAGAAGAGCATTTTTCCTATGCCTTATAGCACATGGATGTTTCAGCCAGAATCGCTAAGTGGGTGATATAACTCCAAGAGTTTGATTACACCCTCAAGATGGAGGACTTTGCTCGAGCCTACCTAGCTGATTTGTTGATCCATAGATGCCATCAAAAGAAGGAAAAAGAGAAGGAAAAGGTAAAAGAGGAGACACCTCCTCTTGAGGATCTGCCACCACGGGTGGAGAATGCCCATGCCCTCTACTTTGATGGGGCATACAAGCATATTAAAGACTGAGCGGTAGCATGAATAGTGGTGTTCAGTCCTAAGGTGACAAACTTTATGGAGAAGGTATCAGCTTGGAGGATGCCCATTCTAACAATGAGGCAGAATATCAAGCATTGCTTTTAGGTTTTAGGTGGTGTCTCTCACATGGTGTCACTCGAATTTATATTTTTCGGGATTCTATGCTAATTGTTAAGCAAATGAAAGGAATTTGGGCTTGTAAAAAATGATAACTTAGCCGTGAAAATGAGAGAAGCTAAACTCTCATGAGGAAGTGCTAAGCTGCACAAACAACGACACAGATACTCTAGTAGCTAAAAATTGAACTGTTTTAGGGTAAGTTTCAACTACAAGATGTGGTTTATTTTCTTGAGCATGGTGAGGCACCTACACATATGAATAAGAGTGAGAAAAGGTGGTTGGCTACTAAGGCCACCAAATACCGCTTGATAAATGATATGTTGTATTGCAAAGGAAAGGATGTAGTGCTTAGAAGGGTGCCAACGGCAAAGGAGATTATGGATGTGATTAAGAGTTGCCATGAGGGGGTTTGTGGCGGACTTTTTTCTCAAGAAATAACTAGCAAAAAGATTCTCCAAGCCGATTTTGTGTAGCCTAGTTTGCATCGAGATGTGCAACATTGGTGCCACACTTGTGATGCTTGCCAAAAGGCCGTTGCCAAAAGGCCGGTTGACCAAGGAAGCTAGTGCATGAGGAACAAAATCCCATAACTATATATGGCCCATTTGAGAAATGGGGGACTGATGCAATAGGGCCACTCCCAAGAACTCAGTTTAGTAAGGAATACATCATAGTGGGTGTAGACTACATGACAAAGTGGGTTGAGGCTTCAACAACTTGTAGGATCACAGCCCAAAAAGTGGGAAAATTTGTGTTTGAAAATATTTGTTTTAGGTTTGGCACACCTTTAGAAATTATATTTGAATGGGGTCTTGGTTTTAGGGCTAATCTAGTGGGGGAGCTAATGGAAAAGCTAAAAATCAAGCACATACATTCTACTCCCTACTACCCACAATGTAATGGTTTGGTCGAAAAGGTGAATGGGCTGATTTGTAAGATACTTACCAAGCAAGTACACATGCACCCCAAGAACTGGGAGAAAAAATTGAGTGCAACTCTTTGGGCCAAAGACTTCATTCAGAACCTCACTTGGCTATACTCCATTTCACCTCATTTTATGGCCAAGAGGCTTTGCTTCCTATAGAGGTAGAAGTGGCTAGCTTACGTGTTTTAGTAGCTAGTCGAGAGAAGAATCAAGATAAGAAGTTAGAGGCAAGGATCTTGGATCTAGAGAGGCTGGAGTTAGACAAAGAAGCAACAGTCCAACACTATTCTATGTAGGCTGAAGAGAGGAGGAAGACATTTAATAAGAAGCTAGCTAGCAAGCACATAAGGGAAGGATCACTTGTGCTATGCTATAATAACTGCTTTGATAACAGAAAGGAGGCTAAACTTGTGTTCAAGTGGGAAGGGCCATTCATGGTCATAAGGAGATATCCAAATGACAGCTATAAGCTAGGTGAAATGGATTGGAGGGTTCACAAGACAAGGGTAAATGGATGGCAACTCAAGCCTTATTTTCAAAGAATTAGGGACACTTTAGAGCAGTCATTTGACAAAGAGCCACCAATGAGGGAGTGCAGTCCTCCTTGCTCTATTGGACCATCATTAGCAAGCTAGAGGCATGAATGCCTCTAGCCTGAGGGGAGGGCTAATGATTTGGGTTTTTTACAAACCAAATTTCTACCACAAAATTTGGCCAAAATCCCTATCAAGAGCCTTACCCATAGCTTAAACCCTACATCATATCACTTTGGGTTTACTCTTCAAGCACTAGATATGCTACATTGCTTCTCGGTTACGATAACTCTAGCAAGTGGGAAAACAAGTTATTAGGAGGAATGTCAATGTAAAGGGTAAAGGGATGGGTTATTTTAGTGATGATGAAAATGGATTGCACCTAGGGGTTGAGTGAGTGCATAGATTTTTTTCAAAGGACTAACCTCCAACTATACTTGGGTTCCACCTGCATCACTAAGATTTTGGATCTATCACCATCATTAGAGGACACCTTACCCTTGTACACAAGTCAATGTTCACATCGTGGTGTCATTTGGATCGTACACAAAGTCTTACAAGCATGAACCCCCTCTATCACATGCTTATATGTATATCTATATATATATATATACATATATATATATAAGGAATTAAAGTTAAAGTAGCTTTTGAAAGCCATTTTTAATAATTTTAATAAATCCCAAAGAAAATAGAATTTCAAGAAAATTCTCGCGCATCCCGATCGGTTTCGACCTGATCTACAAAGTTGCAGAAGAAACTTTTTTCAGATTCTTCACAGATTTGAAGTTACAAAGGCGTAGACTGTTGGCTGCATGCAATTTTCTTCTCTCTTTCACCCTTATCACATCAACTTTCCTTTTTATCATTCTTGTAAATATATTATAATAATGTGCTTTTGGCACCCACCTCTTGTAATCTAGTTCTCTTTCTCTAGCTTATCTACTACCACCCTTGGCTTCTTGCATGATGACCAAGATGGGGACTTGTCCCTTTCACTATTCTCCATATTATCAAAGATGCCATACATCATCTAGGATTATGTTAATCAAGAAGGTTAGCTTAATCTAATCCCTCATGGAGGCTATATAAAGTGCCCATGGAGATGTAAAGGCAAACAATCATAAGCACATGAGAGCACTCTAGATCACCAAGCCCAAAGGGGAGCGACTAAATTATGCAACACCCTCATGCTAGTCCATCTCTTTGAGGTAAGCTATGAGTGAGTCTCTTTTTTTATATAGCATTCCATGAATACATAATGCCAAGCTTTCTCTACCTCTTTTCCTATTGTCTCCCTCTCTCCTCATCTCTCTCCCTCTCTCTCATATTCTAATATGACGTCTAGATCATATGATGTCCATATCATATGTACTCTCTTCTAATTCTCCCTCTACATTCATACTTAAACTTATCAAGTAAGACTTACCATATGCTCTATTGGTGGGGAATTCTAATTTTCTCATGCTATATATATGTTCATGGGAGAAATTAGGAGCCATCACCTCTCTTAACCTTCCATCATCTTCATTTCCCTTAAGATGGGCTACAAATTCTCTCTTGTGAAGTTGTGTTTTGGTTCTTTCCATTCACTTAGGAAAGGGATGTCCTAGCCCATCCTCCCTTTGGCTAGGTGGTACCCTTCTTTAGCTCTCTTAGTGAGGATTGGAGGCTAGGTGGGTAAGAGGCAATCCATTTATGTTTTCAGCTCTCACCACCTTGGCTATGGTTTCTTGGCATTTTAGTCTATTTCTTGTATTTTTAGTTTAATGGCTTCCTGTGGGAATTAGCTTCTTTACATTGGTATCAGAGCATATCTTTGATCCAATGGGAAGGTCATTTTTATGGTAAATTTGGTTACAGTTTAGGCACAGAGTAACTGGAGGATAATAATTAGTCATAGGATTTGACATTGTTAAAACCGTGACTAGTTAAGGTCTCTACAGTGAATTGTGACTAAATTTGATGGTCTTGAAGAGTGTCTTAAGAAATAATGGCGGATTCATGGTCATTTTGGTGGTTCATGGTCAATTTGGGACCGTTTTGAAGGATCATGGACTTAATTGAAGCCTAAATATGATTTAGAAAGGTTAAACTGTGGTTACTTTTTGTAGCAAGCTTCTCTTTCCTCTTTCCAAGCTTTGTGCTAGAAATTGCCATGGAGATCTCTTCTCATTTCTCTCTGCCATGATAATTTCTCTTCAAGCCACCTCTACTGGAGATGATTTTTGATATGCAGAGCAACCTGAAGACTATTCTATTGATGAGCCTTCATCAAAATAATGATGACATGGAGCAGGAAGAGACAAGCACAGTTTGCGCTATTTTTCAGCCCTGCTTCTCCTGGGAAAAATCAGCAATCTCCTTTATCATTGAAGCTTCTCCCTCATTTGAATGATTAATGGCAGTATTGACATGAAGTGCTTGCCTTCTGATGCTTGATCTTTCACTCTTATTCAACCTTGAATCTTCCTTCACAATCCTAGCTATGGCTGAAAGTGGACAACATGAAGATTTCAATAAATTTGTGAAGTTTTGAGTCAATCTTGGTCTCTTTTAGCTTTAAGAAGTGGAAAGCAAGTATCTACAACCGACGTTGGGTAAATATTGGAGCTCCCAAGCAAGATTGAAGCATTTTTCTCATCTCAAATTGGGAAAAAACAGGATAGATATCGATCTCATCAAATTTTGCTTCAATTCAAGGGGCTTTTGTTGTCTACAACCTTGGGAAGGTCTAATTGAAGGTATTCCATAAAGATTAGGCTCAAACTCTTTTTCATGCAAATTTTTATCTTTCAAGGTTTATGCTATGCTTTCTTGTCCCCTTTGCTCTAAGTATTCTTCCCACAGAGTCACTCTTATCCGTTGAGTGACGACTCTTATCTGTCGAGTGACGGCTCTTCCACTTGGTTAGCACTGTTAAATCATAGCATGCCAACTTTGATGAATTTCTTCAAGATTGAATGCATTTTCAGCCTGCCTGAAAACTCTTAGAATTTTTGATTCTAACAAGTATTTATACTCTTCAAAGCTCAAGGGATCTTCTCCAGCAAGCCATTATAGACTCTTATCAAATCAATGGATTCTCTTGATTGCATTGGAGCAATCTTTTGATTAGGAGTTGGAAATTATATGGGAGCATTCATATTGGACAAATCTTTCTTGAAGCTGGCCTTATGATTTCCAATCTTGGTCCATTGATGGTGGTTTATGCTAAACATTGATTGGTTGGATTCATCTACTACTCTTCATCAACATTAAAGAGATAATTCTATTGCTTTTAGCTTAATCTCTCTTTTCATCAAATTTTTGAACTAGTCCTATTTTTCATAAGAGATATTGAGTGTAATAGAGCCTCTTAATTGCCATTGAAGGGCATGTAGAATTCAGGCTAGGATTGATTATGATTGCCTGATGAATTTCTTTCCTGCCCATTCAAATGTTGATGCTAATTTGATTGTATAAATGCTATTCACTGCCTACTTAACTTGGATTTTTGTTGGATGATTGAAGATTGATGCTATAGGACTGAAATAATGATGAAAATGGTAAGTGGGAATATTGTAAAAGTAGTGAGTCATTGCAAAAGCTAATGTCCTGTCCATAGCCCTTTCAATTCAATCATTTCCCAATACGCACTTGCATTTCACTGAAGAATTTAAAGGTTTTTTCAGTCAATGCATAGCATCCTTGTTTGATTAGAATGTACTTGCCATGTTGATTCCTGCGAGAAAAAGCGAGGTGAGTCAAGAAGACAAAAGAGAGGCGACCCTCCCTTCCTGATTAAGACCCTGAAGGGGTGCACAACCCGGCTTAAGGTGGAACTTTGCACACCCCTCTTATCTCAGAGCCCATGCAATTTTCAAATTTAGGTGTAGGTACATTCTCCATTATCAGAGTTTGGCAATAGTACAATAGTGATCAATCCTATTCAAGGTACCACAAGAGGTTTGATGGGACCTAAAATGGGCCGGCACTGGCTCATGCACTAGCCGGACCTCTATCATGCGCTCAACAACCCCACGGCCTCGCGGCCAGGAGCGTTGATGACACACACATCATACATTGCCTTCCTAAACATCTTGCATTTGTATCACGTCTCGTAGTCCAACTCTAACCCAATTAACACTCCTCAGAGGGAGACCCAGCACATTGCCAAATGGCACAAAGTACAAACATAGGAGGTCCTCCCACGGCTGACTGCCGCTACCTCACTGCGACTCTCCTACATCTTGGGGATTGGCCCCTCGATGCGTCACTAAACACATATAACACTTCGCACATAGTCCTCTCAAGGTACCAATTATTTTGTTCCAGGATGTACCATACCTCACTTTACTTTCCCCCTTAGACCCAACACCTAGCCTGCCGCTTGGGACAACCTTACTCACTCAACATTGGTCACGATCTAGAGAATACAGGTGCTATGCATCCAGGAGGTAAAAAATTGTGAATGTCCATGTGCTCAAACAAAGAAAAATCAGCATTGTGCTTAGTGTAAAAACATTCTTTCAATGAATTTCTCTGACGCGTAATTGCTACGTTGCACGAATCTAGCACCGAGGAGACCTCGTGCTATTAGATCCTTATTTTAAATTAACGACCGATCTATATGATATGCATAGATGAAAACAATCAGCCTTTTCTTTCTCTCAGCACTTAAACACCACTCTCATTCTCTCTACCCCCTCGCCGTTTAGATTGTGTACGGTGCATAGGTTTAGGGTAATATTTTCCATGGTTTTTGTTGTATGAAAAGCAATAAAAACTCACTAAAACATAAAGGTAGGGTTGAACTGAGGCTAAACCTCATACTTCAGACCCCCCATACATACACAAACATGAATCTTATTTTTTAGTATTTTTCCCACACTCAAATCCTATTTTTCCCTTATTTTTACCCATTTTTCCTATTTTTCTTGTATTTTTTGCAATATTAAATAACTGGAAATGTAAAATGAGTTGTGGGCTGTGGCCCTTAGGTTCATTTGCAGCAAAAACACAAATTTAGTTGGTGTGTCTTATTATGTTTTCCATTTATATATCAAAAACACCCAAATTTTCCCTATTTCGCGTGTTTTACGTGTTTTACACCATTAATTTTAGTCAACACTTATAATTTTCTGATTTTCTGAGCATAAACTGATCAAAATCATAGCAAACAACAACATAATGCATAATCATCCCATGGGAACAAATATTCATGAAGCAAATTGCATATAACATCAATTTCCTTTGTAAAAATGGAATTACCGTTCTTTACGGGTTGCGGGTTTTTATTTGCCATGTCTTAGGACTGATTTTCAGCAGCCATTAATGTCCATGACAGTCCGGAATCAGCAATCTACCCTCCTCTTGAACCACGGAGCAATCCCATCTCAGTTGGACAAGCATCCGTCAATCCTTCTTCTTCCCACATGAATCTGCCCTTAGAAGAGAGAGAGAGAGAAGAGAGAAAGAATGATTTCTATTCTCTCTCTACAGCCTGCAATTGGACGCGTGAAGGACGGCGATACGGAGTGAAGAAGCAGTGGAGCAGCCTTGCCTCATCATAGCTATGGCTTCTTTGCAGCCAAAAATCTCATCCATGGGGGGGGGGGGGGGTTTCTGATCACACGCTGATCTGCACGACACACCCTCCTCCTTTTCGTTGAATTTTGGGGGATAGGGGGTCCCAAGAGGCACCCCCTTTGGCCCCCTCCTTGGCCACCCTTTCAATTTTGGCCGGTCTTTTGGCCCTTTGCGCGCCCGGCCTCCGAATTCAGTTCTGAAAATTTATGTGAGCTCTTCTTGGCATCCCGCACTGAGTAGCAGCTCCATGGACTGACACAGTCGCATGAAAAAATTACTAAAAATCCGAAAGTGTCGCATGGGTGCCTTCAAAGTACTTGACACTTAAAATCATCCTAGATTGAGCCACCGCCTTCGACGTTGAATATTTTTCCCTTGATATTCGTAAATTTTAGATATTTTTAAGCATTTCTCGGCATCGAAATTCCACTCTCATTGGCGACCACGGGATAGGGTGACTCAGCCCGTCGAATCCCACAGTAGATCTGCACAAAACAACCAAAGGAAGCATCAAGCTGATACAAAATAGATACATATTAAACACAGCACAATGCTCACCCTACCCCTGACCGAACCAAGGCATGGAATCCACGAGGAGTAGGCCCAACATAATCTGCCAGAAATCCTGAAGCTAGTCACTAATCGACTGCTCCAACATGGCCAAACTAAAAAGAACTATCAAAGAGGTTGCCCTAAGTGGGGGTTTGAACTACCTACCTAACTAAGGACAACACAACCAAGAGCTCCTACTAGGCGAGGACTCCTATAGCCTGATCAAGAAGTATTTTCTTTTAGCACATTTCAGCTTTTAGGTTTCTATTTTTCCATACTCGGGCATGTAAAAAGGAGGGAGCTGAGCGTAGTGACCCAGGGAGAACAGGGCATCGGCCTCAGGTCCTGTCTCGGTACCTAAGAACCTACCAAGCCCTTGCAAGGCGACACTTAATCTGTTTCTAACGCTCACTTTTATTTTCGCTCCAACCTTCCTGAATTTCTTCTTTTCCAGCAAGATGCCACCCCTAGGAAGACAAGGCATTGGCCCCAGGTCTGACTCGTCCCCAGGAACCTACCAGGCCTTCGCAAGGCAATGATCATCTGCTCATAAATTTTCCTTTGTTTTCTTTTCTTTGATAGGGGTTAGAACCCCTTTTTACACACCTATGTATATTTTTATTATCTTTAAGATATTCAGGGTTTTTTTCCTTTATCATCTTTATTTTCATTCTACAGGCTTCCCTAACGGCCTCACAACTAACAAGAACTCCTAGAACAGTCGCCCAGAAGGCTAGCAGAACAGGGTCACTAGGACTTCCGTCTAAAACAGGTCTTTTAATGCTTGACAATGTCTGTACAGGAGGCAATAACTACTCAGACCTCCCTCAAACATACTGAACCTAAACCTGGGACTTCATGCCTTGGACTCCGGTCCCCAATAAGAAACAAAAAACCCCCTTAACAAGTACACAAACACATATAGCATAAAAACCACAGTACTCATAAAGGAAAAATATCACCTGGATAGGGCCACGAGAAGCTTCCATGCAACAAAAGGCTCCTTCCAAGCTCTTCTTCGAACCTGTCTAGCACAGAACTCAAACAAGAAACCATTAACCGTACCTGCACTAAACAGACAACTGGCCCTCTTGGCCTAACGAAATAAAACATTTCACCACAAAAAAAAGATCGGCCCTCTTGGCCTAACGAAATAAAACATTCAAAACCTTGCAACACGGGCCCTCTTGGCCTAACGAGATCAAACAAAATAGCACCTACATATCCCTCCCTGAAATAGTGCAGATATACAATAATATGCTTCCTTCCAAGGAGGAAAAAGAGGCTTGTAGCCCTAAACTAAATGCATAAGGTTATGATCCATCCCTCCTGCATAGATAGCAAGAGGCGTACGCAGAACATGTTGTCTAATCAACCTATGGGTCCAGGATAATAATGGTAGATTGGTCTCAGCTACTCTTTGTATCACCCATATCAACCATCGTCTACCATATATCGCATGCTCTGATAACATTCCCCATAAGCGACCGGGTCCTGTTTCATCATTGATAACAATATCCAAACTAGGCCCACAATTAAAGAAGAGGTCTTCCTCATAAGCAAGATTTGCCAGTGAATCCAGAAACTGATTCCAATAACGTGGAATCAGCTGAAAAGACACTCTCTTAAACTCCTCAAGTAGGGTCATAGCAGTTCGATGATACATACAAAGAATGGGATTCCGCACTATGTATGTCCCATCTAGCTGATTCAGGATCAATTGGGAATCCCCTTTTATTAACAACCAATGAATACCACCTTGTTTGGCAATATGCAGTCCCATAATCAAGGCTTTATACTCCGCCATATTGTTAGTGAATCGTACCCCGAGATAAGCAGCTAATTTCATTGTAACTCTACGTCGGGGATCTCGGATTACTACTCCAATACTTCCTTTTTTATTAGGGCCCCTGGACGGTCCTTCAAAATATAATGTATACATCCACAATGGGTTTACACAGCCTGCCATCACGAACTCCTCTATTCGTAGTTATGATAATCAAAGTTTAGCATATTGAGAGGATGAACTGACGGCTCCATCCCACCTTCTTCATTAAACTCCACAGGGATACTTGTCAACAATCGTAAGTAGTGATGGCAGAAGACTTTGATCTCCCACACAAAGGTTCCGTCTTCTTGCTTAATCACTTTGTATCCTTTGCTTCACCAGATAAGTTTCCCCTGATGGTATCTCTGCTCCTGATATGGGTGCTCCAAATAAGGGATTAGCCTACCCATCAACCGACTTTAAGCTCTTTTGCAGGTCTCAAATCATCCCCAGCATGGACCTGCAATGCATTTCCTTTGTATTAGCATACTTAGAAATAATAAGGTTTAATCTTATTAAGATTAACCTTATTTTTAAACTCTACTCCTTGTAGATCAGCTAATAGGGCCGTAGACCTATTCTTCCCTAACCTGACAATCTTGTAGGGGCCATCCCATTTTGGTTCCAGCTTCCCTGGAAACAGCTCCCTACGCGCATCGTAATATAGGACTAATTGCTCTTTTTTAAAGGTATATTTCTTCGCTCTAAGGTCATACAACTGCTTCATCCGACACTTGGCTACCTCCTGGTGTAATAAGCTCTGCAACTTCAGCTCATCTAGGTGGGCTATAGTCGTGAAACATTCAAAAAGGGAATCCTTATCTCCCAAAGAATGGTTAATTGCAAATCGTATGGTCGGCAATTCGATTTCAAGGGGTAACACATACTCTTCCCCATAAACCAATTTGAATGGAGTATGGCTGGTAGCTCGCTTGAACGTGGTATTATACGCCCATACTGCCACATACAACTTCCTGTCCCAGTCTCATTTCTTCTCAAAGACTATCTTAGACAAGATCCCCACAAGCTGCTTATTAGTACTTTCCACCTGCCCGTTTGCTTGCGGATTATAAGGAGTCATTTTATTGTGCTTGATTTGCCAAGCCTCAGTCAAGCTTTTGATCACCTTATTCAAAAAATGGGTTCCACGGTCCGACACTAATTCTTTCGGTGGACCAAAACGGCAGATAATCTGCTCTAACAGGAAACTTGCAGTCTCTTTTGCATTGTCCTGCCTCGTCGCCCACGCTTCTGACCATTTTGTGAAATAATCAGTGGCTACTATAATGTACCTCTTCTGGGTAGTAGATGACGGGGTAATAGGACCCATAAAATCAATGCCCCACTTCTCAAATGGAAGAATAGCCACGATAGGTGTAAGTGGGCGTTTCCTATTCTCTCTATTGTCATGTCTTTGATAGGTATCACATCGCTTTACATACTCAAAAGAATCTTAGAAGATGGACGGCCACCAATACCCAGCTCTTAAAGCTTTCTGCGCTGTCAACCGTCCCGCGAAGTGCCCTCCACATGCAGAGTCATGGCACTCTTCCAAGATAAAAGGAACCTCGTCAGGCATCACACATCGGCGGTAGATATCGTCAACACCCTGCCGATATAGTGTCCCTGCGATCAAAGAAAACTTCAAAGCTTGCTGTTTGATTTTCCTCTTTTCAAACTTTGACAAACCAGCTCCCATCTCTCCTGTTGATAAATAATGCGTAATAGCAGCATACCAAGATGGGATAGAAGCTGTATCAATTTTAAACATTTCCTCAATATCACTTCCTTCAGCCAAAGTCTCTTTCGGCTCCCCGAAATCCACAAGGCATTCCACAATACCCTGCAACCTCGGTGGCTTACTCTTGATCTCATAATCAAACTCCTGCAAAGTGATTAGCCACTTTGCCAAATGATCAGGCAGCTATGCCTTGTTCATAAGCAATCTGAGTCCCTCCGCCTTCGTATAGAATACTACCTTTTCATAGAGGATGTAGTGCCTAAATTTCTTAGTCCCAAAGACCATCGCAAGACACAAATTCTCCATGTAGGTGTAGTTGATCTCTAAAATGCCCAATTTTTGACTAGCAAAAGCTATAGGATGATACCACTTTTCCTCCCAGATTTGGGCTAAGCAGCTGATACTATGCATGGTGGCTGCTGAAAATATATAGAACACCTCACCTCTTTTAAGTGCTTTTAAAACGGGTGCTTTTACTAGCTCCTGTTTCACATCCTCAAAAGCTACCTTACAGGGGTCGCTCCATTCAAATGAATAGCTAAAGGATAATAAATTCGTTAATGGCAACGTTCTTTCTGCCAAGGCATTTATAAATCTTCGATAGTACCCTACTGATGACAGAAAACTATGAACCTCTTTCGAAGTGCGCGGGGGACTCATAGCGACTATGACCTTGATCTTTTCAGGGTCAGTTTGCTATCCCTACTGAATTGACCACATGGCCTAGCAATAGCCCATAAGGTACACCAAAGACATACTTCCGTGGGTTAAGAGCGATACAAAATTGTCTGCAGCGCTCAAAGCACTTTCTTAAAATAACCAACATCCTTTCCCTTATAGTGGCTGCCCCCAGGTCATCAATAAATACTTTCAACTCATCTGGGGAGATGTCACCAAAGGTCTTGTCTGCTGTTCGTTGCCACGATCCAGGTGCATTGCACAAACCAAATCTAGTTCAAAATACATATAAATAGAAAAATAAATAATAGAGAAAATGAAACATTTCCTAGTTAAAGAAACTAGGGAATCATATAGGAACTTTTCTACATAAGAAGATTTCCTTATTCCTCACTATAGTGTAATCAAGAAACTCCTCTACTACACAATGATAGTTATGTCAAACTGTGTGTACTAGCCGCACCTTGCTAGTAGGTGCTTGGCATAGGTTAAATTTCCAATAATTGGTTATGTACCACAACCCTCAGCTTGATGATGCCTTGTGCTTGGTCATGATAACATCTAGGTCAATTTAATTACTCTTCTAGGGCACAATGTTTACCCTTCACTACCACATGTTGCTTAACTAGGTTAGTCACACAAAGTCCTAGATTAGTCGCATAGGTTATGCACACATTCATATAATGAAGAATTGCATGGTGGGGGGACTTACTTGAGTTGCTACACCAAACACACAAGAGGAAGCTTAGTCAAGAACCCAAGAAGAGAGATAGAGGCCAAAACATTTATTGGTGGTTTTATCTTCTTCTTTCACACAATACAATGTACACAAATTTTAGATAAGATACAACATAAAGAAAAGTGGTCTACTAAGTCAAACAGTGAATAACTAATTATACTAATCGACTAGTGCTACAACTATGTTAGCTATAGGTAGGTGTAACAAACCAAATATAATAAGTGATAAATCAGTGTGGTGGCCATGTGAGGATCATAATGACCACCGATGTGCTAAGTGTAGACGTTGGGGACCCATCTAACTAGGTGGTCCATCATCAATATCCGCAGGTGTTGAGCATGCCATCTCAACAATTTACACATAAGAAGGAACCAAACATGCATCCATTCACATACTCAAACACACATGCTCCTCAAACATACATATTTACCCACCCCCACCCCATATATGTAACCATAACCATCATACACACCACTCCTACACATCATTGATGTACACTTGTACCCACTCACCCTACTCACACATATACAATACATACTAGTGCACACTTCTACCCACTCAGTCATGCACTCTCTTCCACTCAATAAACATGCCACTCATATATACCATTAACACACACACACACACACACACACACACACACACACACACACACACACACACACACACACACACACACACACACACACACACACACACACACACACACACACACACACACACACACACACACACACACACACATTACTCCTACATTATCCTACTACCCCATTCGCATACTATACCCTAGTATTTCCACACTAGGTTCACTCCTACACTAGGATTACTCCCACACTAGGATCACTCCCACATTAGGCCTATTTCAATCCATACTAACACCCACACCCATTTCACTCCTACATTGGCCCACACCCATTTTACTCCCACACTATGAGTACTCCTACAGGAGACCCACTCCCACACTAGGAGGTCTCCCACACTATCTTACTTCCACACTCAAACCATTCCCATGCTAAGTACCCCTACACTATGATCACACCCACACTAGGATTGCTCCCACACTAGACCCACTCCCACATTAGAATCACTCCTACACTACCACTAGAATCACTCCCATATTAGACCCACTCCCAAAACAGATCACTCTCGCACTATGATCAATCCCACACTACAATCAATTGCACACTAGATCACTCCCATACCCCCACACTAGAATCAATCCCACATGAGATCACTCCCACACTAAACACACTCCCACATGATGTGGGGACCTTCGCTCAACCACCAAGACCCACTGATTGCTTATTACTTCAAGCATTTCAAGCCAAATGCTATGGCTACCTCTCACATACCCATATGTGCTCTTGATCCTACGAATGCTTTTGAGATGTGAACTCAAGCAAGCTCAATCCTCCATAGCCACACGTGCGAGACAAGAGAAGAGAAGAGAAGAGAAGAGAAGATGGAGAGCTTCTCCACCATGGTCCCTCACCCTCACTCCCTCACACTCTCACACTCCCTCTCCCAAACACAAGCACAAGCACAAGCAGGGAGAAGAGAAGAAGAGAGCCACTTTTTCCACACACCAAGAATGAGCTTTTCCATTCATTTTTAGACTTTCATACATGCCATCATTCCTTTGGGCACCCATCCTCTTTTTTGCATGACTGGTCGTCTTAGCCAAAGTCTTTTTTCCTCATGTTTTTCTTCATACCATGGTTTTTTTGCTCTTGCACTTCTACGTTTACAATTTGCATAGGAGGGAGCTTGGCACTCGTTTACAAAATGAATTACATTGTGCCATGTGCTTTCTTTGCTAGAGCATTCTGTGCACCTTGCCAGAGTCTTCAGTCCTTCTCTTCCACATTTGGCACCTAGCCAGAATGAGCTTCTCTATTCACTTTTTGACTTGGGATTTCCTTGGTCTGCCTCTGCTTCTTTTTGGGTTGTATGGTCCGTGACATGTTTGTACCATTACCCCTCTAGTCGAGTGCCAGTCCCATGGCACAAGGGCTTGGTTGGCTGAAGGTTGATCTTATTGGTTGGTGATGGGGCTTTTATGGGCTTGAACATGGGAGAGAAGCATGCCAAAATAGTTGATGTTGCAGAGGTTAAGGGTACTTTGAGTGGTTGATGAGGGCCTCCAATGCCAGTGGTTGGTCACAGCCACATTTACCTGAAAGGAAAAGAAAAGTACAATGTCTAGGGGATGTCCTTACCTCGCCGTGTGGTGCATTGTATTCGTGCTAGTGGAATTGGGAGCTGGGTCGACACCGTAAGCAAGCCTGGTGTGTTGTCCCACACTTGAGGACCCAATGCGTGTATAAGGAAATGAGGGGTTAGACACGGAGACACAGAGCCGGTCGACCAAGGCCACCGAAATTGCCTAACTTGAGGACCCCTAGGTGCAATTATTGTGGCACTCATAAAGTGAGAACTTATTTTCCCTTCTTGCTCTTGTCTTTCTTTTTTCTTTTCCTTCGCTTTATCTTTTTTGTGTTTCCTTGTTCTCTCTTCTTATTTTCTTCTTCTCTTAATAAAAAAAAAGTGTGAGAGGAGCTAGTGTTTGGATTCCAAGTTGTGTGAGGAGGAGGCTAGGAGCTTGAGCCATTTACTAAGGAGGTTCCTACTTTGCATATAGTCTTTTAAGTCCATTCGTATACTTAGAGGAGTTGTTGACAAAAATGGATGACTATATTAGTGAATCATCGTGCTTGCCCTAATAGCCTCATCCTTCTTTCCCTGGCCTCCTTTTTTCCTTCAGCCACCATTGCATCTTCAGGTCACGTCCTATTGTCCTTAAGGTCTTGGAGATGGGGGTCATGGAACTTGTTTCTCCTTAAAGTCTAGCAGCTTTACCTCTTGGGCTATCATCCCTATCCCTAGCGGATGCTCTCATTGCCCCTATTGACTCAGGCTGGTTCCCACTCCTTGTGATTGGGCACACAATCCATGCCTTATGGCTCTATGGATGAACTCCACCTTCCTTTTTAGAGTTTCAACGGCCTCCTCCTCGTCTGTCTTGTGTGATGTCCAAGATGGTATTGAGGAAGGTGCGTTGTTGGGCTTCCAATCTTATGGTTGCGGCCTCTGCCCTGATCTCTACTAATACTCTATCATATTTTGCACAAGCTAGACGGCTTGCTAGGTCTTTAACCCTTCCTTTGCTCTGGGTCACCCATGCTTCGGCCTTCTGCTTCATCTCCTCTACGCTCTCACTTTGTCTTTTGGCTAAGGCCGCTATGATTGGCTCTTGGTCTCTCTACTTCTGAGTTGCTTTTTCATTCTCCTCCTCTAAGTACTCAATCTCTCTTTCTAGCCTTCCTTGCTCCTTGATCCCCATTAGTAGTCTATATCTCATTTCTTCCACCTCTCTTCGATTCTCTTCTCCTACATGAGCTCTTTCTGCTTCTCCTGCTACGAGCTAGTCCACGGCTTCTTGAACTATTCTCATCTACTCTGCCAAGTCCTTGTGTTGTAGGACAAGTAGCTTGTACTGCCTTTGTAATTCGATTAGCTCTTGTGCTTCTTTTGCGAGCGTTGCTTGCCATCTATCTTCGTCTCTTTCTTTTGCAACCTTCAGCTCTCATATCTCTTTTTGATAGCTAGTCACTTGGTGAATCCTCTCCAGTTGAAGGGTTGCTAGTGTCTCTCTTTCTGCTTCCAGTTTGGCCACTGCAGTTTTCTTTTCTTCCTAAGCCCTCTCCATCTACGATGACAGAGCTCTTTAACATACTCATCGTAGCCCACTGATGATGGAATTGCTGTAGGGATGGACATTGTGGATGCCTCTATTTTTAGATTCTTTGGGTCTTGTCTTGATTCGGCATCTACAACTAGTCTCTTGGTCCCTACTAGAGGGGCTTCTTCACTGGGTGCAGGTGTAATCTCTTATACCTTGCTCACCGTGGTTGAGGTGCCTTGGGTGAATGTGATGGCAAGGATAGTAGGCATGAGAACTATGGGATTGGATATAAAGGGCTCTTTTCCCTTGCTTTCCATTACTGGTGGCACTACAATTTTTGGCACTTGGGTACTAGTGCTTGGGCCTTCTCCTCGCGGGCTCATGGAAGCCAACTCCTCTTTCTTGGAGGGCTAATGTATCAACATGCGTATTGCTAGAGCCATGTCTTCATCTTCCTTTCTTGGTAGCTTTTCTGCTTCTTCTTCTGCTCTCCTCTTCGGCTCTCTTGGACTCCTCTTGGATCTTTTGCAGTTTGGCTTCTTCCTTCCTCTGTCTCTCTTCTTCAGTCTTCTTTGACTCTTTTTGTGCCTTCTGCAAGTCGGCCTTTTCTTTTTTTGTCAGCCTCTCCTTGGCTTCTTGATGCCGCTTCTAGGGAGTCTTCTCCTTGGGCTTTTTAGGCCTCCATGGCTAGATTGTGTCTCATGTTCTTCCTTCTCACTTACTATTCTTTCATTGGACTATTCCTGCTCCTGAGAGGCAGTGTCCTTTTGGGTGTCTCTCCTACTTCTTCTTCACCTACCATCTCTCCCGTTGCCTCTTGGATGAGGGCCATTAGTATTCCACTGAAGCCTATGAATGAGGCCTTTGTGGCAAGTTTCTTTCTTTCTGTTCCAGCTTTTGATGTTGGGGACTCTCCACCGGCTGGCGTGCTCCCTGAGACTAGTGCTTTGGTGGGGTAGATTGGTTGATCATCTTCTACACATAGCCATTCTAGTCAATTTCATCGAGCGAATGGGCCGCCTAGCTCTCCAATAGAGGCATTCCAATCCAATGCATGAGCAAGTTGTACCTTAGGCTTGAAAAGAGTGTATGGATGACTTTGGTCTAGAGTCTCACTTCAGGATCGGGGATATCTTTGATGGTGATGACATGATTCATTAGAACTTGGTCTTTTTCATGTTGAGCATGGTGTAGACATCTCTTTTTGGGCTCCTTTCCACCTTAGGTGCCAACCCCAATGCCTTCTCCACCAAGTCTTTGCTCAACTCTACCTACATGTGTTTGGCCTCTTCGCCCCTACCCATAGTCACGATGTTGCATGCTCTATCAAAGTTGTAGGTTCTCAAGAACTCTACGCACTAATTGTATTCGACCTCCTGTGCAAACTTTTCGACGTACTTTGCGAGGTTGCATTGTTCTACGATCCTTCTAACTACTTCCTCTTTAGCCACTACTTGTTGATGTTATGAATGGTCCTGAACTTTAGCTAATTATAGGCCCACTGGTTCTCGAGGGTGATGTTGTATTGCCTTCTCTCTTCTTGTGTGAATGGAAGTTGATGGGTGTGGTCTTGCTGTCGTGCCATTTCAAGCTCCTATTATAGCACAACAAGCTTCCATTAGTTCATTTGCAAAATCGTTTTCTCTATAAGAAGGCAGGTTGTGCCACAATTAAGGAACCAAAACCACATGAGACTCAGGCTACGAAACCTATAGAGCCCAAAACTGCTAAGCCTGCAGAGTCTCAACATGTCTACCAATAGAAACCACAGCTTGCTGCTTCTTCCAACCTGCCTCAACCTACTTCTCCTAGTGTTCCAAAGGCATCACAAGCATCAATATCACATACCAAGCCTACCCCAACTGCTTGTAGGTCTTAGACCCTCTTATGAGCGGCGATCCATCCTTACATTGGCCTCTACTTAGTTGAAAATATGGGGGATGACTTGGTCACTTGCATTCGGTGTTTTGGATGCTACATTTACCATGCTTGCCAAAAGCTATGAGAAATTAAACTTAGGTCTTTTAGAAGAGCCTTTAGCAATAGAAGTGCATACACTACCTTGCACCTAGGAGGAATCAGAATTTGTGTTCATCAAGGCTACCACGGCAAACTGAAGCATTAATGACCGATGAAATTTCTTGCAAGCAAGCATGCAAACAATGACTCATTGCATCTTATGACAAGAGCATGGTCTCTATCACAAACTAGAAAATTAAAGAGTTGAAAACCCTAGCCGACAACGGCTCCTCTTTCTTGCAAAAATGGTATGCTCTCTAGCTTCAATGGGAACAAGAGGGCTTTCTAAGCAAAGAAACGCCATCAAAACCTCTAAGTACGACCTAGCTTATGTAGCTCCCACCTCCTACAGTGTATTGGCCATTACTTGACCATGGCTCACCCCTGTCTAGATCAAATCCTTATTGAGGAAGAGCTACACATTGCCGATATAATCGACTTTGTTGACTTCCTAAAGGATGCCCTTACCTACATAATGCAAGTAGGCATCCGATCTTTTGACATGGACCACTATGCTTCCTTGTAGTACAACCCACACTTCTACACTTGGCTCATGCGGACATGAAGCACCCTAAGTAGGTGCTGAATGCCCTTAGCCCTTCAACCATAATCCTTGGAAGTATTCACATCATTCCTAGGGGGGAGGGAATAAGGTGGAAATCAATTGAAAATCAAAACACCAAAAACTGAACAAAACAAGTATGGGAAGAAAATGAAACAATAAGGGAACCTTAAAACTGAAAGGCGATTTTATACTTTAAAAAAGAATAAGGAAGAAATGCTTGCTTGGAATAAATAAACTCCTTGAAGTGAAAAATTTGTTACAATCCCTAAGTTCAAGGGTGGCACTTGAGCAGTGCCCTTAGCCATTGTGGCCTTATCCACCCATATCTAGGTATTTCCCTCATAATAGCCTTGGACTTGTAATAGGGTTTTGGGGACCCATCGTGGCTCTATTCATCTTTGTCTATAATGTTGTCGTTGCTGCCTAGGCCTCGAGTATGAGTTTTTAGCAGCATGAGGTCATGTCTGCATAGTTATGTGTGGCAGTCCTTGGTGCTTAGACACCCATTTGATCTTGGGTTTATTTGCCTTGAATGCACTCTCGGCAGGTTGTTGGCAGCATTAAAGCTTGGAGAGTCGTGACAAGTCATGACTCCCCTCCTTAGACCGAGTTGTTGGTCCCTCTATCAGTGGCTTAGCAGGTTTTGATGGAGCGGCACTGCCCTTGCTGAAAGCTATCATGATGCATACGTTGCCAAGGGCAAGTTGAATGCACTATGACTTGTAATCGATGTTGCTATGTGCCTGCTCCTTTAATGCACATCCTAATAGTGATTCCTTACCTACATCCTTTATGTTTGGTAACACATAAAAGACCATGGGTATGCTCTCAAACTTGATAGAGACTACAACTTTGCACTTTCCCAAAACTCCCAAATGAGCTAAGTTTAGTGTTTTTGGGTTGTAGTTGTCATCGATCAACGAGAATCCAATGATCGTGAGTTAAAATATTAAAGTCGGCCCCCTCGATCAACGTGTTGAAAGTATGCGGTTGTTGGGTGGTGATCATTATGCATGGGTAAGTGGGTGCTATTGCTTCCTCATCCTCATCCTCCATCTCTGTAATTGGCAACTCATACATTCACAGAGGACTCTAACATCAGAGGCTCATGCAGTGGATCCCTGGGAGGATAGTACTTCTTTATGCGGCTACCGTTGAAGAAGCCTATGCCCTCTTCATCTAGGGTTTCAAGCTCTTTTTTTTATGGCCTTTCACTAAGTACAACAATACCAGGTCACCCTGGCTGAAGTCTCGCTTCTTAACATGCTTGTCAAACCAGCTCTTGTGTCATGCCTTTTCATAGATTAGTTCATGGGTGGCTAGAAGTAGAGTCTTTGATAGGTGTTCTGTCCATGCCTCCTTTCCATCCCATCTCTCTTGGATGGCTACCCTCAGGCTAGGGACAAAGAATTCCACTGGGAGAATGGCTTCAATGATATAGGTCAACTTAAAGGGAGTCTATCCCCCACAACCGGTTTATAGGTTTTTCGATAGGTCCATAAGGCTGCCATTAGCTTGTTGTCCCAGTCACTATGCGAAGCAGAGACTACCTTGGTTAGGACGTTCACTAAGATCTTATTCGTGGATTCGGCATGGCCATTTTCTTGAGGATAGTAGGGTGAATATTTCCTATGGATAATCAAGAAGGTAGATAGGAGGTGGGAAATCACTTCGTTGATGAAGTGTATGCCTTGGTCACTAACTAGTTCAATGGGGTAGCCAAATCATGAGATCACCTACTCCCAAAGGAACTTGGTCATGGTCCTAGCATCATTTTTCCTAGTGGCTCATGCTTCTTCCCACTTTGTGAGGTAGTATGTAGTGACTATGATATACTTGGCCTGTGAATATTGTGTTGCATGACTAATCAGCCCAATGAAATCAATCCCCTATTTTAGAATGCTTGCCTTGCAATGATTGGGTTTAGCTCTGTCCTATCCTTGCAAATGGGGACCTTGGTCCATTGGTACTCATCGTAGTGCTTCACAAATTGTATTACATCACAGAAAAGTATGGGCCGCCGTAGTTGAGACTGCAGTACCTTGCACAGCACTGTGTTTCCACTAAAGTGTCCTCCAGCAATTCCATTGTGTGCTTCCACAAGTATGTCATGCATCTCATGTTCGTACACACATCGTCGTAGTAAGTCATCTTATCCTAGTCTATAGAGCTAACTAGTAGGGCTATATTTTGAGGATACGTCGCCTAAGTCGAGCCTTCTCGATAGGCCTTTCAAGTAGTCTATGCTCTAACACTTGGACTATGTCGTCTGTCCAAGTATGGCATCAAGTGAGCTCTAAATAAAACCTTCTCACTAGACAAGTTAGAAAGATGCGCATGGTAAATCATCTGCGATACCTTATCCAGCGGCTTCTCCCATGGGTATGTGGGACATGTGATCGGCCATGTAGTGTTGCTTCCCTTACATACAACCATGGAGAAGTTGAATTCTAGTAGAAGTAGCAGCCACCTACCTATGCATCTAGTAGCACACATTTTGTTTACAAGATACAAAAAAGCTTGATGATCTACGAAGAAAGTGAAAGGCGTAGCTAAAAGATCATGCAAGAATTTCTTCATAGCAAACACCATGGACGTACCTTCTCTCTCATTGGTGGAATAGTTCATCTCAGTGTCGGTGAGTTGTCTACAAGCAAAGCTCATTGGATAGTCTAGGTTGTGTTCACCAGGCTGGCACAAAACAACCCCTACGACAAACTTCAAGGCATCGATATGTATGTGAAAGGTTATGGTCCAGTCTGGGGCTCTTAGGATTAGCACAGTTATCATAGCCTTCTTCAACTCTTCGTATCTGCGTCGGTATTCCTCGATCCATTCGAATACTATCAGCAATTTGTAGAGTGGTCTAGCGATTAGTGCATAGTTCAACACAAATCACCGAGAGTACCTTGTATGTCCTAGGAAAGCACTGAACTCCCTTATAATTGGTTGGTGGTGGAAGGTCAACAATAACCTTGACTTTTGAGAAGTCAGTGACAACGTTATTCTTGGACACCTTGTGCCCCAGGATGCATCCATATTTCACCCAGAACTGGCACTTAAGGGGGTTCAAGGAGAGATGATACAATCTACATCGTTCAAAGACTGTGCAGAGTTTGTCTAAGTGTTCCCTCCAACTTGAGTGAATGCACTGATCATCACTGAACACTTCTAGCTCACGCCTAAGCATATCCTTGAAGATAGCACATATGAGATGTTGGAACATGGTTGGTGACTTTGTCAGCTTGAAGGGCATGACTATATAGGCAAAGACACCCCACTCGGTAGTGAATACAATCTTATGCCTAGCATATCAGGATGCACTTGCACTTGATTGTAACCTAAGAAGCCATCTAGGAAACTGTAAGCTTCTTTGTCTGCCACTCTCTCAAGTATATGCTCTGTCATGTACAGTAGTGGATAGTTGTCTCTCTTCGTAGTAGCATTGACTTTCTTATAATTGACGCACACTCTAATTTTTCCATTCTTCTTCAAGACGATTACGATGGGCAAAACCTAATCCATGTGCTCAATGTCATAGATGAATCCAACTCTTAACAACTTGTCTATCTCGTCCTTGACTACATAAGCATGCTTGGGATTCATCGAATAGGGCCACTACTTAACTAGCATTGAATATGGCATCATGGGGATATTATGAGTCACCACACTTGGATCTGCTCCCTTCAACTCGTCAAGGGACCAAGCAAATATGCCTATGTACTCTCGTAGGAGTGCAATGAGATTTACTTCTTCCTGCTTAATCAAGTTGTCGGCTATGAAAACAAGTTGGGGCTTCTCCCCATCCCCTCTGGGCAGGTCTACCTTCTTGACTTTGGTAGGCCCTTCTATGGGTTCATTTGCTTGTCCTTGCCTCTTGGCACCTAGCAAGATCATTACCCTATCACCTTCTTGAATTTCATGAATCGCTTTGGTAGATCTTGTGGTTGTTTCTGCTGCTCAGCTTTTGACTCCCTAGGTTGTCTCTTTCTCACCTCCCTAAGTTGTTTGCATCTTAGGTGGACTGGTAGGTCCCCCATGGTGCATTTGGTCTCAACTGGTCGGGTTATTTTAGGATCACTATCTGAGCTTACTTCTGACTTGGAATTGAACTCTTCATCTTTGCTAGAAGAGGGAGTTTCTCCTGGTGGTCGTAGCTCTGAAGGCGATTCCATTTTAAAAATCGGTGCTGCACTTGGGTGGGTGAGCCGTGCCCGTTCGTGATCAATTGCCCTTAAGTGTTCCAACCATATGCAATCACACTCCATTCACATGATTCCTCTCTCGATTTTAAAGGTATCTCCCTTCCGCAAGTTGGAATCTGTTTGGATTTGCTTGATCACACGCCCGTCAATGTCATACTCTATTGTGTCAATCTCTCCTTTTCTCTCTTCTCAGTGAGACAACAACATTCTTCATACTTGTCATCCGAATGGAGGTGTGTATGAGGGATTATCTCTTGTAGCTCCCTCACCCATGGTGTTGGCATCGTGTCGCAGCACATTGATAGCTCCACCCACCCACCCCAGCGATCTTGTAAATGCTTTCTATCTATGAATATGACGTGAAGCCCTCAAGATGGGCCCTTGGGTAAATCTCATGCCGTGTTATGTTCCGTATCACGTTCCGTGACGTGTTGGGGTACCCCGTGACGTGTTGAGGGGTCGAGATGGCAGAGTTGGGGGGTCGATCTTTAGAGCTGCTCCAAGGCCTAGATGGGGTCCAAAGGGGGTCCCGTGCGGGTCTCTGGGGGCCGGACCTTCACACTTTGTCATCCGAATTGTCCTCCTCTTAGTGCTTGTCATCTCCTAGGTTTTCATGCGTTCCTTCTTTCTCGTCTGTGACTAAGGCCCAACTGTACATCAGGTTCAAATTGTGTACAGGAACATGGTAGGGATGGGTCATCTACAAGAGCTACTAGTCATCATACATAATGGTATTGAGGGCTCCTTTGTGGGATCACCAGCTATCTTGATAGCTTGCTCATATTCCTCATCATCATCCAAGAATGGCATATAGATGGTGGCTAGCACATGCATCCAATCTCACTCATCCTCAAGGCTAGGGATATATTTTGTTAGCGGCCCATAAGACTTCCTAGCTTGAGCATCACCCTTCAGCATAATGGAGATGGCGTTCATGTTGACTAGAATTGTCTTTAGGTGTCCATCTCTACTCTCATCGCTTCCGTTCAATTGCTCAAAAAGATCAAATTGTTGCCCCAGTCTTCTATAACTTGAGTGTTTTGCATCCAAGGTCGGCCAAGCAAGATGTCGTAGTCGACTCCCTTCATGATGACGAAGTCAATTGAGAATTGGACTCTTGTGATCTTCAACGGCCAATTCTTCAACACTCCAAATGGCCTAACTTATGTCTCATTGGCCAATGTGACATTGAACCTAACGTTCTTGACAGGCGGGTTACCCCAAGCCTGGAGGACCACGTGGCTAAGTACACTAACTCTAGCTCCTATGTCCACTATACCTTTTCTCATGGTGTCTCCTAGCGCTAAGACTAGCAAGACTATGTGCATTTCTGTGCCCTCCTAGAAGGCATTAACGTGTAAGGACTTGGGCACTAAGTGTGGCATCGAGCTAGGATTTGAGTCATTGCATCGTGGTCATGCAGGTCAGCTTCCTCTTGCTTGCTTGGCCCTTCCACCCACTACTTCAACTCCTGCCACATCGTTGGGAGCTACCTAAGCAGGTCTCCTAAGCACAAAGTCACAACGGTTGTCACTAGTGTCCTAAGAAGGTTGTTAGTTGCTTGCTTCCCTCCTGAATCTATGTTTCTTGGCCAATGGCCTTGGCTAGTTTGTTGGCCCGTAACACTTAAGCTTGCTCAAGGTGCAAATATGTCTCTTGACTTCAGTTGCATAGGTGAAACCGGAGTGCTCACACTAGAGAGCTCATTGATTTCATCTTCTAGGATGGGATCAACATCCTTCCAGTGCTCTTGGGCTTCTCTCATCCACTCCTTGACCTTATCTATGGCTTCAATCTGGTGCTTTGGATTGGGGTACTCCCCAACATTGGCATTCCCATTTTCCATAGTCTTCGGAGCGGATGTTTTTGCTTCTACGTCTATGACCTTTTTCCTAGTTGTTAGACTTCTGCCACTATCCACGTGACCTTTGCTTGTGTTCTCTTTCTCCTTTGCCTATGGCTTCTTTTTTCGATTGAGTCTACATCAAGGTTACTAGGCCTAGGTAGTGATATGCTAGCCTGCTTCATCTGTGCTCGGGTCATGACATGCAACAGGATAGGCGTAGCCTCTCTATCAAGTGTTTCAACTCCAAACAGTCCCAATGGTACTAATGGCATAATCACCAAACTAGAGGGTGGTTTCTATCTAGGGCAATCAGCAAATAGATGGGTGATCCCACACTGTGGGAATCTAAGATCGGCCTTCTCTCCATTGGCTTTCTCCCTCTCAAGACAACATGAAGAAATATGCCCTGGGTGACCACTAGTCCAACCTGTAATTGGCTCTTGGGTCTCCCCTCCTAGGCCTCTACCCCTACCTCTACGTAATGCCATCATCGGCACGAGTCGATAGTCCATGAGAATAGGACTACCCTCTTCACCATACGAGACATAAGGGTTCACATATGCTTCCTCATCATTCGGCTCCTCCATATAGTGGAGTGGGGCATCGCTCGGTGGGTGGGGGTTATGAAAGGTCTAGGAGGCCTAAGAATGCCTGTGGGATAAATCTCCATTCTAGGGATGGCTGGTTTTGTATCGTTAGGTGCTAGGAGAACCAATGGGGCTCCCCTTTTGAAGAAGTTTGGTGGCCTATTCCCTAAGTATGGCTGGTTGTATGGAAGTTTCCTTCATAGTTTGCACTGCATAGCATCATGGCTGAACCTACCACAATTGGTGCGAGGTCAAGACCGGGGGTCTTGAAATTCTGCTAGAAGGTGGTTTTTGCCGCAATGCAAGCATTGGACATGTGGATGCATAAGTCTCCTCACCATTTCTTGCAGCCTAGCTAGCTCCAACTTCATCTCTACTAGCTCTTGACTCTAGTCAACGCTTTTCCCTTTGTCTTGGGCACTTGGTAGTACTAGTTTGCTAGGTGGCATGGCCTTCTTTTAGGGCCTAGAATTGGCATTATTGTCTCGAGTTGAGCTCCTAGAATGTTTCTCCTTGAGCTGGTCGTCCACTTGTATGGACTCTTTGAAGACTCTAGCTAGTACATCTCTTTGCAAGCTCAAGTTGCTTGCTAAGGCCTTGTAGATTTCCTTGCTATAAATTCCGTTTATAAACACTGTGGAGACTGCTCTTTTGTTGGGTTGTTCATTAGATGGGATTCTCTTAAAGAGACTATGCACATGGGTAAGATAATCCCTAATGTTCTCCTTGTCCTTTTTCTTGATGCTCATCAATCCTACTATGAGGTTGTCGGAATACCCATCCTCGAAGAACTTCTTGATGAAGAGATCCTTGAGATTGTTGAAGTTATTCCATTCTGCTACATCTAAGCTAGTGTACCATGTCCTACCCTTGTTACCTAGGCAAAGGCCAAAGGCTTGTGAGCATTGGATAAGATCCATGAGGCCATTGGCCTCATAGACTTGCTCAAACTACTCTACGAAGTTGTGCGGGTCATTATCGGCTAGTATTTTTCTAACTGCTTTGCAACTATAGGGATCTTCGACGACTGATTCTTAGAACTCTGATTGATTCCTAACCTTTCCAGTACAACGAGGTTTCTAGGACTGCCGCACTCTGCTCTAAGGTCATATTGTCTATGAGCGGCTTCGTGAGAAGCTCACTCAGTGTCAAGTCTACTTCTAGTGCTCTCTTCCTTTCTACTTTAGGTCCTATCCAATTCCTACTGGCTAGAGCTAGTAAGTGTTGGACTTATCACATTTCTATGTCTTGGTACAACTTCCTAGCCCACTACTCATCGTTGTACGTTGCCATGCACTATAGGGCTTGCCATGCTAATCTCCTCTCCTCCTTGAGGTCCGTTATGATGTCCTCAGTCGACCTACCATGGTACTCCATTCTGGTGGTTTGCAAGTCGTATTTATTGACCATCTACTAGATATCAATTGGAAAATCTTCTCAATTGAGTTGGTCATTCTCGTAGTGGCTGGAGCTTGATCCTGACATGTCCATGGCTTCTTACTCCACTAGGTTGTCAATCAAGCTAATAGCAATGTGTCTCCAATGATGTCGGTTTGTTTATGCTCTTGAGCTTTCAGTGACTTGACTCTCTCTTTGGTCCTATTGGTCAGGGTTCTTAGTCATCCGTCTAAGTTTGAGGGTCGTCTCCTATTAGTAGGTTTGATTCGCTTATTACATCTGGGTGTGTTTCTTCTTACAGCAAACATCCCTCAAGTAATCTGTGGTGCTCTTTTTTGTGTGCGGTGAAAAATCAAGCTTTCAGCTTTCAAATGCACTTCAAGTGTCAAACAGTGTGAGGTGCAAATGCTAGATGAACATTGCAGCTCTCGCTCTCCTCTTACTCTGGTTTCCACCAAACATGGCTTTAAGTGCAATGGCTAGCCACTCTCAAGGATTGATTAGGGTCTCTACTGCATCTCCCAGCTTGGTCAAAGTGTAATCATGGTTTATGGGTCGATTTGGGCCACTAAGTGGGGGCGGACAGCTAAGGGGTTAGGTAGCGATTGCTTCTGGGTCATTAGGCCATTATTTCTTCCATTTCTTGTGTCTAGAAGCCATTCAACTCGTTTTTAAGGCTTCTGGAGGTTTGTCGAGCTTGGGCCCAGGTTTGTCAGTGGATGTCAATTTTGCCTAATTTCACATTAGGCCCAAGTGGTCCGAATTGCTGAGGTCCAAATTGCAGAAGTCTGAGTCCCAAACTTGGACCTCGAGTGGGTCAAACATAGATGGACCGAATGGCGAGTCATATTATCTGAATGACACATGGTCGAGTGGGTTGAATCTAAGTGTTTGAGTGTTTGAGTGCCCAAAGGGTGGTGTCCGAGGCCGAGTGGTCTTGGCCAAATGTGGCCATCCGAGGCCAAGTTTTTCAAGTGGACACTAGTGACTCGAATGTCCGAGTCTGCTCAAGCTCGACCGTCTGAAGCCTATGGTCACCATCCGAGTGCAGTGGTGAAAAAACCCTACTCGTGCCCTAACAACGATTGCAATCAAAGTGTTGATATTGATTACCAAGCCTAAAAAAACATCCAGAACATACCTGGAGGGCTCGGGAATGCGTGAATGCGGATCAATACATGGATTTATGCTCCTTCCCTATAGCTCTCTCTCTCTCTCTCTCTCTCTCTCTATCAAGCTCCCTCTCTCAACTGAATGCACACAAATTAGCTCTTTCTTTGCCCTCTTGTCCTTTCAAACCCCTAGTTATTCAATCTTTCCCTCCCCTTCTTCTCTCTTATGCATTGAAGCTCTCTTTTCCCTGTTTTTTCTCTGTTTTGGGCCTGCTATTACAGCAAACACCCCGCTGTGTAGTTCTCTATTTTTTCTGTTTTTTTTCTTATCTAAATGCATTCAAATAGCAAGTAACAACTCACACTACTCCAATCTACTTCCCTAAATCCAAAAAACCAAAAAAACTTACTTGCAAAGGAGATCGAATACCTCTTCAACTCCCTCACTTCCTACCTATCTCAAGCACCAATTTGGGGAAAACCCTACTTCAATGCTCGATTCGGAGCGTGCAAGCACTCAAAGCTTGAATCCATCTGTCCCGGCAATGGAACCAAAATGTGGGAACCTTTGCTCGACCGCCAAGACCCACGGACTACTTATTGCTTCAATCATTTCAAGTCGAATGTTATGGCTACCTCTCACATAGTCGTATGTGCTCTCGATCCTATGAGTGTAGTGAGCTTACCTTGATACCCAATTGAGTAGCCTCCTCCCTCAAGAACTCCCTTGGTAGCTCCACAATTCGAGATGTGAGCTCAAGCAAGCTCAATCCTCCACCTCCAGGCTCCATCCTCCATAGCCACCTATGCAAGACAAGAGAAAAGAAGAAAGGAGAAGAAGAAAGGAGGAGATGTAGGGCTTTTCCACCATAGTCCCTCACCCTCACTCCCTCACACTCTCACACTCCCTCTCTCAAACACAAGCACAAGCACACATAAGGAGAAGAGAAGAAGAAAAGAAGAGAGCCACTTTAGCCACACACCAAGAATGAGCTTTTCCATCCACTTTTAGACTTTTATACATGTCCTCATCCCTTTTTTACATGACCGGCCATGTTAGCCAAAGTCTTTTCTCCTCATGTCTTTCTTCTTTTCATGGTTTTTTTTCTCTTGCACTTCTACGTTTACAATTTGTACAGGAGGGATACTGGCGTTCTTTTATAAAATGAATTACATTGTGCCCTATGCTTTCCTTACTAGAGCATTCTATACACCTTGTTAGAATCTTCGGTGCTCTCCTACGTTTTTTCTAGGCTTGCCTTCTCTTCCACTTTTCTCACCTAGCCAAAATGAGCTTCTCTATTCACTTTTTGACTTGGTCTTCCTCTGCTTCTTTTTGGGCTGTATAGTCCGTGACATGTTTGTAACACATGACCATTATGATCACTCCTATACTAGACCCACTCCCATAGTAGGACTTCACTTCTAGGACAAACTTCTACACTCGCACTCCCACACTAGTATTTACACACTTGCACTTCCATTCTCACACTTCCACACTAGGACTTCCACTCTTGCACTTCCACACTTACATTTCCACACTAGGACTTCCACACTCGCACCTCCACACTTTCACACTTTTTGAAGCCTAGTATTCGCCTTGTTTAGAGCTCAAGTTGAAAAATTAAAATCTTGGTGAGTGTGATTCTTTGTAGCTTTTGTTTGCACAAGTACACCTTGATCTTTGAAAGAAAGAAAGCTTGATTTTGCACATCTCACTCTTCTGTATTTTGAAATTGAAGTGTCTCATAATAGTGCCTTGAGAACTTATATGTTTTAAAATCAAGTATTTAAAGAAACACCGTAGTGCCTTAAGATCTCAATAAGAATATTGTAAAACTAAGATCAACTAAACCTTGTCACATCATAATGGCATGGCAGACATGGCACCTAGGCAAGACACACTAAGCTAACATCACTTAAGAGGTCATTTAGGATCATATTGCAAAACCACAACAATCACTTTCATATCTAGATGTAGGAAGACACACTACAAGTCAAGAGGGGAAAATCATCCAACCAAGCTACCGTCAAGTGCTCATTTCCAATTATTCCAAGGGTCCAATAAGTAAGAAGATATTGATCGATCTATCAAGAGTACTAAGCTCTAAAAAGTCTATGAATCCCCAAATCTCATGTATCAACATTAAAGAGAGAGTAGTCACATCCAATTATCCATTCACAAGATGATAGAGCTAGCAACATAGTACATAGTTATAGCTAGTGGACCAAATGGAGACAAACAAATGTTCAAAGACTGACCTAAGATACATTGAGTGCGGCAACACTCACATGTACCATGATTTTCTTACATGCAAGGCATCCTGTACTACCCTAACCAAGTCTACTCACCCTAACATCTGAAAGGTCAAAGCCATAAACATCGATCTAGAGGACAAAGATCTAATACCTCCAACATATCTTAAGGTCAAACTAACTAGAAAGTGAGAGCTCTTCCTTGATGCTGTCATTGACGAAGTTTTAGATTACAACATATTGACTTGTAAGTATGGATTGAGATATGTCAATCTAATCACATTCTAAACAAATGGAACTATCAAATCTTATGGAGAGTCATTGTATTCCCTCCTAGGCACATGCAAAATTCTCTTGGCTATAGAGATTGAAATCATATCCAAAATTTTCTATGTGCTTCTAAATCAAGAAGATGTGGGCAAGGTGGTCCTACTTAGAAGACCTTTCAATTGTGAAACCAATGCAAAGTGAACTATGTAGCACATTGAATACACTTGAGCTTGCCAAGTGTCAAGATTGTCACCACTTTCAGTAAGGGAAACCTTGCCTCTCCTCAAGGGAAGGGAAATACACTTGCCTCTAAATCAAAACAAAATCCTAGTGGGGATGACCAAAGAGTTCTAAAAGAAATGCTCAAGGCACATGAGGATAAGAGGGAAAAGCTTATTTTGAATCATCCTAATTCAAGAGTGAATACCAAGGTCGCTCTAAGAATAATATACCCACTATTAGAGATGTTACTATATCTATTAGGAAGAGGAGAGTTGATTCATACACTCAAAAGCAAAGACAAAGAGTTAGCACCAAGCCGTGATGGGTTTCCAAAGTGCTATTGTGTGCTCAAGGGTACTATGTAAGAAATCATTTGAATTGATTACTGAAACCCCTTGCACAGCCAGTTCCATTGACCATTGTAGCCCAATTCCCATCAAAATCAAAGAGAAAGAGAAAGATACCCAAAGGGAAAGCTAGGTCATTTGAATTGATTACTGAAACCCCTTGCACAGCCAGTTCCATTGACCATTGTAGCCCAATTCCCATCAAAATCAAAGAGAAAGAGAAAGAGAAAGATACCCAAAGGAAAAGCTAGATCAAGGACCAAGAGACTTGAGGAGATAAAAATATATAAGTCAATAACTAAAAATCTAATACTTGTGACACTTGAGACCACAACTCTAGAAGAGCAACCACTTGGGGTAGTTGCTAAACTACATGAGGAACTTGTACTATTTGAGAAGTCATCAAGTTAGAAAGAAGAAACAAAGTAGCCACTTCCTAGTGATGTTGCTCACCCTAAAACAAAAATTCCAAAGAAGGAGAAGATAGAGCTCTCACATGTTGACAAGTAACAATCCCAGAAAGTTGCTAGTCTATCCTCCCGATCAAAGTCTTCCAAACCAAGAGAACCTTTATCACCTAAGCCCAAAGAGAAAATCCATGAGTAGTAACCTATTGTGATTTCTCAATCACAAAAAAAGGATCCACAAGGGACAGCTCAAATAATGTATAAGGATCAATGATCTCCCTTTGAGAGTATTATCAAAAACAAATCTAAAATTTCCAAGACTGAAACTACTTCTAATCAATCCAAGGAGCCATGTGCACAATCATCTTTGACTATCATGATTGACCAATCCATGTCATTAGAAGTTACTACTTCCAATTTTGAGGTGGAACTCACATAGTCACAGCCCTTGGCTATGAGCAAACCTATCACTTCAATTGAGGAACAAGCCTCTGGTGCTTTTGACTCACAAATAAACATAAACCTTAGTAAAAAGAGCCTAATGAATCCAATGATTCACAAGTTATATTCTTCTCAACTTGAATTCCCAATACATTTGAAGCCTAAGCAATATCTCATGGAAAAGCCATATTCTTCTTGATTTGAGCCCCCATTACATTTGAAGCCTAAGCAATCTCCTTACAATCTCTCATGGAGAAACTAACAACAAGATCAATTGGAGGCTAAGCATCAAAAGGAACTAAAGGACACAATGTTATTACTTGCTTGTGCATATGTTCATGTTGACATTGTAATTTAGAATAAAGAGCCTGAATAGCTCTTTAAAATGCCTTTGGCATGGTTAGAGCAAGCACAAATATATTGGTGTTATCCGACAGTTGTGAGAGAAGTCGTGAAGCAAATGACTAAGGCAAAGAAAGAGAAGCATTGCTGAATTCATGTATTCCACATTGGAGATTCCAAGGCAAGCTGTGAGAAAGTTGCAACATTAGCACAGAAAGGGGATGGTCATAGTGCATTTGAACAAAGCTAGTATTCTAATTGGGTCTAGCTACAAGATATGACAACCGCCTAATGACTGTTGCTAAGCAAAGAAAGGTTCTCTGGACTTCAATGCATGACTTGACATATGTGGCCTTGCATCCTTGAGAGTTCTTGCAACAACTGCTCATAGTGTCATTTCTAAACTTGCCCAAAAACATCCCTTGTGTGACAAACTCCTTTTAGAGGAAGATCTACATATTGCAAGTCAATCAAGACAAGGTAGTGTGATTGTTGATGTCATTAGATCTTTTGCCTCATTGGAGACCCACAAATTTTTTTATACCTATGCTTTTCTTCAATACAATCCTGATTTATTTAACTGGCTTGTTCCAAGGTTGAGTTACATAAATCTAGATCTTTCCTTTTCTTCTATATCATGTAGAACAAATCTTCATTAAATGTCATCTGGCACAGTGATGTACATAAACCTTCTACTAACAAGGATATAGTAGTAGCAAGAAATATGCTTGAGATCCTAGATCCTAAGCCGAGAGCTACTAATGTATTTACTTAACCAACCCACTAGTTAGACCACTTAGAGACAACTAAATCCCAAAACAATTTAGAGGAGGTTTCCCAAATGATCTTGCATATTAGTGCCACAAAACCTAAATCCCCTAGTTATGTAAAAGCTTTGCTAGTATATCCACCTCTAAGTAGTATTGCTGCTCATTTAGCAAAACAAATATAATTTCTCTAAAGTAGAATGGATACTCCAATCTGATGCCATATTCACCGCCTATGCCAAGTTGTTTGCAATGATTGATTTAGGCCTTGCTAATGATGAGGTGATTCAAGTTTCTTCCAAATGGCATCCCATTTGGAAAGAGAGTGAACATATCTTCTACAAAAGCCTATTATTTCAAGTTTAATATGCTAAGAACCTCATTCAAAAGCAATTGCAATCATGTCCACTTATTCCCTCTTATGCTTATGCGACCAAAATCTAAGTTTTATTAGTACTTGATGAGCTTGAGTACAGTTGAAATTCCTCAAGTCTATTCTTGCAAAAGTGGTTTTCTCATTGATTTGGCCTTACTTGTGATTGCAGTTATCTTATGACAATGGATGAGTAGAGACATGCAATTGGTATACTTCATTCTGACCCAACTTACTATGAGACCACTTCAATATGATCTACCATCTTGGCTTGGAATCTAGACTTGCCATGAGAGTTGAAATATCACCCATTGATTGACAAGATTTTGACTAAAAAGGAATTACATATACCCAGTGTCTTTATAGGACCTTCCTTGCTTAATGACCTATTTACTTACTTTTATGGATTGGCTACCAAGGTAACTAACTTGGAAACTTTTCGTGAATTGGAGTATAATTCAAATGTCTATAACTATTGGATTCCAAAATTAAAATATAAAATCATTGTATATAATTAACCTTAGTTAAGTTTTTTGTATTTTATTCTTTTACTCAATGTCTTGCACTAATAAGAGCTAAAATCCTTCAAACCTTATGATAATGATATATGTTATATGATGGTAAGATCCAAGTTATGCAATCTAACTTTTATCTCATATATAGTGACAAAAACTAGAAAAGTTGTCATCAATTCTTCTTATCTTTTTTGCTACATGGTAATCTAGAAGTTTCATCAAGTGAATGTAGGAAAACAAGAAGTGACCAAGCAATGTAATGAAAACTCATGGTTGGAAGATACCATCGTCAGCAAAAAAAGCTTTCCCTAAATATCTTAGGTTGCCAAACTATCCAAGACAACAAGATCATCTTGAAGCCTCAACGAAGAGACAAAGAACTCAAAGAACAATCATCAATGAGTTTCAATAAAAATGTACCTTGATTCAATATCCAATTGTCATCTACTTCCGTAAGAGGAGCTAAAATTGCTTCATTACAACAAGTTTAGGTTATTCATCATCAAAACGATCAACAACAAGGCATTATGCTTCAAAGATGTAGGCTCTCAATATGCAATCTTGCTTGTGCACACTGCTATGTTTAGCATCATTCTTAGAACCAAATTTACTACTTATAACCAGTCTACTCATCTTTCATACTTCCATTCTTACTTTGTAAGGCTACAAACCAAGTTGTCCAAGCTTAATATTATTTGAGAAAAGAGCAATAAGAGGGAGCAAAAGAAAGCAATAGCAAGGAAAAGAAATTAGAAAAAAAAAACTACATGAAATATGCACTCACAAGCATTGCATTGCACCTAGGGTCATCAAGCTAGATGTATCCAATGACCCTTGTCAAGAAGTTCCATCTCTAACCCCCCCAAACCTTTTAGGCACATCAAGGTCAAGACATACTTATGGAGTCTTAGCTTGCCGACCTATTTCCTTGAGTCACTTGTACTTTTTTCATTTTCACTTCATTCATCCCAATGCTAGCAAATTATATTTAAAAAGCAAGCTGGGAAAGGTCCTTCAATCCAAGGATAGAAACTCCACCAACTACCACAAGTGATTGATTTTGCAAGGAGCCATATCCTTCAATAACTATGTAGATTAGACACAAGTTTTTGTCAATCCTAGCTTTCAAAGGTTTTCTCTAAAATATTTTTCAATAAGTCCATTTTCCCTTGACAACAATATTTTTTAACATCTTCGTTAGTTCAAGATTCTTAACTTCATCTCCCATCATCAACAAAAGAACACATGGAGTAGTCTTTTACCGAAGTAATAGACTATGTAAGCACTATGCTCACATAGTATATGCATCATAATCTATACATGATTTTGAGTCCTCAAAGTGTGGAACAAGACTTTTGGCTTGCCTCGAGTTCATTGCTTGGAGTTTGACCCATCTTCCAAACCCATAACACCATATGTCATGTGCACATATCAAAGGCTAGCACTTTTCCCTAGAAAGTGATTACACATGAGGTTTTACTTTGCATGCAAAAAATTAATGGAGACTTAGGAGCCATTGCTTGTACTTCAATACCAAATCTCCCATCTTCTATAATGTTCGATTAATTTACCCTAGGCAATCATACTTTATCCAATAAGAAGTATCACTAAGTAAGTGTCCTAAGGAGAGCTAAGCAAACCATGACCTACAAAAGGAAAAAGAGAAGAGCTCAAACCTACTGTGAGGTCATCTAAGTAGAAGCTAGGGTTGATTTAAGGGAAGTACATCTCTAGGAAAAGCTCATTTCTGCCAAAGTCTCTATATGAAAGGAAGAAGTAATTGAGCTAGAGAACCTTCATAAATTTTTCAAAAAGTGGTGGTATGATATGGCCAGCATGCTAACTAAGAAAAACTTCAAGATGCTCAAGAAAAAACAAAGTAAAGAGCATATCGCTTTTCCTAGATAAGTGGATGAGACCCTAGTCCAATCATAGGATGAGAACCTTGCAATTGTCCATGAACATTTCTTCAATATGTTCAATGTTGTCAATCCCCCCACACCCCTACAAACTAAGGCTAAGGCTAAATAATCCAAGTGCATGAAGAAAGTTGTGTGTGCCACAAGAACTAGCTCATCTCTTCGATGTCGATATACTAGCCTTCAAAATAGTGGACACCATTAAGTCCCTAGTTAAGGGAAAATCGTCTCGCCCAAATGGTCTACCCAACAATTTTTTCAAACCTTCAATGGCATTCTTATTCACCCCCTTCTTGATGTCTAGATAGAATTAGTCTATTTTGGTGCCCTCCCCTCCTTCATCAATGAAGGGGTTAAGAAGGAGGAAAAAGAATGTCTAGGGAACTGGAAACCAATTACCTATTTGGACATAGCATGTAAAATTTTTGCTACACCACTTTCCAAAAGACTCCCCGTTTAGACAAATGGATTAGAAAGAAACAAAAAGGGTTTATAAAGGGAAAATATATTTTGGATTCCATTACTAACCTCTAGGAAGGCCTTGAGTATGCTCAAAAGCGTAACTAGGACTTTGTGCTTATAAACATTGACTTTTAAAAAGCTTATGATAAGCTTGAGTAGGGCTTCATTCTCCAATCCTTGTTGGACATCATGGTGGGTAGAAGATCCATAATATATGTATTTGTCCTCTTCAAGAATACTTCAACTAGGATTGCAGACAATGGGGATTTCACTCCCCCATCCCTCCTTAGGAGATCAATTATGCAAAACTGTCCTCTTTCTCCTCTCCTATATGTTAGTGCACTTGATGGCCTTGGGTGTGGTTGATAGAGTATCAACAATAGAAAGGAAACATTAATGGAGCTAAACTTCCTCGAGGATCATAGGATATGATTTTGAACATATTTGCAAATGATACTAACTCTACCCTAAACAGTGACACAATCTCAATTGCTTCTTTTTGGGATTGCCTATAGACATTTTGCCTAGCCTCTAGCTCAAAGATCAACCACTCCAAAAATAGGGTTCAAAACCCTCCATAAGGACCTCCCCCCTCCCCCTAGCTACTAGAGGTTGGTTGTAAGGCCATCAAAGAAGGCACAATGTTTTGCCTATTGGACATCCCCATGGGGTTTGGAGTCACTATGAAACAGAGATGGCAATGGCTAATGGGGATAGGTTACAGAACAAGTTGAATAACCAAGTTGAAAGCCTCCTTCTTCCCAAGTCTGCACAACCTCCCCCCTCACACAATTATCTCTGTAGATGCCAAATTTACTCCCTCATGAGACACACCATTGGTCTATTGTGGGATTCTTGGCTAAAATTCAAACCCCTTCTCAAGATACAACTTGAACCTAGAACAATGTGTTAGTCAATCCAAGATTCCATATGGCTTAGTCTGACTATTTCTCCTATCCCCTTAGACCTACTAAAATAGGTAGCTAGACTTAGCAAAAAAGGGATTCAAGTCTGGAAGGACCTTTGAGACTTCCCCTCTAAAAGCTAACTAGACAACATAATGCTACAAGAAAGGTACAAGCTTAATAGGATGGATCTTGAAATCCTCATGAAAAGAAAAGAGAGATGGAAGGACATAAATCCTTTGTTTATTTAGCATGATTTAAAATTTAATCCTTTTTTTTGTTGGCAAAGGTAGGCTAAACCTTTTCCCCATGCCTAGCTTCCCCCTTCCAATGTTAAGGTGGTTCAAAAACTCAACAAAAGATGGAAATTTTCATGGACTAAAGCTCAATGGGAGTTTAAATTTAGTCAAATTTGACTTTGGCTATTGAAGATGTCCTCATTGTGTAAAAGAAATCAAAACTCTCCCTTACCTATTTATTAGTTGCTCTACTAATAAGAATTCTATGCAATGCTTGTAGAAAGTTGTGAAACGCCTTCATCCCAATCAATTCAATTGGAAGGAGCTTCTACTTGGTGAATCCAAAAGTTTACCCTCAATATTATGGATTTGTCTGAGTGGATTTTTCCTTTGGAACCTCTAGATTCAGAGGAACGCATCATTGTTCGAAAGGGATGCATATTCTTCTTAGATCAATCTCACTTTTGATTTTCTCTCACAAGTGCCACAACATGCCAAGATCATCACAAAGCTAGAAGGTAAAATGAAAATTTCACCCTTGCCTTATAGCCTTAACAAGGAGCAAAAGAAAGAAATACTTAGATAGAAAGTTGGTGAAATTATGCAGTCCTCTCCCAGATGAAATATGATGTATTTAGTGGCTTCCCTCCAAATGAAAATGCCAAAGAACTTGATGCTTGGATCAAAGAAAGGAAAATGAAGGAAGAAGAAGAGATTCCACTTGAAATCATTAAATTTTTGGTCTATCAAGAATAGCATCTTCATATTGAACATCGCAAAGTAGAGCCTACTGGACATCTATCTTCCAACAAGGAGATGTAAGCCCCTCTGACACAGCCTCAAGCTAGTCCTACTCCACTTAATACTAGCCATGTTGTAATTGAAAGGGAAGTGGAACCTAGGAGGAAGAAGCTTGGTGGTGAGAGCTATGGCGGATGGAGAGCAAGAGCCAAGAGAGAGAGAGAGAGTCAAAAGTGGGAACTCCAACAACCACAATGTGTGGCCAGGCCTTCCTTAATTCAAACTATCACTAAAACAATAAAGAATAAGTGACTGTGACGGACACCCGCTACCTGTAGTGTGCAGTGGGCGAGTACTGTCAGTGTAGTAATACATGGGCAGCTAGGCGGAGGCGCCTTTACCCCCAACAACCTCCCACTTAAAGGCGAATCTTCTCCAGTGAGAGAGAAAAAAGAAAAGACAATACAACATGTAAATCCCTGCACAAATCGAGCTATGGAAGCTCAAACCAAGTCCCAAAGCATCTCAAAACATTGGGCAAACATCCCCAAAGCATTTGAGCATCAAATGCCAAGCCTCGGGAGCATCACATAAGCTAAGAGCGTGACATTTTCTTGCTTAAAATCAACTCAAATCTTACCTAAATCGAATTTCGAATGCTCGAGATATGAGAAAAAATGGGATTTTTGAGTCAGATTTTGAAACATGCGCAAAAAAACATGAGTTGCTATTGTGGGGTCTGCTGGTTATGCTAAGGATAAGGGGGCAAATGGGGGCATACAAGGTGCCCAATGAAGCTAAGGAACACCTGCAAAGAGCCTATGAGGGTTGGGGAGAGGTGGGAGATGAAATCTTACCTCGGGGAGAAGAAGCCATGGCTGACATTGAAGAGCCTATGAGGGTTGGGGAGAGGCGGGAGATGAAATCTTACCTCGGGGAGAAGAAGCCATGGTTGACATTGAAGCTCCAAGCTTTAGGTCTTCAATCCGGGGGCTGAAGTAATGTCAGGCCAAGCTCCACGATCAAGCTCTGATACTAGTTGAAAGGGAAGTGGAACCCAAGAGGAAGAAGCTTGGTGGTGAGAACTATGGCGGATGGAGAGTAAGAGCCAAGAGAGAGAGAGAGAGTCAAAAGTGGAAACTCCAACAACTACAATGTGTGGCCAGGCCTTCCTTTATTCAAACTGTCACTGAAAGAATAAAGAATAAGTGATTGTGACGGGTGCCTACCACTTGTAGTGTGCAGTGGCGAGTACTATCAGTGTAGTAATACATGGGTGGCTAGGAGGAGGCACCTTTACCTCAATAGTAATAAATGGATGAAAGCTATGTTGGCTTTCCTTCATGCCTAGAAACCTTCAAGTCCCCAATCATTTCCTTTGGATGCGCCCTTTTATCTAGCTTATGGGTTGTGCCCTCTTTTGATGTAATTACCTTTTACTTTTAACACAAGTAACGTGCATTTTTTTTTTAAAGGAAGAGCCTAAGAAACCTAGAAACTAGATTGATGTGTAACCTAAATTTAGATAGTGGTTTTTGGTTTCTTTTTGTGCAAATGCTTGTTTTTTAGTAATTTGGAGTGTTCTTTTCCTTCTTTTTCTTGCAAATCAAAGTTAACATAAAATACATTTTTTAACATTTGTGAGTGTTGTCTAAAATAATTTAAATCAAACAAAGGGTAAGATATTTAGTTCATGGATTGATGCCAGGAGGCATATTCCACGGTGGATTCCGTGAGGTTTTACGGTGGATTCCGTAAAATAGATGACCGGGGCTCATACACAAAGAGGATTCTTTGTGCGAGAAGTTGATGGGGACGCCTGTCCTTTTCGGGCGTTTCATTAATTTAGTGTGTACGTGGGTGATTCCATAGCGGGTGATTCCGCAAAATTCATATTAAATTAATAAACGTTTATGAGTTTAGAGTGCGCACTCATAATAAATTAAGGTTAGGATTTATTTCTAACCAGTTGATTTATTTATGTAGCTGAAGACTGCTAGGTATTCACTTTTGTCGGTTTAATTATATTATTTTACTAACGATTGTGAATGCTTCAGTTGATGTGTAGAGATAGCAGCAGCGGCGGAGGAAAGCATTGGAGTCTAGCGAGTATTCGACCTTTGGATTATATTTTGATAGGCACCACGCCTATATTTTGTTTTGTCTATCGAGACATTGATTATTGATTATTATTTTGTATGCACCTATGCGCACGGATATGTTATTTTTATTTGGACATTGAGATTGGGCGTGCCAGACTCTATGGGCACCGTCCATTAGCTTTATTTCCTATTTTTGTAGAAAGCAAACTCAAAAGCTAAAAGCTTGTCATATTTTTGTAGGCTATTATTGAGCATGAAGATGGAAATATACATAAAATACATGCTTTGTGAAGCGCTCACACAGGGCATGGGGGGAGATTGAACCCAATTGGTCTCTTGCTTCTTGTCGTTCATGCTTTTACATTGTTTTTTGTGCAAAAATGTAGAGTTCATTGTTCTTGGGGACCTTCCGGGATTCACTACGTGAGCATACTGCGACCGATCTGCGCACCAGTGGTATCAGAGCGGAGCTGAGATCAAGAGCTTCCAATTGCTACCAATCTCGAGCGAAGGCGGAGCTCCAGGAACGATCGGGCTCTACAGTCAATCTTGTCGCGAACCGTCGATACAGGCAGACTTCTGGCGATCAAGAACCCCTGTTTCTACTCTCAGATCGCGAAGGACCAGGCTGTGCAGGCGGAGGACCACGCATTCATCTCCTTCATCAAGTCGTCAAAAACCAGAGCTAAGTTTCAATTACAAGCTTAAAAGCTTTAAAAAATCAAAAGTCTTAAAGCTTAGTTAAGCTTTAATAAAGCTTAACCACACAAAAAAATCGTTTCGGCGGCGTCAGTATAAACTTGTCACGATCGAATCCGTCGCCAACATACTCGGATACACGAAAATCAAATTTGGCTTGGTAAGCCATAAGTCCCATAAGCTTAAGACTCTAAGCTTCTGCAAGTCACACAGGATAATCAAGTTCAGCAACTCCGGGTCCCGCACTTCTGGAGTCAAGTCCTGCAAGTCGACTGGAATCAAGTCCTGCAAGTTCATCAAGTCGGCCTAAGTTCTGTAAGTCTGCAACTCTGCAAGTCGGCTAAGTCTGCAACTCTGCAAGTCAGACTAGTCAACTGGAGTCAGAACTGACTAGTGCTCAAAACTCCTAGAAGGGTTATTCCTATGCAAAAACTCTGAACTGGAAAGTTGTTCGTGGCAAAGTGTTCTACCTATCCACAGGTTCACTGAAGTATTTTCAGCAAACGAAGACGGAAATATTATAGATTTTCTGAAAATTGAGAAAGAAATACCCAAAAATACATAGCCTTGTAACCCCAAATTTGAGCTACGCTCATCTCGCTAACCTGATTTTGAGTGAGAAAGGTTTATTGAGTTTTACAGGATGACGACTCCACATATGGATGATCCTATGGCTGAAGACGACTTACCTGAGCCTACCATGGAACAAAAGCTGGATCTAATCATGCTACAATTGGAAGAAGAGCGAAGGGCTAGGCAAGCATTGCAAGCGCAATTGACAAAACTACAAAGAGCGTCCACCGACAAAGAAGAACCTCAAGCTGAAGATTTGATTCGACGTACCATCGACGCCACTCTTGAAGCACAAACCATTCGCAAGGAATCAAAGATAAGTAAACGAAGTTTCAAATTTCTCACTTTCAATGGCATACGAGAAGGAAAGACTGTTTTATCATTCATTAGCCAGTTTGATGACTATTTCCATGAGGAAAACTATCCCGAAAAAGATAAAATCAAGTGTGTTACTAATCATCTGATAGACAGAGCATCACTTTGGTGGACTTAGTATGCAAGAGCATAGAATGTCCTGCTACTTGGGAAGATTTCGAGAAGAAGTTCATGCAGAATTTCCTTCCACCGCAATTTCATGAGAAGGCTATCAAGCAATGGGATTTACTTCAACAACGGGATCGTGAGCCTATTCCACAGTATACAGAGCGTTTTTGGAATGCACTCCTACAGCTACGCATGCTTGAAGACGTACCAGAGACGACACATAAGCAGAAGTATATGTCTGGACTTCTTGGACATTACTACGCTGAAGTGAACATGTTCAAGCCTGCTACCCTTGAAGACGCCATCTCACTAGCTCACGACACTGAAGATAAGTTACGCAGAAGAGACAGACGACCACAGCAATTCCAAGCCAATGGTAATTATGGATCTAAACAATTCAATTCCAATTTTAGAAGGTTTAATCCAGGTCGTTTCTCATCACCATCTTTCCGCAAGAATTGGGCAAAACCACCTGCATTACCATCCAATGTCAATCCAAATCCTAAGCCTATTCCACAAGCAAATCCAAATGTACCCAGACTTCCAGCCATTGCAAATAATGTAACCAAAGGCAAGCCAATAGTATGCTATAAGTGTCACCAACCTGGGCATCTCGCAGCAAACTGTCATTCAAAGAAGCCATCAGCACATATCAACTATCTTGGAGCCATGGACGAAGACGAGCATGAGAATATGCCTGATTTCACTGAAGATGAGGATGATCCTACTACTACTTCTGACACTTTACCAGGTATGCCTACTCCACATTCATTATTGACTATGAAATGTTTGGTGCATGGAAAGGAAAGAACTATCTTGCATGATGACGGTAGTACTCATGACTTTATTTCAGCAAAATTGATAAAGGAATTGAAATTACAGACTGTACCTACGCATTATCGCATAAAAGCTGCATTTTTAGGCACTAGGTACAATGGCACACAAGAAGTACAAGATTTAGAGATTCAAATTGGTTCATACATTGAAAGAAGAAATTTCTTAGTTGTTCCATTACAGTCAATCGACATTATTTTAGGAATGCCTTGGAGACACCAGCATAATCCAAATATAGATTATTCCACGCACACAATGAATATTAATTTTCAAGGAAAATCTATTACATTATATGGTATGCATGCATCTAATATTTTTCCACTGCTTTCGCATACTCAAGCAAAACGTGCATTACACAAGAGTACTAAATCATATCTCATTTGGGTGAATGAATTGCACGCAAAGGAAAATCATATGCACCCTAGGCATAAGGAATTTCTTGCATATTTTAAGGACTGTTTTGCAGAAGACCTACCACCAGGTTTACCACCTTCACGACCAGAAGACCATAAGATTGATTTAATCCCTGGCACACAATCACCTTGCAAAGCACCATATAGGCACAATCAGATAGAGCAAAAAGAAATCCAGAGTCAAGTTGAAGAATTACTAAATAGAGGCTTAATTCGACCTAGCAGTTCTCCATTCGGTGCACCTGTTCTCTTAGTCAAGAAAAAGAATAATACTTATCGTATGTGTATTGACTACCGAGCTTTAAATAAGATCACTGTAAAGAATAGGTATCCTATACCTAGAGTTGATGACCTTATGGACAAACTGCAAGGATCTTCTATATTTAGTAAAATTGACCTTAAGTCTGGATATCATTAGGTGAGGCTAGATAAATCTGACATATTTAAGACTGCATTCAGAACACAGTTTGGCCATTATGAATTCTTAGTCATGCCATTCGGATTGACTAATGCACCTGCCACTTTCAGTAGAATGATGAACCGTATCTTTTTGAAATATCAGTACTGTGTGATTGTTTTCTTTGATGATATTTTGGTGTTTAGTCAAAGTGAAAAAGAGCATTATGAGCATTTATCATTAGTTTTTCAATTACTGAAAGAAAATCAATTGTTTGCAAATCCTGAAAAGAGTGAATTCTTTAAGACAGAAATTGAGTATTTAGGTCATATTGTATCAAAAGAAGGAATTAAAGTTGATCCTAAGAAAATTGATGCAATATTGCATTGGCCTGTTCCTAAAAACGTGCATGAGTTACGCTCATTCCTTGGTCTTGCTAGTTTCTATAGGAAGTTTGTACGTAATTTTTCATTACTTGCTTTATCATTAACCAAACTTCTTAAGAAAGGAATTGTTTATCAATGGACTGAAACTCAGCAGAAATCCTTTGACTTACTGAAACGTGCATTAACCAATGCCCCTGTTCTACAGTTGCCTGACTTTAATAGACCATTCTTTCTAGTTGTGACCGATGCTAGCGGATCAGGAATAGGAGCCGTACTAATGCAAGACAATCATCCAATAGCATATTCTAGTTCTAAGCTGAACCCTCTGAGCTGAAATATTCCACTTATGACAAAGAACTATTAGCAGTTGTACAAGCATTAAAACAGTGGAAACACTACTTAATGGGTTCAGAATTCATGATAAAGACCGACCAGCAAAGCATTAGACATCTACTTAGCCAACCCCAAATCTCTGACCGTAATATCAAATGGGCTTCCTTCATTCAAAGTTTTCATCCTATCATTCAATACCAACCTGGAAAAGAAAATATAGTTGCTGATGCATTGAGTAGAAGACCTGCAATTCATAATATTTCTGTCATATCTTTTGATTCTTTGATTGCTATGAAAGATACATATCACCAGGATATTACTTTTCATTCTGATTGGCAAAAATTAGTTCAAAATAATTTCATTCTTGTTGATTCATTGTCATATAATGATGAATTTATGTTTTTTGAAAAGAGACTGTGTGTTACTATTCCATTCTGATCTTTTGTTTTGAATGAAATTCATTGTCCCCCATATCAAGGTCATAGAGGTATCATATCTACATTACGCATGTTAACTGAAGATTTTTATTGGCCGCATATGAATGCAGATGTATCTAATTTTGTTTCTGAACGTTTGATTTGTCAAAGAATAAAGAGACATCATGGTAAACAGTATGGATTATTAATGCCTTTGTCTATTCCATCTAAACCTTGGGAACATATTTCTATGGATTTCATTACTGGTTTACCAAATACTAAATCTAATCATGACATGATTTGGACTGTTGTAGATAGATTTAGTAAGCAAGCATATTTCATTCCATGTAAGAAAACCTTAACAGCATCACAAGCAGCACAGTTATTTTTGAAAACTGTTTTTACTAACCATGGATTGCCAAAAGTGATTATTTCAGATCGTGATTCTAGATTTTGTAACAATTTTTGGATAACACTGTTTGCAAATCTAGGCACAAAGATTGATTTCTCATCTGCATTTCATCCAGAAACAAATGGACAAACAGAAGCCACAAACAGCACCATTCTAGATCTTTTACGTGCATATACTATCTCTAAACCTCAGACATGGGACACTCACTTGCATTTATTACAGTTTGCATATAACAATACACCGCACACATCTACAAAGAAAGCACCTTTTGAAGTCATTTATGGATATAGATTATCTACACCTGTTGCATCTTTGTCTAATAGAATTCAGAGTGCTGATGATATTGCTACTATGCATAATAGTATTTTTGATGAGGTTAAGGATATGATTGCTAAAGCCCAACAATCATATACCAAACAAGCCAACAAGAAAAGACAAGCTATGAATTTCAAAGTTGATGATTATGTTTGGCTTAGAATAGAAAAACGTAGACTGCAAAGTGTAGATAGACATCCAGTTGTCAAATTAGCTCCTAGATTTTATGGACCATTTAGAATCATTCATAAGATTAATGATAATGCATTCAAGTTAGAATTGCCATCTCATTGGAAAATTCATAATACATTTCACATTAGTTTATTGAGACCATTTAGAGGCCAATTACCTATCCACCCTGTTTATGAAAACCCACCTTTATTAGAGGAAGAGACTGAAATACTTGAACCAGAAGCCATCATAGACACTGACTACATGACCACTAGAACTGGCCGAATGTATTCTAGATATCTAGTAAAATTCAAGAACCATCCTGTAGAGGAAGCACAATGGATGCACGCTAGAGACTTAAATGCTTTCCCCACTCTGTTAGCTCCACATTGAGCTAATAGCAATTGAGGTCAATTGCTATCCCACCCCGGGGGTATGATGCCAGGAGGCATATTCCACGGTGGATTCCGTGAGGTTTTACGGTGGATTCCGTAAACTTAGATGACCGGGGCTCATACACAAAGAGGATTCTTTGTGCGAGAAGTTGATGGGGACGCCTGTCCTTTTCGGGCGTTTCATTAATTTAGTGTGTACGTGGGTGATTCCATAGCGGGTGATTCCGCAAAATGCATATTAAATTAATAAACGTTTATGAGTTTAGAGTGCGCACTCGTAATAAATTAAGGTTAGGATTTATTTCTAACCAGTTGATTTATTTATGTAGCTGAAGACTGCTAGGTATTCACTTTTGTCGGTTTAATTGTATTATTTTACTAACGATTGTGAATGCTTCAGTTGATGTGTAGAGATAGCAGTAGTGGCGGAGGAAAGCATTGGAGTCTAGCGAGTATTCGACCTTTGGATTATATTTTGATAGGCGCCACGCCTATATTTTGTTATGTCTATCGAGACATTGATTATTGATTATTATTTTGTATGCGCCTATGCGCACGGATATGTTATTTTTATTTGGACATTGAGATTGGGCGTGCCAGACTCTATGGGCACCGTCCATTAGCTTTATTTCCTATTTTTGTAGAAAGCAAACTCAAAAGCTAAAAGCTTGTCATATTTTTGTAAATTGGGCTATTATTGAGCATGAAGATGGAAATATACATAAAATACATGCTTTGTGAAGCGCTCACACAGGGCATGGGGGGAGATTGAACCCAATTGGTCTCTTGCTTCTTGTCGTTCATGCTTTTACATTGTTTTTTGTGCAAAAAGGTAGAGTTCATTGTTTTGGGGACCTTCCGGGATTCACTACGTGAGCATACTGCGACCGATCTGCGCACCATGGATGTTTTAAAACTAGCAATTTTTTTGAGGGTTATTGAATATTTCATTGGAGTGTACGAAATGGTGAATCGACTCGAAATTCAAATTACGTAAAGTCATGGATCATCCAAGAAATGAAGGAATTATTTATTTATTCAAATTCAAAAATCATGGATTAGATTGTGTACAATGTAATCCTATGCTAAATTAAGTTCCTTCTCTTCTAAAAGTAATATTCTTTTTATCTTGTGGGATGTCCATACATATTGCTGTAGCTTATAGCAATTGCATTCTTTTTTAGGATCATGTCCTACTCCAAATTCCTAGCCTCATCTATGTCATCAATTGTTGCCTTATGTTGATCTCAAAATTACCCTCAAATGGGTGGTAGTTCTAGATGTCTCTTTTCTTTTTCTTTTTTAAAGGAGTTTTGCTTTTGTATTGTTGGACTGTTTGTTCAATATTCATTATGTAGCCTATATATACATTACCATTTTGTTTATATCTTATGTTGTAAATAAATAACATGGTGTAATAAAGCAATTTTTCATGCTACCTTAGTTAGGTAATTAGCCTATTTTAAACTAGAGTATAAAAGGCAAGAGGGTGCCAATGTAAATCATCTTTTAATCATCTTTCACATCTCCACTTCTTGGAGCTTGAAGGTAATTCCTTCCCCACCATTGTAAAGGGTGAGTTCTTTGCAACAATTGTCATCAATTGATTCTCAAGTTACCATGGCTTCAACATCTCTTGTAATTCTTAGTTGTAAGACATCTTGAATTAAGAAGTGGTAAGCTATGGTTCTCAGCATTTCTTGTTAGTCTTTGTGTAATTTCCATTGGAGAGGCAACCTTCATTTCATTGGTATGAGAGCATAGACTTTGATCCATGGGAAGAGTCACTTTCATGGAGAATTTAGTCATAGGGATAAGTAGCAGGTAACTAGAGTACCAAGATTTGGTCACAGGGTTCAGTACAGTTCAAACCGTGACTAGTCAGAGTTCTCTCCAACAAGTCAAGATTAATTTTGGAGGTTTCTTGAAGGAGATCTTGAGGAATATGGAGGTTCTTGGCCAAAATAGCAGGTCGTTATCAAATGGAGGTCCATTTTGAAGGTTCTTGACCCTAACTAGAGTCTAAACAAGGATTATAGGAGTTAAACCTTGGTTACTTATTGGTGCAAACTTCCATTTCCTCTCTCTCAATATTTCCTCATTCTTTCATGGTGGATCTTGGCTTCTCCTTTCTTCTAGGCCTCTCAATGGTTCAAGTAACTTCCATGGTTGAAATCTTGGTGGTTTAAGCTCTCCATAGAGTAGCTTTAAGATTGCCTTGACTACTTCTCATTTTGAAGTAGGGGAGTATGTTTTTGCATTTTTTGCACTGAAAACACACTCCCTTATAATGACAACAAAAAAATCAGGCCACATAAGCCTTGGCTATGGCTTAAGCAAGCTTCTACAAGGATTCTTCAAGCTTCACAGCAAGTACACAAGAATACTTCTCACTCTTATGATGATTCTTGATCTCCCAAACCTTGGCTATGGCGGAATTCATGATAGCAGTGAAATTTCTTGAAATTTCTTGAAAGTTCTTGAAGAGATCAAAGGGCTTTTACTCTATCAAGCTTCTTGGAGCTTCCTCAACACTCAAGGGACCAACATTGAGCCATTCTTGGACTTGAAGCTTCAAGGATAGTTGTCTAGTGTCAAAACAGGGCAGCAAGCTTTAGCCATCAAATTCTTGGATTATTCTCTTCCATTTCATGGGGCTTTTTCTCTAAATCACTCCGGGGGCCTCTCTTCTACTTCAAGTATTCAAGATCTTGAAGAATCCAAGCAATGCATTCAAGATTGAAGACCGGTATTTTCTTGAACCACAAGTATGACAGAGATTGAAGAATTTCTTTTAAATCTCCATCAAAGAGGATTCAAATCCAATGGATTTTCATCTATACTACTCATTGGAGCTGAAGACTTGATCTAGATATCATTGTTGGATCATATTTAGAGCTAATGTGTGGGATTATGGAGTCTATTCTTCTCTTGGATTCAAGAAGACAGCAGTCTATCAACCTTTATGGCTGAAGCTTGACTCAAGCAACATCTTCTTCTTCAATCATTAAAAAATGTACTTCTATTACTCTTCTTTAATCTCTCCAATTCCTCATCCAATTGTTGTTGCATTTTCTATTGCACAAGGAGAGGTTAAGTGCAGTACTCTTGCATTGAGCTTCAATCTCAGCATTGATGCAATGAACCATAATACTCAAGTATTGAGGCATTGAATCTTGAATCCTAAGAATGAATTGATTGATGAATCAGCCCATTGAAATTGAGGTTTATTATTACTCTTTGCATTGTTTGATTGATCAGTCCAATAGCATTAACCATACAATTTCCTTTCAATTTTGCTAATGGATTGCTTAATCTCTAACTTTTGGTCTTTTGCTGATTCGATCTATTGAGATTACCTAAGAAATTTGTAAAATGTGAGCATACTAAATTAGTGAGTCACTGATTAATATAGGTAAACCTTTATCATTCTCATTTACATACATTTTACTTTCCAATTCCTACATATCATGGAAATATCAAAATCTTGATTCATCCACACATATCATGCCCTAGTTTTTAGAACACTAGCACTGCCATGTATACTCCGACTGAGGAAAAAGATCAAAGCCGAATGACATAGCAAGATGATAGTGAGGTGACCCTCCCTTGCTATTTATGACTCCGTAGGGGTGCACAACCTGGCTTTGCACACCTTCTAGAGTTTTAGAGCCCATTTATGTGCCTGTCTACCATTTTATCCCTCACCACATGTGGTGGATCACAAAAGACCACTTGGGAAAGAGTGGACAAAGACTTGTAGACTTTTGGTACTATACAGAGCAAAACAAGGTAGTAGATGACAGTTTTGAACAGAGATATAGGTCTATAAGTACTTTGAAGGTGATCACATGTTGGTTACTAAGCCTATAGTGTACTTTAATGCCCACAGGGGATTCTTAATGATCTATTACCAAATGGGTTGAAACAGGGTCCAAATAGTGAGTTTACAAGTGGTTACAGGTTGTTGTCTCATCTTGGACAGTCATAAAAGAATCAATTTTACAGGAGTGAAAAATTCTATTCTAAAAAATTGGTTTTTATACTCTATGCATAGAGGCAAATATATCTTTGATCCTAGCTATAGATCACCTCATTTGGACCAACGCTTCAAAAGTTATGGTCATTTAGTAACATGTGGCCACTGTAGACAGCACTTGGACAGGTTGACAATGTACATTTTTTTAATCTAAAGAAACCATATACCTCTTTCAAACTTGTAACCTCAATAAATATCATATATCTACGTGTTATTAGCTTTGTTTAGAGCTATCAAGCACTTAGATTGAAGGAGTATAGCTCTAGTTTATTGATCATTCTTTGATAGGCAATCTTGAGTTACTACAGTTTCCATGATGTCAAGGAATAAGAAGAAGGAGCATGTATTGGAGCACATTAATGAAATATTAGAAGATTACAATGCTGAAGAAAATCCTACCATAAGGGCCACAAATTGGGGATAGGAATTTATGGGCAATAGTACAACTAATGAAGAGATCCAATGGCCAAGGGTTCCTCATGACAATGATCCTAGAACTGAAGTAAATGTTTCTCATGACTCCAATGATTTCCAACAACCATTAAATCAAGTTGGTAATATGAATGATGGTCTAATCCAACTAATCCATTCAATGGACGACAAGTTTGGCAAGATGATTACACGTATGAAGCAGCAAAACCATAGGTTGGATGCCAAATTTGAGCAGCTGGTTAGCAATCCACCTTCCCATGCTGAAGATGTACCTATTACTCATGGAAATGTGAGGTTCACAGTAGCCCACTAGCATATACCATGCACTTTTGAACATGGAGGACCTTCTAGGGTGAATGAAACAATTCAGCCTCATACAAACTCTTGGAATAAAAGTAGGCCAAACTTCTCTAATTCAAGAGATAAGGGATAGCAAGATTATTCCCTGCATGATGACAGAAATGAGTTTGTACATGGATGTCATCCCTTCTATAAAGAGTTCGATTCTCAACATACACAATTTTATAATGTAAGAGATGATCAAGGGCAGTTTGCACATGATAAAGCAAGAAATGGAGACAATTTTCAGCATGTTGAAGATCATGATGATAGGTTGCCACATGGGATATCCACTCATAACCAACAATCACATGGGAACTCATTGTTTGGTCATCAATCTTTTGGAAATAATCGAAATGGGAAGCAATTCATTTACTCCTAATCATGGACAGCAAGCAATAAGTGATCATTTTAATAGGCAGCAATCTTTTGGATATACCAATCATAATGGATAGCACTATCATTATGACAAGGAATACAAGGACAAGATCATCATATCCAATTTCAAAGGAGATAACCCTTCACCAACCAAACTTGAGAAATGGATCAACAAATTGGAAATGTATTTCACTCTCTACCCATGCAATGATCAAGTAAAGATTTGTTATGCAGCCTTACACCTAGAGGGATATGCGCATCCGTGGTGGAGATACATGAGCAAGATTGGGGAGAATTTTCAGTCTTGGGAGGACTTCGAATCAGTCATGACTCAAGTGTTCGTGTCACCGATGGAGAAGAAAAGGCTTGAAAGGAAATGGTATGATCTTAGGCAAAAGGGTTCTACCGTGAGGGAGTATTCTAACCAGTTCTTAAACCTTTCCATGTATGTGGATTAGGCAAAGGGGTTCTACCATGAGGGAGTATTCCAGCCAATTTTAAACCTTTCCATGTATGTGGAGGGGATTTCCAATTCAGCCAAACTGAACAAATATATTGTTGGTCTTGATCCAAACCTTTCAGCTAAAGTTGGGGCAGCTAAGCCTACAAATGTCCATGCAATCATTCAATATGTTGAAAGGTACAGCCAGAAATATAGAAGAGATTTGACTTCATTTTAGCCCAAAACAGGGATGAATTATCAATCAAATCAGCCTATGAGATTTGGACAGCAGTTTAGCCAACAAAGAGAGGGATTTAGAGCTGAAAACAGGTTTCAAAATAATTTCAGCAAGGTTCCAACTTACCCTACAGCATATGTTTCAAAATAGGGCAATAATTTGAGATATAATGTTGATCCAAAAGGAGAATTCAAGAGGGCTAAAGGTGCAGCTAAGCAATATCCCGATAACAACAGCAACAAGGCACTTCCCAATGACAAATCCAAGGGTCTATGCTATAAATGTGGGGAGAAATGGTCTCTTGAGCACAAGCAGAAGTGCAAAGGATATATGGCAAATTCTAATGTGCTGAATATTGAAGACTCTGATGAAGAGGAGACACCAGAAGGAAATATTTTGCAAGTAGAGGTAGTTCATACTTGTGATGAGATTCATGAACATGATGATCACGACACACAAGAGGAATTAGAGCCGGTTAATAGTTTTCCTTATGATCCAAGTGGTCCATTTGATCTTTTGGATCAGAGATTGATGATTCTTCTATGGTTTCTTGTCAACCCATGTTATGTTCCATATCTCAGGATGCATGGATGGGTTGTAAAGGTGAAAATACACTTTGGCTCAAGGGTACTGTAAATTCAAAGGTTGCTCATATTCTCATTGATACAGGCAGCACACATAGTTTTGTTAATGCCAAATCATTGTACGAGCTTAAGTTACTACCTCAAAAAATAGATGCCCCATTGAAGGTACAAGTGGCTAATGTGTTATATGCATACCTCTAAGGGGAGTCATATTTTTCTTTACAGGTATTGTTTATCTACAAAAAAAGAGTAAAATAAATTGTATGTGTGTCAACATGAATTTTAGTATAAGTGATAATCTTTGCTAGAGAAAGAATAATTTTTTTTCTTCATTTGTCAAAAGAAGTACATGAGGTATTTTTGCCATGCATAGTGATGTGGTTGGTCTATGTTTGATTGTGTTGTAATGTGCTATCTATGTGTGAGTCATAGTATTGGGTACAACATTAATGCAAAGGCACATGGATTTGGAAGCCCAATTTGGTCATGAAAGAGAGCATTACATATACTAATCTGACCATGAATGCATTTTTTACATGTGAAAGTGCTATTTGGGAAACTATAGTTCCTTGTGATTTGTGATCAATGATTGCATATGCAAGTGTCAATGAGAATGTGGATTTGTGGAACCACTTGCTATTCAATGCCTTATGTTGCTGCTTGCTACATTATAGTGAGGTTATAGTGTGAGTTATCAATTGGTAAACTGGATTGTGACTTGAATTCTAGAGATCATTTTATCCCTTCTTCTGTCTCAATGAGATCAATGTTACATGTTACACCATTTGTAGCACATATGGTGAGATTGATATTCCATAATATCATTATAGTTTCTCTTATTGCTATCACCTCTATCTTGTAGAATTTCTTGTCATGTAGCTAGTTTTGTAATGTTGTCTCCTTGATTGCATTTGTTTGAACTTTGACCATATGAATGTCTTCGTATGTAAAAAATTGTGTAGAAGTTGCTTGTTATACTTATGGGGACCTCTTCCTTATGTATGCATATGATTATTATTGTTTAGTCTATAAAATCTAGGACATCCTTCTTGTCAAGCATGCACTCCTATTTAAGAATTTTTCTATCCCTTCCTTTATTTAATAATGACTTGTAAGAATTATAGGAATGGTAAGTCATGGACATGTCTCATTGAAGTGGCAAAGTGCGGTGTTGTCCATGTATCCAATATGCTGACGAGATGACATGAGATTGTTGGCATAACTTGGTTCACTAGTTGTAGATTGGTGTCAACAATGTAAGGTCACCAAATAATATTGTGAGCTTTTTGTTGAATGGATTGAGTAGAGAGCCTTGGCAAATGTTAACTATTTGGTGCACTATTAGGTCAAATGGTGTATGTGTCAACATGGACATCTCATCAATGATGATTGTATTAGGCTTTCTTATTGCGATGAATGTCTCATCTATCTCTTGTAATGATAATGGATGTTGCTTGTGTGCTTGCTATCAGCAACATGCTCTTATTCTTGGCAATGACATTGTAACTATAATAGCATATCAGTAAGCTTTTTCAATAGACTAGTGTATCACTGACAATGTGCAGTTCGAGCATTGTATTGTGGAGTTGGGTATACATTTCTAGTTTTTTTAATGTCAGAGTACTATCAAATATTATTCTAAACTCTTTTGTAAGCTACAACATATCGATGCAATGGTATTTTGGCACTCAGTTAATGTTGGAGATATCATAACGATCATATTCATCAGCTTTGGTGGGTGTGGTTTGAGGCCAAAACTTTCTTTGGGTATACTTGATGATGTATATTTCAAGGTCTTCGTCATTTACCATGAGACATGGAGTTGGCACTCAACATAGTATGATTAACCATGTTTTAGTTGCTTAATAGCTTGCTATCAAATCTAAATGTTGCTCATTGCAGTAAAGTATTGAAGAAGAAACCTTCAATTTGGTGACATGAATGAAAATCAATAGATCATATTGGTCTTTTGTGTTGCTAGATGATGTTTTCATAAGCATCAAGTAGAGTGACTTTGAGATTGAATCCACATGTGGCTTTGGTGATGCAGTCTTTATGATACTCATACAACATCAAGTTGTCTAAGCTTGATGGTCAAGCACAATATAGGTTCACAAGGTGCTTGAGAATATTTCCTATCCATGTGAACTTGAGGGTCGAGCACAATATAGATCCACAAGGTTCTTGGTGATATTTCCTATCCATGTGAACTTTTTTTCTCATATATTGGCAAGGAATGTATCTATGTATTCAATAACATTGTCATTATTGGAATCTACATACAATTCAAGGCCACCTCGATTTGAGTGATACTAGTAGGATAGTATTGTGGTGGAGATTAATTTCTACTTGTTTGAGGCCAATTCTTATAAATCTAGTATCTTGGTATCTTATGTCTAAATGTTTAATTTTCCCATTGGCTTGGTGTCATTACATACGTGAGTAGGAAGAATGAGATTGACAAGTTCATTACTCATTGTATATTCGTGTGGGCTCCCCATAAGACTAGCAATGTTGGGTGATATGGCAAAACATTGGGTTGCTCATCTCGAGGATGGTAATAAATGTGTCATTGAGTTTCAGGATCTAGTGTTGGTTCTAGATTATTGTACATGAAAAATGCAAATCTGCACTTGCATTTTCCATAGCTACTAGTATTGGTTATGTAGCAAGTGCAACGACACCTATATAGTTGCTTTACGAAGCACACTCAATGCAAGTGGCTCTCCCCGATGATGTATTGATTAAAAAAGATGTGGAACCTAGTGTGAAAGAGGATGATGTACTAGACACAACAATCCTTTTGTAAGAAATCTAGATTGAACTCCTTTGCAATGGCTTCCAATGTATTCATCTTAGCCCACATTGTATTAGTCACCTTATATATAGTGAATGTAATGAAGAAGTGAGGTATGTTCTTGTTTGCTCACCTATAGGTATCGATGTCTCTTTGTAAGTAAGTTATGATCATGCTATTCATGATGAAAATAACTTATTCAAGTTAGTATATAAAATCGAGATGTAAGGCTTGAGCATGTTGTAGCATGTGTATCTTAATGTAGTCTCACTGAGATACATATTGTCATCATATGCACCATGACCAAGTAGGAAGAGAAGCATGGACAATTTGATCTCCAATATGATATTAGAGCAAGATGAGACTATTATAGGCAAGACGTTTGTCATGAATGTTTTTTTTCTTCTATAAGCTAGTTACTACTCCATAGGATGATGGATTCAAACTCATGTTGATCACCTCTTTTGCTTGTTGGTTGGTTGAGCTCAACTATGTTATCGAGTATACTATAACCTCCTTCATTTTCTGTTTCTAGCATTGTATCAAAGGGACAGCTTTCATGATGCAATTCTAAAACATTTTCAATTGATTTCTTCATGAGAACATAGAGACTTGTATTTAGATATGGATGTTTTGCTATTGTGCTACATGCTCAATATGTCAAGACCATTGGGCACACTCTTATTCATTCAAGAGCTTGAATGTATATATCAGAGACTAGCCTTCACCTAGTTACTCACACGTGGATTGAGAACAAACCTTGTAGTGAGCATCAAGTCACAAACCTCCTATCAAAAAGGTTGCAACTAGCTCCACAATTCAAGTAGCACTCCATTGCCCATCTACCCTCTACCACCTTCATCATGCTACAAGAGAAGACATGGTAGGCATGGAGAGTACTAGAGAGGAGGTTAGAGGTTTCACTCTCCTTTTCCAATTTGCACTGGAGAAGAGCCTGGGTCTCAATAAAATTAGTACAAAACTTTGACCAATTGATACAATTTCTAAAAATTTATGGCTACACTTTCCAATGTCCTTATGCTTCCAAAAAACCATTAACATTTGCCTCCCTCCTACTAACGAAGTTCCAGTTCCATGGCATTCGCACCTCAAATGTAGGGTGTGTTGGCAAGAAGTATTGGACCTGTTGATGGAGAGATCTCGAAGAGCTTATGATGCTATAATAATGTGGTGAGAATAATATTGATGCTAATGAAGAAGGATAGTGTATGTAGTTAGATGAGGGCCACCAATGTTGTTGGTTCTTCATGCACTGCATGTTCCTGTCTTTGTGCTCTCCCTAAAGATGTGACTACATGTCGAGTGATGTGAAGTGCTCCTGCAGTGGAACTGGGAGATGGTTGAGTTCCAAGTAAAATTGGAACCTTGTCCCACACTTGAGGACCCAATTTTTGGAAGGTTATGGTGCTATGCTAGCTTCAAGGAGACAAGTCTGCCAAGAAAGCTTGAGTTATCCCACCCTTGATGTATCCTAAAGTGGTGATGTGGACAGATGGACTAGGAAGATCCCTAGGTACCGTGCATATGTCTCTTTTATTTTTACTTTTTTTAACTTCTTCTCTCTTTTTTAAATATAAATATACAAATAAAATAGGTAGGTAATACATTACTCAGGTACTAGCCTGAATGTTGTAGACATCCTAAGCTAAGCATGTATTCTTTCAATCAATTGCACAACTCAAGGCTTAACTCAAGGTAGAAAGAATATGTACAAATCGTGAATCTATTATCAACCATGTATCTTAGCAACTTAATGTAATAGTTTTGTAGAAATAGCACCCTAAGATGGAGGTATATTATGGCTACCCAGACAATGCCTACATTCATGAAGAAAAGTGGTGGGAGCCACTCCTCGTATGGTGTGATTGACTGTTGAAGTGGTGTGACAAGCAAACAGAGTACTTACAAGTTGTAGGGATATGATCAAAAGGTTGGAATAGATAAAACTTGTCTTTTTCCATAGCCTTCACATTAAGCACTTTCGAGAAGTTATACCTCCCATTCTTCTTCTAGTCGAAACCATTGAGGTGTCAATGGAGATAGGGACAAAAGAGTGGGTTCGCTCAATCAAGCTGATTGTGAAGACATTCCAAGCTTCTTTATCCTACTCCAAGAGTGGATACTTCTAGTCCAGTTGCCCTAGCCAGGCTTCTCTCGATTTCAAAATGATGTATTTGCTTATGCCTCTCTAGATTTGACATGATGCATTGAAGGTATCAATGTCAACCTATCGATCCCATTTTTCATCTATATTAATGGTTGCTATAATCAATACATGGGTAGCTTGTGGGGGTAGAAGTTCCTTATACTTGGCAATGTCATCTATATTAAAATCAAACACTAATGCTTCTCAAGACTCTTTTTGAATTCTATACCTTTGGAACTTTTCCATGGGCCATTCCTCTGAGGTGCCTTCTTCTTCATTGACCATGAGCTCAAGAGGAAGGTGATGGCTAGTCACCTTTTCTGGTTGTGCCTTGAGTTCTTCCACCATGGCATTGTAGGTTTCCCTATGTTTTTCTACTTTCTCTAGGGTAGGTCCTATGAAGAAATCATCGAATGATGGTAAGTCAGGGAAGTCAGATGGTGGTGACAAGGGTGATAGTGGTTCTAAGATTATTGGGGACTTAGGAGGAGAAGACTCTTCATCCATTAGTCCCATCATTTATATCTCCTAATCTTGGTACCCTTTTTGTAATATAATCCTTATGACTTCTTATCTCATTAGGTTGGCAATCATCAAGCAGAGTCCCTTGATCTACTATGTTCCCTTGAAGAGATTTTGAACTGCACTCATAGGTGTCCAGTTCGATCCTATACTACACTTCTTCATATAAGGCAATGACTAAATCATTGGACAACTTGAAAAGTATTTCACCTTACAATATCAACGTTTCCTTTCCAATAGAATTGGCAACCTTGGCAAGTAACTCATGATGGTTTTTTGTAGGGCATCAAACGTTGTTTTCCACTACTCTCTCTCTTGCAAATGCATCTTGTGATCCCTTTCTTGTTGTTGTACCTTGGCCTTTTCCTGGAAGATCACTATACTACTTTCAGTGAGTGCATGGCTCAACTAGATATTTTCTTCCCTAAGATTTTCACTCTCTATTTGACACTCCTTGTAGTTTGTTTGCACCTCCTCAAGCCAGTCTTTGGTGTCTTAGAGGATGCCTTCTTTGAACTCTAGCTCCTCTTGAAGTTCTTCTTTCTGTGTTGCTTCCCTTTGGTTGGCAATTTGGTTTTTCTTTTTTAAGGTTACTTCCTTCTCCTCCAACTCTTTCTAGAACTATGCATTTAGATCATCCTCCTTTGCTTCTAATTCCTTCCAAAGTTGTTCCCTTAGGATGTTTTCTCTTTCTTGCTAGATCTTTTGGTATTCTACTTGCAAGGATTCCTTCTTCTCCTGCAATGCTTTGTGGATGTTTTCATTCCACATGGACTTGGCTTTGTCAAGCTAACCAATGTGCAAACCCATGAGCAGATCAATGACTATGACTAATGATCAAGTAACAAACCAACGATAAGCAACTTACTAGGGCCCCCGACCACCCAACCAACCAGAACCAAACAAGTAAAAAAAAATTATTGTAAAAATGGTAAGGATATGGATGAGCTATGAATTTAATTTGTAAAATATGTGCAAGTATAGAGTCATTGGTCAAGGTTTCCTAAATCCAACTGTGGATTAGCTACCCTTATCAAAGCATTTTCCCATCCTATCAACTTCATAGCTTGTGAGGCCATGATTTATAAATACCAAGCACAAAGAAAGGGCTTTAGGATGCAATTCAGCACAAACAATGAGACCACTAGGAACACAAGAAACTATCATTGAGCTCACATTAGAAAATAGTAAAACAAACACTAGGCATTGAGAAAATATAATGAGACATAGAAACTGGGAATGATATCCTGAAGTTGAAGAACACGGTTTTCTTCTTCCATCAGCAATTTATCGATGTGAGGGAGTGGTGAAGCAACTATTTATGTGGAGTCAATGCACTAGCTTCGATGATGGCTTGGAGAGACATGGTCTCACAGTAAGTGGGATCATGCTTTTGGAAGCTAACAATCTTTTGATGTTCTACAATTGTGACTACTTTACTTCCAAGCATGTTAGCTTCATGGCAAATGGTAAATGTTCAAGAAGTAACTTGAAGAGCTACATAACTGCTTTATATTAGTAATAACATTACAGTCCATAAGGAGTGTATTCTTCATATAAGAGGGAATTATTCAACATTTATTTAATTGATATTGTGGGATCTCTTATGCTAAGTTATTCAGGATGGTAATTCTTTTGTGGAAGAGGTGTTCATGCTCCTCCCATGTAGGATACCATTGAGATCCAATGAGAGTGTTACAAGACATGTCACGGACACGGACCATGCAGCCAAAAATAAGCCCAAGGAAAACCAAGGAAGCTAAAGTCAAAAAGTGAATGAAGAAGCTCATTTTGCTCAGGCAGGAAAAGTGGAGGAGAAGGCAAGCTTAGAAAAAACGTGGGAGAGCATCAAACATTCTAGCAAGACTCTCTCAAGGATCAAGAAGCTCCCCTCAAAGATGAAGGAGGTCCTCTCAAAAATGAATGAGGCCCCCCCAAGGATGAAGGAGGTCCTCTCAAGGATAAAGGAGGTCCTCTCAAGGATGAAGGATGATCTCTCAAGGATCAAGTAGAACCTTCAAGGGCTCTCACAAGGAAAGTGTGGGGCGCAATGTAATTCATTTTATAAGAGTGCTAGGCTCCCTCTTGTGCAAGTTGTAAAGTCCAAATGGACATAGGTGCAAGGATAAGGAAACTAGAAGGGAATAGGGAAAGAGGACCTTGGTATGATGCCCAATCTTGTAAAAAAGGGGATGGGTTCTCGGGCTTGTATATAAACCTTAAAAGTGAATGAGGAGCTCATTCTTTGGTGTGTGGCAAAAGTGGTCTCTTCTTCTTCTATTCTTCTCTCCTTCTTGTTTGCTTGTGTGTGCTTGAGAGAGGGAGTATGAGGGAGTGAGGGAGTGAGTGTATGAGTGTATGTGAGGGTGAGGAATCTTGGAGAAGAAGCTCTCCATCATCTCCTCTCTTCTTCTTCTTCTTCTCTTCTCTTCTCTTCTCTTGTCTCGTGCACGGCTATGTAGGATGGAGCTTGAAGAAGGTGGCTTGAGGTTGCTTGAGCTTGCATCTTGAATTGTGGAGCTACTGGCTTTCTTGAGGGAGGAGGCTACTCATTCAGGCATCAAGGTAAGCTCATACATCCCCATAGGATCGAAGGTATGTCAGCTAAGTGAGAGATAGCCATTTGTGCTCGCTTAAAATGCTTGAAGCAATAAGAGGTCTGTGGGTCTTGGCAGTTGAGCGTGAGCTCCAACTACATTTTGGTTCCATTTCTAGGACATATGGATTCAAGCTTGAGCACTTGCACACCTTAAATCGAGCGTCAAAGTAGGGTTGCATCCCCGAACCGGTGCTTGAGATGGTGGGGTTTTTAAATTTTCAAAACAAGTAAGTATTTTGGGTTTTTTATGCGTAGACAAATAGGACAAATCATTTCAGTATTTGGGTTTTGATTTTTGTTGCATTTAGAGTAGGATAGGATCAAGAAATCGAAGTGAATCATTTTAGGATTTTTGCTATAAACATGCCCAAAACAAGGCAAAAACAAGGGGAAAATGGGCTTGCAATCCATTGACAAGGCATAAGCACTAACGAGGCAGCATTCGAGCATTAGAACAAAGATTTAAGACCCAAGAAAGGGGGGTGAAAGGCTCATTTTTAGCTTCTACAATAGAGAGAGAGAGAGAGAGAGAGAGAGAGAGAGCTTCTGAGAGAAGATTCGCCATCGCAAGTATATACAAACCTTGTCCCTTGTCTATTCTTGCATTCTGGAAGGTTGTGTGGCCTAGCATGCCCAAAATCATTGCCATCGATTCGATTTTAACCTCAATTGGAAACATGGTCTGTGGAATCAAACGTGACAAACAAAGTCCAGTTCCCAGAATTGGACTCGAACTCTTTGATTTTGGATAATCAAATTGCCTGATTTTGAAAATCAGATCATTTGGACACCACCCAACCCATCCGATCCAATTTGGACAATCAAGCACTCGGACAATCGGACTCATGCAAATCGGATCGCTGGGGAATCGGATAGACCTGGACAAACGAGAATCAAACTATCAACCACTCGAACCAATTTAAATCGGACGCAAAACAATCAGATACCAAAATCAAACTAGTTTGGATCAAATGCATGAAATTCGGACACTCAAAAATCATACGTCCGATTCTAAGGATCAGATGCTACAGAATTAGACACTATCAAATCGGACCAAAATTTTGATAAGAGAGACTAACAAATCTAGTGCATCCCAAGGCAAGGCAAAACACCTCCCACAACCGGGAAAGGCTCTGAAAGCCTTACATATGCAACTGGCCTTAGAAATCACAGTCAGACAGCTAGACATGACCGCTGATAGTCACATCAGCTTTCAGTCCCTTTTAGAGCCATAAACTGACCCCCAGACCCCCATTGGACCTTGACCAAGCTTAATAGAGTAGAACATACCCTAGAGACTAGAGAGAGCAGTCGGGCACTGAGTATAAAGCACCATTGGGCCAAGAACTTAGACCAGAGTGCAAAAGCTGCATTCATTATCTTGTGTTCACACCCACATTATTTTTAACACTTGAAGTGTACTTGGAAAAACCAAAATCTTGATTCTGCACAGCACATGAAAAAGAGCACAACACACACTGAGTGGATGTAAATTGAGGATTGCTTGTAAATAAAAAAGAAGCACACTCAGACTTAATTAACAAAACAAACCCACCAATAGAGGATGACCCTCAAACCTAGACGGGGGATCAAGCAACCCCAAACTAGTAGGACCAAGGGACAAACACAGCATGGAAAGCCAGACACATCGAGGGAGTAACACGATTGGGAGCGCAATGCTGCTTGACTTGATCAATCTCATCGACAATTTAGTGGAGTAGCTAGAGACCAAAGATATAGCAGAGTCCAATGTAAAAACCATGAAAACGAAGAGCTCGACCTGGGAGATTTCCCGACTGAAATCCAGCGAATGGTGAATTAATACAATGCACAAACTAGGCTAGATCGCCATGGCAGATCGTCAAAAGACATCATAGCCGACCTTGAGGAGGAAAGAAAGTTGGCACAGAAGGCCTTGCAGAGCATAGCGGCATACAACTAGCCAGCAAAACAGATTAGGAGATTGCATCATGACATTGAAATGTGAGAGGTCCATGCCTAGAGAATAGAAACCAAATAGGATCGAACACAGAGTGAAAAAGAGTGCTACAAGTAGATCAATGTTGAGTGAACTTCTCATGAAGCAATAATAGACAAACATCGGTAGAACAAAGTGCAGCAGCACTAGTAACATTGTTGCTTGCAGGATTAGAAGTTACCCAGGGCTCCAAGTGCTAGTCAAGGATCCCCACACTTGCGAAACAACTAGACAAGTATCATCCGTACAGTTTTGTAGAGCAGTTTAGACAGGTCTACGAGGCTAAGGACCTCACTAACCTCGCTCACAGCGCTTGCAGGCTTTCAAACTTTGTGTAGGAGACAAAGGACGAATGTGGTACACTAGTTTAGACAATGTCGAACTCAATGACTTTAATACCCTCAAGAGTCTCTTCATCAAGAGATTCTCTGAGAGGTTGGATACTCTAACAACCTCATTGTTAGATTGATGAATTTCAGTCAGAAGGACAAGGAGGATATGCGAGACTATGTTACCCATGTGCAAACTCCCTTTAAGAGAATCCCAACCACAGAGCAACCTAGCAAACGAGTGGTCTCCACCATGTTCATAAGTGGAATCCGAAGCAAAGAGCTTTACAAAGCCTTGGTGAGAAACTCAAACTTGCAAAGGGATATGCTAGCTAGGGTCTTCGAAGAAGCCATACGAGTGGATGATCTACTCACAGAGAGGAGCTCAAGACCCACAACCCGAGACATCACTGCCTCTAGAACCTCAAAAAGAGCTCCAACCACTAGTGAAAGATCCAGCCAAAGAACCCAAGACAAGGGAAAGAATGTTGATCAGAGCCAAGAGTTGGCAGACGTGAAGTTAGAGTTGGCCAAGCTACAGGAGATGATGAAACAACCTATGTGGTCACATGTCCAATGCATGTATTGTGGTGAAATCCACCTTCCAGCCGAGTATCAGGACCCTAGGTCCCAACCTTGCGCCAATTGCTGAAGGTTCGGCTACGATGCCATGCACTGCAAACTACCATGAAGACTCCCATACTCACAATCTTACAACCATCCTTACCTAGGGAATAGGCCTCCAAACTTCTTCAAGAGAAGAGCCCCATTGGCCCTCCGATCACACCTAACGATGCAAAGTCAGCCATCCCTAAGATAGAGATCAATCCCACAAGCATACCTAGGTTGCTTGGACCTTACATAACCCATCCACCAAGCGACGCTCCAGTCCAGTACGTGGAGGAACCGAACAATGAGGAGCCTTACATGAACCCCTATGTCTTGTATGACAAAGAGGGAAATCCAATTCTCATGGACTATCAACTAGTGCCAATGATGGCATTAGGAAGAGGGAGAGGCAGAGGCTTAGGAGGACAGAACCAAGACTTGCGGTCACCCAAGACACATCTCATCTCGATGTCCTGAAAGGGAGCAAGCTAATCGAGACAAGGCTAACTTGAGATGCCCTGAGTGTGGAATCACACACTTGTATGTCAAATGCCCTAGGTGAAAACCATCCACTATTTTAGCTATCATGCCATTTGTACCATTGGGACTATTTGGAGTTGAAACACTTGGCGGAAAAGCCACACCAGTTTTGCTAAATGTCACGACCCGAGCACAAGCAAGCACAAGCAAAGCAGGCTGGTATTTCATTACCAAGACCTAGCAACCTCGATGCAGCTTCAATAGGGAAGAGAAGCCATAGAAGAAGGAAAAAGTGGGATGAGACGAGGATTACACTTAAGATAGATAGTCCCACTATGTTACCAAAGGGGAAGCAAGTAATGGATGTGAAGCAAAGACATATACTTCTAAGATAGCAGAAAAGGGAAGTGCCAAGGTTGGAGAATATTCGGATCTGAGGCACCAATTAGAAGTCATTGATAAGGTCAAGGAGTGGATGAGAGAAGCCGAAGTGCACCTAAAAGATGCGGAACCCATCATGGAAGATGATATCGATGAGCTCTCTAGCATGAGCACACCAGTCTCTCCTTCTCGGTTCAAATCAAGAGATGCATCCGCACCCCACATAACACCACATAGATAGAACCTAGACGCCAAAGGAGGGTAGACTACCCAAGATCATTGGAAAAAGAGTGTACATCCTAATGAAAAGCAAGTAGTTGGAAACTTGCTCACAACATTGATATCAGCCCTTGTGACCCTACCTCTGGGAGAGCTTCTCAAGCAGAACCTGATGCTATGGCAAGGGTTGAAGCAGTGGGTAGAATGACATGACGAGCTTGGCATGACCGACTTGCATGACCATGATTTAGTAATGCACATACCAAGCTTAACCTTGAACTCAGTGCCTAGGTCTTTACACATGAATGCTTTGTGGGAAGGCATAGAGATACACGCAGTCTTGCCTGTCAACGCATTAGTAGATACTACAAAAAAGGGAATTGTAGACGCAGGAGCAGGAGTCAATGTACTTAGCCATGTAATCTTGCAAGCTTGGTGTAACTCACCTATGGAGACCGCAAGGTTTAATGTCACGTTGGCTAACAAAAAGAAGGTCAGACCATTTGGAGTGCTAAAAGACTAGCCCTTGAGGATAGTAGGAGTTCAGTACATAGTCATGAAGGGAGTGGACTACAATGTACTACTAGGCTAACCTTGATGCCAGGAGGCATATTCCACGGTGGATTCCGTGAGGTTTTTTTGTGGATTCCGTAAAACTATTTATTTGCCACAGTGGATTCTTAAGGTTTTTCGATGGATTCCATAAAACTATATTTATTTACCGAGGCTCGTACACAAGGTGCATTCCTTGTGCGAAAAGTTGACGGGGACGCCTGTCCTTTTCAGGCGTCATGTTAATTTAATGTGCACGTGGGTGATTCCATGGCGAGTGATTCCGCAAAATACATATTTAAATTAATGGACATTTATGAGTTTAGAGTGTGCACTCGAATTAAATTAAGGTTAGGACAGAGTTCCAACCTATTTAATTATTTTGTAGCTAAAGACTGCTAGGTATTCACTTTTGTGGGTTTTATCTTATTATTTTCTAACAATTGTGAATGCTTCAGTTGATGCGTCGAGCAAGTAGCAGTGGGTGGCTATGGGTAGCACTGGGCATTAGCATAAGTCCAAGCGTAAATTTTATAATTATGATTGCTTATCTTAAGTATAATATATAATATTATGTGTTTATATGATATTATATTATTAAAATTATTGCTCTATTTGTCAGTTATAAGTTTAAGCTTCTTTAGTAATAATTAGAGCATTGTCCTTAGTACTATTAATTTATTTATTTTTAATATAGATTACTTTAGAATATGAGATTTAAGATATTTTTTTATTGAAATAAGCTTTCTTTATGGAATACCTTGCTATTTTCTTAATGTGGTTAAGTATAGAAGGTTTTTCTATCTTTCTTTATAAAAGCAACATGATCGTGCGCAAAACGGGAGAATAGGGTGAAAACTAAGTTTTTTAATTTCTCCCTCATCCAGAATCAGAATTTAGAGCTTCAAGAGTTGTTTAGGGAGTTTTGGCACACATCGGACGCAATGGTGATGTCAAAACGTCAAGATTCGCAGCACAAAATTTTCTGCAGCAATTGCATCATGTTATAGGATATCTCTTGACTCTTAAAACTCTGTATTCAATTGATATTTGTACTTTTCTTGTTATTATATATAAGATATGAATGCAAATATCAATGTAAAACTATAATATATAATTAAGGATGGAAAACCATGGCTTTTGCCATGGGGGAGGTTAGGCCCAATTGTGTGTTTTTCTCTTGTCTTCTCAATCTATTGAGTTATTAAAATCCTCTTATGTATTGTAATGTTTTTTGTATTTAATAGTTGAGATGTTTAATTTGTTAGATTTTTCCATTAAGTTCTTTGTTTATGATTGAGATTTTATTTGCTTGATTTGCCACATGTTCTGCTTCATAACAAACCTTGGATTGTGAAATGCATGGGTGATAGAAGATTGGGGCAACAGTCTCATATTCTTAGACAATAGATAAAAAACTATAAGACTCAAGATGGACACTTGGAAGACCACTCCAGTCGAGACCTAGATGCCACCTCTAATATGTTGAAAGGAGACTCACAAGTTAGCAAATTCTATGGGCCACTAACAAAGTATATCCCTTACCTCGAGGGACGAGCGGGATTGAATGCATGTGCTAGCCACCATCAATTTGCCATTCTCAAATGAAGAGGAGATTATAAACAGGTTGCCAGGGCAGTCGGTGAGTCCAAAAAAGTCACATCATCTCAGTTGCCACCAAAGAATAGGATCCCATCATCAATACCACTCTGCATAAAGGCCAAGAACTCTAGTAATTGACCAATACCAGTGCATCCACTACACGAGCCTCCCATGCTAGAGTCCCTGTGTGAAAGTTCAAGTTGCCATAATAATGGAAATTGAGGAGGAAAATGAGGAGGTAGTGGTACCCTCTTACCTACCCATAATGGTCATTGCCCAATAGACGCATACCTTCGATGCGTTGATGGATGAGGGAGTTGATTTCAATATCTTACCTATGCATAATGGTCACTGCCCAATAAATGCATACCTTCGATGCATTGATCGATGAGGGAGCTAATTTTAATATCTTAACTCATGATCATTGGACTCAAATTGGCCATCCATAATTACAACATATCAATGCCAAACTCAGCCCATTTGGGAGTCAATCGTATGCCCTTTTGAGAAGGTGCAAAGTACCAGTCTCTATCGAGTCTGAAAGCATACTCATAATCTTTTACATGTTGTCAAACACAAAAGATGTTGGTCAGGAATCGTTGTTAGGATGCTCATTTAAAAAGCAAGCACATTGTAATGTCGACTACAAGTCACACGTATTCACCTTGCTATCGGCAATGTACGAATAGTCACGGCTTTTAACAAGGGTAGCGCGGCTCCATCAAAGCTCGCAAGGCCACTAGTAGAGAAGCCTACCACCAACCAAGTCTAAGGAAGGGGGTCGAGACTTGTCACAACCCACCACAGCACTAAGATCAAAGCTAAGGCCCTTGGACCACAATTTAAATGGGTGCCTAAACATCAAGGACTACTACCTAAGAGCATGCAATCATGACCTTGTAAGTCTAGGAACTCATACTCAAGACCTAGAAAGCAAAGAAGAAACTATAGGCACCGACGAATGGTCAAGCTGTGATGGGTCCCCAAGACCTTTTGCTATTACGAGGGCAATGCTTGGATATGGATGCCTAAAGCTAAGTTGGCCAGCAGCACTATTCGAACACCATCCTCAAACTCAACTAAACGGATCCGCACAACAGATCAAATGCTAGGGCTGCAAAAAGCTCAAGCTCGGAAGCCCATAAAGCCCAACACCGTTGACTCGAAACCTCAATGAGTCTATCGACCGAACCCGCGTTTGTTGATGACTCCAAACCAACTCAAACCAACACTGTTAGTGCTATTCAAGACTCATAGACATCTGATAGCACATAGTCAAAATCGCAAACAAAGCCTAGTGCACAAGAGGCCAAATTGCACACTCTAGAGCAGCCGCAACTCAAATGTCAGCCCACTGAGTTGTCGAGTCCACAGTCAAACCCCAACCCCCATTAGGCCTTAAACCTTCTTACAAACGATGTTCAATTCTTACCTTGGTTACACACTTAGCTAAAAATACAGAGGATGACTTAGTTGGTTGCTTCAACGTTTGGATGCCACATTTACCACACCGATTAGACCTAGGTTTCTTAGATGAGCCTTTAGCAATGGAGATACGCACGCTGCCTTGCTCATGGGAAGAATCAGAATAGGCTCCCAAGCAAGTGAGAAACTCATAAACGCCGAGATTACCCACGAACAAGCACGCAAGCAATGCCTCATTACATCTTACGCCAAGGGCATAGTCCTTGCCATTGATCGGGAAATTGTGAAGCTGAAATAGATGGCTGCTAAAATGACTCCTCTTTCTTGTGCCAATGATATGCTCTCAGACTCCAATGGGAGCAAGAAGTGTAAAGAAGCTAATTCCCACAAGCCGTCATTAAACTGAAAATACAAGAAATATACTAAAATTCCAAGAAACCATAGCCAAGGTGACTAGGCATGAAATGATATTACCAATGTTTGGCTGAGAATCAAATGATGAGTGGTTGCAGCATGGTATACACCCCAAGCTATGGTAGCCAAGAGAATTCACCCTCTTAGATGGTGGGAGGTTGAGACCTTAAACATGTAATGTTGTAAAATGGCAAAAAGATACTAGGCTAGTTACAACTTAGCCTTTTATACTTAACCCTAGTAGGCTAAATATTGGCTAAGGCATTTAGGCACTTTTACTCTATTACAAGCCATCCCGACCTAGAAGAGCTTTATCCTCAAAGCAAATTTTGGGAACAAGATACAAGGATAACTACAATAATAGCTTGAAATAGATGAATTCATGTTGAAATAGGAGTCCATGCTGAAGAAGACTAAATAAGTTGATGAAGAAAGACCATGTAAATGGAACAAACTGCTGCAAGTTGTCCAAAACAGGTTGCAGTACAAATCTGGCCATATCTTGAAATAGAAGTGTCCAATTTCCATGTGAGACGTATAGAAATGTAGAGGACATATGTAGCATCCAACCATGTTATCAAAATCAAAATTTGATGAAGATAAAGCATTTAACTTCAGAACAGAAATTTATTATAGCAAGCTGATTAATGAACTATCCTCTTGAAGAAGCCATGGAAATTGTTCCAAATAGGAAGCATGTTTCCAAGAAGATTCTTTCATAGAAAAACCCTTCCACTTGATAAGATACTCCACAAGAACTCAATTCCCTAGAACTTTCTCCCGCTTACCAATAATATTTTTGGGTTCATAAATGATCAAACCATCTTCATCAAGGGGAGATAGTTATTCAAGAACTTGGATTTCAGGATCAACATACTTCTTGAGTTGAGATACATGAAAGACATTGTGGATGCATGTAGTTGAAGGTAAGTCAAGTTGATAGGCAAGATTCCCAATTCCCTTAACTATTTGATATGGACCATAATACCTATAAGCGAGTTTATTATGTCCTCCCTTAAGAGAAGCATAACGGGATTTTGGAACCTTCAAGAAAACCCATTCACCTTTATCAAACTCCACATGTCTTCTTTTCTCATCCGCATAGGCCTTCATTATCTCTTGAGCTTTTCCAATGTTGTCCTTGCATTGCTTCATAAGAACCTCCATCTTCTCTAACTCTTCATGAGCATTAGGATTTACATCATCATGAAACAAAGTGGAAGGCACTTAAACCTTATAACCATATAATGCTTCAAAAGGAGACATTCCAATACTCATATGATGAGTATTATTATAACAAGATTCTGCAAGATGAAGCCAATGGTCCGATGCGCTTTGTATGTTATGGCAAAAATGATGCAAATAAACTTCTAGCCATTCCCTTTCAATTTTTCCCGCCATCCGTTTGTGGATGATAAGTTGTATTAGAAGTCAAAATAGTCCCCATAGAAGTGAACAAACTCCTCCAAAAGCTGCCCATAAACTTGGTGTCGTCACAATCGGACACAATCTTCATTGGCATTCCATGAAGCTTAAAGATTCATTCCATAAATTGATCAGCCACTTTCTTTTCTATAAATTGAGCCTTTGTTGGAATGAAATGGGCTGATTCAGTCAACTGGTCTACCACCACATAAATGTTATACTACCCATGCTTTGTTATAGGCAATCCTGTTATGAAATCCATGCTAGTATCAGTCCACTTCCCATGAAGAATAGGTAGTGGCTAAAGCAAACCACAAATCCCTTTCCAATAAAAGCTCTTATGAATATTATCAAATATTTTGAACAAACCATGATGTCCCATTAAAGGTGAAGAGTGCATCTCTTGCAAAATGCGATCTTTGAAAGATGATTGAGGAGTCAAGAAAACCTGTCCTTTATACCATGAAAGACCATTATGCCATTTATAATTTGGATACTCTTCTCCTTTGCCTTGCTAAAATTCCTTCATCATTTTGGATGCTTACTCATCAAGCAAATACTCTTCTTGAATGTCATGGATCCAATCCTTATGCACAATTGAAATGGTAGAGATAGAGCATACCCACATTCTTGATAAGGCATCCACCACCACATTGTCTTTTCCAACCATATAAGATATCTCAAAGTCATATCCTTGAAGAGTAGCAAACCATCTACCTTGAAATGACTACTACAGATGTAATGATACAAATTTTTAATAGCATGCAATATTGTTAACATCTCTTGCTCATAAACATGTAATTAACGCTCCTTGTCATCAAAATTTTGGTTCTCATAAGCTATGACTCCATGGTCTTGACATAATGCAGCCCAAATTCCTCTTCCACTAGCATCTACACATATGATAAAATCCTTAGAGAAATCCGAGCATACAAGGATAGGTGCTGAAATTAAGAGTGATTTCAGCTCATTGAAACTTTAATCGGCGATGGAGTCCCAAAAATAATACTCCTTTTTTAGTCTATCCATCAATGGAGCCACCAAATGAGCATAATTCTTGATGAACCTCCTATAGAAGGATGATAACCCAAGGAATCCTCTCAAAGAGGTTGCATTTGTAGGAGTAGGCCATTCATTAACACATTTTACCTTATTGGGATCCACTCTAATGCCTTTCTCTCCCACAACATGATCTAAGTATTCAACTTCATCTTTCATGGAAGAATACTTCGTCATCTTGGCAAAGAGTGTGTGTCTTCGTAATGTGTTAAAGACCTCTCGTATATGCTTCAAATGCTCATCCTTGGATTTGCTATAGATAAGGATATCATCAAAGAAAATAAGGATTGTTTTGAACAACAAGGGCTATAATATTTTATTCATGAGGGCTTGAGAAGTAACGAGTGCACTGGAAAGTCCAAATGGCATAACCAAGAAGTGGTATAACCCTCTTTCAGTCCTAAAAGCTGTTTTGAACTCATCTTCTTCCTTCATTTGAATTTGATGATAACCCGATCGAATATCTATTTTAGTGAAGACATTTGCATCTTTAAGCTCATCCAAAAGATCATCAATTCAGGGAATAGGATACCTATTCTTGATTGTTGACTTGTTCAAATCCCGATAATCAATACACGTGCAAAATGATCCATCCTTCTTTTTGACTAAGAGCACGGGAGAGGCAAATGGTGATTGACTTTGCCTAATTAAACCCATTTATAGTAATTCTTTGACTTGTCGATCCACTTCTTCCCTTTCAAACTTGGACAAGTGATAGGGAGATTTATTGATGGGCTTTGTGTTGGGCAACAAATCAATAGGATGGTCAACCTCTCACTTTGGCAGTAAAGATGATGGTGGCTGAAATAAATCCTTGTATTCCTCCAATAGCTCTTCCAATCTTGGATCCATTTTCTTTGTGGAAGAAGATGGTTGATTTGATGATTTCTCTTCATCTACTTTTGCAACCAAAAGAGTGAAGAAACATAACTTGGCATTGATTTCCTTTCGTAATTTCTATATGGAGATAAGTTTTATACGTTTATAGGCTATGCCTTTCAATTATATGTGTTGTCCTTGCCAATTAAATTCCATTTTCATTCACTCCAAGTCTAAAGTGACTTTGCTAAGTATCTTCAACCAATTACATCCAAGAACAATATCAATAGTCCCCATATCCAAGGTGATCAAGTCCACTTGTATTGTGCAAGAGGATGATAGCTAAATCAAAGTACATGGACACACTTATTTACTAGACTCATATGCACCATTGGCAACTTGTATTCGCAAGGAATAATCCATATCAATGGATAGCAACTTCAGTCCGTTCAAAGATTTAGTGTTGACGAAGCTATGAGTGCTACCCGTATCCAGTAAAATATGTGCAACCTTGCCATTAATGAAACCTTTAATTCTAAGTGTATTTTCCCCTTTGCAACCAATCCATGCATCATGTGAGATGGTATACAAGGAAGCATGAAAATCATGAGTGCCACTCGGATCAAATGGAAATCCATCCATGGGATCATAAAATCCTTTGTTAGTGGCATGTTCTTCTTCATAAATCTCTTCAACCATTGGGTATGCATCAACATGCATTAAATTTCCCTTTGATCTTCTTCTTCTTCAACTTCCACATCTTGAGTGATCACCATATTGATTTTTGAGTTCTTAGCTTTACACTTCAGCTTATAATCTTGTGACCACTTCTACCCACATTTGAAGCATAATCCTTTTGCATGCATTTCTCTAAGCTTATCATGAGGAAGGAAGTTGCTATTAGAACTGTTTTAGGACAGTTTAGGAGCATTTTTAGCTCTTGAAAAAGTGCTTCTTGTCTTAGCCACATTTTTGAAAGTTTGCCCATGTTTTTGTGCATAATTTCCACCCTGCTTAGAAGCATAAACAGTGAAAAAAGTTGGCACTTTGCTATTATAACTATTTTGATTGTTATAACCCCTATTTTCTTGCTTAAAAGAGTCTCTTGATTGGTTGAAAACTTGCCTATATTTTAAAGGTTGATTGGAAATATTATTGTCCATACTCCTTTGCTGAAAATTTTCTACATCTCTCTTGTACTTCAAGGAGTATCTTTCAGCCAATTCAATGGCCTCATGTAGGGTTTTTGGTTGTTGAGCTTCTACCTTCGATAATAGGGCAGGGTCAAGACCAAAAATGTATTTATTTAGCTTAGCAAAATCTGAAATGCCTTCAATATACATGAAGAGATTCAAGTAGGTGTTGGAATAGTCTCTAACAGACATTCCTCTTTGAGCACATAAATACCATCTTCTTTGGAGCCTTTCTTTTTCCAAAGGAGAAACAAAGACATCGATCATTGCTTGCTTAAACTCCTCCCAAGTGACAAAATTTTTCCCAATCTTATGCATGTAATGCCACCAAGTATGGGTGTAACCTTCAAGATAACGAGCTGTGAAATAAATCTTGGCTTCTTCACTTCTAGGATAAAGGGTGAAGTACAACTCAAGCTTATTAATCCACTCCTCCCATTCCAAAGGTGAAGCTTTATCCCCTTTGAAATTAGTGATATTGATATTTTCCTTATATTCTTTTTCATTGTAAGATGGCTGCCCATAAGAATGTTGTCTACATGAATCTTTGTTCCATGAGTATTTCCTAAAAGTAAGTGGTCCAAAACCATGAGATGAGGGTTGACCACTTGAAACATGCTCTTGGTTTGGGATGTCATGGGCTGATCTTCGCTCATCATACCTTCCACCTTCATGAACTTGATTTTTGACTGCATTTCCTTGTACATTTGAGGGTTGATGATAAAAATTATTGTAGAAGAGGTCACATCCATGATAATCATTATCCCATCGAGTGTTGTCTTGTTTCCTTTCATGTCTATGATTATTTTTTGGGGCTACTAAACTGAGGCCTTGGGGTATGAATGCCATGGATTTGTGAAGGGTGATGGTTACCCCTCACTCTAGATGGCTCTTCCCTTTCAAAAGTGTGCATAGCTGGTTGAGAACTATCTTTGTTTGGATAGGAAGAATTACCAACAAAGGGGATTGCATGGGAATCTTCAATATTTTGAGATTCCCTTTGTGGCTTGCTCCCAATTTTCTTTATGGCTGAGATGAGTTCTTGGAATAAAGATTTGTTGCTTTGCTCTACAAATCAGAGATTCCCTTGTTTACTTGTGGCATCGCTTGTAACAAACCTTGATTCATATGTATTAAGCCTTCATTCAAAGTCTTCAAATCCTTAGAAATTCCTTCATTGATATGTCCCAACTCTTTTGACAATAAAAGGTAATCATTCACTGCGTGCACTTCATGTATGTCATGTCGTCCTTGATGTGTGTTGTAAGCAATCCCAATGCTTAAATATTCATCTATTTATTCAACATTATGGGTTTCATTTGTGATTTTTATCCTCTTGAAAGTCCCTAACACCATCATTCAATGCTTCAATAATGGGGTCTTTCTTGTTATTCCTGCTGGCCATTAGGAGATAGTGATGTAGTAGTAGACAATTTGTCAATTAATCCCGTGTTTCTCTTAGAATATAGCACCAATTCCAAATTAGTAGCTCTATGGGAATCTTATTATATGGGAATATACTATATTTCAAAAGATATGTACTTGGGCTGGATATTTTGGGTGGAACAATGTCAAACAATGTCCCTTATATGTTGTCTCGGTGTTGTCTTAGTATATCTAGTGTTAGAAAATCAGCAATAACTTGAGCTCTCAATATCGAATCGCCAAAGTTTTTCATTTAAATCGAAGCTTAGGATCCCCTCTTCAAATTGAGCTATCAAGTTCTCAATTTGGATCAGGACATAATTTTTTGTAATTGAATCTTCAGGTCTTTGAACAGGAGTTTCCTGCACCCTGTCCACCACCCATAAGTACCTTGTTTGACCCTGTAAGAATACCCTAAGTGGAAGAAACCCTTAAACCATTGTAGCAACCAAAACATGGTTCTGGGGCATCTATAGGGCTCAAGGATAACCTATAGATTGGTATGTACCTACTGTATTACCTCTAAAAACACTATCTAGGTATCCTGAAAATAGGAGATGCCCTGCACCTCTTTTAATCTTGTTCCAATGGAACCTTCAACCTTGAGAGTGGAATTTTGATGCCGAGAAATGCTTAAAAATAGCTAAAAATTACGAATATCAAGGGAAAAATATTCAACGCCGAAGGCGGCGGCTCAATCTAGGACGATTTTAAGCGTCAAGTACTTTGAAGGCGCCCGTGCGACACTTCCAGATTTTTAGTAATTTTTCCGTGCGACTGTGTCAGTCTGTGGAGCTGCTAGTCAGTGCGGGTGCCAAGACGAGCTCACAGAAATTTTCAGAACTGAATTCGGAGGCTGGGCGCGCAAAGGGCCAAAAGACCGGCCAGAATTGAAAGGGTGCCCAAGGAGGGGGCCAAAGAGGGTGCCTCTTGGGACCTCCTACCCCCCAAAATTCAACGAAAAGGAGGAGGGCGTGTGGTGCAGATCAACGCGCGATCAGAAAACGCCTCCCCCCCCCCCATAGATGAGATTTTTGGCTGCAAAGAAGCCATAGCTATGATGAGGCAAGGCTGCTCCACTGCTTCTTCGCTCCGTATCGCCGTCCTTCGCGCGTCCAATGGCGGGTTGTAGAGAGAGAACAGAAATCAGTCTTTCTCTCTCCTCTCTCTCTCTCTTCTAAGAGCAGATTCATGTGGGAAGAAGAAGGATTGACGAATGCTTGTCTAACCGAGATGGGATTGCTCCGTGGTTCAAGAGGAGGGTAGATTGCTGATTCCGAACTGTCATGGACATTAATGGCTGCTGGAAATCAGTCCCGAGACATGGCAAATAAAAACCCGCAACCCGCAAAGAACGGTAATTCCATTTTTACAAAGGAAATTGATGTTATATGCAATTTGCTTCATGAATATTTGTTCCCATGGGATGATTATGCATTATGTTGTTGTCTAATATGAGTTTGATCAGTTTATGCTCAGAAAATCAAAAAATCATAAGTGTTGGTGACTGAAATTAATGGTGTAAAACCCGTAAAACACGTGAAATAGGGGGAAATTGGGTGTTTTTGATATATAAATGGAAAACATAATAAGACACACCAACTAAATTTGTGTTTTTGCTACAAATGAACCTAAGGGCCACAGCCCACGACTCATTTTACATTTCCAGTTATTTAATATTGCAAAAAATACAAGAAAAATAGAAAAAATGGGTAAAAATAAGGGAAAAATAGGTTTTGAGTGTGCGAAAAATACTAAAAAATAAGATTCATGTTTGTGTATATATGGGGGGTCTGAAGTATGAGGTTTAGCCTCAGTTCAGCCCTACCTTTATGTTTTAGTGAGTTTTTATTGCTTTTCATACAACGAAAACCATGGAAAATATTACTCTAAACCTATAAACCGTGCACAATCTAAACGGCGAGGGGGTAGAGAGAATAAGAGTGGTATTTAAGTGCTGAGAGAAAGAAAAGGCTGATTGTTTTCATCTATGCATATCATATAGATCGGTCGTTAATTTAAAATAAGGATCTAGTAGCACGAGGTCTCCTCGGTGCTAGGTTCGTGCAACGTAGCAATTACGCATCAGAGAAATTCATTGAAAGAATGTTTTTACACTAAGCACAATGCTGATTTTTCTTTGTTTGAGCACATGGACATTCACAATTTGCATAAAGCATAAAATGATAAAAGGTATCAGACAATACCTCCTGGATGCATAGCACCTGTATTCTCTAGATCGTGACCAATGTTGAGTGAGTAAGGTTGTCCTAAGCGGTAGGCTAGGCGTTGGGTCTAAGGGGGAAAGTAAAGTGAGGTATGGTACGTCCTAGAACGAAATAATTGGTACCTTGAGAGGACTATGTGCGAAGTGTTATATGTGTTTAGCGACGCATCGAGGGGCCAATCCCCAAGATGTAGGAGAGTCGCAGTGAGGTAGCGACAGTCAGCCGTGGGAGGACCTCCTATGTTTGTACTTCGTGCCATTTGGCAATGTGCTGGGTCTCCCTCTGAGGAGTGTTAATTGGGTTAGAGTTGGACTACGAGATGTGATACAAACGCAAGATGTTTAGGAAGGCAATGTATGATGTGTGTGTCATCAACGCTCCTGGCCGCGAGGCCGTGGGGTTGTTGAGCGCATGATAGAGGTCTGGCTAGTGCATGAGCCAGTGCCGGCCCATTTTAAGTCCCATCAGTGGTGCGTCTACCGGGAGCCACTTATAAGTGGTGGTTTTCGGATCTAGGGTTTCTAGGAACCAAAAGGAAGTTGGTTTATGTCCTCTGACAAGGACCGTCAAGCCGAAATCCAGAAAGCAAAACGCGCTGAGAGGGCTAGACGGTGGTTAGAGATCGTAAGCCATTATTCTCCTCAAAGGAGTAGTCCAGTACGTATACAAAGCAGTGGTCTTAGTCACTTAACTACTCCACCTATTCCATTAGGGGCAGGAGGAAGTGTAAGATCTTCTTCTCCTCCACCAAGTCTACCCACTTCAAGTGGGGTGTGAATCCATCACTTCAAGCTCCTATTGCTAATCCGATTGTCACCATGGCACAGCCTATTGCGATTCCTGCAGCAGGGATGCCGGATTTACCAGCCTTAGGAGCTCCCTTGCCCATTTTTAATGGGTTAGTGGAAGAGGATGCAGAATTTCACATTTGTGAATTTCAGATATTGATGTTTAATTATCGCATCCAAGACGAGGGAAATCTCATGATGTTCTTCAATATGACGTTAAAAGGAAGGGCTGTGATTTGGTATCACAGCATAGAGTCTGGAACCATAACCACCATGATCAATTCTATGCAGCTTTCCGAGCGGAATATGCCCCTGAAAGAGGTGGCCAATATTGGTTGCGGGTCTTGAAAGTGATACGTCAAGATCCTCATGAGAATGTAAAAGCATATGCTAAGAAGTTGAAGGAAGTATTCCGTAAGTTGCAAACTTACATTCCCATTCCACCAACTACCCAATTGCAATACTTTTTGCATGGGTTGGACTTTAATATCCAAGTACAATTGAGCAGTGTGGCCTTAGCAAATATAGACACCGCTATTACGCGGGCAGAGGGAGTAGAAGCACGATTACAAACGGCCTACTCCTCTCGAATGAATGTTAATAGGGGTTTAGCACCTAGTGGCAATCCATCATTGACGAATGGAAGTCAAGGGATGCCTATGACTAACCCTATTGGGAGAGGGAGTATGGTTCAGAATATACCTTTACTACCGGCTCCCCCCAGTGTGACTATGCCTATGGCACGTCAGTTGGCTCCACCAAATGTTGGAGGCCAAGTTTCAAATTCTAACATTGTTCCTGTGGGTCAACAGCCAATGCCAAATCAGATTGTTAGGCCAATGGAACGACGAGTTGACGATTGAGGCTATGAGTCGAGTGCATCTAATGTCCTTGGCGAAGTTAAGGACATGATGAAGCATTATACCGATATGATTTCTGAACAATATCGACAAATAGCCGTCGACGTTAATTTCTTAAAAAAGCAACAAAATTTGATAGGGAGTCGATGCCCTGAAGAGGGTGGACCCTCTAGATTCAGTTGTAAATGGTGTGGTGGACAGCACTTCCCCAGAAACTGTCCAAAAGTGAAATGTGACATTTGTGGGAAGTCGCGGGCCATCTAGCTACTACCTGTTGGAGTAAGATTAGCTCTCTCCAACAAGGGAGTAAACAACCGGGCCAACGGAGTCAGCCTTATTGAGGCTGTACAAGTCCATGATGTTGAAACCTCTAACTTAAGAGCCGTGACAAGAGGCCAAAAGGCTAAAGAGGTTGGCAAAGATAATGCAAAACCGGTTGAGACAAACCCTAAACAAGGGGATAAGGGGATGCAAGTCCAGAGTCCTAGCATGGAAGGGGGACCACTAAGGCCGGTTGACAAGAAAGGCGACCCTAAAAAGGATGAGGCAGTGCCAAGAAAGAAGGCAAGAGCTAAGAAAGAAGCACCAAAACCGGTCCAAAGACCAAAAGAGAGGATGGTTTGGTGAGAAAAGAGAGCTTTGGCTACTTATCATGACTTTGATTTAGCAAGTTCTCTTTGCGAAGTTAAACCAGATGTGAATCTTGTTGGCTTTTTTGTATCCTTGGAAAAGATGTGAAAGCTAATATCGATTTTTTACAAATTCATATACGTACTTTTTTACAAAAAGTAAATATCATGAATTATGTGCACAATACTAAGATACTTTTACTTTAAAATCATTGGAAATATCAATTTCAATGCTTGGGTTTGAAAGATTCTTACATTCTTAATTCAAATAAAATAACCAAATAATAATATTAGTTTAATATAAAACTAAAAAAAACAAAATTTATGTATAATACCCTTAATCTTTTTCTTTAATGTTATTACATCCTTTCCTGTTTGTTTGTTGCAAATGATTCATCATTTTCTTGCTTGGTTGAATAAAATATATAGATAAATTAATGAAATAGAAAATCATATATTTGATTTTATTAAATTATATAAATATTATTATCATATTAATATTAATATTCACATTTCACTTTATCTTACTTTTTTGTGATACTTCATAATTTTTCTTATCTAAAAATAAACTTAGTAATCAAATTAAACAATATATAATAATAAGAAAACAAAATATATATCTTATCTTTACTTACTTTATTGATGTTTTGCTTCATGGTTTCTCTAAAAGCTTGTACAACTTTTCATATCAAGTTCGTCGCCTTTATTTTCAATATTTTTAGTAATTAGGTATTTTAACAAAGTAAATAATAAAGTAAAATATTAATAATAAAAATGTATAATTAAATTAAATTTTAACATAAACATTAAAACTTGATTGGTTGTATAATCTATAATCTTGAAATTCTTGAAAGCTTTCTTATCATTCAACTTTTAAAAAAATCTAAAATTTTGAAATCATTGAACACCATATTAGAGAATTTAGAAATCTCCCAAGTCCCTCTTTCAAATAAGGGATAAAGATTTGTCCATGTGGCTAAATCTTAACCCATGGTTCAAAGTGGGACTTGAAAAGACAACCTATATAGTAATTAAGATAGACTCCACTTTCAAGTGAGGGGACAAGATTTAATAATGTGGTCAAATATTAACTATTGGGAATTCCCAAACGACATGAGAATTTCCAAATTTCCTAATATAGTGTTATTTTCTATAATCATTTCTTTATCTTCTTGCAGCCCTTTAAATAAATTTCCTTCTTCAAGAGGCCAACATAATATCACACGTATATATTAAATTCATGAAATACCTTAAAAACATGGAAACTATGTATTCAAAGATAAACACACCGTTTTATAGGATACATTTTTCAATGCTTAATCAATTAGAACATTGTCCATAGTTTGGATGTATACATTAAGATTTTGAGAGTCAACAATAGGAGTATATATTTCATACTACAATCAAAATACATATATATATATAAGTATGGAACAAAAGAAACTAATGAGATTATCATAAAACCAAACATATAAATCAAATTATCTTACTTGTGATGTTATTGTATTAGAATCCACATATTTGGATATAGGTTTGATTTTATCCAAATTTTGCACTTCAAGAAATGCTAGCAACTCGTTTTATATACGAGAAAATTAATGGATTCACCAACTAACCTTCTTTATCTCAAATATTAGAAAAGTTAATGAGAAAAAAATTGACTAGCTTACCTTCTTTAGAATGCCCTTTCTTCTCAAATACTTCCTCTCATTTTTGCCTCGTACTTTTCTACGAGTCATAAATATACATGCTCTCTCCATAAGTACTCACATCCATGAAGCTTCAATGATAAATTTTATTATGATTTTGAGAGATTATTAATTCAAGTCGTTCTTTTTCAGCATGTTTATAGAGTAGATCATTTGACTCTGAAGAGTCAAACCATTTTCATACTCATTGATAATTTTCAAGCATGGCCACATGTTGGCTTTTAAGGCATTCACCCATGAGTTTTTTCCCATAAAATCCACCCTTTTCACTCTTTTTCAATATGGGTGGTCAAAATATTTCAAATACGATGATAGATAGATTCTACTTGTTGAAACATAAGTTACCAAATATCCTTAATTAGATAGCTATTTATGATAATTGGTCATTATCTATTAAAAAGTGGTACTTGTTTCTAGACTTGAAGAAATATTTAAAAAGTGGCCTCTTTATCTTCCTTTTGTGCATTCTCTCTTATACCATCTTTGGTAATATTTTTTTTCTATATTTGCACACAATTAATCAAATTTTAGAATGATAAGATATTGTAAATTTTGAGAAAATAAAAAAATGAATTAACAATGACATATTAAATTGAAACATCTATTATTATAATACTCACATCACAAAACATACATTAATTTTGTATCTCTTACCTCATTCATCATGAAGTCCACAAGCCCAATAAATTTTGGATTTTATCTTCAAAAGAGCCATAATCTCTATACTAGAAGTTGAAATCTCAAACCTATATAAATGCGGTGACAATGAGAAAATGTACACTATTTTTGTTGAAATAATATTAGTATGCAACATAAAAAGGAGCATAAGTAAACATACCATCATAAGATTGTTGAGTCACATTCATGTGAACACCATATAATATGCACAATTTTTTTTCTTTGATTAATTATCATTACTTTTATTTTGATTACATGTCATTGCTTTTGTGTAGGTGCACACAACTACCAATCTTTCCATTCTGGATCATAGTCAACCATCCTACTTTAACTTGCTTCATTTTGTAGCTAACTAACCTTATAATGGTGCATTTCAAGTCATTTGACCCACACAATATTGAGATAAATCACATTTCATATAAATGATTTCATTCTTCTCTAGCCAAGGAGGAATGCAACCAATGCAAACTATCTTGATTAAGTGTGACCTTAGTCTTAGATCCTTTCTCTCATATGTAACAATAGAATCTCTATGTTGAAATGGAATAAATTAGTGTAACTATGATTGTATAGGTCTAATATAGTCCCATGAAAATGGCACGAAACTATTTTGCAAGATAATCATGCTAGTAGCGATATCCAAAACTAAACTTTCATGGGCATTTTCAATTATAATACATTGTCTATAGTAATGTGCTTCGAAGAAGAATCTCTCTTCATCATTACATTCAAATGAGAAAAGTGGTGATATGCAAGCTTTCCAATGGCCAACCCATCCATAATGACAGTGCTATCTTCATCACATCTTACAACTACTTTATCTCACACTTTATAAGTATTTCCCTTGAGAAACATTGTTTTATGTTCTTTTATAAGTATTTCCCTTGAGAACCATTGTTTTATGTTCTTTTATAAGTATTTCCCTTGAGAAACATTGTTTTATGTTCTATTACTCTTTCCACCTCTATGTTGAAAGTTTGATGAATGTATCTCTTTTCATCACTAGTTGTATTCCTATATCTCAACTTCTTACCTTATAACTATTCCCTTTGTTACTGATGTTGTTTTGCATGTATAATCATTAGCTTAGTTGGGAAACCATTTGTACTACCCAGATCATGATTTTATTGATAATTGGAAGTCAAAGGTGGTAAGAGCTAATTGCAAGGTTTGATACTATTCTTGAACCTTCTAGAACATAAAAACACCTTTTAGAGTGAAGCTTGATGTATGGAATGAAAACCATAAAACTTGTGGCCTTCATGGTCTGGCAAGTTGTGTTTTAGGACTATGAAGAAAAATTTTAATGGCAATCACTTAGTTCTTGATCTACATATGGTTACTTAGACTACTATGGTAGATTTTAGTCAAAGGTGAGCAACCTTTTGGTTAGCGAAAGAAGTTATACAAATACCAACACTTTCATCTAACAAGAGCAATAGAATATCCCACAAACATTGGACCATTACAACCATCTAGATCATCTCACAAACATTAGACCATTGCAATAATCTAGATCATCAATCAAAACTATGTAACCACTCATAAGCTTGATGATTTCTCACCCATAGCTCATAGGATGTTGGACCAAGGTTATGTTTACATTTTCATGTCCAAGCTTACAATTATGAGAACTACTTTTCTTAAATTAATTCATGAGTTGTATATCAATCCATACAAATGTGTATATGATAATCTATAAGGCTTTTTATCAAAACATTGCCTAGTGTGAACATTATCATGTGTGAAAGAGTTTATCTGATCTTTCCTAAATGACAAATTTTAATGCAAATATTCTTAATTGTTGTTGTGAATATAATTGATACATAAAAATGAATTAAATGGTTACATAGCCTAGATTGTTGGATAGCTCTATCATGAAACACTTACATTTCCAATTTGCATATTTTCAAAGAACTTGAAACTCTTTATACACAGAGGAAGGGGAAATTGTAGATTGCCTTGTCAAAGGTAATATATTTCATGAAGCTATTTTTGGTACTCTTTTATAGGGATTTTGCAAATTTAGGCTCAACAAGTACCTTCAAGTGTATGAGATGTCTGCTTAGCTTTTCTTGGCTAGATCTAGACATTCTCTCTAGATCTCATAGATCATCATCATCCTCTAGGTTTGCCTCTTTATGAAGCAAGAAGTATATACATGCAAGGAGGTCAAAGCATGAGAGAGACCAGGGGGAATCTTGCTAGATTGGCTCAATTAACATGGAAGACCTATCCTATGTTATCATCAAGTATGATACATAAAATATAAGATAGTCACATAATTTCTCAAGGTTTTATCATGTATGAAATCTATGTGGCAATATCATATTAAAAGGGTAGTGGAGATTGACAATACCAAATTAAAAGGTAGTGTGGGTTGTTGCAAGCTACTTGCTTTGGTTGCAAATGGTTAAAATAAAGGCCTATTGCATTATATCCTACCAAGAATCACCTCATGCAAGCCACAACCATACAGAATGTGTAGGTTAGAGAGGGGAGCATCCTTAGCGAAGGACTTGGGAAAGGAGATATGATAATACAGACAAGAAATTCCTTACTTTAATGTGTAGCCTACATGGCATTGTTGTTGGAATACTAAATATCATGTCTTTGTATAATGAGCATGCGAATGATGTCAAACAAATCAATCAAAGATGGATCAAGGACATATATCATTATCATTTGAGCAATTTGGGATTGTGCTTGATGATCCACCATGGCTTTTCTCAACATTGCTCCTATAATAATCATTGGAGCAAGAATGTGCAAAGTAGGAGAAACTTACCAAGGTATATGTTCATCACACTCAAACACACATACCAATGGGTGGTGCATTGAAAGGAACTGAAAGCCCTAGAGTTAGCTTGAAGAGGAGAAAAGGGTGATGTATGATACTGAAGGGATCATGATAAGTGGGGGCCACCAATGCTGATGGTTTTTGAGGAGCTATGTGGTACTTGTTTGTCACTTATGCTCTTCCTAAAGGGGTGTGTCTAACTTCTCATGTAGTGGCAGTATGCTCATGCATGTGCAACTAGGAGCTAGGCCAAATTCCAAGTAAACTTGGAATGTTGTCCCCAAACTTGAGTACCCAGTTTGTGGAAAAGTATGATACAATGCTATCCGCAGGGTAGTAGGTCATCCAAGCAAGTTCGAAATGTCCCACCCTTGACGTGACCTGAGATTGTAATGTGGAATAAGAGCTAGGGTATTTCCCTAGGTACAAGACTATGCGCTAGAGACAACCCTTGCTAAGAGTATATTTCTTGATGTGCTCACATAGCTACAATGATGCCTTTGGGTAAAATGGGTGCATAAATAGGGAAAATCTAATTTTCCACCATATCCTTTAGTAAAACTAGGTACACTAGGTTGGCAATAATAGGGTGTGAAGGTAAAGTCAAACCATTGCTAGTCAATAAATTCCAATATTGATGCTTAAAAAGAGTGGGCCCAGCCCATCTTTAGTAAAACTAGGTACACTAGGTTGGCAATAATAGGGTGTGAAGGTAAAGGCAAACCATTGCTAGTCAATCAATTCCAATATTGATGCTTAAAAAGAGTGGGTCTAGCCCATCTTCAAAAGAGGTTATTGGTTGTTTTGACAGAGCATGATAAGGAGGCAGAGTAAGTTGCAAGTGGTGATGAAGGAGGGTTTTGGAGCGAATTCTCTTGTGAAATGTGCAAAGGAAGGGATTGAGTAATTAGTTTAGCACATATAATTTATGTTGACATGGATTACTCTAATATTGGGTATCCTTGGGAAATTGGACCTACCATGCTTCTTTTCCTGATAGTCTTGGCCATGCCTTCTTAGGTACAAACAGAAAAGTGGATTTGCCCACTCTTCTTCCTTTTGGGTATAGATAAAGGCTTTCCAAGCCAACTTATTGCCTTCGAGAAGGAGGTAACGCCATTTCACCAATGTTTTCAACTATTCCTATGAGTAGCCATACGACGTGTAATGGGATGCCTTCCTAAATCTACTCTCCTCACTCATCTTGAAGTCAAACTTCACTACAAGGCTAGTCTCCTACTTCTCTTGGTATTTCTACACTCTCTCCTTGGGGTTTTTTTCCTCTTCCTATGCTAGGAGCTCATGGGGAATGGAATGCTCCATTACTCTTTATGACTAAGCTTGGTATTTCTACACTATCTCCTCAAGGTTTTCTTCCTCTTCTTGTGATAGAAACTTAGGGGGAATGGGGTGCTTCATTACTCTTTGTGACTAAGCTTGTAAGGTCTGGATCATGGCCCTGTGGGTGTCTTGTTCTAGGTCTTTGTCTTTATATTGGTTGGCTTTCAAACTCCCCTATGTTAGAATTTGGGAGAGGTTGGTTGGGGTTGTCTAGGTTGCATTAGCCCGTTTGCCTCAACTATCAAATTAGGTCCTCCTAGTTTGGCCCTTCTATCCAACACATTGATTCCTTAAATCCTTTCCAACTATTCCAAGTATTTGGAGAGAAATCTGAGACATGGTTTAAGTTCTTCTAGATTTTTAGATTCAAGCATACAAGTTGTTATCATAGCTTCCCTAAACAGCTCTTATTGCTTTACCATGACTAGTTTCCAAGCCTCTAACTGGATTTTGTGTTCACTTTCACTATACATGACTACTCTGTGGTCATTGGAGAGCTACATCAAGGTGGTCTTTTAGAGCCTTTATCATTTTCTACCATGCTCATGGTCCCTAAAAAGCTACTCGAAATTGTCTCCTACAAGCCTACGTATGAGGCACTCCATTGACCCTATATTTGCCAATGCTCTAGATGTCATCCCTCATGTAGATCTAACTTTGCTTTCTCTTGGAAATTTTGACCTTAGCATTGGTGTGCTAGTGGTTGATTTCCATTATCTTCATGCTTAGCTCAACTATTTTGATTATATAGCATACAAGTGACCAGTCTTACTTCATGATCTTGAGGTCCTTGAGTGCAATGCCATGCTCTTTTAGTTGGTTTTGGAGATCTACGAGCACAAATTGCACTCCTTCCGCTAGTGTTGGAACTCCTACTCTTGCTTCTCTTGAATCTCCTTGCTACTTACAATTGAGCTTGGAGCTCCTCAAACTGCCTTTTTGAGTCTATCAAGCATCTTTTCTACTCTTTTGATGTCCTCTCTGATCTATCTTGGACCTCCTGGTTGGCTATGAGTGCATTGGCTTTGCCTTCTTTTAGCTCTTCGATTAGCCACTCAAGGGCTCTTAAGACTTTGCTTTGATAAATACACGTGGAAGATAACGCCTTGGTTTCTATCACTTTGAGTGGACTTGGACTTGCATAGAAGTCCCTTGACACTTTTATTTCTATGAGAGGGAATTCTATGCCTCACTTTGAGGAGTTAGTTGCCTTGTTGCTTATTGAAGAAATAAAGTTGGAGCTTAATTTGGAAGTTCATCCATTAGCAACTATTTTCCTCTTCAAAGAACCAAATGTACATATAATTGGTATGCTTTGTGAGGTTTTTGAGCATTGCATGAATAAATTGTGGAAATCCAAAACAAAAAAATGTATGTTCCATTCCAAAATGGAAAACATTATTGTAGAGGTTGAAAGGTGCCTCTACCACCTTTACAACAACCTCCACAACCTTTGCAAGCATTGCACGAATAAATTGTGGAAATCCAAAACAAAAAATGTACATTCTATTTCAAATGGAAAACATTGTTGTAGAGGTTGAAGGGTGCTTCTACCACCTTTGCAACAGCCTCCACAACCTCTGCCTATAGTTAATTGGATGGCTCACATCCATAAGGTATAGATTTTTTTAAAAAAAACATGCGTGCATAAAATAGCACTTTGACATTTGTTTTAATGGGTGTAAAGTTAGATGAGTTTTTGCCTCTTGAAACAAAAGTGGTTATACCTTTCATGTTCATGGATCAATATATCATCACATATGTTCTTTGCTTCCAAATGAGGATGAGCTATAGATGCCCAAATTTGTGCAACTTTATATTTATGATACTAAAAATAAGCTATTGAATCGCATGGGGGTTATGTTTGGGCTTTTGCTAAAAGTATTAGAGTTTTGAGTTCCTTATAAATTTGCACACACTCTTAATATTAGAGCCATATTTTAAACCCTTAGAACCATAACATTATGACATAATAATGTGTACCAAGTTTTCTGATAAAGAGAAGTTTCCATCTTTATATGAAATTATCACTAAATGTAGTACACATAGTCCATGCATGGTGTTCAATGGAAGAAATCCTTGTGTGAGGGATAGCCAATGTACAAAAGAGTATCCAAAGAAGTCTGTGTAAGCCACTACAATTGACAAAACTGGTTATCCTTTATATAATTGTTCAGATTATGATAGGAAAAAGCATAATGTCAAGGGTAATAACTTAGTTAATGTTGTGCCTTATAATCCTTATTTGAGTTTCAAGTATAATGCTTATATAAATATATAGGTATGCTAGATAATTGTAGTAGTAAAATATTTATATAAGTACATTTGTAAGGGCCATGATCGTGCAACCATTAGATTCATAATTATGCATGGTTCTACATCAAATGAAAATGGCAAGCAAGATATAGATGAAATTGAGAGCTATTTAGAAATATGATATGTATCTACTTCTAAAGTGTTTGGCGAAGAAAAGAATACAAACTTCATGATGAGAAACCAAATATTCAACGGTTACAAGTACATTTACTTGGAGAAAATAGTATTATTTTTCGTGACTTTGATAATATTCATAATGTGGTCCAAAATGAAAATGCTAAAAAAACAACTCTCATAAAGTGGTCTACTTACAATCACCTAGATCCTAAGGCTAACACCATTCTATATCAAGAATGTGGCTAACACCATTCTATATCAAGAATGTGGTCTACTCTCATAAAGTATTATTTTTCGTGACTCTGACAATATTCATAATGTGGTCTGAAATGAAAATGCTCAAAAAACAACTCTCATAAAGTGGTCTACTTACAATCACCTAAATCCTAAGGCTGACACCATTCTATATCAAAAATGTCTAATGTACTATATTTAGAATGTGAAAAAAAGATGTGGGCAAAGAAAAAGTAAGTAAATACATGTGGTTAGATATATCATATTGCTCCTACATATGGAGAAAATACTACTTGAGATGCACTTCATTTGAGGCATTGCGTACAATTGACAATGTGCTTCTACATTTAAGGAGGCTTGCATGGCAAAGAGTTTATTGGAAATTAATGAAGAATGGAAAGTGTGCTTAGGAAGCTACATTAATGCAAATAGGTGCATAGTTAAGAGTTTTGTTTGTGTCTATCTTGGTATTTTATTCACCTATCTTTGTAAAGAATTTTTGGTGCCACTAACAAAGGATATAGTACATCAATTTTCTATGAAAAATGGACAAAATACTTATATGCAAGATATGGCCAATAATCAAGCTTTGATACATATTGAAGATCATCTGCATCAACATGGACATACTTTACCTAACTATTATGGACTACCTATAATGAATATGTAAGTTTATGCAAATCAGTTTATGACAAAGATGAATGATGAAAAAAGTGTGTATGTTTTGAGAAATCGAGGTCCATTATCCTAAGTCAATTATTGGAAAGATGGTATCCTTTTTCTACTTGAATTATTAATATTTGACTTAGAATGCACAACATGTAAGGGTGATGTTGTGCCATGTTCCCTTTCAAACTATGTTGCAACATGTGGTCTATCAACATTTCTTACCACACCTAAAAATAAAGGGGAAAAATATTAGAAATTGCAAGAGATCTATGAATAAACTAAAAATAAATGTGCAAGTACATTAACTTTAATTTTTAAGAACTCAAAAATAGTAATTATTAGCAGTTTTAATTTTTTAAAATTATTACCAAGGATAACTCACCTTGGGATTGAAGAATAAAACATAAACAAATAACCAAAGAGAATAACTTTGAGGATAGTGAAATTAAAGCAATACTTGAAGTAGAGAATTTAAATTCAAATAACTTCTTGCTAAAGAGGAGAATAAGTTTAATAGTTGTCAACTTAGAATTTACATATTAACAAATAAGTACACAAAGTAAGAAAAGAAATATTACACGAGTAAGAGAATAAGAGATTATAATACTTTCTTTAAAACTTTTTTCCATATGAAAACAAATAATCAAAGAAAAAAAAACCATGATGGTGGAGAAACTTTTGTGTGTGCATATTTTTGAACAAAAATAAGCAGTTTAAAGATAGCAAAGAAAGACAACACTGATTGATTGACAATTGAAATAACTTATTGTTGAAGAAGAAAAGGCTATCATGAGACTTTTTGTAAAACTTTATTGTACATAATGTTGATGGTAACATTTACCATATTATCTTTGTCATGAAGCAAAACTTTTACTTTGTCTGACGACTTTATTCTCAATAATGCAACATAGAAAGAATTGTCCATGAGTAAAGACTGGAGTTTTGAATATAACCCCAAATAAGATAATGTTTGCCCTTGAGACTTGTTAATTGTCATTATAAATGCTAAATTGACAGAGAATTGCAAGCATTTTATGGAAAAAAGGAGTTGTAATGTAGTTGGAACAAAAGTTGTTCTTCAAATAAATACTCTCTCCCAATATTGGTTCATATTATTATTGTATATAAGTCTATTATCATTGCATAGACATTTGGAAGAATTCAAATTCATGAGCAACATTATTGGAGCATTCACTTTTCGTAGGAAGATATGGTGGGTTATCGATTAAATTAGCATCGATCATGTCCTGGCATTTGCAACATGTTGTTACTATGTGACAAACCTTTTCCATCACCAATATCCTACAACCATGCAATAAAGCAATCTTCATTCATAGTCACTCACACGTTTTGTGAAAGTTTCAAAATAGTGATATATTACTATAGGTTAGACAACATAGAGTTGCACCAACAATGTCCTCACAGGTGTCCTTTGGTACAGCCGGTAGTATCTGCCTACAAAGGAATTTCTTTATAGCAATAATGGATGTTATTGAGTCTAGATCAATTAAACTTTTTCTTGAATGGCCCAAGTGGTTTAGGAAAAACATTTCTATATAAATGTTTACTTGCAAAGCTTCGTAGAGTCAAGGTCGCATTATTGCCTTAGCTACAACATCATCTAGCATTGTTGTGTTGCTTTTGCTACATGGTTGTATATACATCCCATTCAAAATTCAAGCTGCTTTGTTGAAAGAGACAAGTCTTATTTTATAGAATGAAGCTCCAATGATGCATTGATACACTTTTGAAGCATTTGACAAAACTCTTAAGGATATAATGCAATGTAATAAATGTTTCGGTGGGATACACATAAGTCAAATTTATGTGAGCAATATGAACAATGTTATTGATTTCTTTCTAGATACGAAAGTCAAGAAATTACTGATTGTAATTGAAAGATTATCAAAAAGTGAAACTATAATTTGGAAGAAAAATCTATTTTTCAATGGCTCTCAATTTCAATAATTGATATAGGATCAAACAATGAATCTATTTTATCCGAAATATGTATATATTTTTATTCATTCATCTTTTTGTGTGATTGAGATATACATAATTGTATTATGAATTAATCTATTTATGGTACTTTACTATCACTATATGTAGGGATATTGGTTACACATTTGTGTACAAGCATATGTGTAAGTTAAATTTATGTGATGAATTTGAAGAACTCTTGATTTAGTTTTACATACATGTGTAAAGCCAGATGAGATGTGCATGAAGACGTGAAGTGCCCTAATAATGGTGCTTTGAACTTTGGTGCGACACAAGCACCGAGGGAGCTAGGTGCAAAGTGCCTACTCATTATTGTGTGTCCTAATCTCTCTCTCTCTCTCTCTCTCTCTCTCTCTCTCTCTCTCTCTCTCTCTCTCTCTCTCTCTCTCTCTCTCTCTCTCTCTCTCTCTCTCTCTGTGTGCACCTAAAAGGACATTGATACAACTTTCTTCTGTTCTTTTTTATGTGTCTACGCACATGCATGTGAACTCAAGTTTCAACAAAGATATGGCAACCAAGCCCTTGTAAGATCCTTGGCCCTAAACAAACCAAGGTGGTGACCTCTACAAGGAAGCCACAAATTTTACCTTATATCAAACATGGCCTCCGTATATGGCCTTGCTCCTGGATCTAACGTGTTCTTTGATGCATTGGTCTATCCCATGGTTAAGTTGTCTCAAGTGTGTTGTACTCTTGGGGTCAATGAGCTTCATAGAGACTCTACTAAGGTTCTTTCCCTTTTGACCATTACTTGGTTAATGGAGAGTCGGCCCTTCTGACCAGTATTCTACTACCTCTTTCCTCTAAAATGAATTAGATTAAGAGATATGGCACAAAGCCCTAGTGAGTTTCCCGTGCACCATAGGGGCTAAAATACATTCTTCATGTTGGCCTTTTCATTGGTTGACCTTTAGCCATTGTCTATAGCAGCTTTTAAGTGAGAACTACTTATTCTTAGTAATTTTGTCATCAAGAGGAGAGATTCACTACCATTCCAAACAAGTCTAATGAAGACAAATGTATTCCATACAATTGAATATTACCTACTATGGTTACTTGACTTTAGCCTTTACCCATTTTAAAAGCAATGTATCGACCATTACCTTCAAACATCTAACTTGATTTATTACTTTCCTTGATAGTATATCCCAATTTAGGGTTTCATACACAGTCCTCTGCCACTTGAACCTTGACCTTAGATCCTTGTGCAGCATGCTCCAACTTCAACTTGAATGCACAATGCCCCATATCTTTGATTGCCTCTATTTTCTTAGTATGTGACGTTATTGTCATTTCCTTTCGAGTTTTAGCCCTCCTGTCCATAACTTGTTGCTCATACTCATTCTCTAGCACCTAGATTGTTAACATTATTAGCAACTCTCTTGAAGATAAATGACCAATCCCACCTTGGATTCCTCCACCCCATCATATCAAGAATGTTATGTAATGGCATCTACTCTTCCTATCAATATTTGAGGCTTATTCCTCTTTTAAATCATTCCCTTGTGGGATTTGAGGCAAGTTCTACTATCCCTTACATGTGGATAGATCAACCTATGCCTTCTTTATTTCTCTCTAACATAAGCCCATTATGTTACCCATCATCATGACATGACAACCCCTTACCTACCCTTCCCTGTTTTTTTCAGCTCTAACCTATGCCTTCTTTATTTCTCTCTAGCATAAGTCTATTATGTTTACCCATCATCATGACATGACAACCCCTTACCTGCCCTTTCCTGTCTTTTTCAGCTCTTCCATCTATTATGTCCTTAACCTAGACCAATCCATTGATAGCTTTAATACATGATCATCAATGATCAATACCATACGGTCTCAAGTATCTAATACATGCATTACTGCGTTTTTACTCATAAGATTAGCCCTTGATGCATTAACTTCTCTAAAATCAGCCCATCAATTAGATGACAATGCATGCATACACTGTTCATGCATGCCCTCCTTGATGCATTAACTTCTCTAAAATCAGCCCATCAATTAGATGACAATGCATGCATACACTGTTCATGCATGCCCTCATGCCCTCCTTCCAACATAAACTTGCCAGATCCTGATCCTTGAGTAGCCTACTCGATGCTGTCATTTAAGGTTTCAGTACTACACTTATGCGATCAAAATCAACAATCATATATGCTTTTCAATTCACTATCACTCTCAAATTACACAAGATATCCTACCATTGAACATGAACGCATAAACCTCTCAAGTGCATCAAAGCTTTTGCACCTTCTTTGTGCTGATGCAAATACCCATGATCAGCCCAATCTACTACTAAACCGGGTACCGGATCCAGCATAAATTCCAGCCCTATGCATGCACCCTATCATCATCTATTCCCTGCATGATTCTTATATATTTTCCCACCTTCCCTTAAATGGATTTGCTACACAATTCCAACATGCTAACTTTCTATATTTAGCACTTACAGTGACACTACTAGCGATAACCCAAATGAAGCTACATGTTGAGTATGATCTGTATGACCCATAGATGGTCTCGCAATTGACATGGCAACCTAGGATCAGGTTAATCAGTTTGCTTAACACATGAGTTTTGGCATACTACAGGTAGTTTAGATTTGTTATTGCCTGTCACTCATGATTGCTTAACACATTAGTTCTGGCATACTACAGGCATTTTAGTTTGTTATTGGCATGTCAGATTTGCCATGGGCATGTCACTCATAATTGTTCTGTGTCTCTATTGAAACCAGTATCCTCTGAGAAGTGTGAGGACAGACAATCGATCCTCACACTCATCATCCAGATCACATCTTGAGTATGTGTATACAGCCCATTCAAAAGGAACCCATCTGTGATTATGCAAACATAATGATATATAACCAGAACATGATCACTTTCTGCAGATAAATAGATGGAGCAAAATTGTAACATACCTTTGTTCGCTAGCAACAGGCTGTATTCATCATACTAGCAGCTTTACATCTCAATTCGCTTGTTCATGTGTTCTCATACTAGCCTGCTCCTGTCTCTTGAGGATACACGAGGACCAAGAAGCCATCACAGGTTGAACATTGATCCAAAGCGTTCAACTGAATACTGGTTGACCATCATCTCAACACATTCAGCACCTCACAATCACTTGGCGTCAAACGATTATCCAGATTAGAACTCTGAGAAGTATCCCCTTGCAAGGAAACTCAGCTTTTTAGCCAATACATAGTCGAACAGGAAGAGCAGAGAGTGCATTGAATTTTGGAAACTGGACAAGCTTTTCAACCCAAATACTGCTTATCCTCAAACAAGTTTTCCTAAATTCAAGATCAAACCGCTGCACTAACAAGCAATTTTGGTTGCTTGGCAGCAAGCTTGCTTTGATTACAGGCAAAGTTTGGAATGTGGCACAGTTGAATAGCAATCTCGGCCAAGCTATTCTGACTCAAGCTCACCATCCGATGTCACATTGTCTTGCAATCTGCTGGAGTTCAAGGCACTAAAGTTCACAAAACAGCTAAGGAGAGCAGATTTGACTCGGGGAAACAAATGAACCCCAAAAATGCCCCTCCTACTCAATAAGATAGGATACGTTATACATATGCAACAAAGCTCCATCACATGCTTGGCTTAAATAACAATTTCACTGCTCTAGCATCTCTCATGTTTGCTTAGAGTGGAAGACACTTGTAAGACATTCTCTGCTCTAATTGATTGCTGGAAGTGTCACATTACTGCACCTCACCTCTTTTTCTTCAGACTGTGAAGACACTTGTAAGACATTCCCTGCTCTAACCGATCACTACAAGTGTCACATTACTGCACCTCTCATCTTTTTCTTCAGACTGGAAGACACTTTGGAGTAGCAAGGCCCACTTAAGTCCTTATGTTTTTGAGAAGTTTTAGGTGTCTGAGATTGAGAGTACCTACGATCACATGATCTTGCTTGAGGTATTCGAAGGAAATGGTCACGGCCAGGCAGTCCATCCTTAAGCTCAACTACCCTGAAAATGTGAACTTTGATAACTATTTTTTTCCTGTCCATTATCTCAAAGACACAGACATCACCCTCCTCCAATCCATGATCTAAAGAAAATTTACGCCATCCACCACTCAGACCATTTCGACTCCCAAGCCATTTTGCAGACCATGTCTTTCCAGAGGAGTCCAACAGAGTTACCACTTGTACATAGCTTGGCAAATACTTGGAGGAAAACCCTTTGGAAAAGCTCTGCAAACAGTACAAACAGTGATATAAGAATCCCTCCCTCCCTACCTTCTTCCCTCCCTCCTCCCTACCTACTTTAACATCTATCCCTTTTGAAATCCTTTGCAAACAGTAAGAAACGAAATCTAAGGTTCAACCCCTTCATGTTAAGCAATGTATTTGAGTTTGGTAGGACAAAAGTCCCACAAAACTCCATAATATGCCAAGCAAGGCAAAAACAGAAAAAAAGGCTCTTTCCGCCTGAGTAATGTGAATGTTTGGGCTACAAGAACATGCGAACATATTTGGTATCTCAATTCTCATCCATCATAGTCTATAGAGGAAAGATAGAAACCATGTGTTTCATCATACCAGCGGTCATCATCAGTATTTGAGTTTGGTAGGACAAAAGTCCCACAAAACTCCATAATATGCCAAGCAAGGCAAAAACAGAAAAAAAGGCTCCTTCCGCCTGAGTAATGTGAATGTTTGGGCTACAAGAACATGCAAACATATTTGGTATCTCAATTCTCATCCATCATAGTTTATAGAGGAAAGATAGAAACCATGTGTTTCATCATACCAGCACTCATCATCAGTCACTATTCTCATCCATCATAGTCTATAGTGGAAAGATAGAAACCATGTGTTTCATCATACCAGCGCTCATCATCAGTCACTATTACCATTATCATCTCTTTACCAGCCATTATTGTGCCTCGGTGCCATCATTCTCTAGAGCAAACCACCAGCTCTGTCAGCCAACCACCTGCTCTGCTGCCTGAAGGCCTTCTCATCTGCCATAGCAACCATCATTGCACCTCAGAACCATCTTTGTTTCCAGAAAACCACCAGCTCCATCAGCCAATCCCCTGTTCTGCTGCTTAGAGAACTCCATTTGCAGCTGCCTCAGCCATGCATGTTGTTTCTGCTCCTGCAAACACAGCGTAGCCTTTGAGCCAACATGCACAGTTGTTGCTGCTCCCAAAGCTACCTCTGAGTCAACATTCATCCATGCAGTCAGACATCCTTCAAGTGTTGGCCAGCTGCACTCTTTTGGGATCCGTACAAGTGACAACTATCACGAGGACATGAATTTTTAACTTATTCTCTTTGGATACTTAGGCTGTAAGACTTAAATTGTGCACATGTGAGATTAAGTTAAATGCTTGCCATGGTGATAGACATCCTACATAGAGACCATTCCTGCCCAAAATGCGTCCAGGATTGTGTAGCTGTTGGGCAGGACGTTCCTTGTCCAGTTTCTGACAGGGAACCTGCACGTTCCTTGTCATGAACGCAGGCAAGGAACACCACGTGGCAATAAACTTACCAAACTAGGTCGATTGCCACCAAATTCGCGCCTGCTCCCACTCACTCTTACTGGTCTCTAGACTCTCACCTGCTGTTGCACTCTTGCTCCATTTGCACACAGCTGCCAGCAGCCAGCTTCTCCTCTGCTCACTTCCTTCTTCTCCCACTTCCCTTCCCCATCCTTCTCCCTTCTTTCTTCTAAGTTCTCCCCCTCTCCTCTAGCTTCTCTCTTCACCCGCAGCGGCCAGTCCTTTCTTCAGCCATTTTTATTTCAGCTTTCCACCTTAAAATGGCTTCATCTTCCCGTCCCGCTCATCATACCGGTGGTTGAGGAAGAAGGTCCAATGATTGGTCATGGTGGAAAGAGGTAAATGCTAACCACCCATTGAGTGGTGGACAAACTTGACCATGGACTTTCAAGCTTTGCTTGTACAAGCGAACTAGTGGAGCAAACGAGGTAAACCATTGAACCGAGCATTTCTATTTTGAATTTTCATTGATTTTAATTTTTCAAAGTTCCTTAAATATTAGAATGTGCATGTGCTAATATGGAATACCAATTGCCGCTTGTTTCCTTTTATGTATAATTAGCTCCGAGCTCATCTCCTACATGATCCAAACGTGCAATTTTGTCTTGATGTGACCTTGGAGAAACAAATGGAGGTAGTAGGTCAAGAAACTTATCTTGCATCTAAACCATAACATGTTGCAATTGACCCTATAACTTTTGTGACACCACCTCCAACAGATGTGTCTAAAGCAAGATCAATATCAAGAAGTGCTACCTCCATACCTATTGCAAGCTTTGCATTGGCCATGGCATCAACACTACCACATATTCCACGTAGACAAAGTATACTTGATGCTAGTTGGGATCCAAAGAAAAAGGAAGAGGTAGATACATCAGTGGCTCGGTTTTTCTATCATAACCACATTCAATTTCGTGCAACCAAATTAGAGTATTTTAAATTGATGTACAAGAAGGTTGATAAGTATGGTCTTTCATATATGCATCCATCATCAAAGACCTTACACACCACTTTGCTCGACAAGGAGAAGCACCTTGTTGAGCAGGTAACTTTGACTAGAAAGAGCCTATGGACTAAAAATGAAGTTTCATTGATTGCTAATGGTTGGAGTGATACACAGAGGCAATCCATTTATGGCATGGTCACTTATTCCTGCGGAAAGATGTATTTCATATCTTCCTCATGGTGCAACAAGGACAGGAAAGTTGGCAAACGTACTTATAGCAAAGTGGATTACAAGTATTGAACTTATTGGCCTAGAGTATATTGTGGGATTTGTTGCGGATGGACTCTAGAAACCTTGCAAACAAAGCAACAGGTGATATCATCCAAGGATACTATCCATATACCACAGTTTCATATTGTATGGCTCATTACTTGGATAACCTATTGAAGGATATTAGTAAGCTGTCATGGATTGCACCTATTATAGAGCAAGGAGCTCAAATGGTTAGCTTTGTTTTGAATCATCAATTTCTTCGCCATTAGTTCTCTTTGAGGTCGAAGAAGATGCTTTTAAAATACTTCAACACTAGGTTTGCCTTTAACTTTTTGATGCTAGGGAGATTAAGAGAATACAATGGTGCCTTTAGGAACTTATTTCTTAGTGATAAGTTCGCAATTATTTCTTAGTGATGAGTTCACCTCATCAATATTGGTAGCTACTTTTACACGTATGTTATGCTTGGAGAAAGCAAATAACTTAGCTTTTTGGGATGATTTAAAGTGGATAGATGCTATGGTATCACCTATTGTGTATTCATTGAGAGTTATGGATGCTATGCAACCTTGCATTGACAAGGTATACGAGGCAATAGATAGGGTAAATGAAAAGTTGTAAGAATTGGCACTAAATGATGAGATATATGAGGCGAAATGCCATTTAGTTATGAGACAAGGTGAAACTCCTATAGCTCACTCATGCATGCGACTGCATTTGTTGTGGATCCCGAGTTCTAGGGCAAGGGTCAGGAGAATGACACTGAGGTTATGGATGCATAGAGACTTATATTGTCTCGTCTAGTGCCTGATCATGGTACTAGACAAAAGATCCAAGACCGACTTTTATACTATAGGATGTTTCGGGGTTCTTTTGGTTGTAGGAATGCATAGGAGAATTGCTGCAAGATTGAGGCAGCTTTGTGGTGAAAGGACTATGGTTTAGATGGTCCTGAGTTACAACAACTAGCCATCCGCATTTAAGTCAACTAGTTAGCTCCTCTTGTTTGGAGCAATTGTGGAGTACCAAAGAAGAGGAACCGTCTCCATGTGGAGAGGGTAAATGATAGGGTATTTGTTAGTGTGCTAATTTAAGAATGTTATGTAATAGTATGACAGTAAAGCCCGATCCATTCACAAAGTGGGAGATATATCAAGAAGAGGAAATACTTGCGAATGTTGAGGGAGATCTAACAGCTCATGGTACACATGATCATGAGGCTGGCACTTCAAGAGCAGCTAGAGTAGCCTCAGATCATAATGATCTTTGATTTAGTTTGCTTATCATGATACATGTATATGATTGTGACACTCGGGCTATTGTGCCATGCCGACATTATATTTATACTTGTAGTCTTGCAGTTACCCTTTAGGCTATGCCACATTTTGCTTTAGTCTAGAGATTAGACTTTATATTTATAGTATTTTTTGGCATGTTCATTCAGCTTAGTTATGCATTACTCTTGAGCCGTGAAAGTTGTAATTCAATTTATAGTGGTTAGTTTTAGAATGATGCATGATATCTTTAAAGTTAAAATGATTTGTCCTTGTGGATAAATATACCTTGGCTTAAATACTGTACATGAATTATAAGTGAAATATTATTATTTTTTTCATAAAATTTAATTTTTTAATGCCATTCCCATTCTCACGTTCCCGTTCCCTAGGTTTAGCATCCCCATCACTTTCCCCGTTGCCGTTCCCCATTTCATATTTCTAATATCTATGTAATCCTAGCTTTGGTAGTGGGGGACATTGACAATAGTGATGATGGATAGGTTCTATCCAATCCTATTTGGTAGTGGGAGACATTTACAGTAGTGGTGATGGATAGTTTCTAGTGGAATGCCTAAGTCAGATCTTGATCAAGGTCATTGAATTTTCCCTTGGAAGTGACTTTTGATGTCATGGTAGTTAGAAAGTTTCAACACTTTCAAGTTCAAAGAGGTTAGCAATTTAAAATTGAAATTAGGCAACCTTCAGTGTTACTTCAATAAGAGCAGGGCAGAAGGACTTAGCATGTGGGGATCCCAATGAAAATGGAATTTGCACAATGTCACGTTTCAGTCAATTTTGGGCTGCATGCAAGTGTATCTTCCATGTTGGGCTGTTTTTCTCCCATTCTAGGCAGCTCGTTTTTGCATGTGGAAACCCCAATGAAAATGACATTTGCACAATGTCAAGTTTCAGTTAGTTTTGGGATGCATGCAAGTGTATCTTCCATGTTGGGCTGTTTTCTCCCATTCTAGGCTGTTTGGGGCAGATTTGAGGGTGGAGAAGAGTAGGGAGACACCTGCTCAAGCTTCAGGCCAGCAGGGCAACCTGATCTAGAGCAGATTCTGGGGCTGTAAACAGCAAGAAACCCTAACAACGAGGTCATTGACAATTGCTAGAGACAATAGCACAACCCTAAAAACCAATAGGTGACCTGATTTTCTCTCTGAAACAGGAGGGGATTGCTATTACAGTACTTTCCTGGCATCAGATTGAAGGCTTCTCTCATCTACTGTCCTTCTCCCTCATCTCAGCAAATCTGAACATATTCAGCACTGTTTTGCTGAATTCAGACCTAGTTACCAATGTAATTAGGGTTTATTAGAGAAATCTACAATTCAATCTCAGCCACGCTCAGTTTTACTCAGATGATGGACGGTGGACAACAATGCTTATGCTGCCGAAACCCTAATTTAGAGCTAAAACTAGGGCTTTTCAACAAGCTCGAGGAACATGCCCATTAAACAGAAGCCTAAAGATCAAAGCAGCTACTGAAAATAACATATTTACAACAAATTTGGTGAAGATTGGACATCCACATTGAAGTTGACCCGTGTCACCACATTTAGAGTTAGTATTAGAGTTCATTGACTCCATTTGAGTTAGAGGTTAGGTCTACCTTATACCATCCTCAGTACCGCCTAGCCACCTCCACTTGCAGCACCAGCACCTTGCACGGCACCACCCAATTGCATGGCTTATTCCACCCAATTGCTATCTACAATAGAGCCGCCTAGCAACGCTGCCGCCCACTACACCTACCTTGCCAACCTGCCACCACCCAATCTTGTAGGTCACCACCACCCACACATTTGCTCCTGACAATGTTGTTGTCTCCAACTACCAACATTTGCTGAAATTTGGGGTTTCTGTCGATTTTCGCTCCCAGAGTTCTGGGTGTGACACGCATGCAAAGGCAAATTGAAGTTACTGATTACTATTTGCACACATCCCGAGGGAACGTTTCATCAAATTTTCAAGCTATAAATTTAAAATTTCTTCAATTTCTTGAAACTTGCTTGGAGAAATTTGGAGCTTTTACTTGGCACGCATCCCAAGACAAGAAATAGGTGCTACAATAGCAATAGCATTATCTTGTTGTTCATGTCAGAATTGGTAGAGAAATTTGTAAACACTTGAAAAATTGTAGCAAAATTTGGGGATTTTCAACATTTAAGTTGCTGAAATTAATACTTGGAATGCATTTCAAGGCATGTGCAGTGGTACAGCACTGAATTGTTGTAAATTGCAGGTGGGTACTGATTTGTGTAATGTTGTGTGCACATTTTTCGAGGAGTTAGACACTTTTTATAGTTTTGTACTTGCATTAGTGTCCCATGTTGGAATTTTGGTACTTTGGAGAGTACATTTCACACTTTAACTTGGAAGTGTTTGTCTACTAAATTTGTGCATTTATTTGCAGCAATGGCAAATCAGGACACCAAGGATCACAACAACATTTTGGGAGTCCTCACTCAGGAGGATAAGTTGGATGGCACCAACTATCCCTTGTGAAGTTTTATGGTGTGCAATTTACTTGTTGTGAAAGATCTTTGGGACTATGTCACCAGTGATTTACAAAGACTAGGAGAGCTTGCACTTCAAACACCTCAGCATGGTACTAGAGGATAGACAATTGGCCTTGTTGCTGCCCTTGCTCCTCCTACAATAGATCAGAGAAGGTGGGATTCCAAGGATGCACATGCTTTGTCATTGATTGCCTTGTCAGTCAAGAGAGCTATTATACCTCATATTCGGTCATGTAAGACCTCTAAAGCAGCTTGGGATGTCTTGGAAAGCATGTTTGCAGCCTAGAATAATAAAGCTAGATCTCTTACCTACAAAGACAATTGGCTAATGTGCATATGGATGAGGGTGACAACATGATCAATCACCTTACACATTTGCATGACTTACATGAGCAGTTGCTGAATATTGGTGAGGTTATTTTGGATGCACAAATGGTGAATATGACTCTAAATTCACTTCCAGGGTCGTACCTCACAGTATTTACAAGAAGAATAGACTCGAAAAAATATGGCTATGCGTTCAAGTGATATAGCCATGCTCTCCAAAAAGAAAGACAAGGGTAAAGCAAAGCAGTATGTAAAAAAACAGCCCAAAGTTGCTAATGTGGAACAGCCTAGCAAGGCTGCCCAAGACACAAAAAAGACAAAGAAAATTGGAAAATACCACTACTTTAAGGAACCTGGACATTACCTTGATGAATGTAAGAAAAGATTGGCCAAATCATAGAAAGATTCCGGTTTGTCTGTCCAAGAGACATCGACCTCAATAGATCTAACAAGTGTATTGTCACAAATAGTGAACTTGATTACGCTCTTCACTTATCAAGCACCTTGTATAAGGGCCTTTTCTTATTGGACACATATGAGAGGAGATCTTGTGATGCTTTGGCAATTAGCAATCTTACATCCACTATGTAGAATGCAGAGCTATGGCATGCCCGATTCAGTCATATGAGTTGGAGACCCCACCTCCCCATACATGTGAAGGATGTATGCATAGGTTTGCTTTCAAAAAGGATGGTGCCATGCATGCTGTTGAAAAATTGCAGCTGATACACTCTGATATACGTGGTCCCATGAGAGTACAAGCACTTGGGGTCATCTCTATTTCGTCACTTTTACAAATAACTACTCACGATATACTTGGGTGTATGGGCTGAAGGCAAAATCTGATGTATTCATGCACTTTCAACATTTGGGGGGGGGGGGGGGATATATGTCTCGTACTTTTGAGACATTTTTGCTTGAAATAGGTATCACACATCAGGCCACTATGAGGACGACCCCTCAATAGAATGGTATTGCTGAAAGAAAAAATCGGACACTTGTGGAAATGAATAGATGTATACTTAAGAGCAAGGGGCTGCCACACTACTTTCCAGTGTTTGGATGCATAGTCGCTGAAGGAGCTTCATGGCAACCTTAATGATACGGCCTTAAAATGCATTTTTATTGACTACAGTTTGGAAAGCCAAGGCTATCAGTTGTATGATCCATACACAAAGAATGTGTTTGTCAATAGAGATGTTATTTTTGTTGAAAATGCAGCCTTTTTGCATGATCAATTTGAAATGCCAGCCACTTATGACTCAAATGATGATTGATGCATGCTAAACAAAGGTGTTTGTCAATAGAGAGGTTATTTGGCTGAAAATGCAGCCTTTTCACGTAATCAATTTGCAATGCCAACCACTTATGACTCAGGTGATGTTTTCGAAGGCCTCTTACCACTCTCTTTGGAGTCCAAGCCTGTTGTAAATGGCCAGACAGCAAGCTGCTGCTGCACCACATGCTCCTAAATGGCAAGTACTTGATGATGGTATGCCTCCAGCAGTGGAACATGTAGTACACAGAAAGAAAGAGATGCTGTAAATGCAGCAAAAACAGTCCCTAGATGGTTGTTACAAATAAAATGGATGCTCCTAGACATGCATTACATCATGCAAGGGGGGACTCCTTGGCTGACATTTCAGAAGCAAACAATTCTTATGACTCATGAACGTGTGTTCATAAGCTCACTACTAGATGATGATGAGCTCACTATTGGAAAAAGGTCAGCAGGATGTACATTGGATGTAGGCTATGCAAGAAGAGTTGGATTCTATCGCCACCAACAATACTTGGTATCTTATTGAGTTGCCACCTGGCAAGAAAGACATTGGTACCAAATGGGTTTTTAAACTCAAGCACAAGGCCGATGGTACTACAAACAAGTACAAGGCACGTTTGGTAGCAAAAGGCTATGCACAAAAGGAAGGCATAGATTATGAGGAGACATTTGCTCCTCCATCTCATATGATCAGCTCACATAGTCTACGATTCGTTCTCATTTCTCTCTCCTCCATAGCTGGCTGCATTTCTCACACCACATGCAAGTCTATTGTTCACTCTCTCATTCCTCTCTCCTCCATAACTGGTCGCCTTTCTCACACCACATGCAAGTCTAGTAGATTCAATCCGTGGCCCATTAGAATCAAGGGGCAAATTGGATCTTGATGCAATTGGTCATTGGTGAAAGCTAAATATATTGGAATTTATAGAGAGATCAGCTTATATCTCAATGTATAACCAATTCGAGCAATACAAGTTAAAGAAATACTACAAGGGGTGCCAGTTTTGGGACCCATTGGGTGTCCACTGTCGAAGATTAATGTGGTAATGTACTTATTTCAGATTTTTGAATTTATTTACTTACTATAATATGTGTTAAATCAGGTTATCTACCACCCAATTCAAGGAGGAAGGCTGGTTTCAGACAGCAAACTGTACCCTATTGTTCCTAGCATCTACAACTATGCATTGAGCACCACACAGCCTAGATCACCTCTCCAAGTATCCCTCTTGACTCATTGTATGTGAAGCAGGTGCCCAACTGTCGCCTAGATCTACAAGGACAGGATGCTCAACACCCCCCTCTACAGCAGCAGGAGCATTGAGCACCACACAGCCTAGATCACCTCTCCAAGTATCCCTAACCGATGCATCTTGCTCTCTCTTTTAAACCTTCATTCTTTGTTCAACTTCTTCTATAGTTAGCACCAATCCTACCATTTATCTTGACTCATTGTATGTGAAGCAGGTGCCCAACTGTCGCCTAGATCTACAAGGATAGGATGCTCAACACCCCCCTCTACAGCAGCAGGAGACTCCACGAACCAAACATCTTGACTCATGTATACCTCCCGGGAGATGGGATCATAAAGCTTGTAACCTTGGGATTGTGAGCTATAACCCACGAACACCTGTTAACCAAACATCTCGACTCATGTATACCTCGTGCGAGACGAGATCATAAAGCTTGTAACCTTGGGATTGTTAGCTATAACCCATGAACACCTGTCTTTTGGAAACTGGCTCGAACTTGTCTCTCTTTTTCTTCCGGATGTGAACATAAGCATCACACACAAAGTAAGCCTCGAATGGTGTCATACCAACCACAGCCAATGTAGGGGATCGATTAAGGATATGGACAACAATGGCCAGTACTTCGGCCCATAGACACTAAGATGTCTGCTGATGCTCCATCATAGTCCATGCCATCATGATCACACTGTGATTCTTTTGCTCCAATATGCTATTCTCTTGAGGTGTATTATATTTGTGTTGGCAAACTCTTGGTATATGCCACGATCTGCAAAAAAACGAGTTAACTCATAGGAGACAAACTCCCCTCCCTTGTTAGATCGCAGGGTCTTGAACTTCCTGTCAGCCCCATTCTCTCAAAGATCAACCAATCCTTAAAATGTGAGAAGGCTTCTGACTTCAGCTCCAAAAAGTACGCCCACATTGTCCTGCTAAAATCATCAACAATTAGAACAAAATACAAACTCGATCACTCTGCGATTCTTCTGCTCCAATATACCTTTCTCAGGAGGTGTATTTGTGCTGGCAAACTCTTGGCTTATGCCACAATCTGCACAAAAATAAGTTGTTTATGGGAGACAAACTCCCCTCCCTTGTTGGATCACAAGGTCTTGAATTTCCTACCAAACCCATTCTTGTCAAAGATAAAGTATGAGAAGGCTTCTGACTTCAGCTCCAAAAAGTATGCCATGTCATCCTGCTAAAATCATCAACTATTAGAACAAAATGCAAACTCCCCTTAAAGGAAATACAAACTCCCCTTAAGGGACTTCGTCCTCATCGTTCCACATAAATCAGTTGAAACAAGCTCCAAGGGCTCTTTAGCCTGTCGTGAAGCCTTATTGGAAATAGCGGATGTATACTTACTTTGAGCCCCAACAAGTCTTCTTCTATGCAAGAGCATATCAATAAGCTTCAGCAATAGCAGATGCAAGTCTAGAACATAGGAAAGGTGATTCACTCGGAGAACATAGCGATAACTCTTCTTTCTCAGTAACTGTTGTGATTCAATGCATTCTATTCCACCTTGATTGCTTCACAGTGGACAAAGACCCTGAAGTGGAAGGAGTTAGTTCTGATGGTCTTGGACCACCAAGAGGAACAACTCAGAGTTTAAAATACTCCCACCTTGGAGGCGTTGACTGGACAGTCGTTCCAATATAAGGCGAAGAACAGCAAGAAGAAGAAGGCCGAGAAGACCAAGCAAGATAAAGTCAAGAAGTCAACTTGCCATATTTTTTGTAAGATAGCTCATTGGAAGAAGGATTGCCCTAACAAGGATAAGAAGGACATCAAGAAGGAGAAGGCTATAAAGGACTCAAGAGTGGTGGTTGCTCCTTCATCGACCGTCTTCCTCCATTTGGAGGTGATTGAGGACGTTCCTTCGATGACCATTGATGCAAGGATGATGGCCCCACTGTCTCATGAGTGGATTATGGATAGTGGGATAGTGGTGCTTCCCACCACATGACTCCTTCATATGGTATTGCCCATATGCATCCAATACATACTCAACTAAGGCCTGAGGCAAAAGGAAGTTGATCGAGGCTCACTTTGCATTCAAAAGAGTCAAAGCTTAATCAGAAACTTAGGTTATCTATATGCCGGGAGAAAGGGTTTAGGGTATCATCTTCTTTCAATAAGCAAGATCTTTGCTCTTGGTTGGACAATTGAGTTTGATAAGGACTCTTTTCGAGTTCTTGATGGGGTATCTCTCAATAGGTTCTTTGTGTAATTGAAGTCTACTCAACTAAGGCCCAAGGGGAAGGGAGATGATAAAGGCGCAGTTGGCATTCAAAAGGGAAAAAGCTTGATCAAAAGCTTAGGTTCTCTATGTGCTAGGTTTAGGGTATCATCTTCTTTCAGTGAGCAAGATCTTTACTCTTGATTTGAGAGTCGAGCTTAATAAGGACTCTTTTCAAGTTCTTGATGGGGTATCTCAACAGGTTCTTTGAGCACATCATGAAAAAAATGGAATCTACAACATGTGCTCTTCATCTGCCTTTTCTTTGATGCAACGATAATGGCCCCTCAGTCTCATGAGTGGATTGTGGATAGTGGCACTTTCCGCACATGACTCCTTCACATGGTATTGCCCATATGCGTCTAATGCATACTGAGCTAAGGCCCAAGGGAAAAGGGAGATGATCGAGGCTCACTTGGCATTCAAAAGGACTAAAGCTTGATCAAAAGCTTAGGTTCTCTATGTGCTAGGTTTAGGGTACCATCTTCTTTCGGTGAGCAAGATCTATGCTCTTGGTTTGACAATCGAGTTTGATAAGGACTCTTTTCGAGTTCTTAATGGCATATCTCAATAGGTTCTTTGTGCAGGTCATGAGGAGAATAGTCTACAAGATGCAGTCTCCATCTATCTTTTCTTCTCTTATTCTTTCTTCTCAAACTCATACTGAGGTATGGCATGATTGGTTTGGCCACCTTAACTATGAGTACCTTAAAAGGTAGCTCGTGGTTAGCTTGTGTGTGGTCTACCACAGATTGATGTGAGCCACCTACCATCAATATCTTGCATTCATGGCAAGCAACATAGAGATCCAGAGACACCTAATTCAGCATGGTATCCGATTGCACATTTGATCTAACTCCAACCATGTCTTCCAAAAGCGACAGTCAAGTGCTCGATGTGAGCAACAATGCTTGGGCGTGCAAGAGAGAAAGAGGAAAGAACAGATGTGGGCAAAGCTTGGAGGCATCGTAGGCTATAAGACGGTCTACAGCCGCAATCATGAGCTCTACCAAATCAGCTTTTGATCTAAAGAAAGAGCTGGTAACATAGGGACCTTACGGTCCATAATAGCCTAAAACTCTACATTGAGCTAGATAGACATTGTCAACAGAATAATCTGCACAAAAACAAGGGTATCCGCCAAATCATAGGACTCCAAGATGGCAAGCATCATTATCTGCCGAATGCGGTAATTCTCCCCATCGAGCTTTTGATTTGGAGGAAGAGCCAATAACACAGGGACCTTACATTCCATAATAACATAAAACTCTGCAAGGGCAACTGCCAAATCATAGGCATCCAAGATGGCAAGCATCATTACCCGCCAGATGTGGTAATTCTCCCCATCGAGCTTCTAATTTGAAGGAAAGAACCAGTAACATAGAGACCTTACACTCCATAATAACCTAAAACTCCGCATCAAGCTAGGTAGACATTATCAACGGAATAACCTACGCGAAAAACAAGGGTGGCCCCCTCTGACTCCGCGTACAACCTCAATGAGTTTCAATTTCTAGAGGCAATGAAAACTCAAAATCTACTCCAAAAGGCTGAAAACAAGTTTTTTCTCCTTCAACAATAGCAAAAACAGCAATTTCGCTCCTTCTCCGCCAGATGTGGTAATTCTCCCCATCGAGCTTCTAATATGAAGGAAAGAACTAGTAACACAGAGACCTTACAGTCCATAATAACCTAAAACTGCGCATCAAGCTAGGTAGACATTGTCAATGAAATAACCTATACAAAAAACAAGGGCCCCCTCTGACTCCGCACACACCCTCAATGAGTTTCAATTTCTAGAGGCAATGAAAACCCAATAGCTCTGCCCACGATCACGATCAATCAGCTCTTCTATGCTACTCTGATACAATGTCAGAGTACAGTGAATGCGGAAGTGTATGGACAAGGCTGAAAGATAATGAACACGAGAGAAGAGGGAGAGACAAAATAGACAAAAGAACGCAGAAATCTGCAATGAATGAATGCTGAAATGAAGAAGGCAAATATACAAATGGTTTCTCAAAGAGCTAAAACACACTTTACAACTGAGTAGCAGTTTTAAACAGCCCAAAACACACTTAATTAATGAAAAATGCAAATTTGGTGTGCGGTTCAAGAGAGTTTCAATGGTCCCCCAAAACCCTAATGCTGCATTTGGTCTCTTCTGCCATCATCAGCACACAGTCTGCCTCCTCCAACTTGCGTTTGGGCACTCCACCAGATGACAATTGGCAATGATCTCCCACACTTTCCGGCAATCTCATGCTGCTTGTGTTTGGCCTTCACCCCACCTGGCAGCAGAGCTGATGACCTTTGTCCCCCTCCAGGCACCCTTTGACTGTTGGGGTTATATTCGGTTCTATCTGTTTGCTTGAAAAATACCATGCAACTCTTGTGGGCTATAGATTGTCAATGCTTAGATGACACTTCAAGCTCAAACTCGAATTCAAGCCTCTCAGTGAAGCTCATTGATATCCAAGCTAAGAATAGATTTTTAGCCTCAAAAAAGTCTTTTAACCAACCAACATGCTTAAGAGCCTCAAAGAAAAGTATGACCATACCCTAGGCAAACTTGATAACCATTCTCTAGAAACCGTTGTGAATTCCTAACCATTGTTTGAGGCTCAACCTAAAGTTCAAGCTGTGAATTGTGGCTACCTTGAAGCCATAACCCTCCTATGAGACTCAAACTAAAGTTCAAGCCTTGAATGCAATTTTTGTCCAACAATCAATGTAATTTGATTTTGAAACCTTGAGTTGAGGTGCCATGATACAATCAATATGCTACAATGGAAATTTCAACATGGACATCTCTAATAGTAATCTTGACATTCAGACAAGCTACACATAAATCTCCTAGAGAACTATTGGTAGACCTCATTTTGCTTTTCTATGTCTAAGTCTTTGTGTTTCAGTCTTGGTCATACATGCTGTTTTTCCTCAGTGCAAAACCTAGCATATCTTCACATGGTATCAGAGAGCTGGTGCTCTTCTAAAGAGTATCCTATGGTGATTGTGGAGGCTGGTTTTTGTGTGAGACTCACACGCAACTCGATTCTGATTCATAGTGTCTCAAGCACCTCTTCTAGGGATCCTGCGACGCCCTATCAGGTTTCTCTATCATTGGAGACTCTGATGAGGCATTATGATCTTGCGGAGGAGGTAGACACACCTTCACTTTTACCGTCTTCTTTTTCTCGTTTTGGTCATCTTACAAATGATTGAGGAGTACTTGCGCATCACATTCAGTTCAGTTTACACTCCAACAAGTGAAGTGCTATTACTCCATCTGGACTAATTGTGGAGACTGGTCATCTCTCTTATCTTCAAGGGACCACGACATTCAGCGCATCTAGCAATCCATCTCCTTCATCTCACCAATCCTTATGCCTCGAGGAGAAGGTAGATACACCTTCATCTTTACTATCTTCTTTTTCTCGTTTTGATCATCTTACAGATGAAGAGTTTGAAGAGTACTTGCACATCACATTTACTTCGGTTTACACTCCTCCAACGAGTGCTACTACTCCATCTGGACCAATTGTTGAGACTAGCCATCTCTCTGATCTTGGAGGGACCACAACATTCGGCACATCTAGCTATCTCCTTCATCTCAACCAGGCCTTATGCCATGTTCGTATAATCCTTTTGAGTCATATGAGCCAAAACCCTCTCCTGTTTTTTCTTTTGTTGAGAAAGCTCCGAATGATTTTCAATATGTTAACTTTAATACAATTGTTGAGACTGGCCATCTCTCTGATCTTGGAGGGACCACAACATTCGGCACATCTAGCCATCTCCTTCATCTCAACCAAGCCTTATGCCATGTTCGTGTAATCCTTTTGAGTCATATGAGCCAAAACCCTCTCCTGTTTTTTCTTTTGTTGAGCAAGATCCAGATGATTTTCAGTATGTTAACTTTAATAAAGGAGGCTCTCGAAGCAAATTCCCTTCATCAAGTATATCTCTACTATATGTTTCATTTGGGCAAGTAAACCCTCTCCTACTTTTTCTTTTGTTGAGCAAGATCTAGATGATTTTTAGTATGTTAACTTTAATAAAGAAGGCTCTCGAAGCAAATTCCCTTCATCAAGTATATCTCTACTATATGTTTCTCAACTCCCTTCCATCCCACCACTATCTTCTCCACATTCTGATCTACTCACGTCTTCATTTTAATTGGATCTTCCATACCACAATCTACCTACCCTTTCTCCATACCACAATCTACCTACCCTCCATTCACTCCATCTCTTGGTGCATCATTAGGGGGAATGCCACCCTTTAACAATGTATCTTCCACATATCCCCACTTTACCACATCCTTTCACTCTTGGATGGCTATGATGGGCATCCCCCTCACTACCCTCGGACACTCACAATCCCCCCACACGACCTTTCAAATGCAGGGATATCCATCCTCTATTTATGAACTGCCGTCACACATCCCTTGGGTCACTTCTACGTAAGAACTTCCATTCTCTACTCCACATGTCCCTATCCCTCCACCTTGGGCTCCATAGGCGGTTCTACCCTTGCACACATTTGGATCTACTATGCACACTTCTTGTATGCATGGTAGGCACTTTGGGATTCCTTCCCAAGTGTACTCCGCTCGTCCACCCTATCCTCGGGTGGACACTCTAGGATTCCTTCCCAAGTATACTCCACTCCCACCCTATCCCTCCACCTTCGGCTCCAAAGACAGTTAGCATGCCCAATCCCTTGCACACACTTGAATCCGCTATGCACACTTCTTGTATGCATGGTAGGCACTCTAGGATTCCTTCCCAAGTGTACCCCGCTCCCCCACCCTATCCTTGGGTGGACACTCTAGGATTCCTTCCCGAGTGTACTCTGCACACTTCTTGTATGCATGGTAGGCAATTTGGGATTCCTTCCCAAGTGTACTCCGCTCCTCCACCCTATCCTCAGGTGGACACTCTAGGATTCCTTCCCAAGTTTACTCCATTCCCACCCTATCCCTCCTGGCGAGTCCTCCTCTTCTACTGCCGCCTCTCTTGAGGCGGAAGAGAAAACCTGCTGCTCCCTGTCCTGTTGTGGCGCCCGATTAGTCGTCGTCGCCTCTCAGAGCCAAATCTGATCACCTCCTCTTCCTCTACCAAGCTCAGAATGGCTGCAATTCAGCTTCCACCACCCTCCAACAACCTTCTCCCTAGTTGCATGGGAAAGTTTTGCCAAGTCGCAGCCTTCCTAATGCATTTTCAGCCATTAAATTAATTTTTCAGAATTAATTAATCCTGAAAATTAATTTCAGCCCTTTTGACCTTGCCCAAAATTAAACATGCCCATCTGTAATGAAATTGGCTAGGCCATTTGCAACTTGGAGTGGTTCCCAATCTCTGTTGACCCTTAGACTAGCATTAATTAATTAATTAATGCTAGTCCCTAGTGTCACCACTGACACTTAATGGCCAAACAATTATCCTAGGGTCCAACCTAGCACCAACTGACCACCAAAACCCAGTTGGCATAACTTAACACAACTTTTTCCTTTAACACCCCCACTGCATCCTCAGGGTCCTTGGCCCATTCCCATGAAATAACTGCCATGTGCATCACATGTGCTAAACAACCTTGTACATTTGATTAATAACTTAATCAAATGTTACTAGTAAGATTAAAGCATCTCAAAATTTCGTGTCCCCGCGCATGCACCACGTTTTCCACACGTTCCTTCCCATCTCCCTACCTTCTCTGGTGGTTCTCTTGTAAAATCCATCCCTTTTAGAGGGGGATGTTCTCAATGATGCGTCTGTGGATTTTTTGGTCCCTAGTGTTTCAGAGGGAGTTTCCCAAGATTGTGAGGAGCTTCTTCATCGGCAGTCTTCATTAACAAACTTCATTGACATTCACATTTGTCTTGCCTCCCTAGGATCTGTTTCTTCCTTGGCCTTCTACCACATCTAGGATCTAAGAGGGGGGTGTTAGCAATCATGTTTGTCATGCCTTGTCATCTCTTGCTTGTGAGCCTTAGTCTAAGTAGACAAGGACTTTAGGAGCTCTGACTTGTTTGTCACTTGTTTTGATGGAGGAGGTAGCTCATTCTAGAACAATCAATTTATTGCATGTTTCTCCTCTAGTTGGGATTCTAGGTGCATTTCTTAGAAAGTTTTTGCATATAGCAGTTTGCCTCACCTACTAGATATTGTCTACTATTTTCAAGATTTTTTCAGGTCTTCTGGCATTTTTACTAGCATTAAATGCTGGTTGGCCATATTTTTGGCCCCAGATTGCAATCAGCCAATTTTTATGGCTTGTGCCTATTTATTTGTCAGTCCTTCCACTTGGAGACATATCCTTCCTTCCTCAGCAGGTGCACACTCTGACTCCGTCATCTTTCTCCGTCTCTGGTGTTGCCGTCATCATCAGCCTAATTTGATGCCCTGACTAATGTTGTGGGCTATGTGCAGGGATTGATTAGTCCTCCTTTTGTATTCAGCATTTGTTCCTTGTTCAGTGTAGGTTTCTTTTATTCTTTCCTTGTAGTCTCTATGTGTGTGTGTGTGTGCCTCTCTCTCTTTCTCTCTCTCCTCTCTCTTTGTGTGTGTTCCTGTTCCTTCTTCCAATGCATACTCTCACAAAAACAACATATGCTATAACTACTCCCACACTCTCCTTTAATTTTGAAGCCATCCTAGAGGAGAGAACCATCAAAAGGACTTCTTTAGAGATGCATCGGAGAAGAGCAAAGTAGGCATGAGCATCATTTGTTGTCACAACTCTATAGAAACAGAATTTGTATCCTTTTTCATTAATTTGTCTATATAATGATTTATTAAATTTATTTCCTTTGTACTAATTAGATATAAAGAAAAGTGCATTGGAGCTAGCCACTGATGAGTGGTCACAGGTTATGGTGGACCCACGCGGTGGGTTAGAGAAAAGATAGTTCACACTTCCACCTATATGGCCCGATTGGGCGCCTGTGACCAGAACTCACGCATATCAGGGTTAGACTCGCACACAGAAAGGATTGATGCTTTGAAGTGTGGGCTAGATCCACCAGAACAGACAGTTACAATCAACAAGATGGCATGATCCTGAAATGCTTGTATAATGTGCATGTGTGGGCTGAAAGCTTGAAATGCACATTTCTTTACATAGGAAAGTCACATGAAGATTCTGATACCGTTTTTGCGATGTACACGGAAAAATCTTTCATATGACACCCATATTGGGAGGGGGGGTCCCTAAATTTTAGAATGACATCCCTATTTTTTAGGACTAGCATTTTTAGGCTAAATCAAGGCTCCTAAAATTTAAGGACATCCTAAAATTTAGGGATCTCCTAAAATTTAGGGACCCTCCCAATATGGGTGTCATATGAAAGCTTTTTCCGTGTACATCGCAAAAACGGTATCAGAATCTTCATGTGACTTTCCTATGCAAAGAAATGTGCATTTCAAGCTTTCAGCCCACACATGCACATTATACAAGCATTTCAGGATCATGCCATCTTGTTGATTGTAACTATCTGTTCTGGTGGATCTAGCCCACACTTCAAGGCATCAATTCTTTCTGTGTGCGAGTCTAACCCTGATATGCGTGAGTTTTGGTCACAGGTGCCCAATCGGGCCATATAGGTGGAAGTGTGAACTATCTTTTCTCTAACCCACCGCGTGGGTCCACCATAACCTGTGACCACTCATCAGTGGCCAGCTCCAATGCACTTTTCTTTATATCTAATTAGTGCAAAGGAAATAAATTTAATAAATCATTATATAGACAAATTAATGAAAAAGGATATAAATTTTGTTTCTATAGAGTTGTGACATCTGTCTCCCAAGGAAGCATAGTTTCCTCATTGTTATCTTTGTCCCAATCTTTTGGAACAAGAGAGGGCATCGAGGATGTAAGATGGCTCTTGAAACAACATACCATAGATGCTTTTGCATAAACCAAGCTTTCCTCACAACACTCTAGGTGAGATAGTTAGGTCCCTTGAGCTTAGCATCAGTAAAGCAACATGGAGGTGCCATTGGAGGAGGGTATGAGGGAACGTAGAGAAGATGAAGTAAAGAAAGGGGTCAGAGAGAAAGGTAGGTACCAAGACTCAACCCAAATGGCAAAAACTACAAGTTCAAGAGTGCAAGTAGTACAATTCACAACACACGAGGAGGAACAATAGTGAAGAGAGTGTAAGGACAAAGGCGTGATAATCAACATGTGTGAACCTTCCTTGGAAAGTGTTGAAAAGGGATTGAAAATGCAAACTGGGAGAATGTATTTTTTAGTTCCACACCCTATAGAGCATAGCTCAATCTATAATCATCCTTACAACATTATTTCCTCACATCTAAGCATTGGAGTCATCTCATTGACCGCTATGCAGCTCGAGATCGCACTCGATGTACCAATCTTGATTTTGACCTTCAAGAGTTTTATATTAAGGTTGAATTTTACCACTTGGTTAAACTTCATGCAACAAGTGTTTGAATCTCAGGGACTATGGGACTTCATCATTGTTGGTATTGAGCAGACGCTCAATTAGCTCACCCTAATCACGTCCGTCAATGGGGAACCTACAATGCTACAACCAATGTTGAGTTAATGAAAGGGTTGCTTCTTGAGTTCCACTCTTAATTATATAACATTTTTCCTTCACATTTGAGCATTGGAGTCATCTCATTGACCGCTATGCAGCCCGAGGTCGCACTCGATGTACTAATCTTGATTTTAACCTTGAAGAGTTTTCAATTAAAGAAGTGGATAATCTGAAAGTCAAGTTAGCCAAATATTAGCGGTTACTTATCGAGTTTGCCACTATTGGCTCCCCAAAGTCAGATGATGATCAAGTCACGTTTTTCTTGAACAAGTTGCTCGACAGATACTTCCATTTTATCTAACACACTATCTCACTCCTTAGATTGCCAACCTTCCATGAGTTTGAGTGCCAATTCTTGTGTTATGCGATGCTGCACGATCAAGTCCATAAGAAGTCCTCTAGTACCAATCTTGATTTTAACCTTGAAGAGTTTTCAATTAAGGAAGGGGATAATTTGAAAGTCAAGTTAGCTAAATATCAGGAGTTACTCGTTGAGTTTGCCACTACTGGCTCCCCAAAGTCAGATGATGATCAAGTCATGTTCTTCTTGAACAAGTTGCCCGACAGATACTTCCATTTTATTTAGCACATTATCTCAGTCCTTAGATTGCCAACCTTCTATGAGTTTGAGTGCTAATTCTTTCCTTCAAGAGGGAAAACCACCAATGGCAAGAACTCGCAAGATACGAAGGCCAACCAAAATAAGGGTGACACCACTTTCTCTGACGGAACCAAAGAAACACGATTCCTTTGGCAGCAAATTTCTAAGAAAAATAGGTTTTGCACACTGCCAGAAGTCAAGGACGAGGAGTGTCGTACCAAGGCCCAAGGCCTTTCTCCTGGAAAATCCCCACAGATTGCTATAATTACCTCCACTCTCACTGGTTAGTCCAATGGGATTACGCCTCATGCTGTTGCACCATCTGCCACAACAACTATTACATATGTGGCACATGGACAATCTTAGCAACCTATCTTCTTCACTGCTCCTGAAGGATTGGCTAATTGGTCTACTAGTGACTTGCCTATTGCACTTTGTATCCATTCCTAGGGCATCCACTACACCTTCTTGGACCCCTTCCCTACCCCACCCTATGTGATGGTAGCCACAAACTTAGCCTTTCCCTTTTTTAGACCTTCGTTGCATACTTACATACTCATTATAGTAGATTTTGATCGCTTTTGCAGGGTTTTGTAAGTGGCTTCTATCCTTGCTCTTCCAATAGGGATGCTTCATTATCTTCATCCACATGGTTATTGGCACCACGCGAAGACCGACATCATCAAACTCCTCTTTCTTCTTCTGCATTGACATCTAGAGAGGGGGTCCTACCCGCCTCATGCTGTTGCACCATCTACCCCAACAACTATTAAATATGTGGCACGCGGACAATCTTAGCAACCTATCTTCTTCACTACTCCTGAAGGATTGGCTAATTGGTCTACTAGTGACTTGCCTATTGCACTTTACGTATCCATTCCTAGGGCATCCACTGCACCTTCTTGGACCCCTTCCCTACCCCACCGTATGTGATGGTAGCCACACACTTAGCCTTTCTCTTTTTTAGACCTTCGTTGCATACTTACATACTCATTATAGTAGATTTTGATCTCTTTTGCAGGGTTTTGGCCAGCCGAGCTGGTGGTTTACCCCCCCTTTCGAAGCTGTTGGTGCCATCAGATATGTCATCAGAGCTATGAATCAAAAGATGCATTTCAGCTGATTTTCTCTCTCTACAGCATTCTCTCATCTCCTCTAGTCTATGCTCAAGCATTCTCAATAATTCTTAGACATTGGTAGTAGAGTACAGTGAAATTTGGTGGACAGCAGAGAGTTTACTGCTGTAAACCCTAAATTACAGCAGTAATTAGGGTTTAGCAGCCACCTTGGGACCCGTGCCATCAGTCAAAGGCATTGTACATTGAAATCAGCACCGGAAATTCGTGGAATTATGAGGATTTCAGATGCCAGCCCATTTATTGTGAACTTGGGGCAGCATTTGACCAGTTGGGATTCCATTAGAGCAAGTCCTGGGTGAAAATCAAGGGGCAATTTGTCCGAATGCTTTGCTGATTATTGGAACAACAAAGGGCTTTTGAATCAGCCAAGGAGATCGTGAGATCTCGGCTTGTAATTTATGCATTAGCTATTGAAATGAAAGAAATACCGAAAGAGACGCCAGTTTTGGGGCCAACAGGGTGTCCACTGTCCAAGTTTATGAAGGTAAAGTGAGCACTTCAGTTTATGTTCATTTGCTGATTGCTGTAATTAAGTGCTTAATCAGGTTAAACCACCCTATCCGAGAAGGAAGGCTGGTTTTATGGTTCCATTGCCGGGTTAATCACTCAATCTCTTGATTTGGTGAGCCCGAGGCACCTGATTGCAAGCCAAAGCTTTGTGCTAGTGCTGATTTTTGTGCTCAGCTGAGAAATTACAGCAACATGTCTTCATACAGTGAGATGGAATCAAGCAGTGATGATGTCTCTCAGTATGGGCATTCTCATGGGAATGAAGGAAATGCAATGCCTAATCTTGGACAAGGCTCTCATGATGGACAACAAGCTGAAAATGTTGCTGTTGGGCAAGATGCAGGCCCTTCAAGTCATCTTGAGGTAGATGACCAACAAAGTGAAAAGGAATTTGATGACCAGTTCAAGAATCGGATGAGAACAGCAGCAAATCTCTTTATTGAATTGGCAAAGGATCCTCAGTTCACCCGATTTTTGAATGCTTCGAAGAAGGACCGCAAGGGCAAGAAGAAGAAGTCAACTTCTACACCTTCGGGGCAGCAAGGTGCACCGAAGGTAGTGCCAAATCCTTCACTTGAAGCTCCTAAAGAGACCAATGAAGCTAAACAGTTGGTACCCTATAGGACAAGGAATGCAAATGCAAGGCCATTATGGAAGTGCCAATCCAATGGATTTTGGACAGCCGGGCATGCATGCTATGATGGGGCAGCCAGGATACTTTGGTGGTAGCACGATTTTTCATGCAATGGTTGGCCAAGGGCCACATACAGGAATGCATGGCACAAATCCCTATGGTATGCAGCAGCCAATGCATGGTGTGCAAGGCCCATTGTATTCGGGTATGGCTGGAAATGTGCAAAACCCTATGTATGGTAGCATTGGCTTGATGCCTAGGGCTAGCTGGACCTCTATCATGCGCTCAACAACCCCACGGCCTCGCGGCGAGGAGCGTGGATGACACATACATCATCTTCCTAAACATCTTGCGTTTGTATCACGTCTCGTAGTCCAACTCTAACCCAATTAACACTCCTCAGAGGGAGTCCCAACACATTGTCAAATAGCACGAAGTACAAACATAGGAGGTCCTCCCACGGCTGACTGCCGCTACCTCACTGCGACTCTCTTCCACCTTGGGGATTGGCCCCTCGATGCGTCGCTAAACATATATAACACAATATCGCACACATTTCCACTCAAGGTACCAATTATTCGTATCCAGGAATGTACCTTACCTCACTTTCTTTCCCCTAGACCCAACGCCTAGTCTTACAGCTTGGGCAACCTTACTCTCTCAACGTTGGTCATGTTCCTCTAGAAAGCAATTGCCATGCATCCAGGACAAAGTGGAATGTTTGGCAATGCATCTGCACCCCCGAATGCTTATGGGGCTCAAGGAATGACTGTTGGTCATCCAAATGCTTCATTTAGGCTTGGTCATGATGTAAATACAGCAAATGCACCCTTTTTGCAGCAGCCAGTGTATGACAACTTGACTTCCAAAGGGGAAGCAAAAGACTATGATGAGGGTGAAAAAGCAATGAAGTTTGAGTCCTTCAGTGGTGCACAAGATAGGCTGAAAGCTTTGATATCATTCAGCAGTTTGATGCAGCCTATTCAGGGGGAAACTTCACTGAATCCTCTAAGATTCGAAAGGCAGCCACTTTCTTAAAGGGGAGTGCATTGCAGTGGTGGTCCACGCTCTTAATGCAAGGTAGAGCACCGTCAACATGGGTATAATTCAAGCAAATGTTTGCATCGAATTGGTTGACTAGTACCTTTGAGGTGGACATCATGACAGCTTGGAACAAGCTTGATGCTAAGGAATGCAAGAATTTAGAGCAATACAATAAGAAGTTTTGGGATGCATTGCTGCCCGTCACTTCTTATCGTGCCGTACCCCTTCATGAGCAAGTGGAAAAATAGGTATGTGGGCTGCCCAAAGGAATCAGGGATTTTTGCATAAAATCCACCATGTCTAGCATGTCTCAGCTCATAGAGACTGCTGCTACAGCCGATGCTTTGCTGCGTGGAAAGGATTCGGGCTTCCAAGAGAGCGGGGAGAAGCCGAATTAAAAGTTGTTTAAGGCTGAGAAAAGGGGCATATCTGAAAACCAGCCTGAAAAGAGGCCAAAACAGCAAAGAATGGGCTCGAAAACATTGGCACAACGTAGAGAATTGATGACTGCAAATAAATGCTTTATTTGTGAATAGGAGGGTCATATTGCAAAGAACTGTCCCAATAGGCAGCAAGCTGCAAAATCAGAAAATCAAGGAGATCCTAAGGGTAAAAGGCCCAAAACATCAGTGGGATTGGTGCCCGATGTTGTTAGTGATCAACCCAATGATGATGCTACTGAGTTGTGTAGAGCATGGGGCAAAATTAGAGATCAGCATGCGTTGATCTTCTTTGATAATGGTGCACGAGCCAACTTCATCTCTACTGACATGGCAGCCCGTCTAGGCATCAAAGAGGATGAGATGGGAGCCATGGGGAAAGTTGGAATGGCATGTAAGGGTCATGCAAAACCTGTCACACCATTCATTGGAAAGCTTTGGTTGCACATACAAGGATATGTGGACAGCCAAGAGTTTTATATTGCTCCACTTCAGGGTTGTGATGTGTTGCTTGGTATGCCATGGTGCCACCGTATGCATGCAGTGATTGATTCATATGCAAAAGAGATCACTATTCAATATAAGGGAAAGACACTTACACTTGATGTAAGGTTGAAAGGGGAATCTGTTCCTGTTGTATTTGCATCTGCTATTTCTAAAGTAATGAAAAATCATCTTTCAGTGTATTTAGTTTTTGCTAAGGATAAGGATGATAGTGAGAATGTTGGGAATATGTCTAAATTAGAGAAGAATCGCATGTCATTTCTAAAAATGTATACTGATTGCTTCTCTTAGTCACTTCCAGGGCAACTACCACCTGAAAGACCCAAAGATCATGGCATAGACCTTATCCCTAGAAGTAGCCCTCCTAATAAACCACCCTATAGAGTCAGTGCATCCCAATAAGAGGAGATTATGAGTCAGGTAAATGAGCTCTTAGAAAAAGAACTGATTCAGCCCAGCTCATCTCCTTTCTGTTCTCCACTGCTTTTGGTGCAGAAAAAGGATGGTTCATGGTGTATGTGCATTGATTATCTTGCTCTGAACAAGATCACAATAAAGAACCGCTTTCCGATCGCTCGGATCGATGATGTTATGGATAGATTGCAAGGGGCAACAATATTCAGCCATATAGATTTAAAAATTGGGTATCATCAAATACGCATTAGACCGGAGGATGTGCCTAAGACAGTTTTCAAGACATCTTTTGGGTTATATGAATTTCTTGTCATGCCTTTTGGACTTACGAATGCTCCTGCCACTTTTAATCGGCATGATGGATCGCATCTTTCGGCCACATAGAGCATTTGTGGGTACTTTCTTTGATGACATGATTGTATATTCAAAGAATGAGACGAAGCATAGAAAGCGTTCATGGTGTATGTGCATTGATTAACTTGCTCTGAACAAGATCACAATAAAGAACCGCTTTCCGATCGCTCGGATCGATGATGTTATGGATAGATTGCAAGGGGCAGCAATATTCAGCCATATAGATTTGAAAATTGGGTATCATCAGATACACATTAGACGGGAGGGTGTGCCTAAGATAGCTTTCACAACATCTTTTGGGTTATATGAATTTCTTGTCATGCATTTTGGACTTACGAATGCTCCTGCCACTTTTAATCGGATGATGGATCGCATCTTTCGGCCACATAGAGCATTTGTGGGTACTTTCTTTGATGACATGATTATCTATTCAAAGAATGAGACGGAGCATAGAAAGCACTTGGACATTGTTTTCAATGAGCTACGTAAGCATAGACTGGTTATAAATGACAAGAAGAGTGAGATGGGCAAATTTTCTCTCTATGTTTCATTTTCAGATTGTACACATTGATGGTAAAAAGAATGTTGTGGCTGATGCACTGTCACGTAAGCCACAAATTTCAGCCGTCACTATGGTTTATCACACTGAGTTGGATGCCATGAAAGAGCAATATGCTGTTGATTCGGACTTTGCTAATGTTTATGATCAACTTTGCAATGGCCAAAGGCATGAGCATTTTATGCTAAGAGATGGATTTCTGTTGATGCATGGATGACTGTATGTCACAAAGCAGTTGAGGCCTAGAGTGATCATTGAAAGTCATGCTCCTCCGTATGCAGGACACAGAGGTATTGATGCCACAGTCAAGGCAGTGGAGCATTTCTTTTATTGGCCAACTTTGAGGCATGATGTAGAGCAGTATGTTAGGGCATGCATCATATGTCAGAAGGTAAAGCATGATAGGCAAAAGATGTCAGGCTTGTTGCAACCCTTGCCTATTCCAGATAGGCCTTGACAGAGCATTGCTATGGACTTTATCTTTGAGCTTCCTAGGACACCTACAGGGAATGATGGGATATGGACTATTATTTACAGGTTTAGCAAACAAGCCGCCCATTTCATTCCGATGAGGAAGAAGATAAAGGCTGATCATATGGCACGATTATTTATACAGCATATTTTCAAGTATCATGGTATGCCTAAGTTAATCATCAGCGATCGAGACCCTCGGATGACCAGTCTATTCTGGAAGGGGTTGTTGAGAATATGGATACCGCGCTCAAATTCTCATCATCCTTCCATCCGCAGACAGATGGTCAGTCTGAGGAAGCAAATTCCACAGTGTTGGATCTTTTGAGGTGCTATGTTTCAGACCACAAGACACAGTGCAAGCAGTATTTGCCATTGGTTGAGTTTGCATACAACAATACGGTGCATAGTTCCACTGGCAAGGCTCCATTTGAGGTGGTTGAGGGTGGCAAGAAGGTTCCACCTATTTGCACACTAAGGATAAGATCTTTGAGGCTGATCGCTTTGTGGAAAGCTTGGATGCAGCCTATGAAAAGTTAAAGTATGCACTTCAGAGATCACAGGATAAGCAAAAGCGGACAGCTGATTGCCATAGACGTGCTTTGCAGTTTGCAATGGGCGATTATGTATTGTTGCGTTTCGAAAAGGCAAGGCTGGAAAAGATGAAGGGAAGAGAGAGGTTGTATCCGAAGTTAAGCATGAGATACTATGGGCCCTTTCAAGTGTTGAAAAAGATCAACAATGTTGCATATCGGCTGAAATTACCTCCACATTGGCGGATACACAATGCCTTTCGTGTCAGTTTATTGAGACCTTTTCGTGATGATGTGCCAGAAGATGTATCTGCTGAAATTCAGCCAGAGGTTGAGGAACTAGATGAGATCTTGGTACCCGAGCAGATTTTGGCACATAAGGATGTTGCATATCGGCTGAAATTACCTCCACATTGGCGGATACACAATGCCTTTCGTGTCAGTTTGTTGAGACCTTTTCGTGATGATGTGCCAGAAGATGTATCTGCTGAAATTCAGCCAGAGGTTGAGGAACTAGATGAGATCTTGGTACCCGAGCAGATTTTGGCACATAAGGAAAGGAAGGTCAAAGGTAAAGTTTCCAGAAGATATTTGGTGAAGTTTCAAAACTATTCACCAATGGATGCAAAATGGATGGAAGAGGATGACTTGGCAAACCATCCTTAGTTGTTGCAACTTTATCTCGATGCCTTTCAATTAGAGCCGACTTTGGATCACGCTTACTCAGGTTCAGCAGAGCGGGGGTCCGGAGCATTGCCTGATGCTCAAGGGGGAGGTAGCACTTCCACTCCACCGGTTTTGGACAACTCTTGTATATAGTGAATCTCGGATGTATTCAGCATGCATCCAAGGTACCGTGCTGACAGTATGTCTACCATGAGGTCACTACTCAGTGTACTAGTCACTGTGAGATACATGTATATGAGTATGGTTGTCACCGCGGCTCTGAGACTATACTTATGCATGAGTTTTTGGACTAGTTTGGCATGAGTTTTTACCTCAGTTTTGAGATCAATTTTTGATTAGTTTCAGCTCAGTTTTTTATCAGTTTGAGAACCGTTTATGATCACTTTGGGATCAGTTTAGCATCAGTTTCTGATCAGTTTTTTTACCATCAGCTTGTGATCAATTTGGAGTCACATTTACAGCCATTTGTGATCAATTCTCATATCAGTCCATGATCAGTTTATGATCAGGTCATGCTCAGTTTTTAATGGTTTACAGCTGATTCCATGGACAGCCGCATGTAAACGAATGTCATTGACAGTTTCAGCCATGGTTTATGCTGAGAATATGCTTTACTGTGATTTTAAAGTCAGAACGGTTGAGAAACATGAGTTATGGATGCATCCAGTGGTTTCTAGCAACAGTTTTGAACTGTTTTTCAGTTTTCTATTATGTTTTGCTGGCTGGAAATTCTCAATAAGTTTTGCGCATATGCAACGGTTTGACAACAGTGGCCAATGTTGTGGTGACTGTCATGCCAAATTGAAATTCTAGTGCTATATACTTTTGGTTTGGCCAATGCAGTGCAATCGAGGACGATTGCAAGGTTTTCAAGGGGGAGGTCTGTCACGAGGACGTGAAATTTTGAGATGCTTTAATCTTGCTAGTAACATTTGATTAAGTTATTAATCAAATGTGCAAGGTTGTTTAGCACATGTGATGCACATGGCAATTATTTCATGGGAACGGGCCAAGAACCCAGAGAATGCAGTGGGTGTTAAAGGCAAAAGTTGTGTTAAGTTATGCCAACTGGGTTTTGGTGGTCAGTTGGTGCCAAGTTGGACCCTGGGAAAACTGTTTGGCCATTAAGTGTCAGTGGTGACACTAGGGACTAGCATTAATTAATTAATTAATGCTAGTTTAAGGGTCAACAGAGGTTGGGAACCACTCCAAGTTGCAAATAGCCTAGCCAATTTCATTGCAGATGGGCATGTTTAATTTTGGGCAAGGTCAAAAGGACTAAAATTAATTTTCAGATTTAATTAATTCTAAAAAATTAATTTATTGGCTGAAAATGCATTAGGAAGGCTGCCACTTGTTGGCAAAACTTTCCCATGCAACTAGGGAGAAGGCTGTTGGAGAGTGGTGGAAGCTGAATTGCAGCCGTTCTGAGCTTGGTAGAGGGAGAGGAGGTGATCAAATTTGGCTCTGAGAGGCGACGACGACTGATCATGCGCCACGACAGGACAGGGAGCAGCAAGTTTTCTCTTCCGCCTCAAGAGAGGCAGTGGTAGAAGAGGAGGGCTTACCAGCCGAGCTACTGTATTACCCCCCTTTTGAAGCTATTGGTGCCATTAGATTTGTCATCAAAGCTACGAATTCTCTACAGCATTCTCTCATCTCCTCCAATCTATGCTCAACCATTCCCAGTTATTCTCAACCATTGGTAGTAGAGTACAGCCAAATTTGGTGGACAGCAGAGAATTTACTGTTGTAAACCCTAAACTACAGCAGTAATTAAGGTTAAGCAGCCACCTTGGGACCCGTGCCATCAGTCAAAGGCATTGTAAACTGAAATCAACCGGAAATTCGTGGAATTGTGAGGATTTCAGATGCCAACCCATCTATTGTGAACTTGGGGCAGCATTTGACTAGTTGGGGTTCCATTAGAGCAAGTCCTAGGTGAAAAACAAGGGGCAATTTGCCCGAATGCTTTGCTGATTATTGAAACAGCAAGGGGCTTTTGAATCAGCCAAGGAGATCGTGAAATCTCGGCTTGTAATTTATCCATTAGCAATTGAAATGAAAGAAATACCGAAAGGGGCGCTAATTTTGGGGCCAGCGTGTCCACTATCCAAGTTTATGAAGGTAAAGTGAGCACTTCAGTTTATGTTCATTTGTTGATTGCTGTAATTAAGTGCTTAATCAAGTTAAACCACCCTATCCGAGAAGGAAGGCTGGTTTCAGTGCACAAGTAGAAATGGGTGTAGTGAGAAACATTAAGGGCTAGAAAATGCACAGCCGCATCACTGAGAACATCCCCATCTAGAAGGGATGGGGGTTACAAGAGAATCACTAGAGAAGAAGGTGGGAGATGGACAGGAACGTGTGGAAAAGATGGTGCACAAGTAGGAACGGGTGTAGTGAGAGAACAAATAGGAGGCAACCCTCAAAAGGGCATAAATCCTACAACAAATCACCTCATGGAGTCGTATGACTAGAAACTCCACTATCAACCAATCAAGGCCTCTTAGAAGACAAGGCAACCACTAAAGAAGAATCCTCCAACCCAACAATATGAAGAAACACTGACTCTGCCAAAGATTGGTATTCCCTAGATATGCAGTTTTAGATCTGAGCAGTTTCTCTGCAGTTGTACCAGGCAGTCCACGGGTGGCAGTCAGCCCGTACAGCAGGCAGCAAGGAGCGTAGGTGCCATGTGGCACAATCGGCCAGGTTTGCTGCAATCGGCCAGGTTTGCTGCAATGGGCCAATGCAGGTTGGACAGCTGCTGTCCACTTTCAGGCTGCAGACCATGGAGACTGCCCTCGGGGCTGACAAACACTGAGATTTTCGAGGTGAAGACATATGCAGATAATCTCTCTTCACATTCTTCACTGCCGATTTTCTGCGTTTCACTATCTTTTACTCTCTCTCTCCTATCTTTTACTCTCTCTCTCTCTCTTCTCTCTTTGTTCACTCTTTGTCTTGGTCATTCGCTTCCGCATTGCTTCACTCTGTTATGGTATCGGAGCATTGAAGGACTGACCTAGGGTGGACCCATCTAAAGAGAAGGCTGCATTTTCAGCGTTCAAGTGCGAGCAAGAGGGCTGTGCATCAAAACAAAGCCGAGGTGAGCATGGGCATGTGAGAAAGCAGAAGATTTGCTGAAGCTGTTGCTTGTTTTTGCTATTAGAGACAGAAGAAGGCTGTTGCTTGTTTTTGCTGTTAGAGACGGAAGAAGGCTGAGTTTTGGGCATTCAAATGCAGATTTTACCTCTCCATCGCCTCCGACGGGTGAAAAGGGAGCGAGACAAGAGAACAAGAGCCCTAGCAGGCTGTATTCTGACAGTCAGGGGGACTGCTTTTTGAGTTTTGTGCAAGCATTGTAGGTGAAGATGGGGGACTGCTTTTTGAGTTTTGTGCAAGCATTGTAGGTGAAGATGTCCTCTAAGGCCGAGATAGAGTTTCAGGCGATCATGGACCGGAAGGTACCCATCCTATCGGCTCTTCTATCAAATCAAAAGCTCAATGGCGAGAATTACCGCATCTGGCAGGTCATGATGCTTGCCATTCTGGATTCCTATGATTTGGTGGAGCTTGTTATGGAGGCTATTCATTGTCCTTCTTCGTGAGACCGGTCCCGACTCTCTTCCAGTGATAAGGTGTAGTTGGCAAAGGCTAAAGCACATTGGGATAAACTCAATGCTCGTATTCACCCGTTTTTATTTCTCTCATGTACTACAAGTATTACCTCTCATATTGAGCATTTAATGATGGCCCGAAAGTTATGGCTGGAGCTTAAACAGATGTACAATCGGATGACCATCATGAAGCGATTTTCTTTGGAAGTGCAGATGCAGATCATCTTCTATGCGGGAGCATATCAACAAGCTGAGGCAGCTTCAGATACAGGTTCAAAACACAGGAAAAGTGATCACTTCTAAAGACACGGCAATAACTCTTCTTTGATAGTTACCACCCCATTTCAGTGGTTTTTATTCTGCCTTGATTGCTTCAGGGCGGTCCGAGACTCTTCAATAGAAAGAGTTGGTTCCTATGGTCTTGGACCATGAGGAGCAATTGAAAGGGACCAATGCTTCTAAATATGAGGCCTTGGTTGGTCAGTCCTCTCAGAAGAAGGGGAAGGACTAAAAGAAGGAGACAAATCTAAGAAGGACAAAGAAAAGAAATCTACTTGTCACATATGTGGCAAGACAAGTCACTAGAAGAAGGATTGCGCCCTAACAAGGAGAAGAAGGAGAAGGAGAAGAAGGAGAAATCTTCAAAGGATTTTGGAGCAGTGGTTGCTCCCTCATCAGCTGCTTTTCTCCACTTTAAGGTGGTCGAGGATTCGACCCTGACGACTTCTAATGCTGCGTTGACCACCCCATACACTCAAGAGTGGATTGTTGACAGTGGTGCCTCCCGGCACTTGACTCCTTCAACAAGTGTTGCTCATTTGCAGCCTTCGTATGGCCGAATTCTTATTGATGACAGTTCGTCTATTCCTATATAGGGACGCGGAAACATGCATCTTATTCTAGATGGATGTGGTGGTATCTATACATATGAGATACTCTATTTGTCGGCCTTGGGGTACCATCTCCTTTCGATGCACAAGATTTGTGTCCCCCCTCGACCTCTTGGTCGAATTTGATATGGATTCTTTTCAGATTCTTGATCGTGCATCGAGACACGTTCTTTTTCCAAGTTAAGAGGAAAATGGAGTCTACAAGTTGCGGTCTTCTTCTGCCTTGACTTCTCTTCTTCTTACCTCACAAACTCAATCCGCGCTTTGGCATGCTCGGTTTGGCCATGTCAATCAGAAGGCATCAAAGGGACAGCTTGTTCAAGGTTTGCCAGATATTGTGGTGAGCCAGCAGCCTTGTGTATCCTGCATCTACGGGAAGTAGACTCGTGATGCTGTTCCCAGCAAGGCTTCGAGTGGTGAGCCAGCAGCCTTGTGTATCCTGCATCTACGGGAAGTAGACTCGTGATGCTGTTCCCAGCAAGGCTTCGAGGCGATCTTCAGCACCCTTGGAGATTGTTTCTACTGGTCTTTGTGGACCGATGAGGATGGAGTCCCTTCAAGGGAGCTTGTATTTTATGCTAATTGTGGATGAGTACAACAAGATGACATGGTTTTATTTCTTGAAGCTAAAGTCGGAGGCTTTCTCCAACTTTAAGGATTGGTTGTTCTTTGAGGAGAACTGATCGAGTCAAAAGCTAAAAATATTATGATCAATTAAGGGCGAAGAATTTGTTTCTAATGAGCTTGCTCATTTTTGTGTAGATTGTGATATTCACCAAGAGTTTGCCAATACAAACACACCCCTCAAGAGAATGGCATCTTGGAGCGGAAGAATCGCAGTGTGATCGAGATGTCCCATACCATGATGGAGCATCGTCGGACACCTCAGTGTCTATGGGTTGAGGTTGTGGCTACCACGGTTCACATCCTTAATCGTTCCCCTAATTCCGCTATTGTTGGTATGACTCCCTATGAGGTGTACTTTGGGTCTAAGCCAGATGTTTCTTATTTCAGAGTTTTTGGGTGTGATGCCTATGTTCACATCCCAAAGATACAGCCTGACAAATTTGAAGCGGCTTCCAAACAACAAGTATTCGTGCTGTCGGTGGACCTTGAAACTTCAGCAGATGGTGAGCAACCTGGCCTCCTCCTCGTTAAGCTCATGACACTCTTTGTGATACAGAGATTGAGGAGGTCCCTGAGAGTGGCACCCGCAAGATGGGCCGTGACATTCTCGAAGAGACCAAGCACGCCATACCGAGCTTGTTTACACTAATTACTGTTTGATGACTTGTATCGTGCAGGATCAAGATCCCACTTCCGTGAAGGATGCTTTACAGCATGATCATTGGCGTAAAGCGATGGAGCGGGAGCTAGAGTTGATTGAGAGGAATGGCACTTGGTTTCTCGTGCCAAAGTCTACTCATAAGAAGATCATTGGAGTCAAATGGGTCTTCAAGACCAAGTACCGCAGTGATGCCAAACCCTCCTCACAAGAAGATCATTGGAGTCAAATGGGTCTTCAAGACCAAGTACCGCAGTGATGGCACATTGGACAAGCACAAGGCCCTCTTTGTGTGCACAACGCCCAGGCATTGATTTCCATGATATTTTTGCCCCTACCGCTCGGATGGCTACTATTCACGTAGTTCTTGCCTTGGCTAGCCATAGGAGATGGCCGGTCTATCAATTGGATGTGAAGTGTGACTTCTTAAATGGGGAGTTAAAGAAGGAGATCTATGTTGAGCAACCTCCAGGCTTCAGTTCTTCTGATGGTAAGGTGTACAAGTTGTGGAAGGCTCTCTATGGCCTTAAGCAAGATCCCCGTGCTTGGAATGAGAAGATTGACTCGTTTCTCCAGGAGAAATCAAGGTATCGACATTCCAAAGCCGATCCCCAACTGCATATACACACCTTAGGTGCTTAGGTGGAGGTCATATGTTGTTTGTCCTTTATGTGGATGACTTCATTGTGACAAGTGACCATACTCAAATAGTCGAGCAAACGAAGGCTTCATGAGAAGTTTGAGATGACAGATATGAGACTTCTTCACTTATTTCTAGGTCATGAGATCTATCAGACTCTGAGAGGGATCTTTATTTCCCGGCAACTGTATGTACAAGAGCTCTTGACTATGTGTGAGATGGAGGGATGCAAGTTTCTTACAACTCCTATGGACCTAAATTGGAAGGCTACAACTTATTCCGACTCTCCCTTGGTGGATGCTACCCGTTATAGGCAGTTGCTTGGCTCCTTGATCTGGCTTCTTAATACTCGTGTTGACTTATGTTATGTTGTAGGTGTGTTAGCCGGGTTCGCGTGTTGAGTGAACCCAAGATGGTGCATTGGCAGACTCCTCAAAGGATTTTGCAGTTTCTACGAGGAACTTCTAATCTTGGGATCTATTATCCTACTCGTATAGGTGCTACAGACTTGGTACTTACAGGATGGAGTGATTCAAATTGCGTTGGTGATGTGGATTACCAGAGATCCACAACAAGTTATTATTTTACCTTGGGTACTAGTGCTATTTCATGGAGCACCAAGAAGCAACCCACGGTTGCCCTCTCTTTGACTGAGGCAGAGTATCGCGCAGCATCTTCCATTACATGTGAGACAGTGTGGCTTCGCAAGCTCCTGTAGGAGCTTGGCTGCCCACAAACAGGTCCTACTATTCTACAGTGCGACAATGAGAGTTGCATTGCCTTGGCCAGGAATCTTGTGTTTTATGCTCAGACAAAGCATATTGAGACCCAATACCATTTTATTCCGAAAAAGATTCTGGATGTGACCATTTCCCTGGTCTATTCCAAGACAGAGGACAATCTTGTAGATTTGTTTACCAAGGCATCCCCAAGCTTTGCTACGACAATACTCTAGATCCCTTAGCCTTCTACCGTGTCTAGGATCTGAGAGGGGGACCGATTGAGGCAGAGTATCGGGCAACATCTTCCACTATATATGAGACACAGTGGCTTCGCAGGCTCCTAGAGGAGCTTGGCTGCTCACAGACGAGTCCTACTGTTCTATAGTGCGACAATGAGAGTTGCATTGCCTTGGCCACGAATCATGTGTTTCATGCTCAAACAAAGCATATCGAGATCCACTACCATTTTATTCGGGAAGAGATTTTGGATGCGACCATTTCCTTGGTCTATTGCAAGGATAGGGGAGCTTGGCTGCCCGCAGACAGGTCCTACTGTTCTATAGTGCGACAATGAGAGTTGCATTGCCTTGGCCAGGCATCCTATGTTTCATGCTCAGACAACGCATATTGAGATCTAGTATCATTTTATTCAGGAAAAGATTCTGGATGTGACCATTTCCCTGGTCTATTGCAAGAAAGAGGATAATCTTGCATATTTCTTTACCAAGGCGAAGCGCTTCCTCAGGCTTTGCTCCGAAAATACTCCAGATCCCTTAGCCTTCTACCGTGTCCAAGATCTGAGAGGGGTTGTTAGAAATTGGCATTCCTTGGACACACAGTTTTAGATCCAAGCAGTTTCTCTACAGTTGTACCAGACAGTCCATGTGATAGTCAGTCCGTACAGCAGGCGGCAAGGAGTGCAGGTGCTACATGGCACAGTCGGCCAGGTTTGCTGCAATCGGTCAATGCAGGTCAGACAGCTGCTGTCCAGTCAGCTGCATTAAATGCAGCCAACCTACATTATTTATGGCATTTTTCTTGGCCTATTTATTGGCCCTAATTTCAGCAGTCTCCAACAGTTGTTTTCACAGATTTCAGGCTGAAGACCGTGGAGACTGCCCTCAAGGCTGACGAAGTCTAAGATCTTCGAGGTGGAGACATATGCAGATCCCATAAGGCCACATAAAGAAGCAAGTTTTGTCCGCAATTTCTTCTTGAGAATCAACAATAAGCATCCGTAATTTCTTCTCGAGAGTAATCTGATGGGCAAATGTCTTATGATGGCATAAAGAAGCAAGCTTTGTCCGCACATTTGCTACTTTCCGCAACCTGCACACATGCACTAGGACAGAATCCTGTAAGCTCATAAAGAGGAAAGATTAGGCTCTAGAGTTGAGCCGATCCCATAAGGCCACATAATCCATCAATGATCCAACGGTGGGAACCACCCTTGGACAGGGAATAGGGTGGGTAACAAACTCCCAAAGATCAAAGGTATCAAGGATATACTCCACCTCACACGACCAAAGCGAGTAGTTTGAACCATCAAGCCAGTCTTCTTTGGGCAAAGAAGAGAGTACGGGCACCTGTATTGAGGGTGCCATGAATGGCATATGAAGGCCAGCAAAACGGGCCTTCTGTGAAACATGGAGAAAACGGGGAGGAGAGGGATCTCATACAGAGCGGCTAGGTGACCTCCACTCTTCACATGAACTAGCATGAAAATCTCTCTGTCACTCAGAGGAAGGAATAGAGACCTCATCCTATGAGTCAACAAAGAATTGGTGATAAGACATCCTTGTGAACATCCACCAAGCTGAAGAAAATCTGCAATAGACAAAAGGAAACACCTACAATTGGACTGTAGATGCTCTACCTAGCCTCAGTATGCAACCACCTTGCCAAAAAACCTACCGCCTAGAGCTAAAAGTAGTCGCCATATGCAGTAGAGGTTGTGTTTACAATGAACACAAGGCTGTCTCAACTAGAAGAGAAAATGCATTGACATGCAGTAAACTAACTGCTATAGAATGAGCTACCTGCTCCATCAAAACAAGTGATAGACACGTTAGAGCTCCTAAAGTCCTCACCTAACTTAGACCGAGGCTCACAAGCAAGAGATGACAAGGCAAGACAAAGTCACCTCATGACCACTGTGACCAATGCTACTGGTGCCCATCCAGATGTCCAGGGACATAACATGCAATCTAGCTAAAGATGGAGATCCATGGTCAAATGTGCTTTCCACAAAGCTAGTTCACGTAGGTATTGAGAGTTGTTGTGACTACTTTTTACAGTTTGGGATTGATACGATCAATATCGACATCAATTTAATTTTGAGCCACCTTGGTGGTGGCTTGATTCACCCCCACTCCTTTGGTAACCATGGTCCTAAGTGTCATTGTTGTATATACTGCGATGAGTCCTTGTCATTATATGTTCTCTTGCATTGATCACCCATGATCTAAGAGAGGGTATAAGCAATGTGTCCATCTCATGGGTATTAGAGTTTGTATTAGTGTGCATTTCTTATTTTATGCCAAATAAGTTAGTGGCTGACCAAGTAGTCATCATTGTTTACACACTTTCTACCTATTTATAAGCAGACTCCCTTCCACTATCAATCATTCATTCAAAGACTCATCCTTCAACACTACTGCATCCTATTGGAGGAAGGAGGACTATGCACATTGCCAATGACTCATCACATAGTGCCCAAGCCTTTGTACATTTCTTGTGCCTTCGTATATGGATTCCGTTTTCCAAGCATATGC